>NW_026137587.1:6038431-7276863 GCF_009805555.1 Andrographis paniculata
GGGAGTCTAATGGTGATGTCGTGATTCCGGACAATCATAATGGACTTGTAGAGTCATTTTCTCCAAATCTTAATCTGGAAACCATAGGTGATAATGCTCTTGAACTTGAAGCAATTGAGAAGATGGATGTCCAGCCACGAACCATGCTGGCAACTGCAGAAAGTACTGATACTCATCTCGACGATATTGAGAGTGAAACTGATCAATTTATGGATGCACTTAATACCATCGAGTCAGAAAGTGACACTGATGCTGACTTGGGTAAAAAGAAAGAGCTACAGCAATACTCAAACTTGGAGGATAACAGAGTACGTGGTATAGTATGCCAGACTGAGGGACAGAATTTGGAGTTTCAATATTCGAGTCTTGAATGTAATATTCAGGCCAATGATTCTCTTACTTCTCTGGCCGATACAAGCTGTGGACATCTCGATTCTGTGTCTCTGAAATCTCCTCAGGAAGCTAATGGTTTAATCAATGGAGTAGCCAGAAAAGACGAGTCGATTGCAGCCTCCTTGGATGAAAGGGCCTTACAATTGACTCAAACAGAGGCCGTGTCATCAACTCCAGGCAGTCCGCACCAAGCAAAAGATGAGTTTATCTCAGCCTCGGCCGAGAAAGCCTTACAGTTGTCTCAAACTGATGCCATACCATCAGTTCCTGGCAGTCCTCCCCGCCAAGCTAAAGATGAATTTATCCATGTCTCTGTTGAAAAGACCTTACAATTGTTTCAACCAGAAGCCGTGTCATTATCCCCAGGCAATCGTCTGCACCGGACAAAAGATAAATATGAATTTATCCCTGCCTCTATTGACAAGACCTTACAAGTGTCGCAAATGGATGCTGTGCCATCAACTCCAGGCAGTCCTCCGCACCAGGCGAAGGATGAATTTATCTCAGTCGCAGTTGACAAGGCCTTAAGAGTTTCTCAAACAGATGCCATGTCAACAGCTCCAGGCAATTCACTTGTGGCGGAAGATGCCCATGACTCAGGTTCTTCGGTTAATAAGACTCTAAATTCATCTCAGATGAACGGCATCTCATCAATTGCAGGCGGTCCATTCCAGGCAAAAGATGATGTAAGTTCCATCCCCAAACTTGATAAAACTTTACAGCCATCTGGAATAGATGGGTTCTCAATGATTCCAGACAATCCACAGAGTGTTGATACTGAGAAGAATGGCAGCATCATTTCTGGGAACAATGTAGAATCAGTTTCATGTTCTGTATCACCAAATGTCAAAGACAGAAAGTCAAGGATGCCAATTAGTGATGGAACGAGCAGTCTTGAGTCTCAGAAACATGGATCAGACACTTCTAGCATCTCTTCGGTTACATTCTGGACTAATGGTGGGTTGTTGGGACTTATGCCTTCAAAACCACCTGATTTTAGCGGAGGGAATGGTATCCAACAAGATCCAGTTGGCAAAAATGTTAACTCACATCATCAGTCGGAGAACATCATAAGTACTGAAGAGGGTCATGATATGAGTAGCTCTAACAGCCATGAATACCAAGAATGTGCTGCATCATCGAGGAAGCCATCATGGAAAATCTCACCTGCTGCTTTGAATATTGATCTCAGTAAATTGGGATCTTCACTTCATTCAAATACCAGTTCTATTGGCTCAAGTGCACCAGCATCTGGAAATCATATATCTGTCAATTCAGCATTCCCGACTATCAGAAATGGAAGTTCACCTCAAATGTTGGGATTCAGCAGTGGGCTGCAACCAAATGGTTCAAATAAAAAGTTGCTGCCTGGTGGGGATGAAAATTCCCATGCCGTTGGCTTACAGCGTGCTAATAATGGATTTGAGCAGAAAAACCATCGAAGTGCTGCATTTGGTAAATATTCTGGACAAAACAAAGGTCTTTGTGGTGAATCTCCTAGGTTATCACCTTCTTCGTCACCACCACTTCAGCACATGAAGATATCATTTCAACCCATGGATGGGTTTGAGACGTCAAAGCTGAAGCTAAAGTTCCCTGAAGGAAACACTAATAGCAGAAGTGCTGGTGATATATTTCCTTCATTTCAGTTGGTCCCAGAGAACCCCATCACACGGCACGATGTTGGCTCTGACTCAGATGACGACACATTCTATAGATCATCACCTTCTGTATCAGATGATTGTCGAAGTGTTCAGTCTGAGTCAAATTCTGAGCAGTGGGAATCAAGCGGATCCCCTCCTAGCAAGGACCCTGAATTGTATGATGCCCTTCGCAGGATCTCATTGACAGAGTCTGTGTCAAGTGTTCCAGAAAAAGCTAGGAGAAGCCATGAAGACATCCACAACAGCTGTGAGTTTCCGACTGTTGGAACTAGCTCGCAAAATTCTCAGTCTTCTCAAATGTTTGATCATCAAAGTTCAGGGTCCTTAGGTCACTCGTTTAGGAAAGAGTTAAGAAATGGCGCCAGCCAAAAGAGCATTGTGAAGCCACAGTTTGAATCTTCCCCTGAACCTCCACCTCTTCCCCCAGTTCAAAGGCAAGATATGACGCCCCATGTCGATGGCGCAAGAAGCCAGCTTGATACAATGCCTGAAGATTCTTATTATGGATATCATCGTAAACATTTGTCAACCACAATTTCCCAGCCTAAACCAGCTCCTTCTAATGGAGATCACATTGATATCGAAAATCTGCAGAAATGCAAGGTCACATATTTCTACCCATTTCTTACCTAGTCATTACCCCAGTTAGAATCTTATAATTAACCTGTTTGTGTATTTTGCAGTCTACACCTGTGACAAATGGACAAAGGGAAACTTTTCAGGGCAAGAGCATTAATGAAACAGGGGACTTCCTGCAACAAATTAGAATGAGAGTAAGTTACTACACGCCTATCCTTTTAAGTTTTAATTAAAAGTTTACTATTATGCGGCATTTACAGGTTTACATGGAATATTCGTTGACCTGAGTCTGTCTTGCCATTTCATAAAATTTGTAGTATGGTGTCTCTTGGCATGAAATCTTGAAATTTTTTTCTTGAGCTCTTTCATTGCAAGCAGCAGCTACCAACACAGGAATACTGATCTCAATTCCTCGAGAATTTTCTGCACTGTTATGCCATACCATTTGCCTTTTTATGTACTAAGTTTGTGTGTGTGTGTGTGCGCAATGACAGTCATTCAATCTACGGCCAACTTTTATAGACAAACCTACTCCACCGCCGGCCGAGGTCTCATCTCATGTTCAAGTCACCGCAATTCTGAAGAAGGCAAATGCAATACGCCAGGTACCCCACTCACTAAACACCATTTATAAAACCAGGGCTAGCATTTGTCTGCTACTAACTGTATAAGTCCTTCATTGATTCAGGCTGTCGGAAGCGACGAAGACGACGGGGGTTGGAGCGATACTTAAAAGCCCAGCTCCGGTTATTCAGAAGTGAAATTCAGCAACCAATGTGGTACATATCAGTCAATAACCCTGTTTTAATTCTTTCATGTGATTAAATCATCTATGTGTAGGCCTTTATTTTATTTTTCCTTCTGTGTCGAAAACAAGGCTTTAGCATGAATTAGGTGGAAAATCAGAGGCTGTGTTAAACTTCATATGCAATGCTTGAGTTGAATGTGAAATCCTACTTTTATTTCACAACTTTCTACTTTTCATTTCTTGTCCTGTATATGTTCCAAGAAATGACAATTTGACCAATCCTTTTGGCACTATGCTGAACATAATTGGAAACCACATAGTTGGCATTGTATTTTCCCTAGGAATTCCATCTACATTAATGATTGAAACTAAGAGGAAAGGTAGGATAAGGTTGACCAGTGCCTAACTGAAAAAGCAAGCCATACATACATACATTCTGAGCACCAACTCAAACCCTTAAAAGGGCAGGTGAAAAGACAACATTAGTAAAGAATGTAGGCATCAAACTTGTTTGGCTTGTGTTGTATAATCCAAAATAAATAAACTCATTTGACTGTGCCACTGCTGTTAAAGCAATTACCATAAGAAACAGGGGAAATTGTGTTCTTATTTCTATGCATTTGAAATGTTCATTTATGCACCTCATAGATTTAGTATTACAGAATCTATTACAAGATTTTGCCCATTCCACGTGTCGAAAAAATGGTATTTGAACTAAATGAATTCTAAGAAGTAGCATAGTAAAGATGATCCAGAATAGGATGCAGTGCATGCATCTACAGGTCATTCTGTAGGAGCTTTTTTTTTTTTTTTTTTTTTTTTTTTTCTTCTTCTTTACTTTTTCATTCTTTCTATTGTGTGTAAAGTTAATAATAAAAAAATTGTGATTTTCTTATCATAATGCTCCATAACTTTTTAGCTTTCTTTTAATGGTTAGACACTGCAATTTTTAATTCCTTTTTGATAAATAATATTGATTTGAGTGAAAGGAAAAGAAGGGGGACTTTCTTTTATTCTCATCATCATTAAGTAAAGCCAAGTTGAATATTATTATTCATTGTTAGCCACATAAGCAAGCAACATGTTGATTCAACTTTCCAATACTATCCCATTATCAAAATCTAAGATATTTATTTATTTATTTATTTTGGTAGATATATTTAGTCCCCCAAACTTCTATATAATTAATTAATAGAATTGTTTTTCTCTTTTACTCGTGATGCATTAATCTGTTCATGGTCAACAGTAGGTGATTTCAGGATTCTATAAATTTAAAGTACAGAAAAATTATCTCGTTTCAATAATTCCCATTTCATATTGTTTTCCTTTTTTTTTTTCGAGTAAATTAAATATACGATAGTCTGTTGTATAAAAAAATATGATGCCTGAATATATATATATATATATATATAGTTTTTGGTGTTTAAAAGAGAGACTAAAGAACTAAAGAAAAAGTTGTTACCTTTCTTCCCACTAAAGAACCAAAATGGTTATTTGAAAATTACAATGCAGTGTTGGAAATAAGGCTACTTTTCCATCAGCCAAAATTTTAAAAATTCAACTAAATAATAAAAAAAGACAACTTTAGAAAAAGCATAAAAAAAATCCCATGATCATATTGAAACCCACTCAAATGATCGCCACAACATCATCAATAATTCATGTGATTGAGATCAAAAGGGCCAAATAGAAAGAAAGTAAGAAAGAAAGAAAGAAAGGCAACAAATTTAACACAACACATGACCTTATATATCGAGTATATATATATGCCTCAAAAGGAACCATCTTTAATTTAATTTCTATGAAATTAATCATCAAAAATTGAGGAATCATCCCATATGCTGTATTCCAAAAAAAATATGTTATAGTTGTGCACATTTTTAAATTCCTATACATATCATGGATAGACAGCACAATTGCAACTGTCTTTATATATACATACATATACATATATATTTAAATCTATTTCCCTTTTGTTTCCATTAGCTTCATTGTTAAGACTAAAGAGCACATGAACATGATATACCTCTCTCCATACTATACATAATAATAATAATAATCAGATAAATCTCCTTGTACTAAAACTAAAATAAATAAATAAAAGAATAGAAAATAACATTATGATTAATCAAATCAAAATCCCTTTTGTAGCTTTATCCCTTTATCTTTATGCTTCCACTTTTGAACACTTTGTACTCAACATACCTGGCCAGGGGCCCCACTAACTCAACAAGGTAATTTCATTTCAAGAACCATAAGTGGGAGCTCCTTGGACCTCCAACCACAAACTCATCTAAAAACCATCTGGACCTCCACTCCATGGACCCCCCAAACTCAAACCATTACATAGACAAAAAGTTCAACATCAACCCTTTAATCCAACCCACCTTGTTTCCTGTTGGCGGCTCTCCTTCTTCTCAACCCCTCTTTTTCATTCTTTTTTATCCACTTTTAGCATATATCATCTATACACACACATATATACACACACATCCGTGTCTCTGTATCTAATATCTATATCTATATATATGTTTGTGTAAGAAGAACATATCCCACCCCCCAAAATAGCGCCCCCCCTCCCTCCGAGATCAGATTTTTTTCGTCTTTCTTGATGAATTAAATCGTGCCCTTTTATTCCTATACCCATATATATATATATGTATATATATGTATGTATGTATGTATAGATAATAGATCACCACCACAATCACCACCGCCGCCGCCGCCAGTTATGTCTTCTTCTAACATAAGCGCGCCGCCGTCAGGGATCAAGCTGTTCGGAGCGACGATCTCCGTCGTCCATCAGAAGCCATCCGACGGTGAGGATAATCCCAAGAAATCCGACGGCCAGCAGCAGCTGATGATGGAGAAAAGGCCCGACAAGATCATCCCTTGTCCGAGGTGCAAAAGTATGGAGACCAAATTCTGCTACTTCAACAACTACAACGTTAATCAGCCCCGCCACTTCTGCAAAGGCTGCCAGAGATATTGGACCGCCGGCGGCGCCCTCCGGAACGTCCCCGTCGGCGCCGGCCGCCGGAAGGCCAAGCCGCCTGGACGGGTCCTCTCCGACGGCTGCTTCTTCGACGCCTCCGGACGGGTTCAGCACCTCGATTTCGTCGACGCCGCCGCCGCCGCCGCCGTGGTCGACGACTGCCAGTGGCGGGTGGAGGACGACCACGGCGGCGGTTTCCGGCAGCTCTTCGCCGGGAAGAGGAGGAGATTCGCCTCCGGTAGTCAAACTTGCTGATCATCTAATTCCCAACTTGTCTTGTAGTTATTTAATTAAAAAAAAAAAAAAATTAATCAAATTTAAAAAAAAAAAAACAAAAAAACAAAAAACAAAAAACAAAATTGATACTTTTAATGGCTCCTGCTGTACAGACAGCCAGGCTGTCCTAAATTTTTAAGTCCGTATGTAATTAATTTTCTTGCGTACGTACGTATGTATTTTAATCGTATGATACGCGTATAATATGGGTCTTGAATTGATGATGATAATTCGAAATTAATTAAGGCGTAAAAAAGCTCAGCCGTTGATGAAGAATAGAATCGATCTAATCTAACGGCAGTAATTGATTTGATTCTTATCTGAAATATAATATCAAAATCAAGTGTTGATAATTTCGTTGTTAGTGAATAATTTAATTAATTGCAATAATGTGAATAGAGTGGATTCCATTTCCATCAGAATAATAAAATTATTCCTTCTAGAATAAGAATCATATGCAAAAGGCTACTTTTGTAAGCTATATATGCTGCAAGAATATATATATATATATATATAAATATTACACAGATATTTATAAGATTTTGATATTTTCTATGTCGAGATTAAATATGTAAAATTTATAAATTATTTTTTCTTTCAACAAATTTCATACTGAATTAATTACATTATTTTACTTAAGTAACAAGTGCATCGATTAAGTTCTTATAGGTTTAAAAAATACTATGATTTGCTTAATTTAATGCTTCAACACATACATGCTAATTATTGATCATATTCTTTAATTCAATACTGAATGAAAAAATTATTAAGCACAAAAATCCAATACACCCATTTATAGTATGTGAGTAAATTGCACAAAGAAGTCTTGTATTTTATTAAAAATATACACACTATTTTATATAATATGATGATAAAATATTAATTGTTTCAACATAAAATCTACATTAAAAAATAATTCTAACAACTAAGAGTGACATCGCTTTTAATTTGGATGACATTATGTTAAATAAAAATAAAATAAGGTAAAATTTTTAAAATAATACTCTATTATTGAAATAAATAATCAGGAGAGCTTATATTTTTAATCTTGTTTAATTTTATTTTTTATTTTTTTTTTGCCTATAACGATCATGTATTACATAAAAATATATATTGTATATTTTCCTATAACGGCTAATTAATAAGTGAAAATTAAATAGATGATGATCTAAACGACAGACAAAAAAATTGAATAGACAATATGTATGTATAATAGACATGTAATTTTTAATTATCATTTTTTTTAGAATGCTTTTATACAAATTTTATGGTAACACAAAATATTCATTTTATACAATAAAATCATAGGTACTCTTACATTCATTTTTAATAAAGTATAAAGATTAATGATATAATTTTCCATAATATAAATAAATAATATATATGCATGAGTGCATGAAATATTACTACCAACTCTAATTAAGGATAGAAATGAATCTTTACCAAAAAACTTTGACAATAAGGACATTAAACACTCGTAGAAATTTATTTCCACTCATCACCAAACAACAAACACACTACACTAATCATCTTATTAGCCTTTTAAAAATAAATCCAAAACTTAAAAAATGAAAAAACGAAAGGGGAAAGGGGAAAGGAAAAAGAGGTCTTAAAAACTCCGAATCGCATGGGAGACGAAGCAGCAGCAGCAGCAGCTAAGAACCCTAATTTTAAAAATCAAGAAACTAAATCGCAGAACGGAATCACGAACGAAGGAGCATTAATGGAGGCAATCAATCAATTAAGGATGATCTGGGTCGTCGTCCTGATCGACTCGGAGTTCCTTGATGAGTTCGTCGCAGGCCGCCAATGGCTCCTTCTTCAAGAATCCCAAAGGATTGGCCTGGCGGGTGTCGCCATGGAAGCCATTGTTCTTGGTGAGAGTGATTCTCGACGTCGGCATCGTCGCCCAGCCCTCGTCGGGAATCTCGTCGCAGTCGGCACGGTTGCTCTTCACCAGCGTCACCGCGCACTCCTCCTCCTCGTGGTCGCCTTCAACCTTCAGCCTGAAATGCCCCTGCGAATCCGTCTCCCCTTCCACCGTGTACGTTATGTTGTTCGCCCCCTCGCCGTGGCACTCCAGCCTCACCTTCGCACCTGCACCGCCGCCCAATTACAAATTATTCGATTCTGATGGAATTGACGATTGATTTGATGATCTAATCTAATTTATATGTACCTGACATGAGTTCGCTGAGCTTGTTGATGAAATTGACGCGGCAGACTTCGCAGTAGACTTCGCCCTCAACGTAGAATTCCTCGCCGGCGTGGTGGTGGCCGCCGGCGGCGGCGGCGGACGGGAGGGAGATCAGGCACAGTGCTGACACGACAAGCAACGCTGCTGCAATTTGAGCTTGATTCGCCATTATGAATTGTTTCTTGTATCCAATCGATTTGCTTTTCTCTGAATTGATCGATTGATGGATGGATTGATGAATCTGCCTGGAACCAAATCGGGTATTTATGGCCTCCGGCGGTTATTCATGTCTGGTTGTTGACACTAACTCAGCCATGGAACTCTCCCGTCCGCACACGTACTCACAATACTATAAATATACATACAATTTTTACAATAAGCAAAAAAAAAAAAAAGCTGTCTTTTTTGCATTTTTAGGAATAGTAAATCAAGAATTTTACAGATCAATGGAGGTCAACGATGCTGTACATTTGTATAAAATACAAGAATGAAAAAGACAAAATCTACGGTGTGTGTCGTGTCGTCACGATCCAACGGCGGAGAATGGGCTTAAGGGTGGGTGGGTATGGGTGCGGTGCAATGCGCCAGAGCCAGAGGATAGTGTAACACTCCTACGGCATGGGAGGGGAGTTTGAGATGCATCCAAATTTTTTGCACGCCACCACAGGGCCGCCGTCCACTCTATCGGCGATTGACTGCTATATATAGCGCCTGATACGAATGGCGTCCTCCGCGCCTCCTCTGTTTTATCACTTCACGCCTTCAATTCGTGCCAATCGCAACGGAAACCCTAGCTGCGATACCAATCCTTCGTCTTCCAGTTCTTGCTCCCCGTCGCCCTATTCTTCTTTTAATTGGCACAGCTCCCGACGACACAACTTGAGTTTCGTGGCATTTTCAGGTATTAATTGCCCAATTATTTTCTGCACTTGAAATTCTGGTCATTCTGAAATTAGTGTCTGCAGATAGGAAGTTTATGATGTAGGATTTGAAGAGTGAATGACACACACACACACAGATATATAAATATATATATATATATAAGCACGTACTGTATTGGTGTGTGTTTAAAAGTCGAATTAGTTCTGTGGAATGCTTGTTGAAGTATTGCTGCCATATTTGATTTGGGGAAAACAAAAAGAGGAAGAGAGAACCTTGTGAGTTATGATCAACAATGACTTTATCTGCAACTAAGAGCCATTAAGTAGTCATCACAATGTCAATGCAATTCTAAGGAGGTTTATCTTTTGAGTAGAATCACCTCCTTAATGAATAGAAGTTTTCCTTTTGAGCAATTAATCGATCCTTGATAAATTCATCTTTTGAGTAGCATCTTGAATTTCATTAAAAAAAAATGGCTTTTATCTTGTTAGCAGCATCTCATCCTTAATGAATGGATTGGGTATCGAACAGCTCTGGCAGCCCCCAATTTTTTAGTCCACTGTCAACAATGCCCTCTGCCTCTCCCTACAATGGAAGAATTGAATTTACACTTGTTATCAACCAGTTGCTGGAACTTCATCCATGAGTCAAATTGAATGCAGCTACTAATTGACGACATTTATTCGTTTCTTAGATTGTGTGGGAACTTATGCTCTCTTGGTTTGATATACTTGTTACTTTACTGTGTTGCTGTTGTGCATTTGGAACTGCTATGTTCTCGAAGGTATTTTTATATTTCCCATAAATGTTGTTTTGTCCCTTGCAGGCTTAAAGAATATCTGGATGCATAAAAGCCTTAGAGCTCAATCCATGAGTAAGCCTCAGGGAAATCTTTCATCACCTCGGGGTGCAGTTAATACGGATGACGAACCCGACCATCTTCTTGTTCTTGTACATGGAATTTTGGCAAGGTGCGTGTACTCTTTCATGTTAACTTTATGGACACAATGTTCGTGATGATGGTACTAATTTATTTTAGTCCAAGAGCATTTCTTGCATCCTCCAGTAACCTTTGCAGTACAAATTTTGATTTCAATGACTGATATATCTTATCTTCTTTGGGTGTGTTCGTTTGATGGATTTGGATTAAATTCCACTATTCATCCAAAATTTTCCCCCCAAAAACATCAAATCAAACACCTATTTTTCATTTTTTATATTATACTAAAAATCAATTTTACATTCAAAACATCACATCATCACCTATTTATATCACATCAAACAACTATTCAAATTCAAAATTTTTACTATTCAAATCCCAACTCAAAATTCAAACCCCCAAACAAACACACCCTTTGTTTGTATGCATTATCTAATGCCTTGTTTACATCATATTGATGTTGATCGAAATTTCCACGCATCGCAGCCCAAGTGACTGGACATATTTTGAAGCAGAGTTGAAGAGACGGTTAGGGAAAAAGTTTTTGATTTATGGTATGCTGACTTTTCAGTATAGAATTTTATCTCCGGGATGAGCTATGTTTTCATTAATAGTGAATCTTTGGTACAAAGTGAAAATAGTTTCTTTGTTGGCTTGGTTATTGGGGATAATAGTATCTTAGAAAATCATATGCGCTTTATGAAAAAGATGGAAAAATGAAGACATTTTCTACGAATTTTATAAATGATGCTATGGTGTTTTCAATTATAAATATTTCTTTAAATATGCTGTTTCTTGTTGTGAGAGTTATCTATTGACTCAGTTGTTGCATACCAGCTAGCTCATGCAATATGTACACTAAGACTTTCACTGGAATCGATGGTGCTGGAAAACGGCTGGCTGATGAAGTAAGCATTGGGCTTATTTTTACCTATTCTTGATTGTATATTAGTGTAGCTCATTGCACTGAATCATGTCTGTAAGCTTTCCATCGATAATTCGCTCCTATAATAAACAGGTCATGCAAGTTGTGAAGAAGACACAGAGCCTAAAGAAGATATCGTTTCTAGCCCATTCACTTGGTGGTTTATTCGCAAGATACGCTATCAGCGTGCTGTATAGTCCTAATGGCTCTTATCAATCAGATGATAAGGCTGTCTCTCCGGCTACAAAATTCAAAACCTTGCACTCTTCAAATAGAGGCTCCATTGCTGGGCTGCAAGCAATTAATTTTATTACCCTGGCAACCCCTCATCTTGGAGTCAGAGGAAATAAGCAGGTAGGGGCAGGTGATGAGAATGTAACCAATGTCATCGATTCTCTATTTCTTGAATTACGACTATTTGCCATCATCTATTTTAACTACTGTTTCTCTCTCATGATTCAGCTTCCATTTCTTCTTGGTGTATCTTTCCTGGAGAAACTTGCTGCTCCTCTTGCCCCAATTTTTACGGGTCGAACTGGCAGTCAATTGTTTCTCACCGATGGAAAGCCTGATAAGCCCCCACTCTTATTAAGGATGGCCTCAGATAGTGAAGATGGAAAATTCATGTGAGTTTTAGTCTACTTTTGTTGTGAATTTGTCAGCTTCTTTTGAAACTTAACTATAGTTTGTTATACAGATCTGCACTTGGAGCTTTCAGATGCCGGGTTCTTTATGCCAACATTTCTTATGATCGTATGTATCCCAATACACCCCCAAGTAGCCTCACTAGATATCGAAATCTTGTTTTTCACTTCATTCATTATTGAAATTCTTACCAAATGCAGATATGGTTGGTTGGCGCACATCTTCCATACGACGAGAAAAGGAACTTATTAAGGTACTTAAAATTCAGCCTTATCAATCAATCATCATTGTCGATACAATCAATTCCTCAGTTTCAAGCTAAAACTACAGAAAATAACTTTTCTGATCTGATTTACTTTCGAAACCGTCAGCCCCCTACGCAATCTTTGGATGGCTACAAACATGTCATGGATGTGGAGTATTGCCCGCCAGTCGTATCAGAGGCCCCCCATTTCCCACCCCAAGCAGCCAAAGCAAAGGAAGCTGCTCAAACAGAGCCAAGCATAAAGAACACAACTGAATATCATGAAATTGTCGAAGGTACTTGTCAAACAAATGTCGAACGATAGCTACTTAGTTAATACTGACAGTGCAATGGCAATTTTCTTTTGACAGAGGAAATGATACACGGTTTACAGAGACTAGGATGGATGAAAGTTGATGTCAGCTTCCACTCGGCGTTCTGGCCCTTCTTTGCCCACAATAACATCCATGTACCATGATCCCATCCATCTCCATACACTTTTTCTCTACCGACTTTGTCTGTCCTCAACTGTCCCTGATGTTTTCTGTTGCAGGTGAAGAACGAATGGTTCCATAACGCCGGAGCCGGAGTGGTTGCTCATGTTGCCGACACCATCAAACAGCAAGAAAAGAAGCAGCAAGACTCCTCATCCTTGTACATTTCTGCTAATTTGTAACACACAATCTTCTCTCTCTCAATAATTCCGGTTTCCATAAAACATATTTAATATCAGTTTTTGCCTCTAAAGAAGACAACTTTGGTATGAACACTACCGTTGACTATGACATTAAAGAAATGAGATTAGTTACAGCTAATTACAGATGAACTGTACTTAGTCATGCTGTTAAGTAGTGTCCTAATTTGTTTCGATCATGTCCAAAGTCAACCAAAATTAATTGGTGAAGCATTATTGAATATAGTCTTGATTCTTGAATCAGCATGTGTGTTGTTTCTTTGAGTAGCTGCCGGCAGTTAAACCCGATTTGTCCACTCCATCTATTGTCAAATGGTTTAATAATTCCTTGTGCTTAGTTTGAAGCAATATTAAATTCTGGATAAAGAAAAACTCCATTGATGAGGTATGCAGCCCACTTGTCTTCCCCTTCCCTAAATCTGTATTAATACATCACACATATTTCATTCCGAATTTCCTATGTTCTAAACGTTTTGAGTGTTCATCAAATGCAGGAATTCAAGACTGCAGATTTCGTCTTACAGATGATTGCTTTAGTCATTTTGTGGCTATAATATTTTTCGAAGATTTCTAGAGTTCTTCCTGATTCTTGATAGAATAATGTCTATGCCATTGATTACTGCGATTGTTGTTTTTGTTCTTCCTTCTGTTGCTAATCTTAAGATTCGATCAGTTATGCTATCATTTTGGTTTGCTCTTGCCACTCGACCTCCTGGCCTCGACCCGTAACTTTGTTTTTTGTTTTCCAGAGACTGTTAAATTTGCTTCTGCCTTTTGTCCTTACGGAGGCAGAAATTGAAACAGGTTTACATGTAGGCATGCTTCATGCTCTGATTTCCTAAAACGCATGAAGCATTTGTTTTCTTAATCACTTATCTTTTAATCTGCATACTTAGATGATTCTTGCTGAAAATTCGCATATGGATTTCGAAGATCTTTATGGTATGGCCTTCGACTCAGCTTGTGGCGTATTCTCGGATCGTTCCACAATTGTTAATCATCCACTAGTTTTCGACGGTGAGATACAGCAGCCGGTGAAGGATTCCAGGAAGAGAAGTGTGGTTCCGGAGACGAAGACAGTGGCTGCTTTGAAGAGCCACAGCGAGGCCGAGAGGAGAAGACGAGAAAGAATCAATGCACATTTGGACACCCTTCGCAGCCTCGTACCAAACAACGGAAAGGTATCTATCTATCTATCTATCTATCTATCTATATATATATATATATAATAAGGTTGTATTGTTTCCGATTCTTTCATTCTTGATTTTGGACAGATGGACAAAGCTGCATTGCTGGCCGAGGTCGTCAGCCAAGTGAAGCGACTGAAGATGGCTGCAGCACAGGCAAGCGAAGGTCTGCACATCCCGACAGACAGTGATGCAGTCGAGGTCGCCGTTGTGGAGAATAATGTCGGCGATGGTAATGGCGAGGTGTTGCTGGAGGCTCGACTTTGCTGCGAGTACAGACCGGAGCTCCTGGCTGATATAAGACGGGCGATGGATGGGCTCCCGGCGCGCGTTTTGAAGTGCGAGATTTCGTCGTTGGGAGGTCGAATGAAGACTGTGTTCTTAGTAGCGTGTGATGGCAGTGCCGCAGCTCGGGAATGTGCGGCGGGATCGGTCCGCCAGGTTTTCGGAGACGTTCTTGATAAGGTGTCGGCATCGGCGGAGTATGATCGGTTGGTTTTCCCCCGGAAAAGGCAGAGACTGTCTCTACCGTTTGATTCTTGAAGCTTGGTAAGGTGTGACCTTTTTACATGTCGAAGCTCTTGCTTAGTTATTTACATAAGCTCGAGCTCGGATTTGTTTGTTTAAAGTTTGGGTTTGGGTTTGAAATTAATAAAAGTTTTTAATTGAAATCATGTCTGGTTTGATGTTTTGTGTACAACAAATTTAATGTATTTTTTTATTATTTTTGTTTATCCTAAATATAAATATTAAAATATTATTATTTTTTAATTAAATTAAAAAAAAAAGGAATTGATATGTGCATGTGCATTGGCCGATGGGAAATAAATGTACTACATAATTGATAGCTATATGCATATAGCTTGAATAACATAAGGTCAATTATTACTTTGATAAAAATTTCAAAATTATCAAATCTTATTTTATTGGTAAAGATAAAAATGCCCATAACAAATAAATAAATAAATCATTGATTAAAGTAATTTGTTTTCAGATATGTTGGTTTAAAGAAACATAAAAATAAAACTATTCATATTATAATATATTTACTAATTAATATATATATATATATATACATCCCATTAAGATAAATAAATATAAAATAAAATAAAACCTAATTATATAATAAAATAATGAAATAGAATAAATACCGTGGGGAGTAATTCACAAATATTGGTCTGATCTGAAGCTGAGTTTGCTACAGATTATTAGCAAAGAGAGGAAGAGGAAGAAGATGATGGCCTGCCGCTGCTAACAAATTTCTCATTTTCTGCTTTATCTCTCAGCTCTTTGAATGCTTTCATTGTCTCCACGTCGAACCCACCAGCAAACTGAAATGATTCAATACGAACGAATATATATGAAAATTGAATTCAAATCAATTCATTTGGAAAGAAATCTCACATTAGTTATTACCAAACCTACCTGGTGTACTCGGAAGGCAAACTTGACACCTTGAACTATCAGTTCTTCTTCTTCAGGGCTACCCCCACCATTGACTCCAAGCTCTGCAGATACTCTCTTCATGTACTTCATCGCCAGTTTCACTGATGCCATCTTCATCTGATCATATATATATGTTTCACTATCATAATTCCATCTTCAAATTTGTTATAGAGAGTGAGTGAATGATACTTTTAAAATATATCTGTTCCTTGAAACTTAACAAACACCTGAGAATCAGCTCATACAGAGAAGGAAGGTCCACGAAATGTATGCAAATATTTACCTGGCTCAAATAACCAGTGTCCAGCATCCAATCTGTTGGTATTCGACACACTTTGTAGCGATTTGTCGCTGATTCTCGCATTCTTGACAAATTATAAACACCATGCTCCAATCTGCCCCCACAATGCAAGCAAGATTGTGAGTACAGAGAGGTAAACATCGGCTTTTAGATATATAAATATATATATATATATGTGTATATATTTATTCTCATACTTTTCGAACAAGGAGTGAATTTTCTTGAGGGCAGGGCCACAAGGCAGTCTAGGATCATCACAAAAAGATGAGACTTCAGAATCCAACTTCTTCAGATCAGCATATCCAAATGCTGCTTCTCTTAATGCATCTGCCTTCTGTTCTGGCCATTCAAAATGCTTCAGCACTGCCCTTTCGTCCACCTTATAACATTATTTAAAGGTAAAAATTACTATTGATCAAGAAGATACCAGATATAAAGAGTAATCACTCGTGGGAAAAGAGTACCAAGTAGGAGAGCTCATCATCTAGCCATTTCACAAAAGCTACAACATCTTCAATGTCAGTGAAGGCAGCCCCTTCGACTTCTTTAATCAGAAACCTGATGAAATCACCTTGTGTTTCTACGTCGGTCTTAATCTGTTGTAAGTTTTATTAAAATACACAGCAGAAATTTCAGATACTTAATACTGGAATCAGTTTACATTTGCAGGCATAAAAAGCATATTTATCTAGATATTGTCATTCATTCATCAACTTCTACTGCATTATCGACTTAGATTCAAGTATGAACGCAATCTTTGCTTCACACGGTAATTACTAAAGAGATAAAGAATTAAGAAGTTACCGCTAGTAAATGTGCAGAACGGTTCTCAATTTCTCCGATCATATCTTTAGCCGCAGCTCCTGTCGCTTGGGCTTCGGAGGGGCAGCCATTTCCGCTGCACGCATCACGACGGGAGTTCGAATCCCTCCGCATTAGCGAATGGTAAAACTCAACAACCTCTGGAGCTCTGCTAACCTTCGCAGCCACTGGCTTGGAGTTCAATCCGTTGGAAGGTGGAGGGGGTGGAAGAGGAGGAGGTAGAGCGGCCGCCTTTGATGGAGGAGGAGGAGGAGGAGGAGGTGGTGGTGGAGCGGCTACCTTTGACAAATGCGGAGGAGGAGGAGCTGCTGCTGCTGCTGGTGGTTTCAGATGCTGCGGAGGCGGAGGTGGAGGTGGGGGCGGAATGTTTGAAATCTCTGCTAATGCACGATCCGCTGAACAGGATGAAGAGCCGTAAACAGGCGAAGAGACGGATGATGTTAATGAGGAAGAAGACGATGAAGATGGCCTCGGAGGCGGCTTGGGAATTCGTGGAACACGCGTTCTTATCCCCATTACCACTTCAGAAGCTTCTGGAATTTCGTCAGAACTGCATCGAGAATGGCTATTCGTTTCAGTATTCTCCACCACGCTGCTAAATTCCTCTTTCTTTACCTCCGCAGCTTCGTTCTTCACATGCTGTTGCAGCTGACTCACTATATTGTTTTGAGTCGCACATTTTCTGAAAGACCTGGTTGTAAAACAAGATCTATTGCCATTTGTTACATCAGTAAGTTTTTCACTGGAAGAAGAAGAAGAAGAAGACTCCTCTTGCTCTTGTTGTCTCTCCGTAACTGTTCTCTTAATGTCAGATAGCTCATCCTGCATGCATTTGATTCTTTCATCAAACTTGAGATTCTGCTTAGACAGTTCCATGTGTAAAAACTCATTCTCATTCCTCAGCCTCTCGTTCTCCACTTCCAAACATTCTACTTTCTTCCCAAGCCTTTCGATTTCAAATTTCCTTGTAGAAACCTCGCTCTCAAGAAACGGAACAATGGCGGCAGACTCCTTAAGCAGTTTCTGCTCCAACACTTGAGTCTTCAACCGCGACTCCCTCTCTCTCAAATCTTCAACTAACCGGAGGAGTTCCGACACATCCGGAGGCCGAGGCTGCACCTGAGACGACGAGCGTGGGAAGTACACTCCGAAAGACCTCGAGAAGGCGGCGCCGGACGGCTTCTCCTTCTCCTTCTGCGAATGCGCCAGCTTCGCAGAGCTCGACTTCGTCAACGCCGCCGCAGCCGCCGCCGGCCTGGGAGATGCTTCACGCGTTGCTCTATTGCAGGACGGCGATTTTTGCAATCCGATTGCAGTTCTCACTCTTCCAGTCACCACCATTATCGCTGCTGCTGCCTTTGCTTCAATTCAACCTATAATCTATCCAGTCTGTCTACCTACCAAAACCTTTCACAGCACAGCTAGCTAGGGCATATGAAATGAATTTGCATCTGGATAACGAATAAAGCATGCGAATGAGGATGAGCGTCCATGAGTCGTCGCTGTCTTCTTCCCTGTCGAACCAAAAAACCAGAGCAAAATGGCAAAAAGTGCGAACTGTGTGAGGTGAGGGTCCGTTTGGTTGGTAGTTAGCAACCTTTTTAACTCTGCACGCCCATCGAGGAACGGTCATCTCACCTCCTCCGAAATTACGTAAATGCCCATCACCCCCTTCCTCACATTCAAATTTTAACTTCAAAATAAACACAACTTTAATCCAATTCCGTACAATTAATTAATTGTTTCTACATTGATTAATTCATGACACTCTCGTGAACCAATCTTTAATTAAAATTTTTGGTTCGAATTCAAATTAATATGTTAAATAAAAATAAATATTAAATGTAAATTACGTAACATTTGCAAAATAATACTACCTCTCTTCCGTATATAAAGTGTCAACTCTCTTTATTTTTCTTCTAAATAATTTGTCACTTTTTTAAAGAAATATATATAATTATACACTTTAATTATATTTTAAATTTTATAGTTTAAAATTTTCTTGATCGAACTATTTGATTATCTTAATCTTAATCCAAATATTTTTATTAATATATTTTTTATTTAAATTTTCATGTACAGTAACAACGTAGACATTTTTTTTTTTGGGACAAAGAGAGTAATTTATTTATAAATAATTAGAAAATAAAATTGAAAACACGTATAAATCATTAAATCATTGTGAAGATCACGGATGTTTTTTCAAGAAGCGACACAAGTGAGAGGTGGGGAAATGTACGGCCCGTGAAGTAGAGCCTTAGCGATGACACGATAGGCTGCCTCTGTGAGATGGATCCCGTCCCAGCTCACGGATGCTGATGGATCGGCACACACATTTGATATTAGGTCGCCACATCTTATCAAAATATTGAAATTATACGGCCCTAACCCTAACCCGCCACAACAAGCCACCAAGGCGCCGTTCTTGAATCCTGCATCCATTGCGAATATGTCCTCGCCGGGTGAGTTCATGACACATCCTTGGATTCATAAGTATTTTTAAAAAAATTTGGATTTGAATATAGACACCATATGATTTTGGGTAATATATTACATATTGTATGAATATATGGTTTATTGTATGAATATATTTTATATGGTAAGTTTCATTGTAACATATGTTATATGGATTATTGTTATATATATATTGTAAATTGTTATATTAATATATATTTTGTGTTGTTTGTCAATAGTTCAATTTAAGGAAATAATATGGGACTGAGTACTCACCGTAGCGCAGCGGATTCCGGTAGAATGTCATGGCGGCGCCGTAGTAGTCGGCGTAGCTGATCTTGGCCTGGGGATATTTCCGTCGCAATTCACCCAACGCAAGTTGAAGCTGAAAATTATGGTACTCGGAAAAGCCATTGTAGGCCTTAAGACAGCCGTAATCGTCGTAGGCAGTCCGGTTAGCCGTCGCAAAAGCCGTCAAATACGCAGTACTGCATCCAATCGGCAAGTTGCCCGGCACCACCAGTTCCGCCGCCCCTTCCTCAATCAACATCTGATCAATATTCATTAATTAAGACTTCATATATATATATATATATATATACCCTAAAATGTCAGATCAGATCAGACGAGAGAGAGAGAGAGAGCTCACGGCGGTAGCAGAAACAATGGAGTGAACCACAAGAGGCACCACCGCCGTCAACTGTTGAATAGTGGCGGCGCCGCCCAAAAAGGGGTAGTTGTAGTCGTTGCCTCCGATCTCCCCCACCAAGAACAGTGATCGTTTAAAATACTTTGCACAATCTGCTTCACATTCTTAGTTCATTATATAAATAAATAAATAATGTATATTCATTAACGTATGGTTGTGTTTATTTTTTTGAATTTTAATACATATTTTTATTATTCAATTTTTATTTTTTTTTTTAAAAAAAAATATATAACCTTGTTGCTTCGAGCAAAAGTTAGCTTTGACTTCCTTGAACCATCCGAGTTGAACACTCAACGAATCGGTCGTCCACAAGACGAGCCCAAGGCCCCGAGCGTAAAAGAATGTTGCATCCAAAGCTGTGGCACCCGCGACCGCAAAGTTCACTCCGTGCTCGATTCTCGCGCCCTTATTAATTTCTCTAAAAGGAGGTAAATAAGGCAAATCATATGCCTCAGCTGCAATTTCCAAACTTAATTATAAACTAAAAAAAGAAATGTAACTCAAATGGTAGACTACTTTCTTGGCATATGCTTAATATATATATATATATATATATGTGTATGCATTATGTACCAATGAAGTCAACAATGAGGCGGCCATCGGAGCATCTTCCGGTGGGGCGGTGGAAGAACGTTTGGCCGTAAGGGTGGTTTCGGATGGGGAAAGCAAGGGGTCCGGTGGGGCGGAAGTTTCCGGTGTCAGCGTATGAATCGCCAAAGCTGAAAATTGAGTCGTACGAGCAGCTGATCTTTTGAGGATTATTAATATTCGAAGAGGCTGTGATGAAAAGAAAGACAGACAAGTGCAGTATGATCATTTTCATAATGCTGATCATAAGATGGCTGTAGTAATGATAATAATAAAAACAAAGATGGACGAAATACTAGTGTAAATTAGAAGAGGGGTATAGCAATTATGACATGTATGTTGGATTCTTCTTACAGTTATTTGGTTATGGCGTGTCCATTAAATAATATCAATGACTTCGTTTAAATAAGAAATTTAGAAAATTTTAAAAATAGTAAAAATAAATAAATAAATAAATCAATGTTTGTAATGATATTTTATAAAAGAATTGATGAAAAAAACTATAATTGTCTAGAAAAAAACCGCCAAGAAAGATGTTAAGACATAAGTAAGCTTCTTTAATGATTAAAGGTTATATTAAAATAAAATGAAGAATCAAGGAAAAAAAAGGCCAACATAAAATAATTTTATCACTTTTCATTTATTATTTTGTTTTATAATTAAGGGTGTGTTTCTAGGTAATATGATGTAACTTTTTAAAAAACATTATATCAATATTTATTTATATGATGTGATTTTATTTTTTTCTCAAAAATATTTGTTGTTAAATACTGTCAAATAGTATATATGTGTGTAAAAGTCTAGTCTGTTTTACCTCTCAAACTTCATATTTCTATTATTTGTACTATGAGTTTCTAAAAAAAAAAAAAAAATTAATATTTTTTTTTTCACAAATATACTATCATACATTATTTTAATATCAAAATTTTCCAAATCAAATCAAAAGAAATACACCCAAATGTAATTCTTATTAAAAGGTTTGTTTGTAAAAATGGAATGTTGATAAGCACAGCCATAATTACATGCCTTTTAAGACTATGATTTTAGCTGCATTTTATAGTTGCAACGTATAAAACTATCTCTGATATAGTATGGTATTCTTTTGGTGGGTGATATTTCATATATTTAAATTTGACGTGTTAAAATTGTTGTCTCTATTTCCTATTTGAATTTTGTTTCTTGATATTTATTTGCTTAAGATTTAATCCAATCCAATCCAATCCCATATATGTAATAAAGAAAAAGGGACACATGATTCTTTATTTATTAAATATTAAACGACTATCTCATGTTTAGGAAAATACATTGTTAATATGACTTATTATATAGTTTTTAATACGTTTTCTATCCGATACTTTTGGATAAGATAGTCATTTAACATTAACAATATACATGTATATATGTATATATATATACTTCTAGACATTTGGAAAAGTTGCTTGTTTTTAATTTCGGGCTAACTATATGTTCCTAATTTTTCTAAGAATCCATTGTTTAGTTCTTAAGAAAAATCATTGATCCATAGTTCTAATAATCTGTAAATTCAATTCTTTTTTCCATATTGATTTAATTATATAATTTATATATTAGAAATATAGATTAAAGAAGAAAGTGATGTAAACTTGTAGTAAGTCTAATAGCAACTTCTTACCAAAGACTGATAAGTATTAATCATATTAATTATCAATTAATTTAAAAACAATTAAATCTGACGATCTAATAAATTTACTGAGACTATAATATAAATTAGCCATCGATATATATATATATATATTAGTGGCTGCATATAATCATTTTTAAGTAATTTATTATTTTTTTTATGACGTGGGAACCACAGCCGCTCTCCGAAAGTTGCATTTGTGTGCCATATAAACATTCACATGTTATCAATGGCAGAATAATGTTGAATATATTTTACGTTAATAATAGTCATTTATTGTACTTTCAAATATATGTAACATTTTTTCGATTAAAAAAATATACATATTTATAATTTCATCCAGAATTACAAAGATATTGTAATTTTATTTTACAATATATTTACTATGCCTTCTACGTATCAAAATAAACATATATAAAAAAAAGAATAATTTTGCATGGATTTCATAAAAAATAATAATACTGTAAGTTCCAATGAAAAACACTGGACTTACAACTAATCTCAAAGTTACAAAATTACTTAAAAGCACTATTTTTCTATTATTATTTTGATAATGCGAAAATTTACAGCTTTTACTATTCGAATACGCTTTGGGGTAAACTTCAACTAAAGATAATAGCTTGCAAACTAGAATTTATTGATAATATATCAAATTGATCATTACATCTCTACACTGAAAATTCCAATAGAATCGAATCGAAGAGATGGATCATGGCCCTAACAATAATATCTTATACTACTATATATTATCATCAAAGATTGATCGAGCTAATTAATTAGTGATGGTGTGGATCCGGCCCCCCGGGGCTCTTTCTAGCCGGCCACCGTTGTTGGCCCATCTTTTTCCTCCCGAATTGTTGTCTTCCCGAACTTATTGTCCGGACAGAAGGGCCAGCAGCTGCCACCGCGACGATCCCGGGCAAACTCCCAAGCAGGATGAGCCAAACCATTAGCCATGTCCAAAATTTGAAGCTACTCATCATTAATTCTACATGCAATAATGAACAGATTAGTAGTACCTAACCCTAACTCTCTCTCTCTCTCTCTCTCTCTCTCTCTATATATATATATATATATATAAAGATACATACAGTTGAAAAGAAGATTAATGGCAGCATCAGCAATATGATTCATACTGATTTAGTATCTTTCTGAATAGATGCTGATTGGGAGAAGG
The DNA here is from genome assembly GCF_009805555.1 of Andrographis paniculata. Taxonomy (NCBI): domain Eukaryota; kingdom Viridiplantae; phylum Streptophyta; class Magnoliopsida; order Lamiales; family Acanthaceae; genus Andrographis; species Andrographis paniculata. The sequence goes on from NW_026137587.1 coordinate 6,061,958, forward strand.
GGAAATGATTGGACAGTGGGAATTTAGAAGATGAGGTTAAGAGGTGTATTGCATGAGAACCAGCATATCCATCTCATCTCATCTCATCTTACTTGTATAAATTAATTAATTAATAATAATTACCTTTATTAGCTACTTTGCATCATCACTATCATCGTCTTCGTCATCAGCAGCAGCAAAAAAATGTAGTTTAGGATAAGGATCATCATACTACTAATATTTAGTAGACAATTAAGGATTATAATTACTATCCTAAATTTATTAATTCATGTTTTTCTATTAAATCTATTTTTTACTAGTTAATACTTTTATTTAAAATACTTATTTTTATATACAAAATACAGCAGTTATATATATATATATATATATATAGTTTACCACAAAAATAAAAAATGAAAAACCATACTTTTGTAAATGTAAAAAATTATTTTTTATACAATAATTAACATATTGGTCCCGTAGCTCAGTTGGTTAGAGCGTTGGTCTTATGAGCCGAAGGTCGCGGGTTCGAGCCCCGCCGGGACCATAGATTTTTTAGTACTTATTTAAATTGTCTTTTCACTATTTTTTTTTTTTTTTTTTTTTTTTTTTTAAGAATTCATATTTTGCAAAACAAAATAAGTATATTTTTAAATTTTTTTACATTACAAATCACTCAGGAGGTATAAATATATAAACATTCAACCAATTACATCGTCCCAATGCATTATATTATATATTCAATATGGTCAATATTATGATGCTAAAATTTAATAATAATAATAATAATAATAATAATAATAATGTGATTAGTGAATGGATAATAGTAATGATGGCCTTTCCTTAGGATAACCAAATTAAATTAAATAAAGTAGTAATTGAGGCCCAAACCTGTGCAACAAAATATAATAAATGGAACCAATAATTGCATGTATCATGATCATATATACATGCATCTCTTCTTCCTCAAGCTATTAAAACAGTTGAGTTGAGATTGGAAGTTATGATTTTATTTATTGTAAAATATGTGTGTGGGGTAAATATATACATATTTATTTATTTATATATATATATAAAGTATTAAAAAACACACTTCTTTGCCTAATTTCCTTTGGCCACCAGTTCCACTTTCATAATCATTATATCTTATCTTACCTTATCATAGAGGCTTCAAATTAAATTAAATGATTCATTAAAAAGGAAAAATAATTATATAGTGAGCCCATGACAAGTACTCACCAACCATTTCAATTCCACCCCATGCCCATGAAATATTAATTTGCAATCTGTAATATTCTTCATTTAAAAATAAAAATAAAAATCAATAATTATTTTCACTTAAAAAACACCAAAATTCAAAACACTTTGATATATATAGTATAATTCAGCATACCTTTTATTAGTTAACAACATCCATGATCACCTTCATTATAGATGATTTTTTTGCCCCATAATAATTAACAAAGTACATATACATAACTAAATATATATAATTTCAAAAATGAAATGTGCACTGTTTTTGTAGTAACAATTATTATTGAGGCCCCAAGATTGGCTTTTTAATTACTCCTTCAAAAGTTTCATGCAAAAAAATAATTAATAAATAAAAACAACCTTTTATGCATGCATGGGTGCTATATATATATATATATAGAGAGAGAGAGAGAGAGAGAGACAGAGAGAGAGACAGAGAGAGGTTAAAAACAATATGATGTCCAAAATTAATTATGCCCACGAATCACACTGCTTCTTTTTTGACTGACTACCTTTAGGCTTTATTCAGGTTACTTAATTAAAGGGTGATTGCTTTGTGGGCTATGCAAATTTATTTCTTTAAAACATGCATACCAATAATAATAATAATGACCACTTAAATATTAAATGACCATGTATATAACAAAAAATTATAGAGTAATATATACACACACATTCATACAATATTTACAATATATAATATATCTACAAAAATCAATAATTCAATCTTTCGTTTTTTTTTAGTATTTTTAGGTATTGATTAATGGTTATAGTTTTTAAGGTAAAATTATGGAATGTATTTGGTTTGAGTTTCGAATCAAAATTAAAACAAAACAAAACAAACTAATGTATTTTTTTATATAAAATTGTGAACATTGCATAATAAATAAAATAAAATAAAAAGAAGGTAGCTAAGTCAATTAATTATTGCATACACACACTTGAACAAATGCCAGAGAGGTTCTTTGGTACATAGTTAAGAGACAAGCATGCACTCGGTCATCAAACAAATCAAAGTGTTAATAATTTAGATCAATCAAACCTAATTAAATTTAGAATACAACACCACCAAACAAAACAAAACAAAATACAATTCATAATTAATATGCTTAGAATAAAATAAAATGGATTATACATTAGGAAATGTAATTGCAATTCCTCTGCTCTGCTTCTCCCTAGCTAATCTCATCATCCAGAAATCCCTCCTGAAACTTCCAAACCAAATTCAAGAAACAAAAAAGATTCAAATTTATTATTCGATATTTTTTCTTTTCAAATAATAATACTAACAATTAATCGAACATGTAAGAATACCTTGGTATTGCAGAAAGGAAGATTTCTTGTTCAAATCTGTCTTCTCTTTAGCACCTTCTTGCAGTAATGCAGCTGCAGTAGCAACATTTGATAATTCATCAGACAAATTAAATCCTGGAAAACTGATACCAAGTGGAGAGCAGTTGATGATGCCGGATTGACAGAACGCCTGGCTGTTGCCGGAAAAGAATCTCGGCGGCGGCGGGTTGAGAGAAGAATATTCGATCTCCGGCCCTTCGACTCTTGCGTCGTCATCGACCGTCAGAAGTCTCTGCAATCTAGCCACTTCCCAAGTTGTATCCAGTATCTGTGAACTTGTGGCTAAGCCAGAGATAAGCCCCTGTTGGTAACCAGGGTTAAGTATGGCTTCTTCCAAGCCAGTTTTGGATATGTTCCCGGCCGGATTGGAACTGTTGTCAATGAAAAGCTCGAACGTAGATACGTGATTTTCGTAATCTAAATCCTCCTGTTTCCCAATCATCCCGCATTCAGAGACAATCTTGAATTGATCCATAGGTGGTTGCTGCTGCGCATCCAGCGCATCGATCGCAATTTTCGCTTCCTTAATCAGCCAATCGATGGCCTTGCTGGGGCGGTCGTAGCCAAGGCGATCCTGGACGTCATAGAACTGAATCGCAGTCTTTGGCGATAGCCTCACACGCCTGTCCCTCGGTCCTCTGGCAGTGCAGACTTTGCTGTGCTTATCCTTTTTACTGGCGCCATTGGCTTCGATCATCTCAACCTTCCTCTTCCTCGAATCCGATGTCCGAGGTGGCGATGACAACGACGACGACAAATTGATCAAACCCTGCGGCAAAAGCCTCTCATAATTCATCTTAGATAGAGAATTCGCCCATACCGCATTGTGGGAGGCGTCGTCGCTAAAATATTGTGTCGGGTAGACCTGACCGAGGAACGTGTCGTCTTTACTCATGCAGCCGCTGTCAACATCTCCTCCGCTGAATCTGTCGCCTTCAAGGCTGTGTAGTTGAAGATATCTGCTGAGAGGATACATTGCAAGTCTGGTAATCTTCTTCTTGTTGTTCTTGTTCTGCTTCTTCTCTTCCAGCTTTTCATTTGGTACGTATCTTTATAGCTTCTTCAACGGCTTTTGGTAATAATGTCCTTTTGGGGCCCTCGAAAATGTCACCTCAAAAAAAAGGCCAATAAAATTGATTTAGAGATGTATCTGCAATTAAATTAACACTCCACAAAATTCAATCATATTCCCACATTTTTTTTTATGACATATAGACAGCATAATGCATGAGAAATTTGCTGCATACTGATTGTATACATAAATGTGAATTGGTTAAAAAAAATTACAAGAAAACCATGTGAATAGGAAAGAACTGTCTGAATTCACAGAAACACAAACAAAAACAGTACTTGCAAAAACATATTGATGCATCCATGTTAACACTGTTGTAAAACATCAGCACTGTCTCCCCTTCCCACTCTTGCCTGAATCATGTCATGTACTGTGTCCTCTGTACTAACCCCCCCCCCCCCCCACCCCCACCCTCATAATGTTTTGGGATTCACACATTTTTTTCACTTTCTACATCAATGAATCCTCAACCTCCATAATTAATTAAATCAAGAAAACAGCCATCACCAGATTTCCTGAACCTTTCATACCTTACATCATCACCCCCTTAACTGATCATTAATTACTAACACAGTAATGGAACAAGGACAATCATTTGCTCAATATTATCCTCAAGTAATTTACCAGTTATGGAGTATTGAATTTACCCCATTGGACCCCTCCTCTCCAAGATGCAGCAGATACAGAAAGGGAAAGGTCATCTTCTTCGATGGGACCCCTTGGCCACAGCACATAACAACTTCCAGAATGACTGCTCTTCCTCCTTTCTCCTTTCTGCATACTATCATTCTCTCAGTTAATATTCATTTTAACCTTCAGACATCAAAAGCTAATGGGAATATGGGATCACAGGCAATGTATGGGCCATGAGTAAAACTTTGGTATGAAGGAAGAAAATCATGCTACAATTTTAAACAAGAGTTTAAAAAGAAAAGGGATTTTACTGTTGCCACATTTGCAAATTAAAATGACAGCTGCAAAAGATAAAAAAAGAAATTTGAGTGGGAACCCAATCACCACTCTCCCTGATGATAGCTTTTCTTCCTGTCTTTCTTTTTTTTCTCTCTTAGAACTTTGGTCGAACACTTTATGTGCACACGAAAGCTATGGAATTGAACCCTCCCTCCTCCCCTCACGTGCGTTCTCCATCATCATCAATCCCTCTTTGCCCTGCACACAAGAAATGAAGAACAGTCGATTTCTGTCTAAAGCTCCCCACTTTGAATGATTAAAACTTAAAAATTGGTTCAATGATTCCATCCCCAGCTTTTGGTCCAAAAAAAAACCCTCTTTTCCCAAAGGCCCTTTCAAGACTGTTGGGAAATTCATTCACAAACGGTCCTTCTGCGCATATTATGGCCCAACTCTGTGATTTCTTTTGCTTATTCTATGTTCTCTGTCTAAAAAGAAGATATTTGAACTATACCTAATTTACCAGATGATGTTATTCACGTGCACAATTTTCAGTTCCAAAAGATCGATGCTTTTAGAACGCTTCTGGACTCCAGCACCAAATGCATCTACACCGTTGGATGCGTCCGCTTCTTTGGAAAAAAACAAATAATTAATAAACAACGATCTTACAGGTGGGTATCGTCTTCTTCCCCAAATCTAAACCCTAATTACCATGGATGCCGGCGGCGGCTGTGGAAGATCGGAGAACCTCGTCAAATTAGCGCAGCTACTGAGACATTATAGGCCTAATTACGGTTCGGGTTCGGATTCGGTGGAAGACGGCATTGAATCTAAAGATGTCAAGACAAGCAGAGCTGCGGTTTTGATCTGTTTGTTCGAAGATGAGAACGGCGATCTTCGCGTAATTCTCACTAAACGATCCTCCACTCTTTCCTCTCATTCCGGTAGGGCGTCGTGTTTGTTCTGCTTGTGATGAGTTGAACTCCATTGATTTGGTGATTTCAGAGGTGTCGGGATTGAACACTCTTTCAGGAGAAGTTGCGTTGCCGGGAGGAAAAAGAGACGACGGTGATGCCAGTGACGTTGAGACCGCTCTAAGAGAGGCTAAGGAAGAAATCGGATTGGACTCCACCATTGTTGAGGTTGTCACTGTCCTCGAACCCTTCCACACTAAGGTAATCGGCGTATGAATCTCTTGAATATCTTCTTCACTCCAATTCTGCTCAATCTGTTCCATTAATCCTCAAAACAAATGCACAATTGTTACATTTGGTAGCTTCAATATCCAACTAATCTTATGCATCTCTACTCTGCTCTGCTCTGCTTCATCATCTGTGTCCCTCAGTGATTCAACACCACAAGTCTCAAACCAAAATTGTCTGAAAAACTAGTTTAACAGCTGAAGATTTTAGCATTGCCTATTGCATCAGTGTTGGAATAGAGAGAATTCGGGAAATCAAATGTTCAAGATTTGATTAATCTTAGCTATTTGATATCTAAAGTCTTGGAATTCTCTGCAGAGAAACATTACGGTGGTTCCGGTAGTAGGAATCCTTTTTGACAGGAAGGCTTTCAAACCAATCATAAACGCCGATGAGGTTGAATCAATCTTCGATGCTCCTCTAGAAATGTTTCTCAAAGTAGGTTCCATTTGGTATCTTTTCGATTTCTACAAGCATTGAGATATATATATATATATGTATATAATGTGTGGATGTATGTGGTGATATTCATGGACTTGTTTAGGATGAGAACAGGCGACAGGAGGAGCGGGAATGGATGGGATATAAATACCTGCTGCATTTCTTCGATCATCAAGCCGAGAATACTTCTTACATCATATGGGCTCTCACTGCCGCGATTTTAATCAAGGCTGCTTCCGTTGTGTACCAACGATCCCCTGCTTTCGAGGAATGCTTCCCTGAGTTCTGGAGTCGACGTGCGCGATGAAATTTTTACTATATGAGAAGAAGATATGTAATATGTTGCAAGGGGACGCGATTTCTGTCCAGAACTCATGCAATTCATCTTAAATTTATCACGGCTATAAATGTTACTTGAATCGAGGGATTGAGGTTTTGATCGTCTAAACATGTTAGAGGTGATACTTCTTGATGGCATTGTCGATGGTTGGGCGCAGGGAGTCAAACAGGTGCTTGTAGGTTTCTTGTGTCGGGTGCACAGAGTCGAAGAACACATACTTTGAGGGATTAAGACAGACAGGCGTTACCGGATTACACAGTATGGATGCTTCGACCAATCCAGTCCCACAGCAACCAGCGTTTGCGGAATCAAACCCTGCCAGATTAACAGGTTTGTATGTTGAATCGCATTGAATGTCTGATCTTTTTTATCTTTATCAATATGAATCGATTGAACTTACCGAACCGGGAGGCTTGTTGGATTAGGTCATTGAGCGATGTGTATATATCTGCGTATATCAGTACAGATGCAGCGGCGTTTTGCAGAGATGCCAACATGTTCCGAAGCTTGAGATTGTAATCCGTGGCAATGGTGGAAAGAGCTCCATTGCAATGCCGGTTGCCTAAGAAGTCGATGTTGGTAAACGTTATTACGAGGGGTAAGCAGCCGATCGGCGGCAGGCTTACCACTGCTATAAACCGGGCTCCCTCGTCGCTCAACTCCTGCAAATTCGAGCATAAGATTTTTCTATTCTCATATTCGAAAATTTTATGAATTTTCGCAGTTTATTTGTAGCAATTATAGAAGAATTTTGGGCGGGTACCTGAATGAGGCGGCGCGTGTTTTGCAGCAAGAAGTTGAGGTAGGCGGCGACGTTGTAGGTTTGGCGACGGACCGGGTAGCCGAAGACTAAGTCATTGGTGCCGGCGCTGACGACAAAGACTGCCTTGTTGATGTGAGCTTGGGCTCTTTTTTTGCCCACGGCGGCTGCCACCTTTTGTTTGTACTCTTTGAAATATTCGACTTGTTTTTCTATAGGAATCACGTTCTGCATGCATGCATGTTTCGAACACTAACACGTTACATGCATTATTGTACATATCTGTGATTATTAAAAATATAATGGATAAAATTGAATTGAATACTGCTAAATATGTACTGATAGTTATAGGATCTTGACCACTAGACGTGTATGCATCAACTACGCATAATTATTGGAATTAAAAGCACCTACCAAATTAGTGGACCAAAATTTATTCTTGTATGTATCGAGAATTTATTGCTGTCGAATTAAAGTGATTATGCTACTTCACAAACACTGACATACAGTACAAATATATACATATGATGAATCTATATAATTTGTAGAGTAAACAATGATACATATCTTTTTAAACTAGGGAAATGTATTGATTTGTTTTGGAAAATAAAAACAGTGTGTATATATATAATTTAACATATATTATTATACTGAAAAACTGATAATTTAAATGTTACTCTATTTAATATTTATAATGTTCACACTGTGGTATTATTATTATTATTATTTTACTATTTAGGTTTGTTGTTTCATGATTTCAAGAACGATTTTTAATATATATATATATATATTGATAAAATAACAACCAAGCAAAATCTTTCAAAATTTCATCAACAATATCATTTTTCTTTTTTTTTCTTTTTTTTATGAGGTGGAAATTCGCGGCAGCGACTCGAAAGTACGCACTGGGTAAATAAATATTTTACCACAACACAACCTTATATAGATGTACACCGGGAGAAGAAACGGTAAATGTATTTGAAGTAATTAAACTTATTGTTAAATGATTTTTCTATATATATATATATATATAAAATATCGAATGTAATCTTATTGAACTATAAACATATATGGAGAGAGAGAATAAATCCTACTCATCATAATAATATTCATGACTTAAATTTTACTTTTTTTCTCAAATTTATATCACTTCGTACATGATATCATAATTAAGAATGTAAATTATTATAATCGCACATTGATGCTCAATACAATTTTAATATACAAATTGTAATTTGGAATATAATATCTTTAGTGTTCATATACCTATAATATTCGGCATACCATAAATGCCCACACATATATAAATATATATTTTTTAATGTGTGTGTGATGTCCATATCATATTCCATATGTGTTATCAAATTTCCAATAATAATAATAATAATAATAATAATAAAAGAAGAAGGAGATGAATAGAGTTTACGCTCAATTGAGCGGTGAGAGGATCAAATCCAGAGCCGGCGGAGGCAAAACTAACTCCGGTCATCAGCTCCCCCGTGCTCAGCCGCGGATTCAAATACGGCGGCACGTACTCTTTGATTCCTGTATACGAAGCTGCTCTGCCATGCGAACACACATTAATCATCAATTAATTAAACAATAAAAAATACCTAAACTGGAAGATACAGGAAATAAACTTGCCGATGAAATCCGTCACTAGGCGACCATCGGAAAACCTTCCCGTCGGAACGCCGTTCGCGAAGCTTCTACCGTAGGGAGGATAATTGCTTCTGAACACCGTCTCCACATAATTATTGTTGCCTGAATCAACCGTTGAGTCGCCAAAGACCAAAATCGCCGAAATCGAATTGTTGAACGGCCTCGCAGCTCCGCCGCCGGAGAAGCAGCACAATGCGTGAAGAACAACAACAAAAACAGCAAAATGAACCATCGGAAACACGAAACACCGCGGCGGAGCGCAGAAATTAGGAATCCTCCGATCAGAGCAGGCGATTGCTGCCGAGAGATTAAGCACCGCCATGATTTCAACAATGGCTCAAGGAAACCGCAAGGAGCGAAAATGAATGAATATAAGGAATGGGTTTGGGCACGCTGCACACGCCGCCCTATCCACGCCCCCGGCGGACCCCCCTTCAATCACTAGGCAAACGACGACCAGTAGAAATCCGCCACGTGTGTGGTATTTCTTTCTATCTATATTAGAAATATTTAATAGTTCGTCACTGTAAATATGATTATAAAATGATAGGGTAACATTATTTGCAGTTGGTCTTGTCTCCTTCAATATTTACGTATTATTTTAACACCTGTGTACTTGATAACAATAAAATTAGAGCTGCCTTTAGATTTTTATTAATTAGCACATAGCTAATACATACTATATCATATATTATAATTGATCTTACCATATAATATTGTGAGTGTATATTGTCTAATAATAATAAAAAAATAACGGTGGTTATTTATGAAAATAAGACTATTATTTTAGGACAGACAAAAATAATAAATATGACTATTGTATTGAGACGGATGAAGTATCATTATAAAATACTATTTACATAAAAATTCAAATCAATATTTAATTTTAAATAAATTTTTATCAACAACAAAATAAATCCTAGATAAGTCTTGTGTGACAAACTAGCCAATGAAACCTCCGCATATTTTGGAGGGTGTTTGGAAACAACGTGTTGAAGACTTTTTAGTTTATTGAACAGCTTTTAGCTGTTTGATCAGTCAAATGTTTGGTAAATTAGTTTTTTAAAAGAGTTTTTTGGACGCAAAAAGCTAATTTCTGAAAAACCCATATGCCCAACTTTTTGAAAGAGTTTTTTCATTTTAATTTTGGTTATTTCTTATTTACCTTTAAAACTTAATTATTTATTTTATACATATAAATATATTTTTATAACAATATTTATTAATTATTTTTAATATATTTAATTTATTAAATTATATTTTTATTTTTGTAAATTTAAAATAATAATTATTATTAATTATTACATATAAATTATTTTATTTATAAAATATATAAATTTTTAAAACTAAATCAAATAGAAAAAACAAAAGTTATTAATTTTATTATATATATTAAAATAATAATTAACATAATAAAAATATATATACGAAAGATTTATTATTTTATATTTTACATAATTTCAATAAAAATTATTATTTTTTTAGTAAAAATAATTTTCTCAAATCTAAATAATAAAAATAAAAAAAAATATTTTATAATATTTTATAATTTTCAATAATTAATAACAAAAATTCTTATAAATTTCAAATCAAAATGAATAAAATTAAATATTTTAAAAAATAACGTATCAATGTCTTTAATAGTCATATTTTATATATAAATAGCTAATGTCAAACTATTATTTTACCAAACATTTTAATACAAACCGCTAATTGAATCACTTAGTCAAACCAGCTAACAGCTAAAAACTATTAGCTAATTGGCAAATGCACCGTTGAACTTGATTTACTTATCACACCGACCCAATAAGAAAACAAATATGTTTTTATATCTTAACTAGATTATATATTGGAAGGTTAGTTGCTATAAGAATAAAGTTTAAGAGTCATCAAGTTTTTTAATTTGTTGTTTTTTATTTTAAATAAAATATATTATTATTATTATTCAACTCATAGTTTTAATAAAAATGCATTTTCTTTCATAATATATCTATTTAAAGTACTACTTAAATTAAAACTCAAATTAATTATTTAAATTAGCATTATTTTATAATTCAACAAAATTATCAATGGTTCAAAAAAGTACATGGCAGGTTTCTACATTTAAAAGAAAAAAAAAATGTCGTTGAAATTACTAGGATTGTTTTTAGATATTTTGAAGTTTTTTTTTTTTTTTAAGAATAAACAAGAAAATAGATTTTGATATGAATATAAATGCAATATTAAAAATATATGGTTACATACAAAAAATAAAATAAAAATGACAAATAATATAATAGTTTTAGGAAAAAGAAAATAATAGCAATAATAATCCCTTTTATCTCGGATAAATTATATATCTACTTTACTATAGATACATAAATTTAAATAAATTATAAATAGTAAATAATTAAAAAATATATTATTAAAAATAATTATAGATTAATATTAAAATAATTTTATTAAAATTATAAAATGTATGAATTATAAAATTTGAAATGTGTAAATATATTTTTAAAAATAATAAATTATATAAAAGGAATGAAAATGAAAAATATAAAGAATTAAGTAATAAATACATTTCCAATAATTGGCGATCGTGACTTCACAAATAGTTTTGGCAGACATTAACTTGGGTACCATACTGACATTAAATAATCTGACGGGGTATTTGTCCGTGAAAAGAAACCGTGAGGGGCATTTTTGTAACTTCATATTTTATATGAATAATTAGATTTAAATTTCAGGGAGAGTGAGGGCGGCGCAATGGCGGGAAAATTGTGATCCACGAATGGATGGCTGGTCAGTGGTTGCCCTAAATCTGCGGATGGAAGATCGACCAAAGCGCCAGAGAATTGATGATGCTGGCTGTCATCGTAAATTTTCAACGGAGGCTGATGAGCGACGACAGCCATTGCAGTAATCTGCGATCGTATTTCTGATCCAATAAATAAGGAACAAAATTTTGGGGGAAAAGGATCGAGCGCAGAGCAGATCGAGAAATGGGAGCCTACAGAGCCGATGAAGATTACGATTACCTATTCAAGGTGGTGCTGATAGGTGATTCCGGTGTCGGAAAGTCGAATCTTCTGTCTCGGTTCACCAAAAACGAGTTCAGCCAGGAGTCCAAATCCACGATCGGCGTGGAGTTTGCCACGCGATCTATTCAGGTTGACGATAAGATCGTGAAGGCTCAGATTTGGGATACGGCTGGCCAGGAGAGGTAATCGCTCGCTACTCATTCCCTTTGTAATTTCCTTTTTTTATTAATTAATTGCAATGATCCGATGCTTTTTTTGTTCGTAATCTGACATAACATAACAGGCATTGTGTTTCTTTATCTTAATCACTATGCTAGGGTTCTTATTGCGATAATTATAAAGGTTCGATTGATTTTGATTGGGATCATATAGTTCCCTTTTCATCCATTCAATTCATTAATCCTTTGAATATTCATCTAAAAGATATGATAGTGAGATATGTTTTTGGTCTTTCAATGATTCTAATCATCATTGATGAATGAATTACATATGGCACTCTTAAGATACATCTTGATTCGAGTATTGGATTATGATAAGTTAACTAGTTGTTTGCTACAAACAAAATCATTGAACTTAGTTCGGACTACTTGATAGAATTGAAATTCAAAGTAAAATGCTTTTTTGAACATGGTATGAGTTAGATTGAATTCAATGTTTGTTCAATTGCTCTTTTACCCGCAAATGCTAAACTCAACTCTATGGTTTACAAGGGCCATATAAAGAACTTTTAGAATGACATCCGTTAAATAGACTTGAAGTTGGTGATCAAAATTTTTTAGATAACTACTTTGCGTAAAATTTGGAATAATCTTTTGCTCTTCGACATCTTGAATAGAACATGAACTTTTTCTATGTTAACTCAATAGAACTTTTGCTATTCGACATCTTGAATAGAACATGAACTTTTGCTATGTTAACTCAATAACTTCTGCTACTAAATTAATTAACTTTTGCTATTCGACATCTTGAATAGAACATGAACTTTTTTCTATGTTCACTCAATACCTTTTTTGCAACTAAATTAAGGTATCGGGCGATCACAAGCGCCTACTACAGAGGAGCTGTAGGGGCCCTAATCGTCTACGATGTCACGCGCAATGTGACCTTTGAGAACGTGGAAAGATGGCTGTCGGAGCTTCGAGGGCACACGGACATGAACATCGTGATCATGCTTGTCGGGAACAAGGCAGACCTGCGCCATTTAAGGGCGGTGCAAACCGACAAAGCGAAAGCTTTTGCAGAGCGTGAGCGCACTTTTTTCATGGAAACCTCGGCGCTGGAAGCCCTGAATGTCGATCAGGCGTTCACAGAAGTGCTGACGCAGATCTACCACGTGGTGAGTCGCAAGGCGCTGGACATCGGAGACGACCCGTCGGCTCTGCCCAAGGGACAAACCATCAATATTGGAGGCAAAGATGATGTATCAGCTGTGAAGAACACAGGCTGCTGCTCTGGCTAGAAAAAAGCTAATATAATCTTCTTCTATCTGTTCATATTCATATTCATGTTATTATTACTATTATTATTCATGAATCAGAGTTGAAATTTGTGTGTACATTATTCATTTCTTGCTTGATTATACATACTAACACAGAAATCTAAACTTAATTCATTGATTGATTGTTTGTTCTTTAATTGAGATATATATATATATATTTATTTATTTATTTATATGTTAAGAATGGCTGAGAAAAACATCACAGATTGTATATGTATAGTGTGTTCATTTTACATGTAAAAAGTTTCAGAACAATTTTCTGTGAGATGGGATCGAAGTCTTGCAAAAAATTATGTGATTACATATTTGACGTAGAAAGTATAGTTTCAGCCTATGAAGAAAGCAACCACCATTAACATTTTACTTGGACCTAACATTATGTTTACACCATTAATTTTCACTTATTTGCCAATATATATTTTTAAAAATATAATATCAAAAATATTTTTTCTCTAAAAAAACATCAAATTAAATACTAAATTTTTTAAACTTTAAAAATCCATGTATTCCTTTGATATTTCAATATAATATTTTTTGTTCAATTATATTTTTATAATTAATTTAATTAAAATACTAAAATATCTCAATTAGTCCTATTATTGATTTGTTAAGATCATTTTCAACCCAACTGTGCCATTTTTAATATTATTTTATGGCAATGCTACGATGCAACATTATTTTATATTTTGATTCGACGGTAATATTAATATAATACTATTTTATAAGAGAATATATATAATGAATAATGATATAGTAAAATAATTTAAACCAAATTTTAAATAAACAATAGTGTGTAGAAGAGAGTCATGTTGATAAGAAATTTACGTCCACGATGAATTATATATACTTCTTCTATATGACAAATTTAACTATATATATATATATATATTTTTTTACAGAGAAGTAAGATTAAAATTTTCAGATGGGAAAGTATATAATTTTAATTTAATTAAGAATAAGTTAAAGAAGATATAATGAATTTATTTTTTTTTAATATAAAGTATAAAAAAATTGTGTTAATAATATAAATAAAAATATTTTATGAAATATATAATATTGATTTTTATAAAAAATTAAATGTATTAAAAAAAATGGTAATAGATCTTCAAACTTCAATTATCACCTTATCTGTATTGAATTTATAACTGAGCGATATTAATTAAACTTGGTGTATTCCATAAAATTATTGATATATTTAATGAAGTATTAAAATTATGATATCCATTTTGAAATATGTATGTTTATACAAATAATTTTTTTAATATAAATTTCACTACATATATAATATTAATATATTATTTTTTAAAAATTTAATAATTAAATATAAAATATTAATTTTTATGTTGATTTTCATAACACACGTACAAAACTACTTCGAATTAAGACATTAAACAGACACACTCACAATGAATATAATTGGTATATTATATTGCATCATGGTTTGTGCATGTAATTAATTAATAATATAAGGATTTTGCTGCAACAGTTGCCTAATGTCTCTCGTAGCCACACATATTTATAATAATAATAAAATAATAACATATCTTCCAAAGAATATTCTAAGCACATTCCGATATTAGAAAATATAACGATGACGTGTAACACAACAGGCTGAGCTGGCACTCCACGTTTAGAAAATTATATGACGTGGCAACGCATCATCGTGGTCGGCACATATAAAGTGTGGAAATTCAAACCTTGGCGCGAGTCGGCAGACCCCAAGCACGTGTTCCTATTTGCCCAATCAGAATCCTCCACGTGGACCGGAAACCCATCCTCCACTCTACGTAAGGCTGCCTAGCCTCCTTCTTCGCCTTCAATCGCATCAGGGAATCCTTGATCGAATCGATAGCGCTTCCTTCTACGCAATTTATTGTTCTTCGAATCCGATACAAATTCATTGAATTCATCGTCCGAGGGCTGAGATTGTTATATTTTTCAGCCTTCTCAGCGAAAATTTTCTGCATTTGTTGCTGTAATTCGGTCGGTTGTTATGGATTCCGCCGCCGCCAAGGTTTTGGGGCAGCCGCTGCCGTTTTCATCGACGTGCTACTACGCGGCTGCGCCGTCGTCCAAATCGGCCGTTGCGGTGAGTCGTAGGGCTCCGTCCATCGGAATTCTGTCGTCTGGATTTTGCGACCAAAGCCATATGCAGTATTACAATTCTAAGAATGGTAGATCTTCATTGTCGCCGCCTGCTGCAGCCGACACCGCTGCGGCGGCGGCGGCGATGAGTGGGAAGGAGGCGACGAAGGATAATAAAGCTCCGAAGAAAATGATGAAGAAGAAGAAGCAGTTGAAATTGCTGAAGGAGCTGTCCAGAGATCTATCCACCTTCTCTCAGATAGGATTCGGATTGGACTCCAATGGCGTTTTGGTCGATCAAGTCGAGCGTGATGCGATGAAGGTAATCAAAATCATTCACTATCATCATCTATCGTATTCCATCTGTCTATCATGACTTTCTGTTGCTCCTTCCGATCCTCCCAATTCTCTTGTCTATTCATGAATTTCTGCTGCTTTTGAATTCGATGTCGAATTATTGATTTTCACTGAGTTAATCATCATGAAAGAGTTCCTGCATACCTTCAATTCTTCAGCCTGTAATGTTCTTCATTATTGATATCAATACTCTGCTAAAGTATCCATCCTCCATTGCTTTAAACTGGATTCACTGCAGGAAGCAGCAGATGTTCTAATGGAAATGCTACAGAAGCTGAGAGCACAAGAGAAAGAACTGAAGCGGAAAGCCAAGGAAGAAAAGGCCAGGCTGAAGGCAGCTACTTCCAGGCCATTAATGGACTGTGAAATGTCTTCAGGCTCATCTTCTTCGTCCGAATCTTCCTCCAGCGACGAAGAATGCGGGGAGGTCATCAACATGAAGAACCAAAAACAGGTGGACAAAAGTACCTTACAGCAGCCAAATATGATCGAATCAAAAGCAGCATCTCCTGCCCTGCAACCTGGTTGTTCTTCTCCAGCCATTACCAACCTGCAATCTGCTACTTTCCCGGAGCCGAATCCGAAAATAGAGGTGTGCATGGGAGGGAAGTGCAAGAAATCAGGAGGGGCATTACTGCTGGAGGAGTTTCAGAAGGCTATGGGGATTGAAGGAGCAGTGTCAGGGTGCAAGTGCATGGGCAAGTGCAGGGATGGTCCTAATGTTAAGGTTTTGAACAATGCTCCATCCAATTCCAATTCCAATTCATTGTGTATTGGTGTTGGTATAGAAGATGTGGAAATGATTGTGGCAAATTTCTTGGAGGGGAAAGGTCAGAATCACAGTCACACTCACCTGGGCTTTGCTGCTGTTGCCACTTAGGTAACTGATTTTGGCTCCTGTGCATATTAGTATATTGAGATGCTAAATGTACATATATATATATAGTAGTAGTACAAGAAATTTGGTTGGGTTGGAATTCTGCTTCTGTTGGCTTGGAAATTTGGAATTGACCTGTTTTCTGGTGCAAGAATTTGATTCACAAGTTATGGTTGTTATGTATTTAATGCAATGACATATTAATAGAGCATTGCCATTATTGATTGAGTATGACATACAGGAAACATTCAAGCATTTTAATGCAACTATAGGCAAGAGAGCTCGAGCTCCCTCAATTGTGCGATTCCAGCTTCTGCATTCGGGCTGCATAAAGAATACTTGAATGAGAACCACTGGACGTCGAGTGGGAAATAAACGAAAGGATTACATACATACCGGCCTTCTCCTCTTGCCGCTTCTTAGCAGCTTCAGCTCTCTGCTGTCGAACAATGGCCAAGCGTTCTGGAAATAGAGACAAGTTCGATATTGAGATTGATACCAAAACCTGAACCTAAAGTAAAAGATAGGAATACATTAAGGACATTCGAACCATTACCTAAATCTTTCCTGGCCTGATCAGTCTTGCCTTGTTCTTGCAGCCTCATGAACCTCTCATGAGCCTTCTGCTTTTCTATCACCTCCCTAAGAAGAACAATTCAACCAAAATGATCACCAAAGACAGCAATAAAAACATATGGATCGATAGTTGCAAATTTCAAAGTGAACAAGGAATCAAGGTAAAAGAAATCATTCTAGAGGAAGCACAAACCTTTCCCGCCTTGAAAGTTCAGTTGTTTTCTCTACCTGAAAAACAAAACAGCACAAAACAACGTCAATGATCAGCAATCATCTTCCAACAAGTATTGAGTATGTGGAATAACTTACATCTGCATCGCATGCTTTCAAGTTTTTTTGCTTCATGAAGTTAGGATTCTCTATTTGTATCACGCCTTCAAGGCCTTTTGCCTTCTGTCAATACCATTGATAAAGAGAATGCTTATCTATGTATCCATGCTTTTGAAATTTACCAACTGTGAAATGCTTGATTGCAACATACTTGAGATTCATCCTCAGATTCCGCTTCAGGCTCTTCCCTGGACCTCTCATCTTCTTCTACCTCTGCTTGTTGCTGATCACACAAATTTTACATTCAGAAATAGAAATTACCTAATCAGAGAGACTTGTATCTGCATTAATATACAGATCCCGAATTCTGATCAATAAACAATTGATACAGACACATGAAAATTCAAATTCGAATTCAGAAGCGCAGTTATGTACATTTGTTGTACGGTTTTCTGTATAGCGGCTAGAAAATAGCAACAGCTTCAATTACCTTTTTGAACGTGCGAGGACGAGATGCAGAAGCGCCAATAACTGAATCAAACGTAGAAAAGAGATATCGATAATATACAATTATACTTAACAGATAAAGTTCCGAAACACACGCAGCTAACAATCTCAACAATCGGAGACGCATACTCATCTCTTCTGGAGTGGAGAAATGGCGCCGACCAGTAGGCTTCCCCTTGAACTTCCCCCTTCCCATTATGCTCCCTTCTTCCTTGTGCTAGCCTCTCCTCCTTTCTCCAATCGACACAGACAATATATAACATACATACATACATATATACAAATGGACAATTCCAGATTGAAGAAAGAAGTAGATTCGATCATATTGTTTACTGCTTAGTTTCCGAACCTGATTCCCTTCTTTTTCTCCCACTAACCCTAGCTGAGAATGAATCTCGCGGAGATTGGAGAATATATATATCATTACGTGTCAAAATGCATTGGATAGATACGGTGCGGGTGACTAAAGTTTCCTCCAGTTCCACCAAAAAACGCATTTTATATTCTTTTGCGACACCGCATATAAATTAGTATCACCAAAACGAGATTCAATTTGGGGATTAGGGTTTCCTATCACAATTTTATTTTATTTTTTTTGGATTATTGCTGCAAAGAGAATGCAGCTTACGAACGAACTCGTCAATGTAGGAATTCTCCAGCCCTTCCTTCAACAAAAACTCTCGCCATTTACAATGGTTGGCTCGAATTTCCTTCCCAATTTCAGAGTCGTCAGCCATGGCGATTTGGATCGCCTTCGACACACCTTCTCTCCCGAACGCTCCATCTTCGTCTCCTTTCTCAACCTCCACGCCGACACGCAGATCGCCGCCCATCAATCTGGCATTTATCAGCTGGTCTCCGACGTGTGGCACCAGCACCAGCGCGCATTCACTCACCAGGCCTTCCGATAGGGAATTCCACCCGCAATGCGTCACGAAGCATCCCACCGAAGGATGCGATAGAATCAGCTGTTGCTGGACCCAATATCCATGGACGATTCCTCTTCCGCCGATCCTCTGGAGGAAATTCTCCGGCAAAGCGTCGTGCACGGAGCTTTCCTCCAATGGCGGTTTTAGAGCAGCTAGAAATGGAAATCCGGTGAGCTCAAATCCTCGCAATAATTCCTGGAATTGATCAGTTCTTAGCCTCGCTTCGCTTCCGAATGCGCAAAAGATAACGGATTTTGGTTCGAATTGATCCAGCCATTTCCTCATACCCTCGTCTAGGGTTACTGCCATTGGCGGCTCCGGCAGAACTGGCCCTGCTAGAATTACCGGCTTATTAAATCTCTTCTCCAGATATTCCAAATACGGCCCCTCCATTTCCCTGCACGATCTGAATCCGATCGCATCGCATTCGTCGTTCACCTTAATCATTCCATGCACGTACTTCATATCACTCCCATGCTCCTTCAAATTATTGATCGTATTAACCACATGTGCTTCGCATGTGCGAAGTTTGATCATCGACGGTGGGAACCCAGCCGGCGGATCCCTCAGAGCCTCGACAGATTCATCGCGAAACAGGAAGGCCACTGCGGCAGGGCTTATGCTGCAGTAATGCAGGGACTTGATCCCCAACCGGCTCGATACAGCAGGGAGCCAATGCGCAAAATCGAAGAACACAAAATTTGGACTGAGTTCTAGCATGAGGGATTCGACAGCTGGGCGTGTGAGATCCATGGCATGCCGGAGAAGCGAGTACTTGGAGAAAGGAACGTCGGCGGTGGTCTCAGTCCCGTGGGGGAGGCCATCGACATGGGGAATGAGGATCGGGCAGAATCTGATGAGGTTAGGGTGGCGACTGTGATGGGATATTTTGGACTGTGTTCTTGAAGGAACGATGAAGAAGATTTCATGGCCTCTCTCAGCAAGTTTGTTGGATATGTGAAGGTATGCTGTGAGATGACCCATGGCAAACCATGGGTACATCATGATTTTCAGGCTGTCTTTCTCATCCATGTACTTCACTTCCACAGAAGCCTAAGGTAAAGATATGTTCACTTTCTACTACTATATACATACACATACATATATATATATATATAAATGGGTAGAGAAGAAGTCAAACCTGGTTCTTGATAAAATCTGGGGTCAGTTGTAACAGTCTGAACATAATCTGCGGCTAAATATGCCTATGTTGAGGAAATAGTTATACCCAATCAACTTACTCTTCCAAAAAGAACATTCTTTAATTTGGGCCACAGAAACCCTGTTAGATTATAATTCACTCTATCCAATACATTGAGTTCCAGGTCCACCAAGTGAGTTAAGTCAGAAAGTTAAATCTGTACAGCTGAGAAATATCATGAGATGCAGTAATATGTGCCCCAGTCGACTGATCTCTCGATCATGTTTGGTAGTATTCATCATGGTTGTCGACAAGGTAGTCGTCGTCGCACATTTCGCCTGCACCCACCGGCAGATTAGAAGCAGAATGGTTAGTTCCAGATCCATCCTTTGGAAGATTGCCCTTTCCTCTTCCCTTTCCATTGCGTTGCTTGTTGTTTGGGAACTCGGCAGTAAGTCTACCCATTTTCTTCTGCAGATTAGCTACAGAAGCTTTACTTAATTTACCTTTTGGAGCCTTCTTCCTATCGGCACACTTGACTTCCAATCTATATAGTGCAAACTCGTCGTATTTGTTGAGCTCATACTCGTAGAGGTGCCACTCGAAACTTGTCATTGGCTGGGGATCCATGTAGTAGGATCTCTTCAATCCACCAAACTCATTCATCACTTGTTTTCTTGACTCGTGCCAGCCCCTCCCGACATAATCTGGCAGGGATCGTTGCTTTCTATTTCCACTCTCAAATGCCCGGCGAGGCTTGTCAAAAAACAGCCACTCCCGGATTGTTTCACCATCCACAAGGCTAAGATCGAAGAGCTCTGTTGAATACCACAAAAGCAAATCAGCCATATTCTTTCTTAAAATTACACGAACTGTGGAAATTTGAAAGGAAGATATAACAACTCACCTGGTGCATTCCAAGGAGATTTTGCAGTTGCAGCACCCTCACATTCCGGAATGCCGACATCTTTCCCCTGTGCCTTAGAACTAAGGGCAGAGAAAAGTAAGTTATCTTTCAAGCCAATTCCTCCAGGGCGAACAACTGGAGGTGAGCCGAGGTAACCTTCACTAGGAGCAAGCCCAGAATGATAGGCACTGCAATAGTCATCAGACTTGTGAGACCAGTTCCTTCCAAGTGCAGGCCGCGTACAATCCCAAAGGGCGCATTTTGGCCCTAAAAAAGCAGAAGGTGGAGGAAACACATTCTGCTGATAACCAGAAATCTTATCTGTACTCTCCTCCACAACATATTTAGTGTCATCAATTCCCAAGAAAAATTGCTGCTCAAATTCTTGATGGGAATTAAATGCATTATAATCTAATTGAGTTGCCAAAGCTTTATTATCCATTCCTATGTTCGTGGCTCCCGCAATGGAGCTTTTGCACTGATCAACCAAAGGAAAGTCTTGTTCTTGGAGACCCTTGGAGAGTGGGAAGCGCTGCTATGATTTGAATGTAAAGCAATTATAATAAGCAAACAATCAAGAAACTTAAGAGTACAAAAAATTTCCATTCAAGATCACAAAAATGATTCGATTCCAAACTGAAACGTGCTTCCTAGACTTGAGTTAGCACTCCCAAGAATCCTTGGCAGAATCGAAATTAAATTAAATTTCAGCAAATCTTTAGATAGTTGTTTAAAGCTCACAATGTAGGTGATGGAATTGCATACTGCAATCAACCATAAAATTCTTCTTGTAGAACTTCCACATCAAATTTCCGCTCCGACATTGGAACTAGAAAAGACAGAACAGACCACAAATTTTGCAAGCAATCACCTACCTCCACATAAGTAGATCCATTCACATCCTTTGGGCCATTTGGCTCTGGCTTTGGGGCAGTTAACACACTGGTTGCATCATCTGCCTCTTCACAAAGCTGTAGCAACCTACAAATCTCAGATGAAAACGAGCCCAGGCTCCCTCCCTGTCAATGATTATTTATCCAGTAAAACTCAAGAGGACCAATTCAGCTTGCACATAGAAGTAATATCATGCACTCATAGTTACTTCACTAGATACAAATGAATCAAAATACCAATAGCAACAAGGCAAACAATCCAATCCTTCCATCTTAGTGTTGATTGCATGTCAGGGTTACGAGTGCAATATGTAGGTTAGTCACCATATATATTTTTGTTTAAGAAAATGATCACCTGCTGCAAAGAAGTAGCAGGGGAGGGCTCATTTAGCTCGGCCTTCCATTCTCGAAGCATCTGGTGAACTTGCTCTTCAAGCAGAGCCACATCAACTGTGCGGCTCTCCTTCCTTGCTGACTGTAGATTGCTGAACATGCCTTGCAGATCATCCACACGATTCTTAGCTCTATCCTTGTAATGATGGTGGGATGTTGATATGCCTTCACGGCTATTCGAACCCTTCCTCATCCAAGTAATATCAGAAAAGTCCAATCTTAGCACTCAAGAACAGCTGCCAAAATCAGTCCAAACACAATCAATACCTGTTGAGCAGTATACCTTTTTACACAAATGATCAGGAAATAAAAAACTTCAAACTTAAAACTGAAACAAGATTAAAGCAGCTACTAACCGACTCCACACATCAAAACATTAAAGACATAAAATTGCCACAATTTTGTCATCAAAGTGCAAGACCAAAATTCCACACATGGCACATCAAATAAGAAAAACTTCGCATTTTCTTCAAATGTATATATACACACAACATATAGTATCCAGATTGCGAAATTTGGAAAACATAACAGAAGACCTTAACAATAAATTTATTTTATAATAAAAATAAACGCACTTGTAACCTTAAAATCCGAAGCCAAAACCACTGCTAGGAAAATCCCTTACCACAAACCAGAAACAAATCAAAGTTTATTCAACAAGATTCGCAAAATTGAGAAGAAAAACCACACAAGTGCAACGATCATTGAAGAAAAAAATAAAAATAAAACACTAGGTTAGGAAATTACATGAATCGAACAATAAGTTCAAAATTCTGAAAGCAACTGGACTACAAGCGTCCAAAAGCGAACAAAATTACCGATTTGGACCGAGCGTGGGTCGGTGGAGAGTAGCGATGGAAGAATGAAGCAGCGGTGCTTCGAGTCTGTGAAGAAAACCTTTTCCTCGCGTTGATTATTCTGTGGAAAGAAGCGCACGCGGCAAACGCTTTGAGAAAATGCCTATAGCCTGACCTGAGTGTAGTGAATTTCCATTTTTGCCCTTGATGAATTTTGGATGCTCCAGGAGTTCAATATCCACGTACGAACTCCCACTTCATGAGTGGAGTAGAACTGTAGATTATGGAGGATCTTGGATCCCGGGAGTTTGGAAGATTATTGAGGGTAAGCCAATAGGCTGCCGTACAAAATGAATTTTGTATTTTCGCACATATATTTGTATATTAAAATCTTCAATAAAATATTTTTTTTATATTTAAATATTACAATACCATATTTAATTATTCACTTTCCAATTCAAAAATAGTATCATTAATATAATAATTAAAAAAAAATTATTAGTAAAATTATTAAAAAATCAAATAAAATTATTCATATTTTATATTTATAACTTCAATTCATAATATATATTAGAATCACTACAATAAATATTAAAATAAAAATAAATCAATATAAAAAACTGATAAAATAATAAGATAGAAGGATAATGTTGGAATATCTAAAAAATATCAAAAAAAATATACATAAAAGAAAAATTCACAATATATTTTTATATAGATTCGTTTAAAAATGTTGATGTTGAAATTGAAGAGTTGTGGAAAAAAAATTATTAAAAAAAAAATATATTGATGTTTTCTTGCATATCAAATATTTATACAATATGAATATTTATTGGTAGATTACTTGTAGTATGTACAATTTATTAATACATTGAAAAAAAAGTAAAATTATGTTTTTAGTATTCACTGTCTTGAAAATTATTGCATTGGAATTCCTCTTGTTTCGATAATATTCTTCATTTTTAAAATGATTTTTTTTTTTGGAAATTACATATACATTTAACATTCTTCTTAATTTGTAATTTTAGTATTTTTTATTTTTTTTTAACACTTTTATACTAATAGAGTGATGTCTAATCTCGAAAGTATGCACTTGTAATTTGTAATTTGTAATTTTAGTATTTGACTTATATTGATGATATGACAAATGAATTTTGCTTATTTGAACTCCACAAAATTCATTTTGATCCCAAAGAAAAAAAAAATGTAATCCAGCCCAATCAATGTCCGTAAATCACATTTGTGAGACGGATGTAACGAACAACACCGAAATAATTAGTGGATTAATTACAGAAATAAGAGGGTTAAAAGTGTCATTTTAAATTTCGGAATACTGCAGATTGCCAATTTTGGGATTTAGGAGAATATGTGCAGAGGAAAATGGTGGTGATGGAGATCTCTGGATCAGCGCTTCCCGCCATATTGGGCTCGGTGTTTTTGCTTTATCTCGCTGTATCCAATGCCCTAACATCCGCGATTGATTCGGCGACGCTGCCGTCTTGTTTCCACCGGCGGAATGGAGATGCAATCGAGTGCGAAGTGGAACAGGCGGAGCACGAAATCGCTCGATTAGGTAGGCGTTGTTTATGGTCATTCTTAGCAGGTGCTAAGAATTGATTTGGCGAATTGGTGGTCCTGAGTATCTGTTGTTCGATTATGCAGAATCGATCCTCGATGAAAGAACCAGAGAGGTGGAATCGAAAGGTTGGCATTTCCGTGACTGTGAGAAGAAAATTGAGGCATTGAATGCGCGGATTGAGAGTGAGAAAGCTGCCTTGTCGATATTCGAGCGCGATTACTTGAATGCAAGCCGTAAGCTGAACAATCTCGAGGAAGAGGTACGATTAATGCTTTTAGATTTCTCGTTTATCAGTTTCTGTTCATGTGTTAGGGTTAAGGTCTGAAAACAGTGAATGAATGTTGCAATCCATTTCATTTAAGGTTAAAGTTCTATGGGCTGCCTCTCGGACAAATAACTTCGAAATTCACTCTTTGGAGTACAAAGCTTTGGATGCCGAAAGAAGGTTGAAAGATGCCACTTTACAGGTCACAGAGGTCAGTTCAAATGTTCAATAAGTTCTTTCAAAATTCCATTGTGCATCTTTACTGTATAGCTCCTATAAGAAAAATAGTCTGCATGAAGAAGGATGATTGAGGGTTTTTTTTTTTTTTTTTGTGCTTGTGTTAGTTTATTGGTCATATGATTGAATCATAGGTTTCTAGCTTGTTTATGTATCTGCTGCAGATGGCTGAAATTGTATCAGAACAATGGATTCAAATTCAGCAGCTTGAACAGGCCGTTCATATGGCAGAGGTACTTTTCGAATTCGTGAAAAGAAATGAATGAAATCCGCCAATATAAATACCTTGTATTGAACTTTGTTTTACAGATTCGAACGTCAAAGATTAGAAAAGAGCTTTGGAGAAGATGCCCAGTTGTTAAGGTATTGTTTTCCAACTTGTAAATGTATATATATATATATATATATTTCTTCTGTTTATACCATAACAAACAATGCATGTCTACACTATGTAGTTCTTTATTACACTTTATGAAGATTGTCTCGAAACATTAGAGGGCATTCTATATCCTTACATTCCGGGAGCCTATTCATTGTTGGGCAAGTGCAAGTCAATAGCTTTGCAGTCATTTGCTGCTGGGAAGCGATACCATCATCAGGTATTGTCTCGAAAGATCGAAATGCTTTTTCAGCAATGTTAATTTTCAAAAACAACGATTTCCATCCTTAATCTGCAAAGGCGATAACTTTAGAAGACAGTGTTCTCTTCAATTGTCATATAATATTTTATTATAAGCTCTGATAATATCCTCGGGCATTTTAGTTGCAAGGTTTCATTAAGAATGCAATGAGTAGGAATGAACTTACTGCAGCTCTTGCTCATCAAGAAGTGGTCTTTTTTGTGGTACGTATCTTTCCCTCACCATTGATTATCAAAACTGTATCTGCAAAAACAGGACAAGCTTAACATTCGATTTGCCAATTCAGGCATCAGCTCTGGTTGCTTTTCCAATAATGTCCATATGCATGTTGCTCCTGTCGCAATCTAGCTAGCCAGGGCAGAATGAATTGCCATGGAGATAAAGGTACCAATATAATCCAAATTATATCCGAGGAATCATCCGTGCAGGCCATTTTTAGATCATCTGGGATTCGATGAGGGCAATGTAGGGATCATCAATCACTGGAAAGATTCGTTTATTGCCTACGAGGGAGACAACAAGAATGTTTCCTACGGCAAGTGGTAACATCACACACACTTTGCGCGATAAAGCCCTGCTCTTAGTCGCAGAAATCATATTTGAAATTGTATTCTCTTTCTATTTTTAACAGTCGTAGAAATCATATTTGAAATTGTACTCTCTTTCTATATATGCATCAATGCATGTATATATTACTATGTGTTGTGTGTTATGTATATACTTAGGTTAGTTGGGATGTCCTATTTTAATCATGTGTTATTGGCTGAAAAAATTACTTCACTTTATTTGAAGTTGTCTAGACAACCAATCGGCGACTACTGTGTCAAAACTTACATGAATATAGATATATATATATATATAGGACAATGTTGATTTATATTATATTAACCCAATCCCTATAACGAACCACTTGAATTAAAACTTCAACCAATTTCCAAATGATCATCCATAGTAACTACAATCAGCAACCCCCCAAATAATGCATGCTCATTATGAACCAACAACCAATCAATCATATGCTCTGTCACTCAAACCAAAAACCAAACCCTTTTTAACACATAATCAAGAAAGATCATCCGATCATCAATCAATTACAATCAGATTCAAAAGCCCTTTCAAATTAAAGAAAGCCCTTTTCCCCCAATCACATGCCACACAAACTAACTCCCACTAACAAATCAAACTTCATATAACAACATAATGAATTAATAAAATCACTTACCTTGTAAATAAGGGAATCACTTGAATAAAAATGTACACTTTTGTTCGTTCAAATCCACATTCATTAGCGTCCGCTGTGCAGTCACCACCATTCTAATTGTTAATAAATACAAGTGCCGACAAACCATTGAATGGACTGACCTCCGATGTGGGACAGTCGCCACCCTTTTGTCCATTCTTCATTGCCATTCTCCCAACTCACTCCCCACCCCCCACCCCACCCCACCAAGTCAGTCTCTTGCCTCTGTCACCACTGATCATCCTCGGAAATTCTCTTCATATTTTGATTCTTTTCCTGCTCATGATCATGGAGGTATTGAAATTAATTCCTGTCCATCTTCCAACTCTCATTTGCTAATATATTTGCTATCCCTTTACTAGGCCAATAACGATGACATGATGGCTAATGGATGGCCACTCGGCCTCAGAAGCATGATCTCCAGATTCAGAACGGCGGCAGTGGCGGCGCAGCAGCCGCAACAATTTCGCAGCCTCCGTTCCAGAAGCTTCTCTTCATTCTCATCCTCAAATCTTGACACTGAGGTAAGAATTAAGATCGATCTTGGTTCCACACCAATCTCTCGATTCTGATGGATGAATCCATTCATATTTGCAGTCCACAGCATCTTTCTTTCCAGACCAGAGTGTATCCTTGGGAAAGCTGATTGGAATTAGGCCATTGAAGAAGAAAGTAAGCCTCTGCTGTGATGAAGAACACAGGAAAGTGTCTGATGATAAAGATCAGGACTTTCGACAGGGGCTCTGCGCTCCACTGCTCCACCATGTCATTGGGAAGAAAGGGTCCAGTGGGGGAGACAGCAAAAGACAATAAACTAATAATCATCTCTGGATTTTTGTGTTTTATGCGAATTGTGTTTGCAGTGAATTCTTGAAATTTATTTCTTTGGCTTGCTGTGAATTAGCAATTGTTTGTGAGTTGTAATTGTCATGTGTTCCTCATTGAATAAACGGGAATATATTCTGCATGGGTATTTCGGGAATTTCACACTGTAGTGTGAGTTGCGACTTATGTAAAGTCGCTGGTTTTTTATTAGCGACTTTACCAACGACTTTAGGAATGTAAATAAGGGGGAAAAGGTGAGGAACTAAAACCCAAGCAAAGCCCTACCTTTTCTCGTCGGCGATTTCTCCGTGTGCGCGATTATGGCAGCTGTCGCCGCCAGGTCAGTGGTGCGATCGGCCACCGCGTCGGGACGGAGTGCGGTCTCGAGGTTGTCGTCTGGTGTCAAGCCGAGTGCTATTTCGTCTCCATTTCGTGTTTCTTCTCAAAATTCGCTCTCCGCTCGAATTTTCAGGTTTGGTCTTAACTGGATGCTTGTCGATAGCTGATAAATTTATGAATGTTGTGGATTGATTGTTCGATTTTATATGAGTTAGGTGTCCTGTGGAAATGAGCAGTGTGAGCGGAATGTCGATGATGCCGTACCACACTGCAACCGCTTCTGCGGTGCTCACTTCCATGCTCTCGGTTGCACCTCGCAGTCTTGCTTGGAGTATTGAAGGTAAATGTGCATGTATGTTGTATTAAGTGCGTGGTATGGAATTAGAATACTAGTTTTTGATTAATTAACCTTTTGTAGACTAGAGACACAGCAGTTAAAATTATTTCATTTTTGGAAATATAACACTATAGGGCATCTGGAAAAGAGGTCAGGATCATCCTTTCAAAACATAGGAACTCTGATTAGGTGATATAATTGGATTCATAAAACGGATGGATTAGTGTACCTGTGGCATGTAGAGAAATTATTCGGAATGGCTTCATGCTTATGACTGTAATAGACTAGACTGTGTAGCATTTGGGATAGCTGGCAATGATTAGTAAAATATTGAAGTGATCTTGGATTATCCATCACAATGTACCCCGTAGAGTCTTTTATTTAGTCTTTTCAGCTAGTTGTAAATATTAGTTTTGGATAGACAATCCTGTTAATGGTATTCACTAGATCCAAATGATGATGTAGGATGACTGTTGGATGGTTGGAGCAAAAATTTTTAATTACATGAACACTAGGAAAATTCCTGATACGTAGGGTCATGAAGAGGAACATCAGATATCTCAAATTAGAGGTTGAATTGTCTTTGGATTCCTTGAATGAACATCATATTTCTATATGATTTTCTTTTGTTTGTGATTAGATGTTGAAAATGCATATGGAATTTTCTGAAAGAGCAGAGAATCTTTATATTTATAACTCTTCATAACCATATGACCTTCAAAGCTCGTTTTTTCTTATATTACAATCCATAAAGTTTTCTCACATCAATTACATAGAACATTTATTCCACTTGTTTATATTTTGCACTAAGTATCACCTTGTTTCTAAAAGGGTGATATCACACAATAGATGTTACTATGACTTTTTGACTTGGGCTCTTTTCTTGGTTTAGGATTATGATTACTGCTCACTCAGCTGATTTTCGGCTTGAAGAATTTCCAAACTGTCCCTTTTGCTTAAACTAATCATTAAGCTTATCAATATATAAGCTTGAGACAGTAAATTAGCACTTGGGAACCAATTCACAATGTAGGTTTTTTTTTTTGGTTTGTGTTACTTGTACCGCCATTTCATAAGAAATTTCTTTTTTCCTATATTGTAGATGGATGATTGTAATAATATGTTAAGATGCGGTGCTTTTCTTCGATATTTCCATGGATGTCTGTGGACATATATACTTCTGCTCCGGGAGAGATTTTCTGGTTCGTCATAATTGAAGTTCAGATTGTTAAGCTATTTGTAGATAAACCTCTATAACTGGGTATCTATATATAGCTTTCAATATTTTCACAATGAATTATGATCTCAGATGTTTCTGCCAAACTCTCATTTGCTTGAAAAGTTCTGTATCTCGTGGATATAGATATGTGATATGCAACGTTCACTGTTCAAGACTGAAGGATTCATTTAACTTATGCTTTGTTTGATTTTAAATCAAAGTTTGTGTTGGCATGAGTTATAGTATGTTTTTTCCATCTATCTCAATAAAAAGTGAGAATATCTCTTCTGTGTGGATAGGATGTGATTGTTTAATCCTGGTGTGTTAATTAATGT
The DNA here is from genome assembly GCF_009805555.1 of Andrographis paniculata. Classification (NCBI taxonomy): domain Eukaryota; kingdom Viridiplantae; phylum Streptophyta; class Magnoliopsida; order Lamiales; family Acanthaceae; genus Andrographis; species Andrographis paniculata. The sequence continues at coordinate 6,092,203 of NW_026137587.1, forward strand.
ACCGGGATAAAGTAACATCCTATCCTTTGTAGTGAACATTACTTTAGTTTATATCTGTAATTTGATTATCTTTTTATGTTTTCATCATGGAAAAGAAAGGACACAGTATCATATTTATATACAAATTGGTACTTGTTCTCATGAAATAAAAACTACTAATAGAATAGAAAAAAAACTGTCTTTTTTGTAGACAATCTACCTTATTAGAAAATGGTATTGGAACAGTGAAAATTCGATACAGAAAGTTAGAACAAATGTTATATATGTATTCAATCAACTACGTCAAGTTAATGTATTTACTCCCTTTGTTCATGTATCTAGAAAAATACTTTTAAAATTCAGTTGATATTAGGTATTTGGACGCATCCTTGCAGATTGAATAGAAATTGTCCGAATTTGAATCAACACCTTCAATTCACACAAGGTGTATAATAGTCTATGTAAGTGCAATAATTGCAAATGTGTTTACTTGGTGTTTTGGGCTGTTTGGGCTTATTGTTATTATTATTATTATTTTATTACGGGGTTTATTGTTATTATTATTATTATTATTATTATGAAAAGTAGGAATTATATGTGATTTTTTTTGTTTTTTGTTTTTTTTGTTTTCAGTGAAACTATTATTTCATTATGTATGATGCAAAGTTATTATGTGAGTTGAGTTGCTCAAAAGTTTTGCTAATTAAAACTCAAATTATAGTAATAAATTGATCTTGAGTTTGAAAATATATATAGAAAGTTAAGTAGGTGCAATAAAGAAATAAATTTATATTTTATTATTTAGTATAGTAATAGATAAATGCTGAGTTCGGGCTTGATTTGAATTCAGTTAAATAAAAATGCCAACCTGAATTCGAAAATGAGATCCTTGACTTAAACACCTCGTGGAAATATAACGGGGAAAAAGACATGGGTAGCATTGATTTGAATTATGAAGTAGCAGTGAAGAACAGTAGTAGTAATATTTGTAGATGAATGAGAATGCAGTGAAAGAGTGTGAACCTGTTGTTACATGCATACAGACATGCTAAGTAACTATCGATGAATATATGCTGGAGTGGTGAGATGTGTGTTCGACCCCCACGTTCTTTGATCTTTCTAACACTGATTGACTTCCAATGAGTTATTTGAGAGCATGTTACACACGCACACGCACACTCGTATATGTAAATGTTTGATTGTGTATGTGTGAATGTGTAGTAGCAGCATTATTGTAGGAGTGTGAACATACATAGTCATAGATAGACGACAGAACAGGGGGGTGGGTTGCTGGTGTGATTCATAGGTGGGATGGTGAAGAAGACTGATTGAGTGAGTAATGGTGGGACAACAGACAGATGTGAACCCACCCAAGTGGTGGTGGTTGTTAAGAAATTTCCTTTGAAAATGAAGATCTTGACCCAGTATTGAATATATCTTCCATCTCGTCTCGTGCTGCTCCTTTTCCCAACCATTAATTCAATTGCTTGCTCGCTTGCTATCACTATGGCTATGGCTATGGCTATGTGGTTACATTAACAAGTTGGGGAGATTGATCATGTCAATATATTATATACTTTTTCTTAATTACGAGTTTGGTGTAATGGATGGCTTTTGTAGAAAGTTTATTTGACTCGTGAGAGGGAGCTAAAGCGTTTTTAAAATTGATTTTAAGAGGCTTTTTCTTTTCTTTTCTTTTTCTCTAAAAAAAAATAATAATAAATTGTGAAAGTTCGTATTGTGCTGTGTTGGTTGGCCACAATGGGCGCAGAAGAGATCGAGTTGGGGTCAAGGAGTAAAATAGCGTATTGAAATGTTGGATTGGATGTGGGCGGGGGGTTTCAATCATCATCGCCGTTATTATTATTATTAAATGCATATTTACCAATGTATTTGAATTACTTCTCTAGTATCTAGTTTATAATAAATATTTTATTCATCTAAACAATATAGAATATTAAAAATATTTAATTTTTTTTTTTATACTACACTAAAAATTTATTTTATGTTAAATAATTATCTAAATATAAAATTTTAAATCGAACTTCAAAATTCAATACCTTATGTTTCAAATCAAAATTATTTTAAAAATAGATTTATTTTGATTTCAAATTAAAACAATTACTATATGACTTGTAAGATTTTTAATTTAGGTATATCTTTTTTGTCATTTACATTTAAATACATCTATTTTTATTGGATTATCATATTTTTTTAAGTAAATATATATATTTTGTATTATTTTACTATAAAAGATAAAACTAACAATTGTTATTTGCTTTTACTAAAATTCATGTTCAACTATTTGAGTGCATATTTGAATTATGAATAAAATATTTTATAATTTTAATAAAAAGATAAACAATTGTTTTTCTCGTACACATAATTTGTTTTTTTTTTAAAAAAAATAAACAATTATTCTCTCCGTTCACATAATTTTTCTTTTTTTAAAAAAAATAAATTAATTATACACTTTAATTATATTTTAAATTTTAAATTTTATAAATTTTTTAATTTTAATTAAATTATTTAATTATTTTAATTTTAATTTATAATATTTTTTATTATATAATAATTATTTTTATTAATACACTTTTTATTTACTAATTATTATCATGAAAAAATCAACTACTACTAATAAGTAATTAATTAATCAAAGAGAGCCGTCGGAACTCGGAACCCAGCAATCCGGCGCCCCTACTCGCATATCTGCAGACATGCATATATACATACATGCATACATACGTACAATACTAAAGTCAACATACTGTGTATATATATATATGTGATTGATATGTGAATGATTTGCCCACCAACTCCCAACCCTATCATCATCTTCATCTCCACTCACTTCGCTCTCCTAACTGTCATGACCGCAACGCCGCCGTTCCCGGCCAACCGCCGCCGCCGCCACGTCGTCCATTTCCGGGGTGTCAGGAGGAGGCCCTGGGGACGCTACGTCGCCGAGATTAGGGACCCCGTCAAGAAGATCCGCCTCTGGCTCGGAACCTTCAACACGCCGGAGGCCGCCGCCAGAGCTTACGACGCCGCCGCCCTCGCATTCCGCGGCCACAGGGCCAAAACCAACTTCCCTCCCCCCGTCAACTTCCTCACAACCACCACCCTCCACCCGCCGCCGCCGCCGCAACACTTCTGGGCAGCACAAAAGACCAACAATTACGACGAACCCAAACTCCCTACAACAAAAGGCATCAATCTCGACCTCAACCTCCCTCCACCGGATAACTAATTCTAAACTTGGAATAAATTAGTACCCCACATCATACATACATTCACATTCACATATATTATAATTCAACCACTGTTCTGTTCTTCAAGATAGTCAGTCAATCGAATATTAAAATGGTCCATCCACAGCCATGTAAAGCAGTCAACTCCAAACTTACTCCCAACAACACACACTTCATCAATCCAAGCTCAGCCAAAAAGAGGAATCAAGGCACGCAGAGGTTCGTACCCAAACCAGAACATTGATGGTACCTTATACCGGTACGCCAAAACCTGCAAGAAAGAAGACATATAACCACACTTCTAAATATATATATATTATCATGTAAGAAGGGAAGAATCTTCTCTTAGAGTTTACCAGATTTGGCTGATTAAATTTGGAAGATATCTCCTCCAAAGTCTGGTCTTCATCCAAGACCACCAATTTGCTGAGAGATGGACTCATGACCGATGATTCTTTCTCAAAAATAATGGAAGGTTTCACATTAGGGACATCGCGAATCATCAGCATCTCCATCAGGGAGGCGTCCGGCATGGATGACTTGAACGAAATGAACTGCAAGAAACGTTTGTTTTCAACCAGGATCCATACATAACATAAGTCAGTGTGAGAATTTTTGATTCAGGATGAACTAACTTCCTACCTTGCAGACATCTTTCACCTTTGCTGTTCTGCTGCAATGCAGATACGGCCGTCTAATTTTCCGAAGCGACTGCCCGTTCAACGGCACCACCACAACGTCGATCTCCGGCTGTGTAAGAAAACAACATGACCAATCCATCCATTGATTCCTCCAGGAGGATTATGTGTGTCAAGAATTCAGCATTGCAGTGAATTATAATAATGATGATGAATACCTCAGGCCTATTACGTGCTTTCTGCATCCGATCGCAGAGGTCTCGCTGGTCAAAAATCCGGCAATGCTTGCTGCAGTCACGCCATTCGCGGCCAGGTCGCCGGTTTTTCTTTCGCAGGCCTAATCGTCCCCAGAACAGAATTTTTTGGGTTCTGATGGGCTGTATAGATGGCGGATTGGATTGCTCTTGACCCCTTTTCGAGCTGCCTTCGTCAGCCTTGCGCCTTCTTTTGTATTTCTTGGCTCGGCGGCGGCCTTCATCATCTGATGACTCTTCTATTGCAGCGTCCTCTGCATCTGATTCGTCGCGTTCAGGGCGACGGGTGTTTCTTCCACGCCTTGTGGTTCGATTGTTGGCGGGACTTCTTGGAGATGAAGTCGATGCTCCCTTTGTTGTCGCCTTCTTCTTCCCTACAGCTTCTGACTGGCGGCGAAAAGTCTCTGCAATGGAAGCTTGGATCTGCCATGAAACATAAATTATTTATCAGTTTATGTAAAACAAGAAGCTGCGTATGATCATTGTTCATTCCTCTTTAACATTAAGATCATTGACCTGAGTATTGAGATCCTCCTCCTCTTCATCCAACGCAAGTTCCTGCAATGACGATATAGATCGATGATGATGATGATTATGAAGCGAAACAAAGAAACATTAGAGGAGGCATTCGTTATGTATATTGATTGGAAATTGTTACCTCTTCCTCGAATTTGTCAATGTCAGGGTACAATACAGCAATAAGGGCATCAAAATTTGGATCGTCCCTCAGAGAACGGCGGCTGGCACAGTGAGTGCGACAAGCCGGACATTCGTTGTTCCTTGGTGGAGATCAGCAATCAGTACCAGTAGCATCACATAAATAACAGAGAAATTGAAGATGCATACCCGAGTCGCATTGCTTTATCGATGCACGCCCTACAGAAGCGATGTAGACACTCCATTACTGTTCTTGTCTTCCTAATGATCCCTGTCCATATATACAAGTACATAAACAGGTTAAATAGTGCATCCACGAAAGAGAAGAAGCTCAAGTTCAAGATATAACGAAGATCAGAGCTTTCATCGCAGAGCATTGTTTATCTGCTTAAACTAAATCACAGACAGAAATGCATACCCAAACATATTGGACATTGAAACTCCTTCCGAATTTCAGCCAAGTTCACTTCAACATACCTGAAATTTAACACCAAAAATTTCAGTGTTTTCAATGTCTCTGTTACTAACAATACACAGATATGCTGATCACCAATGAAATAGATAATATTTTTCTAAAACTGTATAAACCAGTGGTCACCATTCACAAAGATTATACCATAAAAGGAAGCTAAAACCATTAGTACCCAAGACAAGGTGAATTGACAACATTGACATGGAAACAAGCACTCAATATATATACATATACCATTAATCATCCCCCTGAAACTCAACTCAAGACATATTAGATTGCTCGGGCAAAAACAGAAACATTGTAGTATTATACCAAGCACAGCTCCCAAGTTAGCCCAAATATAGATCTCATGGCGTTGAATTTACCTCATCTTTATCATGCATAAAACACCATGCAACGAGCACGCCACCGATAGGAAAAAATCACCGACACCACAAAGATGAAGTAAAATAAATAACTAATTTCCTGGCTTCATCAATCAGTCAATGAACACTTTCCTTCAGTAGAAAATCTATTCTCAGAAAGACAAAAGAGAAACCTCAACAGATATCAAGCAAATGGTAAGCAGATCTGAAGCTACAACCCTCCGTTTTTACCGATCAAATCATTTCGAAACTCACAGAGACAATCATCACGATCAAATTATATGAACTCGGCCACGTACCCTTACGTGTGTGTGTGTGAATTTCTAAAACTACGAAGAAAGAGATACGAATACTGTACTCATTTTGCTCTTCCTCTTCCTCTTCAGAAGAAGAACTCTCATCGGAATCTGCAAATCAAAATCCAGAAAAACAAACAAGGAATAACCAGATTAGAGTTAAACCGAAAAACAACACACACCGAACTCGAATCTCTATCGCAACGATCGAGCAGAGTGCATGTTCGCCGACGTGAGGATAAACGCACATACCTCCGACATCTTCGACCTGCTCCGGGATAGAATTCTCGCTTCCTTGGGGCGATTCATCGTCTTTTTCGCGATCCTCCGGCGATGGCGATGCCGATGGCGAAGGCGGCGGCGGAGTTGTTGTGCGTTCGTGGCGACGCTTTTGAGGAGGCATTTTTGCTCACGGAGGTGCGGCGGAACTTCGAAGCGGTGGCGAGGCGTCGCCGACACTCTAGAGAGAAAATCGAGCGTAGATTCGCTCTGGTTCTTTGTTGAAACGAAAATGGTATGAATTGTATGCCTCCTTCTCTCTCTCTCTCTATGTATCTTAGTGTGAAAATTTGGGGTCCCTTTCCCTACGGTTCTCTTCTCTCCTGTTCCTACAATTCCTTCGTGCTGCCAAACCCCAAACTAACGACTTTTCATGAAACAATTTGCGCTTTTGGTATTCCACCCCAAAAAAAATAAAATAAAGAAAACCCTAGAAACACACATTTACACGTACATTAAATTTCAAAAATCTAATGCTGAGTTGTTTCGATAATATCGAAGTAGATATTATTGTAATATAATCTCGAATTTAAAATGTTCGGCCCAAAATAATTTCGAACTAACGGTTTGCACCAGAGTCTTCTAGAACGGCCTACTTAAATTTAACGATACTCGTTTTTAACAGGCCGCGGCCCAATCTTTGAAAAAATTAAATTTGCACCTTTAAAGTTTAAAATTTTAATTAGGAGTATGAATTTTGGAATAATTTTAAGAGTTGTGTTTGAATTTAAGAATTCTATAAATTAATTGGAGAACATGCATGCATGCATGAATAGTGAGTATGTTCCCATGCAAAAATGATAAGTGACAAATATAATACACACGCAAATTATATTTAATTTCTGCTCCCTCTAAAAGTTAATTCTCTGCACATGTTTAATTGTTGTAATAAGTGTTAATTGCGTGATGAATGTATATATATATATATATATATATTGCCAATTAAATTGTGTAATTGTGCATGGGACTAGATTTATTAAATATATATATATATATAGTTAATTACTGCATGCATGCAGCTAGGATTCAACTTGTCCAGGTGGACCGGCCCAGCCCGATTTAGCTCGGATTTAATAAAAAACGGGTCTGTTTCTTCATATTAAATTTGAAAAAAATTTAGTTTGAATTTGATATTAAAATAATATTGATGTGATATTTTATAAAAAAAAAAATAAAGTGCATTTTTTTTTGGAAAAATGCTTTGGAAAAATTTAATTAAAAAGGAAACAGTGTTATTCTTAAGTTTGTTTACTTGGGATTTGGTTATATGTTTTGGTTTTAACTTTTGATTTATATATATATATATATATATATAGTTGTAACTTGTAAGAATTGTAAAAAATGGATAGGGAAAAAAGATTGAAAAAAAATTCTAGGTAAGAAATTTAGTATTCCATTATACCTTTTTTGCCGCCTCAAAATAATTGCGTATTTTATTTATGTTAATATCACATTTATTTATTTTAAAATATAATTTAAATAAAAATCAATTTAATTACTACAATATATAATAATAATTAAAGAAATATATAGCTTTAAAAAAATGTTGATATAGAGGATTCTTTAGCTTGAAGAATCCACATAAAATACCATATGCAATATATATATATATATATGTATATATTAATACAATACATATTAATAATCTATATAATATATGATGTTGATGTATTTTTATGTGCTTTCTAATACTTTCTCTGTTCAAATTCTATTATTCTAAAATATATTTATAATTGTACGGTAGAAATTAAAAGTAATAAATGAACGAATGGTCAAAATGAAAATTTTGTGTTTAAAAATAAATAGGACAATAATTGTTGGACGTCCCAAATAAAAAAATAAGACATTAATTCGTTGACGGAGGGAGTAGATTTTAATATGTTAGATGGATTAATCAGAATGGTGCTAATTATGCTCGTTCATCATCCTAACCAATTTTCATATACAAATATATCAATCGGTGTATTATTTATTTATTTATTTTACTAATTAATCTTTTCATATCTTTTATTTTTTATTTTTTTCGTAAAATATTATAAATAAGATCAAATTTATTCAATTAAAAGCACGATTACTATTTTGTGTAATGTATTAGGGTCAAATTAGCAGCTGTAATAAGATATGAAAAGATACGTCAAATTGATTGTAAAATTATTGGGACGGTATCATATATGCATCGGTGTCGTCCACACACTTTTCGTAATTCCTTATAATTAATTATTATTTAATGACAGCATCAATATTAATTATTGTGATTAAATATTAAAAGAACACCAACACTCCCACGACGTGGTAATAAATTAGTGTTTTTTTAAAAAAATAAAATAAAATAAAATAAAAACAGTGAGTCCATTATAAATAGCTCAAACAATCCATCCCATCCCAACCTTAAACCAAATAAAATCGAGGTTATATTATTCTTAGTATATAAAATATTAATTAAAAATGATGTCACGATCACGGATGATGATGTCTTTTGCAGGCATTGTTTTGATGCTGCTGCTGGCAGTCCCTTGCAGAGGCAATTCTTCATCTTCATCGTCATCATCGTCGTGTGTTCAAGTTCAACCAAAAGATTCGAATTTGCAGTGCTGTGTGAAGTGCTATGTGGATCTTCTTGATTGCGTAGCAAGTCATTGTCTCAGTAACCTTAATGTTCTGGGCACAGTTGGCTGCATTCGTTATTGCAAGAAGATTAACGCTAAGTGCGTCGTAGACACCTGCGGGGGGCTTGTCGAATGCGCGCTGGGGGGAATCTGAAGTCGAATTAATAATTACTGTAGTGATATTTAAAGAAGGAACATCCATCCCTTATCCTAATATATATATATGCATATTTATTTGTCATCATTTTAATTTGTTGCTCCATCTGCATTTTCTTTAATTACTGCTGTTAATTTACTTTTGATTTGATTTTTCAATTTCTTGTGTGAACAAGAATTGGTGTCTATTTTCAATTCTTGTTATGAAGTTCTTTTTCTTTTTTTTTTTTCTAATTTATTGATGAGTTGTATTGGTTTGTATGCCATGTTAATCATATATTTTAAAAGCCTTTATATTATTTTATTTTATTTTTGTTCAAGTGAAATTATAACACCCAGCCCACAAGTTGCATGTGTTGGGATTGCAAACTGATATTACGTATCAAATCGTAAGTTATTTCAACACATTTTTATCTTTATTATGACATTGTGATACTTTTTAAAATTACTTAAAACAAGCATAATTAACTCTAAAATTATTTCAAATAGTCATCCAAAAAAGAATATGTCGTATATTGTTGATATAAAAAGTCTAATTAATCCCTTTAATATTTACTCATCTTTAATATTTAATTCTAGGGAAATACATAGCTCATCCACTTAAGAATGCAATATTTACGTTACACCATTGGATCCATTAACGGCTAGGCCTCTTAATTGTCCAGTCAACGATTATGAACTGTCGCAAGTCGGCTTTAATACCAACTATAACATTATGCCTACAAATCAAGGATAATAGATTGACCCAAGTCCTTTCAATACAATTTTGTCTTCACTAATGCATATTTCGGGAGACTTTCATCCACTTGAATGAACTCTAAAATTAAATATATTTACTGAAAAATCTATTGTTTCACTTATACTTGGAATTATCACAAAAACTTTGATATCAATATGCTTGTTGCAAACATGTAAGATGTAAATTGGTTTTACATACAATATTGCCAAATAAATTTGGTGTTATTATTATTACTAACTTTTAAATGATATAATTGTCAAATGTAAGTGAAAAAAACGTACCCTAACTCTTTTACTAGCTTGTGAAAACAAACACTAAAAAAAAGTTGATAGAACTTTGCCATGAAGTCTACTATGCTAAAAAAAAGGTTGGTCATCGTTACTATTTTTGCAATTGAATATTGAAATGGATAGGTATCGCAATTTGATGACAAAATTTTTAAGGAATTATATTTTGTCACTAATGACTACTAATTATAAAATAAAAAGATTAAACCCTCACAATTATTGACTGATTTCGCAAGAAAATATATTTTGTTATAAAAATAGATTGTGTCAAGATTATTGGGTTTCAAAGTTCAAGACATTTATTTAAATTATATTTTAAAATATATTAATAAATATATAATATTATTACCACCAGCTAATTATACATTAGTATAATTTTGTTTGTTTTGAATAGAGAATGTACAAATTTATCTTTTATCTTTTGAAATATTTTATACTACATAAAATTAGGTGAAAATTTCTACCTTCATATCTTCATATATATATATATATATACAATTACTAAACGGGACCCGCCTTGGCCCCGGATGAAAAATATATAATATTTATATATATAAATTATTTGATGTTTGTAAAGCATTAAAACTTATTAGCTTTGTCTATACTAATAAAAATTTTCCATCGATTCCATGTAAGAAAAATAAATCAGATCCAACTCCATAAAACCAAATATTCCAGTAAATATCTAAAAAAAAATAAAATAAAATAACACAAAAAAGACAATTATCAAAAATTCAGAGTCTATAAAGATAACACTGATAATTAAATTAATTATATATTAAAACCCTGAATGATTACCGCGCCATTGATTTGAAACCGACGAGGAAGAAGGGCCCGCCGGATCGCCGCCGTCGGCGGCGCAGCTCCAAAAATTGGGGCGGCCGCCGGCGAAATAACCTGAACCACTCCCGCCGGTGTTGATCAACCGCCGATTCCACATTTGCGCCGCCGCCGGAATTAACCACCGCTGCTGCGACGGCTGAACACCCATCGAAGGCAGAAAATTTGCACTCACCTCAAATTGACCCCCGCCGGCGATCGGATTCAGCGCCGCCCCTTGATTGCCGGAAACGGACTGTACGGCAGCCATGGAATTTAATAACGGGCCTCCACCGCAGAAAGGATTGCTCGTCGCCGGAATCATCGCCGGCGAACCCCTAATTGCTTGACGGGAAGTTACAGCCATCAGATCTCCGGTCGGAAGCGCCGCCGGCAGCTGATGATTTCCGCTGCCGGGGCCCTTCCGGCGACTTGTCTTGCGGCAGCCGCCGCCGACGGGGACGTTCCTCAACGTGCCGCCGTGAGTCCAGTACCGCCGGCAGGCCCTGCAATAGTACCGCGGCTGAGAAAGGCTGTAGTTGTTGTAGTAACAAAATTTGGTGTCGGAAGAATCACACCGCGGGCACATCCGCGGCGGCGGTTGATGATTCCGGTGGCCGTGGTTATTATCCTCCGCCGCCATTTTGAATCTCCGGCGCCGCCGCCGATTAATTCTTCAATTAATTGATCTCTGCATCATTCAAGACCTAATTGATTCATTAATTAATTAATTAATCTCAATTTCTTTCTTGCAAGCAATAGATCTCTGTCGGAATTGAATTATCCACAAAGTACAAGAAATTTTTTCAAAAATATAGACAGCATATCAGGAGATTCCAAACAAATTAAACCCTTTTATTCTAATTGATCGATCGATGAACAGACGACCAAATTTAATTTAACTGTGCAATAAATTAAATGAAATTGTGGATCAGGTGCATGCATATCTCTGTCTGAATAAACTAATTGACGAACCTTAATGAGGATAGGTAGCTAGGGTTGGGGTGAGATCGAAAATAGGATAAGAGTGTAGGGGTTATAGGACCACGGCGGAAGACGGCGGCGGTCTCCAGGACTCTTTGATGAAGAGACGACGCGACTGCTACGCTAGCTCCTTATCCTTTTGTAATGTACTTCTGTTTTTTTTCTTTTATTATTATTTTTTTCTGCTCTTATAGTTTGATTTCATTTTATGTATATATTTTTTTCTCAACATTCTTTATGACATCATCATTTAATGGGGTGGGTTCAAGAGTATATATATTTGGGGTGATGAATGAAATAATTCAGTACAATACTACCAGCATACCGTATAGCAACAAACAATACACTAGTATGATGTAACTATAGATATTAGGCATTTACTTGTCTGGTTTTAGTTTTCGATTTTGATTTTGAATAGTAAAATTTTGAATTGAAATAGTTGTTTGATGTGATATAAATATGTGTTGATGTGATGTTTTGAATGTAAAATTAGATTTTAGTGTAATAAAATAAATAAAAATTGGGTGTTTGATTTGATATTTTTGGAGAAAAAAAAATTGAAATAGTAAAATCAAGTGTAAAACCTGACAAGTAAACACACCAGTATACATTATTTATGTTAACATAATATATGTACAATACATAAATTTACAATATATGACAATTTACCTCACAACATGTTACTATATACTCTCTCCATCTCATATCTATATAACATTTGTTTTTTACACGGAGTTTTAGAAATACTAGTATTATATTGGGATAAAGTAAAAATAAATGTAAAAAGACTAAATTAACCCTATTAGTATCGTATTATATAAAAGTAATGACATTTGTGTAATATATTATAAATTGGAAGGATATTTGTAATGTTAAGTAGACAGTACAGTTACTAAAAAAAATTGATACTTTCTTATGGGACAGACCAAAATGAAAAAATAGATAAATTGTTAAGAGACCAATCAAGTATTTATTTTAACACATAAGATATGTGCATCCAACCTAACCTTATAAATAGAACTATACACAAATATTTTCAACTAATACAATATGTGTTGTGTTAATTGAAATTATATATTGTCTATCTATTTATTTTATGTGTCAATCAACGCATTACATATTTGCATAAACAGTTATAGCAGCGGATATATGAACCGTAGTCATTGTAGGGGGTTTCGTTCATTTGTATCTGAAAAGGGTTTGTTCACTATGTACTGAACATTTATATGTATATATATAGTTAGAATTTTTAGTAATATTCATTTATTGTAATTTTTTTAAAAAAATATTGCATTAAATGCTTCTTTTTTTTCTTATAAAATATATTTTTAAAATTCTTCGTAACTTCAAAACTTCCTAAGCTTTTATTGAAAGAAAGCGTTCAAGTGTGAAAACTTGCAACCAATCGAGCATAATGGCATGCAAATCATATCAACCAGGTAAGTCATATTAAGTTTAATATTAAGAGACGTTAGAAGTATTAAATTCATGGTCTTGCAGTTACAAGTCCACTGTCACCGATAAATTTTAATTATATTTGATAGCATAGCTATAAATTCTAGCATAAAATTAATGGTTAAGATGCTTTTAAGAATTAATAGTTGAATAATATATATTAGTTAGTGAAAATTTGTAAGTAATTTTGATATTTTGCTTTTATAAAGACAAAATAAATTAATATTTTTATAAGAATTAAAAGTATTTTAATGTTTGTATATAATTATTTTTATTATAATAAATATATATATATATTAGTAAGACAAATTAAAATAGTAAAATAAATATATTGAGTTGGCACGAAAGAAGTAGAAAGAATTTATGCTAAATTGTTGTATGAACTAATTGATATATAGGATAGTGTGTTCACTTTATCCTTTCTATTATTATTATTCAATAATTATAATTTTTAATAAATTAAAAAATATATATTTATATTATCAAAATATTATATAAACAAAAAAATTAAAATTCAATATCCAACATCTAAAACAAAGTTAAAAATAAACACACCTATGAAACTCTCAACTCTAGCTTCATCAATGTCTGGACAAATTCCAAACAAACTTTTGTCACGTGACACTTTGCAGAGGGCACGTGACAGCCATGCACTAAGAAACGAAGAGTGACGATGTACGTATGGTTTGGAGGTTACAACTGCATTTTGCTTTTCAGATGAAGCCAAAAATTTACTTCCAATTTTGGTCTGTTGGGACAACCTCCCACTCAGATTATTTTATTTTATTTTTTTAGCCCAATTACTTTATTTTAATCATTTAAATAATATATTTTATTTTTTCCTGCCTAATTTCTAAATTGTACACTATCTTCCCATCCTTGGCCCAATAAACTTAAGATGATGGGCCATATTAATTACTTGAGCCCAATTAAGAATATTGGGCCAATTTCATATTAAGGCCCAACTATATTCAGAATTTAGAAATCAAACCTGATCTGTTCACCATAAGATGAAATCGGTTCTTATCCAATTTCTGCTCCACTGATCGAAGCTCCTATGGCTGCCGCCTCCGCCGCTTCCCTCGCCGCCGGTTTCTCCGCCGTATCCATCAATCGCCGCTGTCATTGGCCGTCTGTGTGTCCGACACGCCATTTCGAAGCCTCGAGCTTAAAATCCCCCCTCTCGATCCTTTCCACGCGGCTTGACAAATCCCCTCCACCTAAGGCGAATTCCGCCGACATCGACACTTCATTTTTCGACACCTCCGATCCCGAGGAGGTCTCCGAATTCAATCCTCCCGAACGGCCGGAGAACTTCGTCGCGCCTCCGTCGTTCGACGAAGGTCCACTGGAATCGGAGGAGGAAATCGCCGCAGCATATGAGGAACTCTACGGTCCTGTTTACAGTGGAGAGAGTTACTTAGGGAACGATGTTTTCGTTATGGATTCTAAGGTGAAGAAAACGACCGGATTCGGATCGAAAAACAAGAAGGAGAAAGTGAGAGACGGATTCGAGGAGAGAGTGGTGCAAGTTCGGAGAGTTACCAAAGTGGTGAAGGGAGGTAAGCAGCTGCATTTCAGAGCGGTTGTGGTGGTCGGCGATAAGCAGGGCAACGTCGGAGTCGGCGTCGCTAAGGCGAAGGAAGTTGTGGTTGCGGTGCAGAAATCGGCGGTGAATGCACGCCGGAATATAATCACCGTACCCATGACCAAATACAAGACTTTTCCTCACAGGTAATCCTTCCCCATTCTGCCTCGTTATTCCTTTCGATTTTTGTGATGTTGTTGGCGATAGTTGTTCTTTGATTGCTTTTCTTGCTGGATTGGATATGAATTGGCCATTGGAATCTTGAATTTGGCAATTATGAGCAGCTGTAGTTGCTGATTGATAAATTAGGGCTGAGTTAAGCATGTTGGTCATGAATTAGGGTTTTTCTGCAATGCTTACTTGTGATGTTTCATGAGGAAACTGGAAAGCGATAATATAACAGTACTAATACAATTTTTACTATAGGATTTGTAAAATCCCAATTTGGAAGCATGAAACATTAGTTGCAATGATAATTTTGCTAATAAAATAGCATGTTTAGATTTTAGTTAAAAAGGGATTATTAAAATCATATTGGATTCTGAAAATTGAGTAGCATTTGAATACAGGTTTTGAATCTGAATTGGAGATGATGATGATTCTTGATGAACTTTTAGTTTCACAGGTGCCCTTAAGGTTTATTACAAATTACTTGAATGGTTTGTAAATCAAATAGGCTCGACAAGTTTTGTTAAGGTTTATTACAAATTAATTGAATGGTTTTTAAATCAAATAGTTTCCGACTCTAACAACAGCTCTATCTTAAAGTTTTGTTGTCTTTGCTTTCACAAGAATGGGACAATGCAAACAATGCCTCTGTCTAACAAATAAGATTTCTTTGCTGCTATTTATGGGATTTGAATTTGCATTGTTATCATCATAATCGAGATCACTACTAGCACAGATCAGAGGCAGCCTACGGGGCAGCGAAAGTGATGCTGAGGCCAGCTTCTCCTGGTACGGGTGTGATTGCTGGCGGTGCAGTGAGGATCGTGCTGGAAATGGCGGGTGTGGAGAATGCTCTGGGGAAGCAGCTCGGCAGCGACAACGCACTCAACAATGCAAGAGCCACGGTAGCAGCGGTGCAGCAGATGAGGCAATTCCGGGAAGTCGCTGAAGAGCGGGGCATCCCCATGGAAGAAATGTGGAAATGATTAGGTTAGATTAGATTCTTTCGTTGCACATTATTTTTGTAGAGAACTATATGTTGTTGCTGTTGTTTTTTGAAGTAAAAGAATGTAAGTTCTCCGGTTTAAAGTTAATGTAAAACAAAGATAATTGTCTATGCTTCCTTTATGCTAAATATATATATATATATATATATATTTAATGAACATATCAAGTTTCCAAAAAGAAAAAAATGGCATTTTTGAGTGAAGTAGTTTTTTTAGATATATAATAATTCGATTATTGTAAATAACTAAAATATTCATAAGAAACTGTCAATGTTATTTATAAAGAATAAATTAAATTAAATTAACTAGTATATAATTTAGTATTAAAATACTCGTGAATAACTTTTTCTATTTAGACTATACTAGTCCATTACCTAACCCTAATTCCTTCCTAGTTACACGCTACATGCATATATCATGCACATGCAACAATATTTAATGAGACTTAAAATTAACCTCAATTGAACATATATTATATCAAATACTATTTGAATTATTAAATCAAACACATATTTGTAACATATAAAATATTACTTCAGTTCAAATGTTAACTATCTCCAAACTCAAAACTCAAATCAAAATGAACATCTCAGAATACGTAGAACACAGTTTGATAAGTAGCCTAGTAGGGTTATTTAAAGCATATTATATTAATATAAATTCATAAAATGAAGCATCAATTTTGTATATAACAAATCTTGTATTTTAAAATTAAAATAAAATAAGAATAGATTTTCTTTGATTTTTTTTTTATATTTATATAATCACACAAATTCTAATAAAAATATATATAGTTTTATATATAATATATAAGTAACAAAATTTAACCTAAAGAATAACAAAAATTAAAACTCTATTTACATGCATATTTTTAAAAAGTTTTGAAAGTGAAAGTTTTTCAAAAAAATTATCAATCAAATAGCAATTTCTCTCCTATAACATCACATAAAACATTTAATGTATATTACTTTTAATTTTTAAAAGAAGATGCATGCAATCAATTTTATGCATAAAGCACCCCATCATCATCACCTTCTTCCTAGGATAGGATGGTCACATGAATCACGCAATTCTTACAAATAATAACATATGACAAGACCAGACCAGATCAGACTTAGAAAAATATCTCAAGGCACTTTTTCAGACTACCTAAATAAATATCCTCAATTCAATGTAACAACTCAAACATTATTATTAGTATTTTTTTATTTTTTTTAATAATTTGAAATGAAATCGAAGTGTAAAATAACACAAAGCGAAGCAATCCATTCCCAGCTGAGATATTCGATCATTTAAAACAAAATCAAAAAAAGATTGCAGCTGCACAAATTTTTAAAGCTAATCTAAAACCAACTAACGACGAGAAGCTAGAGAAATCCATAATTTTTGTTTTTTTTTTTGTTTTTTTTTTTTTTTTTTTTCTAATTACAAATGGAATCTAATGCAGTGAGAGATAGCTACAAAGGCAAGCCAGATTACCCGTCATTACTGCATCAGGCGAATTTCGGCTTCAGCATCGGCATCGGCATCGGCGCGGGTTGGGACGGATGGCTCGGGCTGAGGCTCGGACTATGGCTCGGGCTGTGCTTCTGAATCCAATGAAGAAGACCCTTCTTCTGATCATGGAAAGACAAATTTGACATCAGTTTTAGGGTTCGGTCCCGCGCGTAAGAAGCCTCGAACTCTTCAAGAACCTTGACAATCTGCCAAAATTCAGGCCTTTTGTCCGGCTGCAACGACCAGCATTGTTCGATTAGAGCTTTCATGGCCGGAGGACAGTCTTGCGGTACAGCTGGCCTCAAGTTCTGACAAATCGGGAACAACATTTCATTAGTAAAATTAAGAATCGAAGAGCTGTCAAAGCAAATGTTCAAGAACAACAATACTACCTTGTTCACCACCGCAAATGCAGCTTGTATAGGCGTCATGTCTTCGTACGGGATGCTTCCGGAGACAAACTCCCACAAAATGAGTCCAAATCCGTAAACGTCCACCTTCCGTCCATAGTGTTTCCGTTTGATCATCTCCGGAGCCATCCAACGGTACGTCCCCGGATCATCCGCAAGAAGGTCACAATACGCCTCTTCGCAGGCGATCCCAAAATCCGCAACTTTCAAATGGAAATCTTTGGTGATGAGAATGTTCTCGGGTTTGAGATCGCGGTGTATGACCTTCTGCGTGTGTATATATTCCATTCCTCTGGCGACGTCCAACGCCATCGAGAGCAGCCTGTCCCACGCAAGATGTTCGTGCTCCAGCCTGTGCAAAAACGCCCTCAGAGATCCCTCCGGTAAATACTCGGTTATGATGCAAAACACCAACGGCTTCCGGCACGCCCCGACAAACTACAAATTCAAGAATTTTAGCAGCAGCTATACGACAGCAAAGCTTACGTAAACAGAATGACGATACACCGTTGCTACCTTTATAACATTCTCGTGATGCAGTCGCGACAAGAGAGTGACTTCTCTATGGAACTGCTTCTCCAATCGAACGCCGAGGTCTCCATTTTCGTCATCATCAGGTACCCTAATAATTTTAACTGCGACAGGCTCGTCATTGTAGATCCCATGGTAGAGCTGACTATGAGCACCGTGAGCGAATCTAAGCCCGAGAAACAACTTGGAAAGATCAATAGTATTCTCATCTGCTGTCTCAACGGATGTAACTCTCCCTCCACCGTGATCAAAATACTTCGTCCACGACGACTCTTTAGTGCTCTTAAACTTGTCGTGAAACTTCATCGAGGGGAAATGCCGGAGGGGACTAATACTTTCCGGCGACTTGGTGCCACGGCTCTTCGGACTCTTACCTTCGTGAGACTCTCTCTGAAGTAATTTCCCGACATGGCCCTTCTCTCGGCCTTTTCTCTGCGGATTCGGAGTCGAAAACCTCCTCTGATTCGACCGAGCTTCTTTGAAGGTCTCTGAAAGCTTTACTTCAAGGTGAGGGGATACTGCCCGAGACTTATTTGTAGAAGGATTGTTCTGAACTTGGATTACATTAGGCTGCCCTGGTTTCAGACTCTTACTGGATCTAAATGTTGCGGATGAAGATTTCCGGTTGGGAAGGGATGTTATTGGAACTGATGACAACCTCGTCGGATCGATTCGGTGGCAGATAGTGTGAGAGAATTTTGTGCGTCTAATCCAGGAAGAAGACTCTTCATCCATTCTTTGGAAGCTCCGTCAGGGAATAAGAACCCTAATTTTGCCCCCAAATTTGTAACCCTCTTTTTCGAATCAAACTTCTCCCCGAAAATTCTCGATTTGAAGATTACGGATTAAACTACGAAGAGAGAAGAATCGAACACCAACGCCATCGAAAATTGGGGGAAATTTTCTAAAACCAGTCAACTGCAGATTACGAATAGAATAGAATCGACGACCTAGAAACCAAATTGAGGAAACTTCCTGGAGAGTCCGACCAACATTAACTTCGATTGAGTCAGTAATATATTCACTCGTACCTCATCATCGGAACGAATCCGTCCGACCGACCGACCGACCGCCGACGATGTAAAATGGGGAGAATCCTCTGGGCTTCGAAAGTCAAAGGCGACGTTCCTTCAAAGCCTGGAAAAAACCCACAATGAACCAAATGCAATTAAAACATATCGCAAAAGAACAAAAGCTGAATCGATTGGATTAGAAATAAAGAAAAATCACACATCATTCCACACCACGCCATTCTCCCCAAAAGAAACCCAATAATTGCTTCAGCAGGAAAACAAATAAACAATAATAATTATAACAATAAAGAAATAAACAACCCTCCGCCATTAAAATTAAAAAAGGAAAGCAGAAAAGAAACCGAAACAGGATCTGGACTTACCAAAGAAGGAATAATATATATCCTTATGTAAGGACTGAAATTGGATTTTTCATCGATAACAGCCGTTTCCCAGCCTCAACACAAAAATCAATTTGCGAGCAAAGAGTGCAGATTATCAATCCAAAAATTGATACAATCGAGCATGGGTTGTGAGGAGAGAGTGTCTGTGTCTGCGGGCATAGTACAAACATACGTATTGTATACGGAGGAGGTAGGCGTGGGCGGGGTAGGATTCTCTTCTTGGTGGGGCCGGGCTATGGTGGAGCGTGATGGCCACGCGGGGCCCACTTTTGGGAAAGTCAAGAGTGGGAGGAAGAGAGCAAAGGAGGAAAATGAGGAGTAGGAAAGGTTGGGAATACAAAAACAAACCCGTCATTGTCTTTCAAGAATTGTGTGTATCCTACGTGAAAGGACATTCATATCAATATTTACAATAATGGATTATATATATATATATATATATATTTTTTATTTTTTTTTTCTTTTACATAAATTTGTTGGGATTTTGTGAGGATTTTTTCTTTTTTCCATTCTCTCTTTTTTCTAGAATTTCAAAATTACATGTGGATGAAAATTGAAGGAGAAATACATTGATTATAAGTTCGGTGAGGAGGTGGATTTGTTGAATATGAAAATGAGAGTGAATCTGTGCCGTCGATATTGGCGGGGTCCAGTTAATGAACGGTGCGGATGGCTCGGGCGCCGAAGAATGTTCGGCCAATGATTTGAGAATAAAGGAAGTACGGAGAGGAGCATCCGTGGGCTATAGTCTTTAGATTAATCGAAGCCGTTGAAAGAGTCGATGCTATGAACGGCGCAGATATAAGAGGCATAATAAAATGTGAGGCTGATCCTACTTTAGATTGTTGACCACCATTACTGCTTGATGGAACCTCAATTCAACAGTGGATTCGTTCAGAGATTTCGCTGGAAAATAGATCTAAATTTGTCCAATGAAGTGGGGACTATATTTTTGTTTACATAAATATTTTTTAGAAAAATTTACATTATTTGTTAATAACTAGTCTAAAAAAACTTATGCTTTTTATGTCCATTTGGGTTTCGCAGGTCGAAGAGTCGTTGTGATGGTTTTTCGGCCTTAAAAAAGTATCCAAGTTCGATTTTGTATAGATGATTTGAAGATGAATAAAATGAAATAATTAACTAGCACGAATTTAATGCATAAACTAAAATAAAATTGATAAATGTAAATGAAACAAAAAATTTCAAAAAAAAAAAAAAAACGAAAAGAAAGATTAAAAAAAAAAAAGGAAGTGCAGAATTTTGGGCATGAATGACAGTTTTTAGACCTCAATTTCGTTGGGCTCGATATGAGCTCGATGTTGAGACTACAATTCCTAATTCGTGAGCTGCGCGACGTGTTAGGTTTTTTTTTTTGGCGTGTTGAGTTGTCGTCGATGCCGTTTAAAGCTGTTAACGAACCGAGCCGAGCCAAATTTTAACTGTTCGTTAACGTTTGTGAACAAGATTAGTATTTGTTCATTAAGCTTTCAAGTTCGTTCGTAGTGTTCGAGTTCGATTCGTAAAAAAATTTTATTGTTTAAGTTCGTGTTTGTATTAGGTTCGTTTAAGCTCGCTCAAGTTAGTTCGAACTCGTTGTCTTATTTTTAAAATTTATATATAAATTAAAAGGAAATTTTAAATTTATTTTATTTATATATTTTAAATTAATAATTTTATTTATTTATAAATTATAATTTTATATGTATATATAATATTTATAATAAATATATTTTTAAACGAACGTGAACAAAGCTCGTTCGTTAACCAAACGAGTCTGTTTATATTGTTCGATTCGACTCATTAACGTTTACATACGAGCTTTAACCGAGCTGAAGCGAATCGAGTTCACGAACAACTCTAATGCCGTCGGACCTCGTTCAACGTAGTTAGATCTTGCTCGATGCAGCTGAGCTTTACTCGAAGCGACTGAACCTTGCTTGAACTTTATCATATAAGATCTTTACCAATATAAGACATTTCAAGACAGGAATAACAATAATTTTATTACTACCTCCGTCCCACATAGCTTGTGTGCTACACTGTAAACACGATATTTTAGGAGGAGTGTAATTAGCAGATAATTAAGAATGTATTAGTGAAAATAATTATCCTATAATATAAATATTTATAAATTAAGATTAAGATAACTAATTAATTTGGTTAAAATTTTTTAAAAAAAATTAAAAAGTTTAAAATGAGATTAAAGTGTGTAATCATTTTCCAAAAAAAAAAAAGAAAGTGACATGGTACGTGGGACGGACATAAACGACAACGTGAACATGATACGTGGAGTACTATTTTTTTCCACTAAAAAAGTATAATAAAAATAATCAATATACAAATACTAAAATAATCTCACTTTATAAAAAAATATCACTCTCTTTTATACATGTAAAGGTAATTCTTTTATACATTTGCAGCTAAGGATCATCAGTCCAAGACTCAACAAAAACATTTGCAGGTAATTACATTCAAAATTTTCAATAAATAAGCCCCATAGCCCTATAGCTACAATACAATCAATCTTCTATTCCAATTTCTAAAGTACATGTGTGTGTGGACAGTTTCAATATAACCCAATCTTAACCCCTAAAAGAAACCATTTTCAGCTCAAAATTTATACCCAAACATACCAAATAAAATCAAACCTATTCACATTTCATCACCTGCCCTCCACAGCAGTATTGCTCCAAGACAGTGACATTGAAGAAGACAACCCCTGCCTGATCTCAGCAAACGTTGGATGTAAACCATTGCCAAGAATCTCATGTTCCATACCCAAAGCCGAAGCGGCGGCGGACGTCGAACTCTCCAGAAGATAAACATCCATCGCCTCGCCCTCAAACTCGCCCCTCTCCTCGAACATCTTTGCCACCCGTCTCATCGTTGGCCGGGCAGCCGGATTCGGATTCGCGCATAACAGTCCTAATTGAAGCATCCTTTTCGCTTCCTCCTCATCAACCCGCCCGCGAGCTATTAACTGTTTATCAACGACACTCAAAAGCTCGCCTCTTCTCATATTCTCCCACACCCATTGCACCAACGGCGGCTTGCCTTCGACAATCGGCCGTCTACCGCATACGACTTCCAAAACCAACACTCCGTAGCTAAACACATCGGATTGCGTCGACGCCCTGCCGCTTTTCACGATCTCCGGCGCTAAGTACCCCACCGTCCCGACGACCCGCGTGGTACCGGCAGCCTTGTCGTGATCGTGCATCTTGGCCAGCCCGAAATCGCTCAGCCGCGCGTTCATATCCTTGTCGAGCAACACGTTGCTCGCCTTGATGTCCCGATGCAACACCTTCGCCTCCCACCCGTGGTGCAAATACAGGATCCCCGACGCCACTTGTTTAAGAATTCTTATCCTGTCGTCGAAACCGAGCCATGTTTTCTCGTCATCGCAGTCGAACACCCTCCTGTCGAGGCTCCCGTTTTCCATATACTCGTACACCAAAATGAGGCTGCCTTTTTCTTTCTTGCACCATCCTTTCAGCCCCACCAAGTTCCTGTGCTTCACTCTGCCTAGGCTCGATATTTCGGCCAAGAATGCTCGTACCCCGTCGCCACTTTCGTGCGAAATTCGCTTCACGGCAATCTTCGATCCTCCGGGCAATACGCCCTTATAAACCTTGCCGTTTCCACCGATTCCGATCACATTCTCTGGAGCAAAGCTCTTCGTTGCCGTATCAATTTCTTGATAAGAAATTCGATGCGGCCAATACTCCAACTCCCAATCCTCCATTTCCTCGTCGGCGTTTCGAAGCCTTCGATTTCGTCTCATGAAGAACAGAGCAATGGCACAACATATAATGCTGAACAGAAAAATCCCCAAAACTACACCAACTATGAAACCAGTGGTGCTAGGAGCAGTTGGAAGCTGGAATGAAGGCAAATCCTGTGTGAACAATGCATCGCCTATCGAAGAATTTGTGTTGCTAAAGCTCCAGGATAGGATTCTATGGCTTTGAATCATATCACCAGTAGATGCAGTAAATCCTACATACATGTTATCTTCGAATACTTCGGAAAGGTTCAGGGCAGCACTCAACAATGGCGGATTAGGTTTTCTCATTCCCGCAGGCGCAATTGTAACGTTAACAGTATTATTGGAGTAATCGATCCAAACCTGATAGTTTCTGCCGTTGTTGAGCGTCAATTTCTCGAAGGAACTCTCGTCGGACCAATACCCTGCTTCGTTAGCGGTTACAGAAATTAGGGAGTTCACGTCAATCCCGACGTGATTGTCGTTGGTGTCGTTGAATTCCTGGTTCCTGAAACAATCGAATTCCACTCCGAATAAGTGATTGTTCGGATCTCCATTGTTGGTGAAATTCAGCAACCCTAAGTGCTGCGACGCCTCGGCACCCTCGATCCCCTGGTGCGGCACGAAGATGAACACGATGCCGTGGCCTGGCTGCCTGTTGGCGTAGGGCACCATAGAGAAGATAAAAGAGGTCGAAAATGGAAGAACGATCGAGGAGTTTGGTTGCTTCGCCGGAATTTTCGAGGAATAGAGACCGCGGCCGATGGCGAATCCAGTCTCCTTGTTCAGAGTGAGAATCCGATCTTCGATTGTGGCGTTGCCGTAAATCGAGACGTCTGTGGAATTGAAGCCGTTGAAGATGAAATCGACGGCGGAGGATGGCGGGAAGGCGAGAGCTGTGAGTAGTAGGAGTATTAGGGTTTTAAGCTTCTTCATTGCAGGTGAAACAATGGCGGAACGAGCTGCGGCGGTGGAGAGTAAGAAAAGATGCGATTCTTGGGAAGGAAGCAATGGAGGTCGACGTAGTGGGAACCAAAAATAGGAGATTCAACGAGAGAGGAATCTCCGCCGTTGAAGAGATATGAATAAGAATTTTCAAAGCCGCGTTGCAACAGAGCAGAGGGCAATTTGGACTTTTTGAGGCGGACGCCATGTGAGAGCTACCACGGAGTTACAGACGACAGGAAGGAAAGCAGCGGCGGTCCGACGACAGGACAGCTGATCAACTTACAACGATCCAGCTGTCAGCTGTGTCATAACTTCTATAAACTCTTTCCGTATTAGAATTTTCCAAGAAGAGTGTGTTATTACTATTATTATTATTTTTTCATATTTTTAAGAAAAATTGATTTAAGTTCGTATTTAAATATTGCTAAAAAAATTTTAGGATTTATTTAGAACTTACTTTTAACTTATTTTAGGTGATACGGTTCTTTTTTTAATATTACTTTTTTTTTAACAACAAAAATTATATTTATGTTTGTTTATTGATATTTAAATATTAATTATTATATTAAAATATAATATAAATAAAAAATAAGATAAAAAATATTTATATTAGTATTTTATTGTACAAATATAGTGACAATTATATAATAATTTATAAAAATATTTTTAATATTAAATACAGTAATATAAAAATTAATAATTCAATACAAAATATTCATATTATATTATATTTAACATTTCATATTGGTGATTTTGGCATGTCAGATTTAATTTGATTCTAAAATTCAAAATTTATAAAATATTTAATTCGAAATCATTTGAAAATTTGATTATGTTCTAAATTTCAATTTGATTTGGATCACATATTCAAATTTCGAATATTTTGTTGATTGACACTATCTATACCTATCAATTTTTCTAACTCTTGGGCAAGATTGCAAGAGTAAGTATGGGAAAAACAGCGATGAAACTCTAATCTTTGCTCTAATTCAATTTTTATCATTGATTTTCGCTCAATCTCATGTATATGTATATATTCTAATTATAGTTTAGTCATAATCTTATGTAAATAAGTTTAATTTTAAATTATAAACTTACATTTAAAAAAAAATATAAAAATCATTATTTGTATTTATTATTAATCTTTTTACTAAAAAATATAGTCTAAATATAATTTATTAATATATATGAACTTATTTTGTATTAACTATTTTTTTTAAAAAAAATAAATTATATTAGATAATATGTGCATTCTTCAAATATATATCATTAATCTTAGGAGCCTTAGTATGAATGATAGAATTGCAGATAAAGTAGATAATTTAATTAAGCAAGACAGTGTTAATTTGTGACAAATTTTAGAAAAATATTTTTGGTAATTTTTTTTTTAAATAATAAATTAGTTATGATATTTGTAATATCAAATTTTAGTGTAATTTTTTTTAAAAAAATAAAAATCCTTAAAAATTTAAAGTTTGTTGGCGGTGTCTATATTATTATTATTTTTTTAAAAAGTGTGTTAGATTTTTTTTAAAAAAAAATATTATTTAAATACTTTCTCCCTCTTGCTAATAAATATATATTTATTTTTTGTATAATTAAAAATAATAATATTATTTTAATTACAATGAGTATTTTTTTTATATAAAATTAATAATATGATAGTAAAATAAAATATTTGTGAAAAAAAAAAATACTCCATTGGTTCTAGTTTAAATGGCTCTTTCAAGTTTTGTAATAGATGATTAAATAATAATTATATTATTAGTGAGTGGAAATACGATTTTGATATTTCTTTGACTTGATGTAAAAAATAATTATATATGTAATGATATGTTTATAGTTTAGCTTAAAATTTGAATATTTTGACATTGATTGGATTTTTATTACTTGGATCGTATTTGCATATATGATTACTTTTAAGGGATTCGGACAAAAATGAGAAAAATGTATTTTGAGTCGTGAGTCAGGCAGCAGGGAGTATAGTATTTTAATTTAATGATATAATTATTTTGTAATTTAACAATTTTTTTATTTTTTTTTTTGTCTAAACAAAAAAAGCAATAGATTGATTGTAATATTTTATAAAATTAAAATAATATAATTTTTAAAAATTATAAAAATAAATATATTACATGTTAAATTCTCTGTAAATAAAATCAAGGCAATGAGAAATAACTTATTTCAGAAATAAGATCATTTTTCTTTTTTTGGCATCATTTCTTTGCATGAAACACATCCTTAAATAATTGGGAAGGTGAAATATCAAGAAAAAAACAAAAGAAGAGAAAAATGTTTTTCTACGACACTCTCATTGTAAAAAAAAAAAAAAAAGTGAATTTTTTGCAAACCCTTTTAAGGATCTGATTTGATCCACAATTGATCTTTTACCTATTTTCCCTCTCGAATGTTTTTCCCTTCGATGATGCAAAAAGGCGGAGTTTTGGAGCTCTGTTTTCAATAAATCAGCCAAAAGAATCATCGTTAATCCTTTTCAGATCAGAAGGATTATCGCGGGAGGGGTTTGGATTTGGAATGCCGTTCAAAGCTGTAACCGCAGATGGCGCCGTTAGCCTCAATGATTTCCCAATTGAGATATTGCTTCACTTGGTCGTCAATCTCCCTGTACATTTCCAAAGGAAGAGCAGTTTAATATACATACGGTTGTGTTTGTGTTCGGATTAAAAAGGCCTCGTTCGTTTAGATTCATTTTGGTTTCGGGCATACCCTATCAATTGGCCCCCGTATCCCTCAATTTTAGGGCCATTAGGTTTCTGCAGTAATTGCAATTCCTTTATTTATGTCAAATCCTATTGCGGTGATCTTCAATTACCGACTTCTAGTTGAATTCCGAGTGTTTATGGTTATTAATTGCCGGGGTGGGAACTAGCTAGTGGAATAGGTAGTGGATTTCGATTGGATTTGTGTTTATACAAATCTGGTTCGATTCGAACGTGGAAGCTCAGGTTTCGTGTTCCTTATTGGCAACAATTTGGACAGATTCGGAATATTTGTATCCGATTTTTTTACGAAATTTCTAGGGTTCGTACATCGAAATGTTGTGGGGCTGACATTATTATCATTATCATTATTTCTATAGTCGTTAGATTTGTTTACTTGAGGCAATCATTTTTCTTGTTTTAGGTCTATTTCGGTGATTTGGGTCTATAACTTTGAGCGTAGGGATTTGGATCCATTGGATTTGCAGTTTGAGAGGGAAGGGGAATAATTTGGTTCTTGGGGTTGTTGAGGGTAGTTCTATTCATTATAGAATTGTTGGGACACAGTGGATGATAAAAGCAGGAGATGAGAGGTGAAGTTTTGGGATTGAGGGGACAACAATGACTACAGGGTCATTGGGTCTTCGATCTTCAGCAAGTTATGGGTCATTGCAGCAAATTCAGAACGGTTTGTTATCATCACTCCCAATTCAGAACACACCACCAGTCCCGCGGAAGTCTGCGAAGATGTCCAAGGAAAAGGAGAAATTGTACCACTGGATCTTCAAATTCGCCCCTCGAAAGAAGATTGGCATGTTCCTCTTGTGTCTGGTTTCCCTTGCAGTTTTCATGTGGGTGTTGCTTGTTGGCAAAGGTTTGGCCTCCTCTCTACTGTATCTTTGTGTTATTATTTGGATTCCTTCTTTGTAAAGCTTGTTTTAGGCAAATTGTTGGCAAGGAGAGTGCTAAATTGCTAATGTGAATTGGTAATGATATTACAGAAACATGGGAAGGTGGTCGCATTTAATGTACGACTGCTACTGCATTTAACCCCTAGTTTCCAAGAATACGAAAATGAATTCATGTAGTTTGCCCTTATGCTGCCGGTTTGGTGAAATGTTGATGGAAGCCAATGGGGAAGTGAATTTTGAATTGGCTCCCCTGTGATATGCTGATTGTATGGTTTGCTAACTTTGGCCTTTTGCAGGCGAAGATGCTCGGGACAGCATTTTATCGAACATCAATATTGTGTTGAGGCCAGAGTCTGAGGAGAAAGTTAATGTGAATCGGTCTACATCTGCAAGTGTGAATAAATCTTTGCTATCTCCGCCTCCAGCCACTGTTTATTTTACAGGATACACACTTCCTCCCGGTAATCCATGTGAGAATTTCAGGCTGCCACCACCACCAGCAGATAAAAAGAGGACTGGACCACGGCGTAAGTATACATTAGCAATTTAGTTTGGGGAAAGATGTTCTTACTCTAAACATATCATTAGTGTTCCTACTTTTGGTGATCTTTTCTTCTTGCAGCTTGTCCTGTGTGCTACCTTCCTTTGAAAGATGCTCTTCCTCTAATGCCAAATGCATCATCCTTTTCTCCGGTGCTGAAAAACTTGACATACATCCATGAAGAAAGTCTAAGTAAGTCAGAATTTGGAGGTTCAGAATTTGGTGGGTATCCTTCACTGAAACAAAGGAGTGAGTCCTATGATGTAAGAGACTCCATGAGTGTGCACTGCGGGTAAGATGCTTCCCTGTGACAATCTATCATGAATAATTTAGATTCAGTTGGATCTATAACCAGCGTTAGGCCTTATTCTTTCCCCTGATATTTGGTGCACCTGTAATAGATTTGTTAAAGGAGTGAAGCCAGGCCGTCAAACAGGCTTTGACATTGATGATGCCGACCTTCAGGAGATGGATAATTGTAGAGGGATTGTTGTTGCATCAGCAATATTTGGTACTGGCCTTCTGCATAATTATTAAGTTGAACATTAACTCTTACATATGTTAAGATGTGAAGCTTATCCTTGATTAGGGGCATTTGATTTGATACGTCAACCAAAGAATATTAGTGAATACTCCCAGAAAAATGTCTGCTTTCATATGTTTGTTGATGAAGAAACAAAGATTTTTCTGAGAAATTCTAGTGAGATTGGAAATGACAACAAGGTGGGGCTGTGGCGAATTATAAAGGTCAACAACCTGCCTTATTCTGATCCAAGACGCAATGGAAAGGTATACATAGTCTAGTTGGTATAACCATGGTGTTTAAGTCATATTTCCCAGTTAGTATTTGGGCTTTTAATTCTTAACCCCTGTCGGAACCTCTTAGTGGCCATTGTTCAGCTAGCTGTTACAGTAATAGGTTGTGCTTAGTTTTAACCTGTGTCTGCCATATGAATAGTCTGCTTTAGTCCTGTTTTGAAATTACTTTATCCGGAGTTTGCCTTTTTGATGTTAGATTCCAAAACTACTACTTCACCGGCTTTTCCCCAATGCCCGATATTCACTGTGGATTGATGCAAAGCTTGAGTTGGTCGTAGATCCAGTTCAAATTCTTGAAAGGTACAATTAGCTTGGTGCAAGTAGAGTGTTGTTGTGGTCAAATTTCAAAAATTAGTTTCCAAATTCTAGGCATCATTTTACAGGCTTATGGCCAGTTGCCTTTTACTATTTCTGCAGGTTTTTGTGGAGGAAAAATGCAAGCTTTGCAATATCAAGGCATTACCGTCGTTTCGATGTGTTTGTAGAAGCAGAAGCTAATAAAGCTGCAGGGAAGTATGATAATGCTTCCATCGATTTCCAGATTGACTTCTATAAAAAGGAAGGCTTAACACCATATTCTTCTAAGAAATTACCCATCACTAGTGGTAGCGTACTGCTTAACACTGTTTTCTGTATATTCCTTCGTTAAGGAATATACAGAATTTACCTTTTAAATTTTGCAGTATTATATGTAATTTTTTTGTGACTTTGGTTCCCAGATGTCCCTGAAGGGTGTGTGATTATTAAGGAGCACATTCCCATCGCCAATCTCTTCACCTGTCTCTGGTTCAACGAGGTGGACCGGTTTACTTCGAGAGACCAAATAAGTTTCTCCACTGCAAGAGACAAGATCCGGGCCAAGACTAATTACACCATTAACATGTTCTTGGACTGTGAACGGCGCAACTTTGTGATTCAGGTGATATTTCTGCATGACATTGTTGTGTTACTGCATCATCCCTTTGAGGTTGCTATGCTAATTTTTAGGCAAATTGCATATAATTTACATGTAGTTTGAAAATATGTATTATTTTGCTCGTGATTTAGAAATTGCATGAGATTTTCTTGTCTTTCAGAAAGCATTGGACAAAATCATTTTAGAGAAATTTCATGCACTATCCAGTTAACATCCTCGACATCTTCTTGCAATGCTCTTTAACAGATTAGATTCAGTTTCAGGCTGACACATGTTGTTCTTTTCTTGTTGGGATGTTGCAGGGTTACCACAGAGACTTACTTGAGCGCTGGCCGCCTCCACCTCCGCCACCTGTGATCATACCCCATGAGAATCCGAACAAAGCTCGATCAGGTAGGAGACTCCCCACAAGGCGTGGGAGAGACAGGCGATCCAGGAGGCACCGGAAAATCAACCCCGGAGGCAGCAGAGATTCTAATACCATCCATAATTTTTTCTAGGCGAGATTATTGATTCTCTTTACCTTGCCGGTTCAACGAGCTTTCGAATATAGGAGTGATCGAGCAAGACAGAGGAATTGTAGGTAATATTTTTCCTCGGATAGTAACATTAAAATTCTTTCTCTTCATTTTTGTTGGCTTTATTTCTTGTCAAGTGTTTATTCCAACACCCACAGATGTAACATTTATCCATTTTTGTTGTGTACATGCACATATGTTATAGTTCTTAATAATTTATATCTTTGGCATTGCCTCCATTGCTTCTTGTCTGATTTCTTGATTTTCTTTCTGGGTCAGTTTTTTTTTTTTTTTTTTTTTTTTTTTTGCTTTTGTTAGAGTTTGAATTTAATTTTTTTTTTTTTTGTTTTTTGGTTTAGGAATGTTTGCATTACCTGAATTAGAGACTGCTTCTCCAAAGAATTAGTATACCTGTGTTATAATTATATTGCCATTTTTAATGTCAATATATATATATATATATATATATACTCAAAATTGAAATATATTTCTTGTTAAAATTTTGCTGTCGTTTCGAGAGCAAAATTGGTACTGTACATCGGAATAGAGAAAAAGGAGGAAGCTGAAATGGGGTGCAGAGTTCGTAGGATTTTCTTCTCTCCGACGATCGGAAGTTTTTCAGAACTCCGCGAGCCTCTCTTCGCCTGGCGTCGGTACAATTAATGCATGTTTTCGTTTTCTTTTTTGATTCTTCCTGAATGCATTTTGTTTGATCGTCACTTAAATTTAGTGTGATTATAGACGGCGACAAGTGTAGTATTTACGCTGACAGGTTCGTTGCAGTACTAATTAGAAAATGACGACATCTTGAGTACAGTTGAATATCTTGTAGTGTAGATTGTCAATTTGATTAACACTAGGGTTTCTGGTTTGGTAATGCCTTCTGGTCGTTCGTATAAGTATTTGTGTTGATTCCTGGTTAAATCAGTTGCTGTGATGCTCCGTGTGCATTATACACCTTTGATGTCTTCGGTCCTTTCGTAATTTGGATATTCAAAAAATTAACCTGAATTACATGGTGGAAAGTGACGAAGGATTCATCCCTACCAAATTGAAAACATTAATTGGTACTGTTCCGCCATGAGATGTATCCTTGCGTGTAATAATGATTCTGTTCTACTAATGCTTATTCCTTTCAATTTGACACTCCTTTCTAAATATGTTTTGTATGCATCCTTTTTTAAGTCTGATGTAACCTTTAATGTAAATGGACTGCCCAACTGCTGTTGCAAGACCTTTAAGCTACAACAACAGTTCACCTGTTCAATTTGATTGGACATTGTAGAACAGGAGTCATGATATGGTTTTTGTTGCGCCAAAGTTTATCCTTAATCCAACACAATTTCAGATACATGGATAAGGACAACGAAACGATGTCCCATTTATTTCATTCGAAACAGTGAAGTATGCTTCACTCACATCTCCCTCAATGAAATAATGCGTCATTCACTTTTTCTCACTGTATCTCTTTCTTGCCTTTGTTCCCTTTCCCCACGTTGTCCACAACTACATAAAATGCAGTCTGATGACTTAGTCCTCACTACTTAATTAATTCACATGTCTTTTATCCATTCTTGGTTTTTGTGGTTTGTATACTCCCTCTTGTCATTGAGTTACGTCCACTCCACCACATTGTTACCAAAAAGCATCATTTTCCTTAGTAGTAAATTGGATATGGAAGTTTTTATTCAGGATCTTTGTATGACATATTCTTGATCTGTCTTAGCCTTTTCATCCT
This sequence comes from Andrographis paniculata, assembly GCF_009805555.1. Taxonomy (NCBI): domain Eukaryota; kingdom Viridiplantae; phylum Streptophyta; class Magnoliopsida; order Lamiales; family Acanthaceae; genus Andrographis; species Andrographis paniculata. The sequence goes on from NW_026137587.1 coordinate 6,124,938, forward strand.
TAATGTAATTCATAGTCATCGCTCATAGCTTTAAAAGTTAAAAGAGTTATTTAATACAGACTGGAATATATTGTTCTTATATCTCCTTCCTATCCATCCCTCAAGGCTTGCTACAGATGTTTAAACAGAAAACTTGTGGAAACATTTATCTTTGAAAACACACTGAGCGGTAAGATCACTAGTCTTTTCTCCATCCTTTTTGGGTGTTTCTCTCTGTCTGGATGAAATCTACATACTTTGAAATGTTTCCATTGTTGGAGAATATCCCAGTTTTATCAAAGGCATGTGTACTCTACAAGTGCTTCAATGGACCTTACTTTTCTTGCCACCTATGCCCATCCTAACTTTTTTGCAATCTAAACTAGCTCCTTTGTTGAGTGCTCCAACTTGTGTTTAAAATATAGTTATGGTAATGGAATTCTTTGTCAATGCTAATAATTCCTCCACTTGCATGTGCCCAAATTGCCTGCTCTGCCCCACACAAATCTTCCATTTAAACACACTTTTAGGTAACGTTGCCTGTGGATTATTGATGGGATCTTTTTCCTGTTTTTGTAAACCCCATCCTAAACCAAATCTGGTTTGTTCACAAGGTAGAGCCTTGGAATATTCTTTGAGATTGTACTAACTGGACTGGACTCTTGAATTTTGGAAGATAGTGGGAAAAATTTCTTTAGGATATCTCTGGTTGAATCTGTAGTTTGCATTTTTAGATGTGCACATAATATGCAAGTATTTGCTAGACTATGGACTGATTTTAAAAAGGATACAGAATTGCTTGGAGGGATGAAATTTGATTGGATTTATATGCAATAGGCACAAGTTTGTTTCTTTGCAACATTGAGATGATGATGCTCTGATAGAATGAGTTAGTCTGCTGTCCGTATTTTGAAGATGTATCTTTAATATTATATATATATATATATATATATTGAATTGAATTTGAAGAGTAGTTTAGATTTAATAATTTTCTGGTTAGTCTCGATGGGATTGGGCCAATTCAACACTAGTGATATTGTCCTTTGGGCTTAGTCCGCACGGGTTTGTTTTTAGACTTACTCCAAAAGACTTCATACCAGTGGAGTTCACTTGGGACTGTGCAATTTTCTTCATAATCTCCGATGTGGGATGTGGGACTTGGGTTTGCACCCCAACAATCTTCCCTTCAAACCAAGGATCTTCCCTGCCCACCTTGTACCGCCTATCACAAAGGGACTCGTTGCTTAACTAACTATAATTGTCGAGATCAATCCAACGCCGTCAGGAGACTTTCGACATAAGGCACATCCGCAGGTCACGAGGGCGAGCCCACCATCATAACTAATGCCCAATGCCACCCAGTCTATTTCACCATCAAACCAGGTTCTGATACCACTGTTGTGACTATACCAACTCAACACTAGTATGATATTGTTCGTTTTGGACTTAGTCCGTACGGGTTTGTTTTTGAACTGACTATACTAGTGGAGTTCACTTGGGACTTATAAGATGTACAAATTTCTTCACAACTTCCGATGTGGACTTGGGTTTGCACTCCAACAATTCCTTTGATTTGTATGTTTCATGTTTCAGTTTCACTAGAAGAAAAATGATTTCATTTTTGGGAGGTCCATACATACATATTTATTTTGTTGAATATTAAAAGATAATGCTGTTATTCAGTTGTTATATTCGAAGTACATCATTTCATATTAAATTATAATTTTATAATGCATAAAGTACATACATAGGATAGATTGATTATTGAAATGAATATATTATATATCTAACAAAGAATTTTGAAGGCGTGTTAGTAAATTTTTTTAGCTGTTATAATGGTTTGGATATGAATTAAGATCATTTTTAGATGGAGTTTGTTACTGGATTGATTTAAGCATCAACTTGAAGTTGATAGTGACCAACATAGTCGAAAATGACTTCATGGTATGGAGTTGGAGCTATATAGATACGCATGCTTGCTATTTAGGTCTTATCTAGAACATTTATTATTATTATTATTATTATTATTATTATTATTTCTTACTTAACTATATCATATTAAATAAATAATTAAAATTTTGAATCTAATGATGATTAAGAGGACATTTATATAAGTTTTTATATTTGCTTGGTTCTGTTTTTAATTTAACATGCTTAGATGAAAAACATATTTTGAATATGATGATTCGAACATAAACAAATAATTGTGTATGATGTTTTAAATACAACATGATTTGAATTTAATGTTTAAATATAAAGTAAGTACTCTATATAATATAGTACTATATTTTTATGTTTGTGAGTGCAGATGTGGCTATACAATAAGTAGTAGTTAGATGTTATAAAATTTCATGATTAAATGATTTTTTAGCTTTAGACTTTATTCTTTGTTAATAAAATATTATCGTTTCATTATTATTTATCTAGCAACAAGGAAGACCAAACTTACTGAGATTGAATAAGTAAGAATAAGAATCAATCCTTGGTATATATAATATTGTTGCAGTTTTTAACAAATTATTATTATTTTTTTTTTTTTGGTCAAGTCTATGATAAAATATCCATTTTTTTCTACTTTACATTAAAAATATCCTTACAACTTATAATATATATTATGCAAATGTTATTGTGTTTATATTGATACAATACTAATAGTGTTATTTTAGTCATTTTTATTATTCTTACTGCATATTAATATAATATTAATATACTTTAAACTCTTTGCAAAAAATAACTAATTATTTCTATTTTATTCCTATTACGTATTAATATAATGCTAATATACTTTAAACTCATTGCATAAAAATAAATAGATATTTACTTAAGCATCTGAGAGAGAGTATATATTTTTATTAAAAATCAAAATCCTTGTCATACTTTGATATGGATTGTTTTTTCTTTCTTTTAATAAGTAAAATAGTTGTTGAATTATGACATATGAAAAATGAATGTTAGATATATTTTTGGAGAAATTGAAAGATTGAATAATAATAATTATATAGTAAATATGTATATACAATAGCAAAGCTAGTATAGGGTCTAAGGGTTTTAACCCACAATTATTTTGAGTTCTATTGTACTATATGTATAAATATATATATTTTTTAGAATTTGAATAATAGATTTAATAGGAAAATTATTAATACAAAATTTAATTTAATTTAAGTATCCAAATACATTTTATTCGTAAATTAATAAAACATGGTCCCCATCAAATGAAAATTTTGATTCCGCCACTATATATACGATACAAATGAAACAAAAATCTGTCCCCTAAAAGATGATTTAATGGTGTAGGGTTAGACATGTATCGGTAAGGTCCAAAAATCTAATGAAGGGAGAGTGAAGTTTTAGTTGCTTACGACTCAAAACCCCTTTAAACTATATGATCCTCCAATTAAATTTTACGTTTGTCATTCCATTCATATTTAGACAAGTGATTGGGGGCACAAGCATCTAAAACAGAATCATCCTATACAGAACCACAACTACAATTACAATATTAATCAATAGTTGAAATAAAATAAACCTTCCACAAGATACAAATCCCAACCAAATCTAATTCCCTGTATCCGATGGACCCCTAACATCACTAAGGATGGCAACAACATCAACTACATACAAATCCAATAAAAGACTCATAACTATCCATTACACTAATAAAATAATAATAATTAAAAAAAAAAGAGAGAAATAAAAAAAACACCCCAAGTGCTGAGTCCCTTTGTAATCCACCACAGGAAGGAGACAAATTCAACAAAAGGGCAGCAAAGAATTAATTAATACCAATAAATCCTTTGTGGAAAAGAGAATGTTAGGAGCAAGTCGTTTTCATAGGCTAAAATTACTTGCACTTATAATTGTGTCTTTCCTACTATTGTCAGTAGTGCTTAATGCTGTTTGGGTATAAAGATAGACCCTTTTCGAATTATTACATGTATTTAATGGACACACGGAATACTAATACTCTTTGGACTTCTCCTGCGGCTATAGCTAAGCTAAGTGTAGGTCTGATTCCTTGATTAGGTATAGTAGATTTTATATACTTAAAAAAAGAATTAGGGAAAACATATGTAGTCAAACTCAATTAACACTTTTTATTGTTCTAGTTCTATCCAATAGGATTTGACCTCATAACATAAACACAGTAGACCAATTCATGGCTTCGAAAATAGTGGGCTGTCTCTTTCCTTTTTAGCTTCATATGTATGAACTATATCTTATTTCAAAAAAGTACTACAAGAGATGTTGGCTGGTCCTGGACTTTCAGTCCTGCTGCAAAACACCCTTAATCCGGTTCGTTGATTCAGATTTCATATGCTTTTTCCATGATATTATCTTTTATGATATGTTTGGAGCAATTTTAGAATAAGTTTTATTCATATGTACTCTATATAGATATTGAATCTTAAAATAGATATATATATATATATATACACACATATATAGATAATTTTCTGAATGAAAGTCAGATGAATTTTAGAAAGTTAGGTTGGATGAGATTTTTATTTCGTGGAAGAAATAACATGGTGCATGGCCATAGTTCTATGAACTTGAACTCCGGAATAAACTATGGGTGTGTTCGTTTGTAAGATTTGTGCAAAATCTTACTATTCATCCAATTTTTTCCCTCCAAAAACATCAAATCAAACACATATTTTTTATTTTTTATATTATACTAAAAATTAATTTTACATTCAAAACATCACATCAACATCTATTTATATGACATCGTACAACTATTCAAATTCAAAATTTTTACTGTTCAAATTCCAACTCAAAATCCAAACCCCCAAACAAACACACCCTATATGTTGTCTACATTTTATCCGAAAATGGTAGACAAACATAATTTTAGGATTATTGCATCCTATATTAGTCACGAAATTAATTTGAAAAGATAATTTATTTGAATTTTGATTTAAATAATATTTTAATTTAATAGGATAATATATTTTTATTAAAATAGTACAAAATAGTTGTATATTTTTATTTTAAAATAAAAAAACAAATACACATGTTTCTCCCAAAACAAAAATCTCCATCAGGTTACATAAAAAAAAAAAAAAGGGTTCACTTTTTAGTTTTTAGAGAAATACTACAAGAAATTTTCTCACTTCAAATTATGATTAAATATTTTTGTATAATCAAATACATTTTACAAAAGTTTATGCTTTACAATGTGATGTATATTAAGTGTATTTTTATTTAAATTAGAATTGAAAATAAATATTTTTTATATAATTATAAATTATATACATATTTTTGTCGATGATGCCTAATAATTGTGCACAGTAGCTTGCAAATGAAGCGCAAAGTGGACGGTCCACCTGTGGAGTTGACTCTCAGCAAAAATGGTGGCACCATTTTTGAATCAGTGGGCAGACGATCAGCAACACAGTTTGGGATTGCCTGAACGGGGGCGGCCCACAGCAAGATGCCACGTGTCCGCTCGTCAATGCTGCTACAGATTCTCAGGTCAAAACTCATTTCTCGCGCTACTTTGCAGTAGATGAAAGTAAAAGAAGCGTCTTTTTCCGCTTCCATGGCTTTTCTTGTTTTTCATTTTCAAGAACATAAAATCATAAATAAATGGAATCTTATGCATTTCTATGAGGCCTTAGTCCTAATATTCTTGGTAAAGATTCGACCTTGAGCATTTGCAATGACTTCTAAAACTAGGGCTAAGTGATTAGAATAAATAAAATCGAAATACTGTATTTTATTTTATACTGCCTAACCGTTACGTCTAGTGGTGTTGACGAAAAAGTATGTAGCCAAACTTGGAATAGAGAGAGATGCGGATACAGGGCAGATAGAGATACTGTGGTATATTCTTTTATGATGTTCACAAATAGAGAGGCATCCCCAATCGGGAGATACAGACAGTAGAAGAAGCGTGCGTGTAATTTCCGCTTTGTTTCTGCGAGGGGAAAATAAAGGGGGAAGAAAAAGAAAAAAAAGAAAAAATCCATCTTTGCCATGTTCGGAAGCTGTAAAAATGGATTGAACGAGAGGATTTGGAGAGTGCCTTGTTGGCCTCTCTGAATTCCCGTCTTCAATCTTTGCCCTTAAGAGTCAGTTCATCTTAGCCCCTTTCCGTTTTCGTCTTTTTTGTTTTCAGAAACTGGCCATAGCGTTGCCGGAAAGTTGGTACAGTGTGAAGCCAAGAAAGTGGGGGAAGTTCTTTGCTTGGAATCAGTGTTGAGGGCTTGGCTTGGGTTGATTGTTCATCACCGGAGGATTCCTGGTAGGTGTTCCTGGGTTGCTTTGGGAACATTTTTTTCTTTTTTTCTTTTTTTGGGAAATGAATGTGTCCTGGCATCTCTTTAAATATTGGATTACTCTGATCTCTTGGGTGTGTGTAGAAGCTTGTTGAGTTTATGTACATGATTAGAAATATTGCTGGGGTCAAGTGAAGGGAAGTTTATTGAGTATAATTTTACGTAGGAATGATGATTTAGTGGGTGATGGAATTAGAACATCTTTATAGGGTTTAGGATTCAGGACATTAAGTTCCAATTTAGGATTTCAAATTCAGATCACACCTTGGCTGGTGGCCTCGCTAGCTATGTTTGTAGCAGATGAATTTCCTTTTCTTCAGTTTTCTGTTTTTGTCTTCTTTTTAGATCTTTTTTTTCCCTCTGTTTGTTGGGATTTGAGTTCCAATCGACCCACTTCTTGATATTCAAATATTAAGGACGTAATGAACTTAAGAAAATCCAACAATTTAAAGGTTAGAGAGAAGAGCAAGAGGTGTACTGGTTTGGCTGGTGATCCTAATTTTGTAATTCATATAACAAGTAAAGCCTCGATATTACTAAGTTGGATTCTAATATGAAACTTCAAGAGAACTTTTATACGGCTCATGATTGAACTTAGACTGCAAGCAATCAGGGTGGTGGTTATGGGATTTAGAGGATAATCATGCAAAAAGCGTGTTGTTTTAAATAGAGACAACTTTAATTCATTCTTTTATTGCCGAACATACATTGCATGCATGATAGTATCATAATAAGACATTAGTATCTCCTTTTATTGACAAAGCCTTATCAAAACTCAGAAGGATGTTAACTTTTTATATGTTATTGTCTATTAAGTTTTGATTACGATTGCTCATCCATCCTGTTAATTATCTTGCTGTGAATTTGTTAGACTGAACCATGAATTTGTTTGATCTTACCCTAAAATGGAATTTTTTGTTTTGGAGAATCCTCACTTATATGCATTTTTGGACCTACTTTTGTAGCGTCTTTGTTTTGTCTTTTCATGTTGATTGTATTTATTTAAATAAATTATGTCCGTTTGAGAGCTATTAATGGAACTTCGACTATGAGAAGATAGAACACACTTGCAAAGTGTTCATATTTTTGCTTTTTAATCAGTTTTCCCCATCCTTGCAGTGGTCATGATTTTCTGTAGCTCTGAACTGGTCCGAGGACAAGACCTCTGATTCAACACCAATCTGCTCTCAACTCATCTGCTCATCCGTGGAACATAAGCGAACATTGACAGAAAAATCTCTTGTGTACAGTCATCAATCTTCCAGCAAGAGCTCTCCCCATGTTTAGGTTGATACTCTTTCTACGAGGCAAATCTAACTCCTTTGGTATTGAGTGAAGATGACTTAAAGTTTGGCTGGACTGACGAGGCAACTCTCTTTGGCTTCTAAAGTATAGATAGATCCTTCCAGTTCTTTAGCAATTTGAGTTTGACGTTGGTTTGTTAGAATTCTCGGTTAATCTCGTTTGGGAAATTTGAGTTTGACGTTGGTGTGTTAGAATTCCATTATTTGAGGTGGGTTCTCTGATATACTGTGCTTCATATCCAGTCGATGAATCCAGTTGTCCTAATTGTTGTTTTTTGTTCATTACAGGGTGCTTTTTGCACTGGCTGCACTGTCAGCCGAAACTTGTCCCCCTTCCCCTGGGCAAATCTCCTTTGGCATTTTGGAGTCTCAGTACTCCTTACCCTTCATTGGGCAAATCTCGGTTATTTGGCATTATAGGAGTGTTCATACTCCTGTAACTGTACCGGGCAAATCTCCTTTGGCATACAATCTCCAGTGCTGGAGATATATTTAAGCTAAAAAAAAAAAAGGAAAAAAAGAAGAAAGAAAGTAAGTATTGTTGATTCTGGTTGCAGTGGATATCTTGTAGTCGTTGTGTGGCAGTGGTATCATTGGAACTTAGTTGATCACATCTTTAATTGTGGTGGTAAGCTCCTGTCTTACTTTTATTATCGTTCTATGCTTGCACGGTTTATATAGTTGAAAATTGTTTAACTCATTTACGTTCATTGCTTGTCCTGTTCTATCAGCATTATGGAATCGCTTCTCAGTGACTTTGACAGTATGAGTGAGAGCAGCAGTTCTGATGATCAAGAGGATATGGAGTCTCTGTATGGTGGACAAGCTCGGACAATTTTCTCAAGTCTCGAGGAGACCATTGAGAAGATTGATGATTTTCTCTTGTTTGAGAGGGGTTTCTTGCACAACGACATCGTTTGCATGGCTTCCGATCCACTTGGCCTACAGGGAAAGGTCATTGATGTGGACATGACCGTGGATGTCGAAAACATCTATGGATGCAAAATTTCTGATATCAATACTAGAGATCTTCAGAAAATACGCTCGATTTCTGTTGCAGATTATGTGATACTTGGGGCGTGGATTGGGAAAGTCGAAAGGGTAATCGACTGTTTGACCATTCTGCTCGATAATGGCACAAAGTGCCAGTTATCTGCTGAGGGCCCTGAGAAGATTACTCCGACATCACCTGATTTAATCGATGATCCTCACTATCCTTTCTATCCTGGACTAAGGGTTCAGGTTGAGTATATGTCTACCTCTGCACCAACTCGCTGGCTGTGTGGCAATCGAAAGGATAGAAAAGAGCAAGGAACTGTGTGCAATGTGGATGCTGGACTTGTATATGTCGACTGGCTTTGTTGTGCTTTAAATGGGAGCAAGAAGATACCTGTGCCTTTAGGTTTTCAGGATTCGAAAAGTTTGACTGTTCTTCCCTGTTTCCCCCACACAAATTGGCAGCTCGGTGATTGGTGTTCTCTTCCGGCCAAGCAGAGTTTTCCGAGTGCTATTGTTTCTCAAATGGTTAAAGGTCATGATCAATCTGATGCAACGGTTCAGACATGGGAGGGAGGTCCTAATTTTCGACAGACTGCTGTGATCATAAAAACTAAAACTAAAGTTGATGTTCTGTGGCAGGATGGAAGCCTATCTATGGCATTGGATTCCCATTTATTACTTCCTATAAACGTTGTGGATGGCCATGACTTCTGGCCGGAGATGTTCGTGTTGGAAAAGGGGACGGGAACACTTGATGATTCACAGAAGAAATGGGGTATCATCAGAACTGCTGATCCTAAAGAACGAACTGTGCAGGTGAGATGGTGCAACTTGTTGCCGGAACCATGCAAATCGGAGGAAACAGATATTGAGGAAATTGTGAGCGCTTATGAACTTGTCGAGCATCCAGACTACTCGTACAGCCTTGGCGAGGTGGTCCTCAAGGCTGATGAAGGTCTTCTTGAACTTAAAAATGGAAACAATGCAACAGGCGATACGGTCTCTAAGATTCACATGAGGGAGGAAGCTGCTCCGGAGGATGGTGAAAATGGTGGGGATCAGAGCGAGAATCTGAAGAGTAAATACCTGTCGTATTTTGGGACCGTTGTTGGATTCAAACACGGCCAGGTTGAAGTCAAATGGGCCGATTGTGCTACAAGCAAGGTATCCATATTCTACATTGTGTAATCTATTCTTGATACTGTTAAGAAAATGTTTATCATATCTAACATCATAACAGGTAGCGCCCTGTGAGATTTTTCGGGTTGATAAATGTGAGAGCTCAACGGCATCTGTGCTTGGTGAAGAAAACAATCAACAACCGAATGAAGAACTCCCTGTAAAGAACCAATTACTAGGTCAAAAGCTAATGGTATGCCAAAATCTCCTATTTCCATTTCTTCCTGCAACGAAAATGGCCTATTAATGTTACGCTACATCGCGCAGGGTGAGTCAGATCTTCACTGTGATAATACAATGGAATCCATCTTACCTTCCATTTCTCAAGTCGCAAAAGGCCTTTTCACTAGGATTGCTTCGAGCTTATTCGGGTCTGCACACACATCCCTGATTAGTCGTTATCAGTGCACATCAGTAGATGCACAGGGGCACAGCCAAACCCCTGAGGAGGAAGCTGTGGAGCTTAGCAATCTAAACCTTGGTGGACAACTTCTAGCTGTCGATGACTCAGAGTTGCCGGAAAGAATCATTCCACAGAAGATTGAAGAAGTTGAGCATCTGGACTCTTTTAGGCAATTTGATATGGTTAACAATTGTTTCGATCACCATTTTTTCCACCAATCCGGGATAAATCTGCAGTCTCCCCAGGTTCAACATGAGGCTTTTCTTAGCTAAAATTATATCCCATTTCTTCTCTGAACGTTGGCTTAGTTTCTGATTTATGTATGCATACAGTTGAAAAGAGGCTGGATGAAGAAGGTTCACCAGGAATGGAGCATTTTTCAGAAGGATCTTCCTGGTAAGTAATGGTTAATAAAACTTTCATTTTCTTTTTGACAATCTTAAGTAATTTTCTACTGTCGAAACAGAGAGTCTGTACGTCCGTGTCTACGAGGAAAGAATGGATTTGGTGCGAACTGCGATACTAGGCAGTGATGGAACTCCATATCACGATGGAGTTTTCTTTTTCGATATTTACCTTCCTCCACAATATCCAAACGAACCACCTGTAAGTCGGTTCTTTGTTCAGTTTTAGACATGTAATTGTTTCTTACATAGTACCAATTGTTTGACAAGATATATGTATGATCGAAATTGAATTGGTCTGTGCAGATGGTCTTCTACAACTCTGGTGGGCTCAGGTTAAATCCAAATTTGTACGAGTCGGGGAAGGTTTGCCTCAGCCTTCTCAACACATGGTCAGGATCTCAAAGTGAAGTCTGGAATCCAAGCTCCTCGACGATCCTTCAAGTGCTTCTCTCCCTCCAGGCCCTTGTGCTCAATGAAAAACCTTATTTCAACGAGGCTGGTTTTGATGCGCAGATTGGCCGCGCAGAAGGTGAAAAGAATTCATTCTCGTATAACGAGAATGCCTTCCTCGTCAACTGCAGGTCCATGCTGTACATACTGCGCAAGCCTCCCAAGGTAAATCAGTCCCGATCAATGCCACGGCATTTCCATTTTAAACTTATTGTTTCCTTCTAAAGTAGAAATTATTGGGACAGCATTTCGAGGCGCTTGTGGACGAACACTTTAGTCGCCGCAGCAAAAAGATCCTGTCAGCTTGTAAGGCTTATGTGAAAGGAGCTCCAGTTGGACATCCGTTTAATCATGGGAACGACGAGCAAGGAATTCAGGAAGGATGTTCGACGGGCTTCAAGATCATGCTGACGAAGCTCTACCCTAAACTCGTCGAAGCATTTTCTGAGAAGGGTTTCATCTGCGGCGATGTGTCCGACCAGGTTCTCTAAAACAATCCTATCCTTTGAATTATATCTATACTGTGTATATTATCTTTACTGCTAGTCTATCCTGTGATTCAATCGATGTGTGATGCAAGCACTGCATTAGGATGAGTTTCATAGTGTGGAAACTCGAACAATTGCAGTGGCGTGTATTGTTGTTGTAATATAGCGTGGTTTGGAATAAACCATGTACCGTATGTACACTCAAACTTTAGGTACATGGAATGGTTTTTATGTGTGAAGTACTTCAAAACTAAATACGACCCGATCTACATTGCTCTTTGTTCGTGCAAGAATGGTTAGTCAAGTCGAGTTAAGCCTCGAGTCTTAGAAGAATAAATCTCTATAAAATAGGATGTCATAACATGACAAGAAAAGAGATTACAGAGAAAATAGTATGTATGTGATATAAATGTGTGTAGGTAGAAATAAGTAATTTAAGTCTTGGGCATGAAAAGATTGAGAGATGTGTGTAGAGAAAATAGGACTATGAGGAAATGCACAATTGCAGCTATAAAACCTGCGATCAAAGCACCTGTGACATGATCACAGAACTTAGGCACTTGCCCACAAATAGGCATCCATCCTGCATGGTTGTTGCCATTCTTCCCCACCTGCCCCACCGCTAGGCATGCCGATAAGCTCGAGTCAAGCAGCATTGCCATAACCTGCAAAACAAAGAGTAGTAGGTAGTCTTGAGCTTGAACTTTTGTGTGCGTGTATTGTGAGACTTTGACTTACCAGATCAAGAATTAGGACAACGCGCCCGTACGAGCCCTTATAAGTAACAAAGAGTAGTATCAGCGTGTAACCGGTTGCAATGGCGTTCATCAGCACGAAATACCTACGCATTGCCGCGACACTTTGATTTTTGAACAGATAGGTTTAATTAATTTGAAAACTGTGTGTTGTTTGTGATGCTAGACTCACTTGAAGGTAGGGGAGTTGGTGTACTTGGCTTCGAACTTCATGCCGAAGACCTGAGCAGTGTCGCGGCTGGTGAGCATGACGAGCGTCGCGGAAAGCGCGGCGCCCATGGCGAGCAGCCTCAGTAGAAACAGTGGGATCCTCTTGGACAAAGCCATTCGTTCATTCATTCAGAGAAGATGATGATAGAGAATGAAGGATTGATCTGAAATAAATTGAACTGTGATAAAAATAAAAGAGAATTAAGGGAGGATTTAGATTTTTGATTTGTGTGTGTTAGGAAAGGCAGATAAGTGAGAGGTGACCTTTGGCTTCGTTTGGTTGTTGTTGGTTACCTAATGGAATATGTGTTTCTCACAAAATTAGCTAATCTGGTCTCGAGTTTTTTCCTTCTATTGTTACTACGAAGGGAGTGAATAATTTGGTGGCCGGTTAATTAGCGGTGACCGAACGGTTCAACCACCACCGGCCGGTTCAGATTGTACGGCGCCAATCAGCTCTTATTACGTGAGAGGTTTTCAAGTTGAGGCGGTTTATTATACGTTACCGGTGATGGGCTTTGATTTATTATAAGCCCAATTATATATAGGTTAGACCCATTTATTATTATTTGGGCCCGGCCCATTTCGTTTGGGCCCAGTGATTTTAAGTAAGTGTTTCAGTCACTTCTGGTCTCGGAGTGAAGTATGAAAAGGAAAGATCGCAGGATTCAGGCAGTGTTCTTCAGCTGTTCTTGCTCTCAGGGACAGAGATTCTCCGAAGTTTCTGTGCAGTTTACGAGCGAGAAAAATGGATGTGCCGGAAGAGGCGGAAGCAGTGGTGATCGGAGAAGAGGAGGAAGAAGAGGACGATGGGCCGCCGCCTGGATTTCAGTGCATCATAAATCGGCAGCCGGAAAAAGTTGAACCCGAAGACGATGAGGATGGAGGTGGAGATGAAGATGAAGATGAAGATGAAGATGAAGAAGAAGGTCCGCCGCCTGGTTTCGATTCGGTGGTCCCGAACCCTAATAAGCCGTCTATTCCGCCTCCTGGTTAGTCTTCTTTCTAATATTGTGGTTTCGGGGATTAAGAACTACATGGAATTGGTGCCTCAATGCTGCCTAGCTTGTCACTTAGTTTTGGAGAAGAATTAGGGTTTTGCGACACTTGCTTGATGAGAATTCGGTATCTCTTTTAGTTGCGTGAATTCTTTTGACTTTGAAATACTTGCTTGATGAGAATTCGGTATCTTTTTTAGTTGTGTGAATTTGTTTTTGACTTCGAAACACTTTGAGAATGTAGTTGAGGTTTACAAACTTTAATACAGACCCTCTATTTTTCTGTTGAAGTATTTATTAGGCTCAAGCAAGTATGCTTCTTTGCTATATACTCTTATCGAACATCAATGTGACATAGCTGATGTGCATCTACCAACCATCGTAACTGTTGACTAGGATAGTTTCTAGTTTCGCTCTTACCTTGAGCACCATTGAGCGTATGCATTTATTTTCTGAGTTTTGTAGACAGGGATGGAAAATTTTCTAATGTAATGCCCATTGTGGTGGTATATCTCACTTAGATTTTGTGGCTGCAGAAATCTTATTGAGATACTATTTAACTAATTGTCTCTATTTAGATATGGGAATGAGCACCCAACATGATGGTGATGAGGAGGAGGAGGAGGAGGAGGAGGAGGATGAAGATGGGCCACCTCCGGGTTGGGAGTTCAGTAATCTTGTAAATACATTACCTGATCCTGTACCAAATGAAGCAGGTGACAGTCCTTGCTTATTGTGTATTTAGATGAAATTTATATTGGAAATATGGATAATCTTCTGTCATAATTTTGTATCCAAAAATTGGATATCTGGTTTTGAAAATTTTCTGATTAGTTCACATTGCTTGAGTCAATGAGTATCTACTTAATTTGGTCAGAGGAATCCATGAGTTATCTTGAAAATAAGAATTGCATGTGAATATATTGCATGCGACTATTTTCTCATGCCCAGACAAACCATGTTGCATTGCCTTCTTAGAGTGCTTTGGGATCCTTTGAATTGTGAGTATTATATGTCCTGGAGCTTTCGGTTTGCTGTGAAGTTATTTTGTAATTCTCCTTGCATGTTTTACATTGGACATATTCAGATGTGAAGATGGAGAGCAATGAAGAATTAGATGAAGGGCCTCCGCCTGGATGGGAAGCAGTAGTGCCACATCAAATGCCACAGCCGAGCACACCACCATTGCAGCCATCATCAACTGTTTCTTCAGGTTAGTTTACCCCAAACACATCTGTGCCATTTTAATCACAGTGACCTTTTTGTTCTATATACATCAGTAAAACTCATCTCAATGGGAAATTGTCTTTCTATGAAATGCACGCCCAATAAATTTATTGTGCTGTTTTAAAGTGCTAATCAAAATGGAACCATAAATTCTCGTGTGTGATTTAATCTTTCTTTTGATACAACTGAAGAAAATATCCAGTTCTACTTCTGTAACTGGTTTGTATGTGTATGGAACTGAAGAACTACCGGGTTCAAATTGGAACTGATCTAAAATGTGAATTGGAACCATAATGGTTTTGGAACTGGAACACGAGCTGTTTGTTTGTGCTTTGGTTCCAGTGATGCTTTATTCATGGTTTGGTTATGGTTCTTTAATTTGGAGGAATGAGATTCTGAAAGTTTAGAACCACAACCACCTGACCCTGAACTCTAAACATGCCTAGTATGCCTTGCAGTTTTATGTTTCTCTAATAATATTAATTGGTTTCTTTGAGAGGTTTTTGTTTTAAATTCGTCTCCTATATATTCTACCTCAAGAATGTCATGTCAGTTCAATCTTGAAAACATTTGATAATTTTAATAGGATAGGATGTGTCTCAAGTTCAACTATACACACAGTAACTGGCTAACTGCATTACAAAGTCAGCTGAATGACATCAGTCAGATCTGACTTGGGGGCCATTGTAGATATTGAAATAGGAAGCAAACAAACAAATACAAGGATCAGTAATGAAGCGTCTCCAATGGTGTCCCAATCCATTTCCTTGCAAGGACATTCATCGCCAGCTGAACCGCCTATACAGAAGCTATCATCAGCTGACTTGACCAGTGGTATGCCTTTTAGATACCAAACGTCCCGCACATAATTATATGCTAAAAACATGTTATCAGTAGTAGAGTATTTTCATCACATTCGTCTCCCTTGATCTCTTTAGGATATGTTGGTACCTCTTACAGATTCCTTTTTCACAAATTTGACTACTTTGGATAAATTTTACCGACTAATCTGATGGGATTCATCATCTCCTCCTTGCTTTTCGTATATATAATAAGGTTTTTCCTCAGTATAACAAATTTTCATGTCTTTTAGTTGTATGAATATGAGCAGAAACTCTGTTCTGAAAAATGATATAAGCTGCAAAAGAGTAATGATTGCCTATTAGAAGGAAGACATCTTTGAATTGTTTTTGAAAAGAAATTTACATATGCTCCTGCCTTGCAAACATACTTCCAGGAGGTAGTGTAACATATCGGCTAATCATTCAGTCTGTGCTCATTCATATATCTAGTGACGAAAGACGATGACAAAATTATGGTGGACAAAAAGCCTAGATCCATGCCCCAACCTGCATCTCCATTACAGCAGCCTATACCAACTCACCGGCTAGTTGCATCAGGTCCAGCAAAATCTGGATCGGGTGAGTGTTTGCTCCCTTTTCACGCCAGCAATATTTCACCGATTATCTTTACTGCTTGTCTATTTTGTGATTCAATTGATGTGTCTTCAGCTTTGAATACTTTTGTGAACTAACTGGTGATGTTATGAGCTCTGCCTTTACTTACTCTTACAAGCAGTGACATTGTCTTCCTGCAGAAAAGGCACAGCTTGTTTGTGGTACTTGCCGAAAACTGTGCATCTATCCTCGAGGAACAAAATGGGTACAATGTCCAGGATGCCAAGAAGTCAATTTTGTCCTCGAAGGTTTATCCAATCCTCTTTTAATGTTTTTTTCACAAGATTCGCAGATTTTCAAGTCCATAGTCCATTAACAAATGCAACTTTTTTTCTTTTCTCGTGCAGCCCATGACGTTGGCCAAATCAAGTGCGGAGGGTGCAATGTTCTGCTCATGTATCCGCACGGAGCGCCAGCAGTTCAATGCTCTTCGTGCCGCACTGTAACAGAAATTGGCGTATGCGTCTCTTCTTCCCTACTACACACACATCTAATGATTGCCTGCTCGAATAAGAAAACAAGATTACTCTGTTTTCGAATGTGACTGCACTTCAATCTATTTACAAGTTGATCCGTTGGTTGTTTGATTTGTAGGCACACAATCGAAGACCCCCTCTTTCTATTCAGATTCAACAGGCTCAGCGACGACATCGAGTGATGACGCGGGCACGTTAGCCTTTCTGCTCTTTATCTTGTAGGATTATCTTGTTGGTTTTGTTGTCTTTTTTTATTTTTCGTTATATGTCAGCATTATTTTCCATGAATATGGTATGCCTTAGAAGTTAATCTTCTTTGTTATCAATCTCAACTACTGCTAGCTGCTCAAGGTCCGGCCTAGATTTAAATTTGTATGTATTTATATATATCTCTATATAGATGATAATATCTAATTGAAAATAAAGTATTTTTTTCGTGCATATTGATGTTGTTGATGTCTTCTTTTTTTTATTATTAGGAAAAAAAAAAAAAAGTTGTCGATCATTTTTTAATCTATAATTGTGGCTTATTTTGTTGCTTCAGTCTTGTTCTTATTCTTAATTTAGTTAGTTTGGCATAATGAAGGTTATTCAGCGTGTGTTCGAATTTGTATTTTGGTAGTATTTTAGGTTACTTTGGGTTTGATATATATATATATATATTTTATAATTAAAAATGAGATTTTTAGGTTTACTATTTATTTTAATTATTTTTTCTCTCATGTGACTGGTGCAAATAGTAATGAAAAGAAAAAGTAGTTTTAGGTTATACACACTTTTCGATCGAACTGGAAGTGTGGAATGGTTAAGTATGTTCATTAGGTTGAGATTGTCGATAAATAGAATTAAAATTGATTTAATAATAAAACGTAGAATTAAAATTGCCAACCAATTGTATAAAGTTCATAACTAAGGATAAAAACAAGTGCGCTCCTTAAGGTTTATATTTGTATTTAACGTGATATAAATACATGTTACTCCCTTTGTCCCACTTCACTTCTCAGGTTCACTTTTCTATTTTAGTCCGTTTAATTTATTTTGTCATTTTTTTAAAAAAATAATTATACATTTTAATTTTATTTTTAAAATTTTAATTTATAATTTTTTTAATTTTAATTAACTAATAAATTATTTTAGTTTAATTTATAATTATTTTTATTATACATATAATTATTTTCATTAATACATCTTAAATTATTTACTAATTATACCTTTTTCGTATTAGGTGGAAGGAGTATAATATTATGTTAATAATAAATTAATTAAATTAACAGGTATTGATTTGATCATATTAGAAAGGGAAAACAAAACAAAAAAAAGATTCAAAATATGTTGGCGCGGGCTATGTTATGACCGATAGGTCCATATGAGGCCCGTATAATGATTCAGATTAGGCCTGATTGGAACAGACGGGCCGAGCTGCCCAGGGTAGAAGAAACTTTAAGGTTTTTTCTAGAAAAAAATTAAAAAAGAATCGTCTTTATATTTTTAAGATATATATTATCTTGAATAAATTATTATTTAAATTAAAATTTTAAAAAAAATTGCAAAAGGAAAAGACTTAATATTTTATGACTTTTAAAATTATTAAAGTTTTAAATAAGTCGATTTGTACGGGGTTGAACTTGAATTCAATCAAAATTTATAATTCAAATTCTATTATTTCATATAGAATTATTGTATGGTATTATAATAAAATTATTATATGCATAATAAATTAATTATTTAATACTCCATATGTCTCAATCGAATGCATTATTTTATCTTTTTTTTAGCAAATTAATAAATGATAGTATTTTATGAGTTAATGAAAATGTATAATATAGTTTTGATATTTTCATATATGTACCAAGGAAAATTATATTATAGAAGTTACGAAGATTTTGATAGTTATGTACTATGAATTATTTTATCATAAAAATATATATTATTTAGTGAATGAACAAGAACGATAAAAAGTAAATACATTGAATTGGAATGGGATGAAGTGAGGGTGTATTAATGTATTATATCAGTTTGTAATGTTGAGTTTGAGTTAAGGGTTCTAATTCTAATCCGACTTGTTTATTATTTTATTGAGTTCCTATTGATTCACATATATTTGATTTTGCTGGTCAATTAATGCAAATTAATATTATATAGATATGTATGTAATAAAGTAATATAAAAATTAAAAAAATAAATATATTTTGATATTTAATTGATAGTTATTTTCTCTAAAAGAATAAAATATATATATTTTTTTTTATTTAGACGTATTAAAATTAAAAGTGTACTAATAGATGAAAGAATTATAGTTAACGAGTTATGCCGTAAAAATCCGCAATCGCTATCCAAAAATAAAGTATTTGGAATTTGAACTCATAACTTCACAGTCACATGTTCAACCCCTACACGAGTCATCCCGAGACAAAAAAGTTTTTAATATTGGATATGAAGACGATGACACAAGAGGTTAGTATGAAGAGGCAATCACATGCCAAATTGCCTGAAGTAGTCGGTTGACAATCATCATCCGTCGACGGCGTGTGGGCCCCAGACCATGAACGGTACAGATCACCCGGAAATTGCGAAGCACCATCCAATGGTACCTACTGCATTATGATTTATGAATAGTCGGCCCGGACCACCCAACCACGTAGATACGCGCCGCTTTCAAGATAAGTACTTTTTTCTGAGGTTTGGCTAGGAATGAGTAAATGGAGGGTATTTCAGAAAATGGACCAAGTGAAAGACAATTTTAAGGGTAAATAATTTGAACAAATATATATATATTTTTTACGAAGTTTAAAAAATTATATAATTAATATAAAAATATGTATAATATATTATTTTTTAATTTTTTTTTTCTGAAAATTTGTATTTTTTTCTTCATTAAAATTTGCACACCTTGGTCCAGGAGATTAAAAAAATAAATATTTTATTAAAAAAGTGATAAGTAATTGAATAAATTAAAAAATAATAAATAAAATTAATGATACTTATTGTAAATAAATATTGAATAAAAAATAATAATTAAATATCTATTTATTGATTTTGTAAAAATTAATAATAAGAAAGAAAAAAAACATTTTTTTTTATAGAGTATAATATTTCAAAAGTAAAAGGATCCTTAGTGTATTCGTTTTATTAAGTTTAAATTCGGTCAATAACTATAAATATTAAAAATCATGAGTTGAATTAATTAAAAAATTATAAATTGATCACGGTTAAAATAATTAGTCTCATTTTTTTTATTATCTTGAAAATTGGCCAGTACATAATCCAATTTTTTCTTATCAAATTATATATAAAATATTCTAAATTCCAGAATCAAAATCATACTTTATCTATGCTATGAAAATTTTAACAATATTATCATCCCAATATAATTTAATATTATTGAATGTATTGATTTTATATTTTTGAGTGGCACGATTCTTTTATATATTTATATTAATACAATATATATAATATATACATGTTATTCATTTACAAAAAAAATAATTAATAATTAATAATTTCTATAAAATAACTATTTTTTTTATTAAGAATGATTTTATTTTACTATTACATAATTATTTTTACTAAAAAAAAAAAATTTAAAATTATATTAATATTATTTTTAATTATCCATTGCAATTAAAATATTATTATTTTTAAAATTTCACGTAAAAACAAATATATATTTTTAAAAATTGATTAAGAAAATATTATTTTTATATTATTGATACATAAAATATATATATATATATATATATTCATCCAAACATAGAAAGCAAACACACTCACTTGGTAGTTTTTGTATTTTTTTTATATGACTTCTCATCAATATTATTTAAAAATATAATATACAGAAATTCACACAATATATAATATATATTTTTTATTTTTTCTTAAAAAAAAAATAATAAAATAACAATTCAATACAATTACTTTTATTCACTCTATGTGAGTTTTGAAGACTCTTTTTTAAGGCTATGTTTTTTTTTAAAAAAAAAAAAAAATATTTGACTGTGATATTTTAGAAAAAAAGACCATAAATGGAAGTAATGAAGCTGCCTACTCATTCCGTGCAGATTTTGCTGCTATAAATTTTCTCATATTAAGAAGATGCCATTTGTATCTCTCTCAAAATTCTAGAAGAAGATTGAACACAGGGAGGATGCATGCTCAAAGATACATGGATAGATTGGATCGGCAGTTTCTTGCGCTGAAAGTATGATTATGATCAGACAGCCTGCGCGTTTCAAGGCAGAATTTTCCATTATTTTCGAATAAATAATTGAGTTGTGTACTTTACTGCTGTTCTCCGCAAATTCCTCTCCATTCTACTCTTACCGCATTCATCTGGTAAGTCTGGAGGCTTGTTTCTGTTAAAAATTCTCAAAGTGTTGCGGAGGCAGGAAGCTTATCGTTCTTCCATGGACGTCAAAGTTTCAGTTTGTGTTTGATCATTGTTAGCTTAATTAGCACCAGTATCAATGCTTTTAATGTTGACTCAAAGTATTGTGGATCGTTTTTCATGGACGTCAAAGTTTCAATTCGTGTTTGAAAAGTTTAGTTTAACTAGCAGAAGTATCAGTGCTTTCAATGTCTTATCAATGCCTTATTTTCTGCATTTCATTCATTGATTTTTTGTCTTGGTGTATAATTTCGCATTAGTTAGCCGACTCTAGGTATATCATCAAGTAGCTGTTCATAATTTGGGGGTGAATCAGTATGTGTACAGATACGTATTAAGATTTGATGAATTTACTGCATTGGATAGAACCATTTTATTGAGTTCATTTTCATGAGAGATATCTGTAACTTCATCGAATCTGTCTTTGGTTTTTGCTATTTCTTTAATCCTGACATTCTTCTGGAATATAATCAAGGTCTCAAACTATGTTCTTCGAATCCTCACCTACCACTTGATTATTATCATAACTTTGTCTTTCTTCAATGGATCCACCATTGTCGGCTGCCTGGAAATATATTTTTCTCCCATATGTGCAATTTGGCAGTTGTTTTTCATATCCATCTTCCCAATTTGGACTAATTCTTCTCCTCTTCCTAAAAGATTTTCTTTCTACGCAATAGTCATTAAATAATCATCCAGCATGCTTTAGCAACCTCCCATTTCTTATAACAAAATACATATGAGCTCTGATATCTTAGCAGCCATGGATTCTATGCTTATTCCAATTACCTGTCAATTACTCTTGCAGGCTTGAAAATCCGATGGCATTTGATCAGTTCTTCGAGCAAGAATGGAATCCAGTTCCTTCTTCATCCGCAGCCTGTTTCGACTGCAACATATGCTTAGAGTTCGCCCACGATCCAGTCGTAACTCTCTGCGGCCATCTCTACTGCTGGCCATGCATATACAAATGGATAGATTCCCAAACATCTTCCCTGCCATCAGATCAGCTGCCCCGGTGCCCCGTCTGCAAGGCCGAAACTTCAGAAAAAACTCTAGTCCCTCTCTACGGCCGCGGCCAATCCATCCCCGAACCTGAGCATGGAGGACCTCCCATACCTCCAAGGCCACCAGCCTCCGGGATAAAAGGCCTCTCCGGCATGTTCAACCCCGAAGGCTGTGGCCCCCATCCGAGCCCCCCTGTTTCTCCGAATTATGACGAGAGCAACGATGGTGATGGAGGTTTGCAGCAACCTACATTGTCTAATCTTCGCGGTATAGCACCGCTTGTCCTTTCCTGTCCGGTTGTCAACATGGAATATGATAGACTGTCTGGAAACTCGGCAGGTCTGTACTCATATCCACACTCGTATCACTCCGTCAGGAGTCGAAGGCGCGAGCTGCGGGTCGATGAATCGTTGAACCGGATTACTATTTTCTTGTTCTGCTGCTTTCTTTCTTTCCTTGTGCTGTTTTGATGACTACACTTGTCTTCTTCTTGTCCCGTTTTCGAGATGGAATAAATGACAGCTGAAAAGGTCGAAGAATACAGATCATAGGAGGTTTGAATAAAGAAAGTCAGAATTGTAGGATTCTTGTCTTATAGAAAAAATTTATATAATATTATAACTGTGTAAGAGAATTTTAGTTTCAGACTCTTTTTGTTTCTCTTTCTGTTGCATTGCATCATCTAATCTTCCTCTTTATCATCCACAATTTATGGTCCACAAGCTTTGTATGTTCAAAAATTCTGTAATTTCCACTTACCCAAACTTTATATAAAAACCTTGAAGAGTTGATGTTTTCTATCCATCAAAATCACTCAGAATGGCTGCAACAAAATGGCACTGGTGCTTGTGCATTGCCCTGCTAAGCCTAAGTCTAAACCTGTCTATGTGCTCGGCCGATCGTGTTATTCGGAGACTGGTTGTCCCTGTGCCCCCTGTCCCCCCAGTCCCGGAGCTTGATATGCCTGTGATCCCCAGGCCTATGCCTTCTCCAATGCTCGGCGCTGCCTCGGTTGTCGACGTGGCGTCCGAGCCTGTGCCTGCTCCCATGCATGGTTTGGGTGACTTTGATTCTGATTCTGATCCTGACTATGACTCCGACTCTGTTCCTGAGCCGCTTCCTCCTCGTCTTTGAAATATGTAATGCTTGTTGTGATGTTTCGAGACATGTTCGACTACTTTCATGTACTGTTTTGAACATCTGATCTGCCGTTTAATAAAATGCATGAAAGTCTAATAATATATGTTGTTATTTCTTATGAAATAAGGACGTGAACTAGTAGTACATGCATGTTAAGGATCATTCAATTCACCTTATTGAGTATCTATACGTACATTCATAATTCATTAAGCGATCTCTACGGAACGACGCCGTTTTACCATCCTCTTCGACAATCCGTACATTCATTAAGCACTCTCTACATGCGACATTGCTTTATGAAAACGCACCACCAAAACTAAAATTTTAGAACAATTAATTTATGGGTAAAACGGCGTCGTAGCGTAGAGTGCTTAATGAATGTGCGGATTGATGTTTTGAAAGGCGGCTTCTTGTTATATCGGTTTCAGACTCAGTCGTCATGTTTGTCGAGAAAAATTACCGAGCAAACGGCGTCTCCTTGCCCTGCACTGCATGTAAGTATCAATGAAATCAGTTCGTTTGTGTAAGTAATTTCGCACCGATGGTAATCAGCATATTGTCTGTGTTCTTTGAGTTTGAGCAATGATCCTTCGGAATTTCTGTATGTCTCGGAAGATTTAGGGACGTCGTTAATCGATATGTTTCCTGCGAACTTTATGGTTGAAGAATGGCGTCTAATTTACTGTTTTCATCAGTTCGTCAAAACTCTTTACGAATACAGTGGGATAAACTACGAGTTTGAAGTTTAGATCTACATATCTAAAACTAATGTGCGAGAACAGATCTTATTTTTGACTCGAGACTCTCAGTCGAATGTGTTCCAGTAGGTTTCGCTTCATATTTTGCGATTAGAAAGCAATTTTTCTTTCATTGCCCTCTCGAAGACTGGCTGATTCATCCTGAGTACTTGAAATAGATAATTAGTCGTTGGTTTTAATTGCAAATTTGTTGCAGTTTAGGAGATTGACTTGTGCATATTCAGACCAGGTGCAGTCCAAGTCAGGAAATGATATTGAATGTTGTTCTGCTTGTTGTGCTTTTTGTTCAGATAGCTTAGGAGTATTAGGAACCACTAATGTCTCTCCTACTGAGTGTAATCACAAAAGGAGAATCGCTCAAAACCTTCTCTATTAATAAAACAACTGTACAGAAAACAAATTCAAAACTAAATCCTTCCCCAAGCGGCCAAAACCCTAATATCGACGGCCAATTTAGGTTTTCTCTCATTCCCACTGACATTGCTGCTTTTTACAGCTAATTCTGCTCAAGATTGATATTGAGATCGAGAGAAAATGGACGACAAGGAGTGTGCCAATACCAGCACAATGGCCGCCTTCACTTGCCCTCTTTTGGGAATCGGACGGCTGTACTCCATCCTCCTCCATGGCTTCCCACCGTTGATCATTCTCTCCCGTCTTCCACTTTCCATCTCAACAAGTCAAGTCCTCTTTACTTCACTTCAGGTAATAACTGCTTCTTCGCCTTCTTCTATCCTCTGCTTTCTTTCTTTAAAGTTCAATCCACTTATATAGTAGATAGCATTCCAAAAATGCCCCTCAACTTCTAGAAAATTACTAGTGCTGGAATTTGCAGGTGAGTCGCGTTGATATTTATGAACACGTGGGTTAATTCACATGCCATCAATTAGTTAGTCGGGCCATTCCAGCACCTGTGTGTGGTGGAGGCTTTATGTCACTTTCTTTATCTTCTTTAGAATAATATTTTAATATTATTGGATATTGATAGGTAGGTGAATTGAATCCAGACATATTCGTGTTATCTGAGGTTCAGTGCATCTCCTAAGGCTGCCTATATACAGTTAGGATTTAGGAAGGTGAACTGTAGGCAAATTGAGAGTGACACCCGGGAGTCATACACCTTTGATTATGTAGTTGAGTAGTTCATACAACGAAGGGTTTTTAGTTGCTGCTGGACCGTGCTCCCAGGACCTCCGAAATCTAGGAAAGTTTTGTAAGCAATCATTTAGGTAGAACTTGGTAGCAAAATGGCTCAACTTGGTGTTTTTAAAGTCCTGTCAAATTCCTTCACACTTTGACGATTATTGACCCTTTAATTAGGATATTTGCACGAGTGTTTTAATATGTTTAGTTATAGAATAATGGGGAAAAATTGGCCAAATTTGGTCAAGAAAAGAATTTTCTATAATTCTACTTGTGTGAGAACATGCTTTGATAGAACAGTTCACATTACATGCTTTGATAGAACAGTTCACATTAATTTCTTCTCCCCATATTTATCTCAACACTTGTCTACTTTTGCTATCTTCTTACTCCAAATTTGGCTATTTTAGCATCTTCCACATCATCATGTTGATAGAAAAATATCAATAAATACATGTGAATTGTGATAATTGATTAGAACCGGTGGCACGCATTCATTCATAGGGTGCTGAATTTTGATAGTAGAATATACACGTACGTACCTCTTATCCACTTTTCGATTTTAAAATAACTAAAATACTTACTATTTTATAACAAAATTATGATATCATAGGAAAGTATGTTCTATTAATTTTACTATATATATATATGTTAATTTTTATACTCAATTTTTTGAAGTCATATTATAATTAAGTGCATGCATATGTTTTTCAAAATGATCATATTTGTGTCTTATATGTGTAGTTTGTACCACGTTTTCTTAGGGTGTGTTTGTTTGGGGGTTTGGATTTTGAGTTGGGATTTGAATAGTAAAAATTTTGAATTTAAATAGTTGTACGATGTGATATAAATAGGGTTTGATGTGATGTTTTGAATGTAAAATTGATTTTTAGTATAATATAAAAAATAAAAAATAGGTATTTGATTTGATTTTTTGGGGGGCAAAAATTAGATGAACAGTGGAAATCCACCAAAATCCTTCAAACAAATATCCGATTCTCGCAATACATCTCAATTATTGTTTGCTCTTGAATTCCCCACTTTATTGCATACTCTCTTTGTCCGGAGTGTATGTGCCTGCTTATTTTTTATACATAAATTAAGGAATATTAGTGTTTTATGTGATGAATACTGTGTAAGAATATATTGAGTAAAATATTGTCGAAAGTACAATTGATATAAAGTTGTACGAGCGTAGATAAAGTGTTGACTGAATCAAATCAGTATGGTGCCAATTTGATTAGGTCATCATTTCACATAAATGTATACAATATATATTTTTGTATAACACTACATATATTATGTTACAAAATATCATATATATGAGTTATAACATAAAATATCTTGTATCATAAATATACTATGATAGTATATAATATATGTGATTACCTTTTTGTTATATGCTGATCCGATCAATACTGATTTGATTGGGTCAGCACCGGATTCGCAATCAAGTTGTATTACTATAATTTTAGGTAAAATGTAAAAAGTGTTTTATCAATGTGTAGAGTCCATACTTATTAAATTTAAAAATAAATATATTGAGTGTAGATGATTCAAGATAGTAAAATATATGTAGTGAAAGTGGATCGAGAAAGTATATTCTAGATTTGCTCGAGCCTCACAATATTGAAGAAGCAAAATTTGTTGCATATGTTTCTTCTACCTTTCTATGTTCCTTGGCCTTGGATAAGATGCTGATATATAAATTTAATTCAGTATAAATTGAATTAAATTTAACATTTGATTAAGCAAGGACAATTATATCAAATTATGTATTTCTTTTGAGTCAATAGTAAAGATTAATTTTAGTTTGACTATTCTTTATCTTTACTCAAATGAAACAATGATTAGTCATAGTCAATTTTTAACTCCAAAAGTTAGGGTGTATTCAGATATCTTTTAAAGAAATATCTAGGTGGTATTTTAGTTCTTTTAAAATAGTAAAATGTTAAATAAAAAAAACAAGTGTTTGGTTGGGGGCAGCAGAGAAGCTCCCGTTCCTGCTCCTACACTCACTGGGCCGACCCAAATAAATTTTTGGTGCTGTTGCTGCTATAATAAATTAATGGCCTCTGAAATACACTGTATAATTTTCTAATTCATGAACCAGCAAAAAACCAATATGGCTCTACTTAATCAACTTTAGTTTTTTTTTATATATAGATATGAATTAGAGTATATGAACGATCAATCATTCAATCAATAGATAGAAACATATATATAGGCTATTGTAGAATATTTTGTGTGTACATATCAATTAAGTAATGGATAGGGTTCTCATGAAATTTACCATCACATAGCTATCAAAATAATCATAACTCATTATTTACCCTTTGATTAATATTTTGTTTGGCCGATTGTTTTGAATTAATTGCACACTTATTTGATTCACCAACACCCAAAATTCAACTCAGCTATCAAATAAAACTTTGATTTTCTTTTCAGCTTAGAGTTTCTTTCACCTTTTGAATTTTCTTTATTTAGAACCAATACGTCACTTAGGAAATGTAACACTATTTAGTTGATTTTATTATTACTTTTTCTTTTTTTATGAATATGTATATATACATATGTTAAGGTGGTTTATGTGCCGGTAAATATGTCGTGTGACAATCATGTTAACAATACTTTGAATATTATAATGCAACATATGAAACATAAAATAATATTCTTAGTTTATATTAATATAATATAAATATAGTATGTGAAATAATAATTCGTACAAAATATGTTATTGTTAACTCAACACAATAGATATGTTCATATACCATACCTATAAGTATGAGTAGTTTGTACATGTCATACTTGAGTGAATACTATACTTGTTTTTCTATTCTTTTAAAAATTTAAAAAAATTATCATTAATAAAACATATTTAGTACAATTTTAGAGTATGTTTGTTTTGTGAAATAGTTTAAAATGATATTTTTTTTATGTGGAATATGGAGAATTGTATAGATAATATAAAAATAATGAATATGTATAATGTATTAATTTTTTGAAAAAAAAATATGTGGAATAAAAAAAAACCAATAATACACCCTTAAACCGTATAATATTTATCATAGTTATTGTAACTTCAACATTAGTAAAAAGAAAATAACTATAGGAAAAATAAAAATTGATGACCATATTGTCCATATAAGTAGCAATAGAATGGATATCAATGAGTTTTACATCATAGAGTCCGCAACATAATGATGCGTGAGAATGAACTCATTATGAATTCATAATATAGATGTCCACGAATGAATCGATGATTTGATGTGTGGGGATGAAAACATTATGAATTCATAATATGGATGTTCACGTATGAATCGATGATCTGATGTGTGGGGATGAACTCATTATGAATTCAAATCCTAATATCTATAGGATTTGTTGTCAAATAAACACATATGTTTTATTTGATATTTTAATTTGAAATTTTTTATTTGAAATATAAAAAATAAATCAATAATATAAAATTTAAAATTTTATATTGAATAATTAATTTTTATAAAAAAATAAAAAATAAATATTATATTATATATATATATATATACTGAATATTGTAGAAAGAAAAAAGGATAATAACACACCTTTATTAGCTTCAGCTCAGCTGGTTTGGTTTGACTGATGTCGTACCAAAACGCGTCGTTTTGGCATCTTTCCTCCCACCCTAATAAAACTCACACCATCCATAGATCGATCGATCGATCAATCAATCAATCATTCACTCTCATTTGGCTTGGATTGGGCGACCATCTTCTACTACTACTACATCTATTCTATATATACCTTCCCCAACATTACATCCTTCTATGCTCCAAAAATGCCCGTCTCTCACGCCGCCGCGACTCTCCTCCCCCACGCCTTCTTGCCACTTTCCACGAGGAACGCTTCGCTACCGGGGCGAGGATTTCCAATTATTCCTTCTGCTTTCTACAAATCCCACCTAGCCTCAGCCGCACTGAATCTGAATTGTAATCCCTTACGTTGCGGTATATTGTCTGCCACGGCGCACGATTACAGTGATACATTGGAATTTGAATCCATGGCGGCGGTCGACGATAGGTATTCCGAAGAGTTGGAAGTCGCTGTAAAGGCAGTGCACATGGCGTGCTTGCTCTGTCAGAGAGTTCAGGAGAGGTTGCTTTCGAATAGCGGCGACCACGTGCAAGCCAAGGATGATAATTCTCCGGTTACTGTTGCCGGTAACGCTTTTTTACCTTAGTTTTATAGTTTGTTCCGTATTGAAATGACCTACTTTGCTCGATATCAAATTTCTGTTTGTTTTTATGATATTATGAGTATTTTGTAAAATTAATAAACCAAATGTAGGAGAAATATCAATTACTTGCTTCGTTAGTTTACTTGCTTTCCACGTTTGTGGGTGTGATTGATTATCAATACTTGATTCAGCTGGAGCTGGATTTTGCGTACAGGCATTAGTATTATGTTTTGGTAGTGTGAAGAATTTTCACTAGATTATGAAATGATGGCCGTGCCTAAAATGTTTGCACTCAGGGAACTTCTGGATCGATTTTCCTTTGATGAAGCTAAATCATTCAGGAAAATACTCTATATCGAATTCTAATAATGTATATAGCACAGGCTGCTGTAGTTAACACTCCTCTGCTACTTGTTAGCAGATTGGAGTGTACAGGCAACTGTGAGCTGGGTGCTATCTGAGGCTTTTGGGGGTAAAAATGTATCAATTGTTGCTGAAGAAGATGTTTTCGTGTTGTCCAAGGTCGAGTCAGTCGGCTTACTGGATGCTGTTACAAAGACAGTTAATGAATGTCTTTCTGAAGCATCTAATTTTGGAATCGATGCGCCGGTTATGCCTTTGAGCACTTCAGAGGTTCTACAAGCCATTAGCCGATGCAACTCGATGGGGGGGCCAACTGGAAGATTTTGGGTGCTTGATCCAGTGGACGGCACATTGGGATTTGTGCGTGGGGATCAATATGCAGTAGCTCTTGGTTTGATAGTGAATGGCGAACCTGTGCTCGGAGTTCTTGGATGCCCAAATTATCCAATGAATAAGGAATGGCTTAGTTACCAAAATGGCTACCAAAGAATATTATCCAGATTAACATCAGCATCATCGACATCTTGGGATAAAGGATGTGTGATGTATGCAAGGAAAGGAGATGGTAAGGCATGGATGCAATCGTTATTAACTAAAGAAAAGAAATTTGTCTGGCCGAACTCTGCAAGAGAAATCAGAGTTTCGAGCATTGAAGATCCGGCCTTTGCTACCTTCTGTGAACCAGTTGAGAAGGCAAACTCAAGCCATTCCTTCACTGCCGGATTAGCTCACAGTGTTGGACTCAGGTGATTTATATATTTCTTCTAAGCCTTCAATCATTAATAGCATATAATATACTATTAATTTAGCGTTCGATCTAGATTGCAAAATATGGATATTAGCATATTGAATCTTAAGGAATTAGGAAAGATGAAACTGAGTATAGTTATTGATTGCAGGAAAGAACCGTTACGGGTGTATTCCATGGTGAAGTATGCAGCCATAGCGCGAGGAGATGCTGAAATATTCATGAAGTTTGCTCGGGCCGGGTACAAGGAGAAGATATGGGACCATGCTGCTGGAGTTGTTATCATTGAAGAAGCTGGAGGAGTGGTGACTGATGCAAGAGGGAACCCACTCTGCTTTTCGAAAGGTATGTTCTTAGAGGGCCTCGATCGAGGTATAATTGCATGTTCTGGAGTTGCATTGCATGAAAAAATTATTAGGGCTGTCGATGCTAGCTGGAATTCATCC
This sequence comes from Andrographis paniculata, assembly GCF_009805555.1. Taxonomy (NCBI): domain Eukaryota; kingdom Viridiplantae; phylum Streptophyta; class Magnoliopsida; order Lamiales; family Acanthaceae; genus Andrographis; species Andrographis paniculata. The sequence goes on from NW_026137587.1 coordinate 6,155,760, forward strand.
TGCCTTTAGTTCATCGCTATCATCACTACTGCTATACAACTATAAAATATGAATATAAATTAAAACTGATAGTGTGTTTTTATTGGTGAAATTGCAATGGCTTTAGGACAGTTCGGAATCTCTTTGATATATATATTGGTTCCTTAACAATCGATCGTCGTCGCCAAATTAGTGTTTGACTGATAAAAATTTATGTTATATATGATGATGATAAATGTATTACTATCTCTTTTAGAAGGATGAGTTTTGTATTATATACTATTTGTAGGAAACCTCAGCATACACTGTTATTCCCACTTGTATTGTTTTTATTATTACGTCAATATTATTTTGAAGTACTACTAATTAGGAAACTTTTGTTGCCATTTATGCATAGCCTAAATGAATTATAATGCATGGGCTTTAGATCGTATTTCAGTTACTGGGCTTGGCCTAAAGTAAAGCCCAATAGAGCATCCCTGGCCCAGTAACTGGTCCTAATATCGTTGAAATCTAAATGTGGGCCTGAAAACCTGTGTTGGGCCTAAATCTCGTCAGTCATTGTAATAGGTATAAATGCTACCTTTTAGCCCACATTTATAATACATATTAGGTCAAAATTGGTCCAACTGAAGTGGACCTTTAAGAATGCTAGCACTGAGATTGTGAGCCTGAATGGGGCCTTTTGGCCCAATAACATTTTACCCTTGTGATGGGCCAGTGCTTGGCCCATTTGTTTGTAACTGGGTCTATAAGAATGGATTATTAGGCCCATATCTTCATTAGTCGAGTTGGATATATCACCACAGTAGATTCTTGGGCCGTTTTTGGGCTTATGCTAGGCCAAGATTGGCCCAATCAAACTGGGCCTTTAAGAGTGCTGGTAGAAGAATTAATGTACGGAGATTGGTAGCCTGATTTTGGCCGTTTAGCCCAATAACATTTTACCCGTGAGATGGGCCAGTTGCTTGGCCCATTTACGTTTCAACTGGGCCTATAAAATGGATTATTAGGCCCATATCCTCATTAATTGAGTTGTATATATCAACACATTAGAAGATTCATGGGCCATTATTGGGCTTATGCAACTCGTGCTTTTATTGGGCCAGCATGACTGACACGCTACGTTATCAGCACATGGACCGGCCCATTGATATTTTGGGCATCTATGGCATGGCAAGCTACATCACATGTGGGGCCCATACTCGTTTCAGATGACTTGGGCCTATGCACTCGGACACTTTGGGGTAAATCCGGACTGACACAGGCCATTTTTTCCAAAACAGCATCAAAATACCCAAAAACAAACGGATCGTTTTATGAAGCAATTATTTTATTACAATAAAAATATTTTAAATATATATACCTACAAAGACATATTCAGAATGTTTTCATCAGTCTAACACCACTTTAACATCATTCATCAAAATTATAATAATGCCCAAAATATTGAGTATTTGGACCTAAAATTTTAAAATCACAGAAGCAAATATTGAATTACATATCTTACAAAACATAGGAGAAGGCCGTATGCTGAAGATAAAAATTTACAAACACATATAACAACTCCATAGTTGATCATATACTCTATTCTCTCTCTCTCTCTAAAGGCTATTTCAGAAAAATAAAACAGTTAGAATCAACTTTTCACCGAAGGGAAGAAAAAAATACGTGAAACTAAATATGCTTTACATGTAACAGACAACCAATTCATCATATAATCTCACATCCAAGTAAATTTTGCTTACGTTTGGGCACTTACAATACATTAAACGGCTGCTCGAAGGGCACCCCGGGCAGCCTCGCGTTTCATCTCCGCTGCCTTGCCACTGCCTCGGAAGTACATGTACACTTGCTGCGCAGAACATCGAGCAAAAATGTAAAAACATATAATATCTGTGCAAGACCATATTTAAGTTCAATTACCGGCGATTTTACCTGTATAACCCAAATGCTGAGCATTGTTTCGATGCAGAATAGTCCAAACCCAATGAAGTAGAAAATCTGGCATTACCAAGAATCAGGTAAAGACATTTACATCATGTTCCGATTGTTGCAATGGAAGATATAAAAGTCCGGATCATACTTACCCCGACAAGTATGTGTTTGCCTATGAGATCCACAGCAGGAAGTATGCCTCTGCGAAGATTGCATCAACAATCAGATTAACCAGGAATTAATTGAAATTTTAAGCAGAATACTTGCAGAAGCGTACATGATATTAAAAGAAGAGAAACGGAGCAAAACCGAAATAAATATTCAAGATTAGGTGAATACAGATACGTCATCAAATACTATGATTGGAATGACAAAGGTGGGCTTACGTTAGAGACTTTCCCCTGAAAACCACAGGAGGTGCAACTGCGGCAAAGATACAGAAGCCGATGTGAAGCTGCAGAAGAAGGTATAGAGTAAGCATGTTATATATATATATATATATAAATATATACATATAATATTATAGTATATTAATCATCATTTGTTGCATGGGAGATGGGAAATTTACCAAGTAAAACAGGAAAAACCACCCAAACGTCATAGCACGCTCAGTCCTGAAATACCAAAGCTCAAAGTCTAAATCACACATGAGAAATGTCATATAGCTCACTGAATTAGAGGTTTCTTCAATTATTACGATGATATGACAATGCTAAATTGAATCACTTCGGTGACTATGGTAACCTTGTAACCAAGCTCACTCAGAGAAGTTAGCACAAGTTACTTATCCGTAGATATAAAAGAATTGGTAGTGAAAAGGGATAAAAGCACAGACCTGAAAGCACGGTAGAGAGGACGATACCATAACACATAGGCTCCTGGCACCCCTGAGATGAAGTAGATAATTGCAAGAAACCAGATCTTTGCATCTGGCGTACATATCAGAAGTTCAGAAAATTACTTCAAAGAAAATGAAAAATAGTAAACGGATATCAACTGAAAAATCGAGTGGACTAACCTCCCTGTTTAATCCATGCAGTAGTCACAGCAACAACATTCCAAAGAAGGGCAAAAGAAAGTCCTGATCACCAACAGCATACAATCATTAACATCATCTAGTCGTGATCCGAAAGTGCACCGATTAGAAGTGTTTTGCAGATCTAAAAAGCATAGTTATATAGGTAAATCTCAGATATTAAAATGAACTCTGCGCAACAAATTCGAAAGTACATGACAAGGTAAATATTGCAGAGCTGGGACTGACAAACTATTGAATGTATATGTTGTAGTAACTGTAAACACAATTAATTTTCTGTTATGCACAAAGTTTCACCTCCGAGTGATTCAACAAATATATTATATGCCCAACTTAAGAAGAATGCAGTCATCAACAATGTTCTCGCTAAGCTTGGGAGTGAAGAGTACTTGTTGCTTTATTTACAGATAAGAAAATAAATGAAAATAAATGCTAATTGTACAAAAAGGGCGACCAGTGGCCATACAATAGGAACACTTGTTTCAAAATAGAACATGTGAACCATGGACAATATGATCGGAAATTATAATAAGAAATGTGATATAACAAGGATTATTAAATAGCACGGCAGTAATTATAACAAGAACACAAATTACTCATTATTTATTAGCAAAAGTAACATACCCAAAAACGTTGTAAATGCAACATACTGGATCTTCTGCAGGTGAATTGGTATTTCATTTGCAATATCGTGATGAATAAGTGGGAAAAATGGAGGCCAATTCTTCTCCTCGAGAACAATACCAGCTGCATAGAAACAATATATCAGTGTCGTCCCATACTTAGTCCTCTTATGGTAAATAGTGTTGGTCCTGCAACAGTCTCACAGTAAGTTAATCAAAATGAACACACTAAGAGAAGATAAAACACCTCGTGCAGCAGCCTCTTCCTTTCTCCGTACTTCCTGCAGGCATCATTCAAATTAGAAGCTACAATTAGAAATGTGAACATCATCCAACGGAGACCCTACAATGTTGCTCTGAGACAAGTTGTATATGCTTATTGAGCAGAGCAGTAATTCAGCTCCTCAAACCTCTTTCAATTAAATTCAATAAAACTTTTCAGCTAAATTTTCTATAGCATAGGGCATTCTGATAACAGTGCAAACAAATTCATGGCTGGTAGAATACGACAAAATAGCAAACAGTACCTGTTCCCTCCTTTTCAATTCAGCCTCCTTAGCCTGCAGATCTCTTTCCTTCTTTTTCAAATCCTAATTTTGAAATGTTTTTTTTAATTAAAAACCAGACAATGTGAGTTCGGTAAAGAAAGGCGGCCAATTTTGCATTACATGTTAACCAAAACAAAAGAGATGCACTTACTGAAGTACTGTCTAGAGGAATGTCAACTGAAGCTGTAGGGTTGTAAAAATCAGCAGGCTCTGGTGGAAGAGGAGAAAGTCTTGAGTTTGCAGCTGGAGGAACACTTCCAGTTGCCTGGAAGACAGAAAATCAGCTTACACTCCACCAAGGATAATGCCGATGTCTTGGATAAGAATTACATTTCTTCAGAAATATATATATTCTAAACCATCCAATTGAAGCAACTAATCACACATTCTAAACTAAAAAGGATGCTCTTCTCAGCGGAGTAGTTATACACAGAAACTCACAGTCGTATAAAATGCGCCACCACCAAAATTTGATTGTCCAGATGTTTTTCCTCTAGCCCCTCCATCCTGGATATCAGCATCAGTTTTTTTGAAGAAAAAAATAAAATAAAATAAATAATAATACATAAATAAACTGGGCCTATCAGTTGTCTAAAAGAATAAACTAATAAATTCTTATCAGTTTGTACTTGCTGAATTAATGAGGCATTACTGTCCCCCCTTAGTATCTTGTCAGTAAACTCATGACAAACTTATACATGTATAGGTTCAAAATTTTAATGAATATGTTGTGTTGCATTTGTTGACTAGCCCTTTCTTATACGACATACTGCAGAATTTTATTATTATTTTTTTTAAAAAAAAAATAGGGAATATACATTTTCAGTTTTTTTATTATGCCACTTCAAGCTTCGCTATAAAAAACATATCATTTTGTTCCAACAAATATTTAACCCCAAAAACAAAAATTAAACCAAACACAAACCCTTGAATACTCCTCTCCTATAGTCCTCTACATATGCAAGTATCTTTAACTTAAGATGATGTTCCAAGCTAAAATTTTATGCAACTTCTGACTAGCGGGTGAGTCATTTTTCAGGAAATAAAGGCGTTCTTACATCCTACACAATCTTGCCCCTCAAAATACTGGTTGTGATCACCTATGGTGACAAAATCATAAAACACTCAAGCAATGCTTTATTAAAATCACATCAAGGTAAAACCCAGTCCATAAAACTCCTCTCACCACCAAATACCATAAAACAAAACAAGACAATAAAGAAATAAAAATAAAATATAAAATAATCCCATTCGACCACAACAGATAACTAGAAACGCATTCAGCTTCAGCCATTTCCAATCTCTAATGCTTTTAATAGCAAGCAGCACCAACATAAACCTTCTTCTAGCATATCAATATTAAAAATGCATTGCATAGAAGCATTAATCATATGGCACCCGCACAAACACATTCATTCCCGTTAAGGATTTTATCTATATCCAAAAACTCAAGAACATCGAATATTAGATAAGTAAAGATCATACATATCCCCTGCTCATAAGATCTAAGCATTCTCTAATCTCTACTATCATTAAAATCTCACGAAGATAAATCAAATCATATGCTTCTATTATACCAACATAAAACCGCAATGAACTCTCTAATTCCGCGTGCAATCGACTACAGAAAACAGTATGGTAAAATATCCAACAACCACACTTCCAAAATAGAACCCTACACAAGCAATCAACAGAGTCAACCTAAAAACCCTAAAATTTCCTCGCAAACTCTTTCATCAACTCGACTTCGAAGAAACTCGATATAGATTCCTTCAGCAATTAAAGCAAGCAAGGAATACAATTTCTACGCATATTAAAAGGTGTTAAGGGACAGTAAATCCATTCAAAGTACATACAGAGAACGGGTTAACTTCATCTTCTTCATCAAAAGGATTGCGATCGTAACGGCCGGCCATCTCCTTACTTGAAGACTCCTTCTCACTTCAATTGAACCGATGTCCGGTGATCCAAACAGCGCAACAGAAGAAGAGGTAAAGGACGGAGCGTGGAAGCTTAAGAGCGAAGGCGTCCTAGACAGAGGTTTTGGATTCGTACAAAGAGAGAAGAAAACGGGGGAAAGAAAACTCGTATGCGGACGGTCCACGGTGCGCCAAAAGGGACAACTATTATCTTCTTTTTACATTTCTGCCCATTCGCATACGTATTTTTAACTTTTTTTATTAGGATATTAAAAATTTAAAAATATAAAAAATTAATAATTGATATAATATTTTATAAAAAAAACCATATTTTTTTTATTATTAAAAAAATACTTTAATTTCAAGTAAATTCAAATTCAAATAGAAATCAAACGCACTTGCTATTCCTAATGCTTCCGGACAAAGAAAACCTACTATTTTTTCCTTTACTTTTTTTTCTTCAGTTTTTTATCCAATATTCATAATAAATTCTAGAAGGGTAAATTGTTAGTAAGCGAAAAGACGAGATTGAATAACTATCGAATAATGAATAATGCTGACATATGATAAAAAAATAATTATGTAGTAATAATAATAATAATAATAATAATAATAATAATAATAATAATAATGTACAAGAATGATAGACGACATGAAGAAGAAGACAAGAGATAAAATGAGTAGTAGTAACTTTTGGTTGGGGATGGTTAGCTGCTGAATTAATTAAAACGACGTCGTCTCATCTTGCTCCTTGGAAAAGGATCGACCCACTCCTTGTCTTCCTCCACAGCTTTTTCCCATCTTTCTTTGAACCTTTTCTGTTCTATTGAAGACTGTCTTCGTATCTGCACAAATAAAGACTCCGTTTATATAAGATTTTGAAAGTTTCTGAAAATATAGGAATCATAAAATATATATATATATCAATAAATAATATCAAAATTTTCCAATATATCTACTAAACGCTATCAATTAATGTCGACTATACCTTTGTCCAGATTTCAGACAAAACAGGCTAATTAATGTACAATAGTAAGATTTCTCACCTCTGTTCTAACATCCACGCCGGGCCTCTGTCGAGTCGAAGAACCAAATCAGACATGGCGAATCTAAGTAGAATTCATCAATGACAATGAAAAAAAAAAAACTCCGAAAAATTTGTACCTTCATAATGGCTTTGTTACTGGTATTGGAGACGACCTGCATTGGTCATACCATAAATGTAAGAAAGTCAAGTTCATGGATAGATCGATAGCGATGTAAGAATACAATTGAAAGTACACTTTTTCGAGGAAATCTCGAGATTATGAATAGGTAGGGGAGAATAATGCACCATGTCCGAGTGAAGAAGGATACCTTTTTTGCAGATTGGCCGCCGAGAGTTTGTATACCTTGGTGAACAATGTATTCGCTATCGACTACTCCCACTTTCCTCGTGCGATCACCCTTTGAATAATACAAGGTTGTCAAAACAAGAAAAGGTGATAGTATTAGTACTAGGTACAAGTATGAAGGTTTGAATTTTATTCTCTAATAAAAATTGCGGGTATTGTGATCGACGCTAAACAAAGGGTGGATTCTTACCTGTGCACAATAGCCGAACTTCATGTCCATTCCCCAACCATGTACGAGGTCATTCTGTAAACAAAGGGTGCGCCGTATGCAATGTCTTTTTAGTACGCGAATCTAGTCGAGGTTACGAAGTGTGTTTACGGTTCAGAAATTATTTATTACCTGTATCAAATGCCATGCACAATTCCAGGCTGATCTCGAGAATACGGGAGCCATTCCTTCGACAAATCTGCAAAACCATAGGCAGCAACCAACACGAGTCTCGATTATTACAAAGGAAATCAAACAGTGTTAGAATTAAGGAGAAATTGGGAATGCTATGTGCAACAAATTTACCCAGTGCATGGCGGCCTGTCAATGCCGTCCGAACACTTGCTACTACTTCTGGAATCGTATACTCGTCTGCTCAAAATAGTACGGATAAGTTAAATTGAAATTGAATAGATTTTACAACTACAAAAGTAAATAAGACTTTGTATTAGATTTTTCGGGGCGTGACAAATATTGACGGCACCTAGAAATTACACAAATTATTACATACCTGTGGAATATCTTCCTTTTCTTTCTTATTGTGATCCGGTGATGTATGCCCGTAGAATTAGGGTCCAAAGCTGGCTGAGATATTTCAAGTCCTACGGATTTTACGATTTGAAGATATCTAAACAAAGGAAATTAGAATTAATTATGAAAAAAAGAACTCATTTACGGAACACATGAAAATGATAATATGAAAACATGACAAATATGCTAATGTGTACCTTCTCGGGTCGAAATTCTCGACCCCTAAATCCTCATCCCAGAGGAATATGTAATCATATACAGACACAATTGCCGGATGTAGAAAGCGCTTTGCAAACCACCTAAAAACATTAATTAAAAAAAAAGGTTATCCACGACTCCCGTAAGTTATAAAACAATAATATTTATAAAATCTTAGTACAAAGAAACCTTTGGATCACACATTCGACTAAGATGTATGTGTCTTTCACTCTTACCATTTAGTTTGGTTGATAGCCACTATATGTATGGCTTGACCACTCCATTCCAAATCCCACCAGCCATCTAAGTTCCCGTCGTAATGGAACAATATGACGGTAAAATTCTCCGAAAGAAACTGAATTCAAAGACGAATCATTAGGAGCCATTGGATATTAATCCATGAATTAATCGGTCGTCAAATTTTACGGTACCTTTTGAACAATAGTATCCACATTCTTCTTCTGTTTAATTCCAACAGGCATCGCAAGCAAATTACTCGAGCTTCGTACGCTTTTCTGAAAATACAAAAACATGTATACGACATCAAGTTTAATTCATTAGTCGAAAATTAGGAAAAGAAATAAAATGAATCGGCGTTGAGTTATACCTTCAACTTCGAACCACTCATCCTCCATAGAGGCTTTAACTCTAAATCCGACTTCGCCTCGATGATCCCATGAGGTAAACTATTTAAATTCGGCCTATCCCTGCCAAAAGTCTGGATAAAAAAACCTCAATAGTTAGTTTTTCTCGGAAACGAAACAAGATTATTTAAAGATTCTATATTCTTGCTACTTCCGACTGCAAAATCGATTCTTATAGGCTTCGAATAATGTCACAATTAATATTAAGATACCTTAGATGTGTAGAACGGGAGCAACTTCGAGTCAATCTGATAAACGAATTAAAAATCAGCGGAAGCAATTGTCAAAAGCAAGACTCGAAAAAATAAAACGAATTCGATAGTACCTCTGTCTGTTGATGCTGATATTTTGTTGTCCTATAAAGAACAAACAAGATAACCACACAGACAACTCCCATAAACGGAAGCTGCTTCATTTTCGATCCGCGGAACACCTGTAGCTCCAACCACAAGTATCGATAAAAAAATTCGATGATTTAAGTAAAATAAAAAATTTTAAAAAAAAATCGATTTCCATACCCCATCAAACAAGAACTGCTGCTTCTTCATCAGCCACTTCCACCATGTTAATTTTTTCATAGGAAGCTATATTTATTTCGGTTCTATTTGTTCTTCGACCCTTCGAATACCTTCCAAATAAATACACCAAATCATTCGTTATTACCTTTCTATCTCAATTAGGTAACATTTACACACAAATATTTAAAATTCAACCATATTCCTCGATGACACCACTTCCTTATCTGTATTTAATATACATACGCCAAAACGGTAATTATAAACTATATATATTACCGCGCCATTTTACAATTTTAAAATCATAGTACCATCGTGTACCTCATAAGTAAACACTATACTAATCCCATCTAAAAGTTTATAAAAATTTAAATTTCTAATTGACACCTATTTAACAAATGCATTATACACAACATTTTCGTTCGCCGTATAGCGTTCTCCGCCGCAAACAGCCAAAATAGCGTAGATAGGGCGGTGTATGATTCCAATACATAACAAACTGCAATAAATGCATGCACATCTGGACTCACCAATAAAATTGACCTTCAAATAATATTCCGAGCCGCAACAATGCTTGAACAATAAACACAATCAAACAACTATTTCGACGTCATCGAATTCGAGGCGCCAATACTTTCATACACACATCAAACATTAGCTGGCTTTGAGCACCGCATACAAGGTACCCTAAAAATGGTTCGCTTTTCAACTCTTGTAATAATTAATAAACATTTCTCGACAGAAATATACATTCTCAAATCCTAACAAAAAGAAAGCGTCCTTCTCATAGGTGGAAATATAATCATAAAGCGAGTCGTTCAAACTATATACAAGGATGATATAATTATGCTTACTCATTGATAAGAGCGGTTAACGAATCGAACCAAACCAAACTGAATTTTATCGTGTTTGAGTTTAGCTTTCAAAGATGACTTGTTTGTATAGGTTAAGAGAATGAACTAAATACGATAAAATTCAGTTTAAGTAAACTTTTATTTCAATAAAAAAACTATTTTTACATTGATTAGCCCCTTGTTATTTTTCCATGTTCATTACTCTAATTAATGAAAAATTTCTAACAATAGAACTTAAAGACTCCAATTTTACAAAATTTGCGAATATAGAATTCGTATTCAACCTTTCTCATTGAATCGATCAAAATTAGGGTATGCTTAGATTGTGATTACCCCTTTTTGTTTTGCAGCTCTGCTCATGGAAATAATTTGAATCTTCTTGTCATAAACAGGAAAATATATCTATATCTATCTATCAATATATATATATATGTGTGTATGTATATGTATATCTTTCTTTCATCAATAATCAATGAATCTTTCTGTCTAAATCTTACTTTCTCATTCAACACCAAACCCTATCAATGGTGAATAGCAAAGCACCAACAATCCACTAAACTCCCATCAATTCCCAACCAACAATTTCAAATCAGAGAAAGGGACACAATCGTAATTTCACATCAACACGAAGAACAGCAATGGTAAAGCAGAACGAAAACCTCAAATGAATTTACACAGCAGACATACCTTCAAAGCTTCTTCTCACGATTGGTTTATCAATGGAATTCCAAAACTGAGCTACCAATAACAGTACTTGTACATCACGTAAATAAGGGTGTACTTTAGCCAGCAGCAGCGTCGATGGCGAAGAGAAGAAAAGGAAAGAGCAAAATATAAAAGTTGGGGGATTTAAGTAGAGCAGGTAAATCTGATAACCAAACCAAAAATTGAAAAATCAAAAAATTGTGAAAGGCACCAAAATTAGCCCAACAACTGTGGCAATAATTTTGGAGGAACAGACGAATAGAAAGAAAATTGGGGAAGAAAGACCAACAACCAGTGATTGCTATTTTGCTAAATGCTTTTGTTCTTGGGAAGAAGATGAACAAAACTCTTCCATTATTAAATGAAACTATTAATGACTAATTCTTGAAAAAGAAATCACTATGAGAAGTGGGTTAACAAAAAAGAAAGTGATGAACAACTCACTATTTGGGGGTAAAATCAAAATCCCATCTTTGGATAATGACTTCTGTGGAGGAAGAACAGAAAATAGAGAGGTGATGCAGTAAATAATTTTAGCAAAAAATTAAAAAATCAAAAAACATTTCATGTTAGTTGAAGTGGAAATCTTGAAATGAAAGTGTGGTAATAACGAGGATAGATTCAGTGAATTTCGGGTAAGAAAGAAGCAATATTCGGTCAGGCATTTCATGTGAAGATAAAAGTCGTGTGTTTAGAAAAGGGAATTCAAAATTGCGACTTTAGTTTGCTGTTTTCACGTTTTTAGCACTGTTGATAGTGGGAGAATTCCGAAACTGACATATAAAATATAATTTTTTAGATAATTAAAATATGTAATTAAATATGATCGTGGAATATTAGTGGATCCCAAAAATGAATGGACACGTACGAGATTGTTTATGCATTTGGATGAACAATAATAAATTAATTACGAGTGTATTTATGTTATGTTATGGTACAGCTGGGGAAGGTTTTGAATTTGTGTCAGATTATTAACAGTAACATTAAAGATTAATAATAATTATTATTATTATTTTTTATTTTTTTTAAATTTAGTATTGATGATAAATTGCATTCTACGAGGTTTTCATTTTTCGCCTTTCCAGTAGACGTGGGTCTTGTCCGGGCACGTGGCGGGCATGCAATTGATGTCCTGCATTTTTTTCTATTTTAATTTAAATAAATTTTCATTTAATATTTTATTTAAAAAAATAGATAATATAAATATGCATATTCATAGTTGAAAAATAAATTTCGAATCAAAATTCAACAAACAATTAGAATGTGTTTATAGTTGCGTATAAGTCTTAATAATGTAACCATATTCTACATTAATTTTATTGTTATTTTTATTTTGTTATGGTTTCTTTAGGTAATGCTATAATTTTAGTAATTTTCTTTTTTTATTTAGGTAATATTAATTATTGTTAGTAATTTTTTAATAAGTTTATTCCTAATTCTAATTTGAATAGTTTTTGTAGAAGGTAAGGTATATTGTTTTATCCTTTTAATATATTATCTATAACATTAGTTTAATTTTGGTACTTAGTTATCTACTATATTAAAACTTTAACAAATATGATCAATGATTAAAATAAGGAAAAGAGATTTTTTTTTTTTTTTTTTTTTAAAAAAAGTCAATTTAAAGTATCTTTAATTGTTTTATATATTATACCTTTATATCCGTAATCAGTATATTCATTTCACTATTTGAATTATCCACATTAGATGTATCTGAATTCTAAATAATTATGGTCATCATACTGTCTTATTTTATATTTTATTTATTGTAGTTTGAAATACAATCAATGTATTGTTATATTATCTATTGCACATACATAAAATGTACAAATGAAGTATTCAAAATAATAAAATGAAAAAGCTATATACATATGTAAAGAAATAAAAAAAAAAAAAAAAAAAATTGGAATAATTCATTGTCAACTTTTTCAAAGGTACTTCTTTATTATTATTTTTTCCAAAAAAATTAAATTAAATTGTGATGTTGTCTAAATTATATACTCCTTCCGTCAAGCAAACATGTGTTTATTTGAACGAACACGAGTTTTAATAAAAGTGTGTAATAATTGTTAATTTTTTTTTTACAATAAAAAACAGTACAAAAATGAAACGATTTTTTACTTAAAAAAGAAATGAGAATATTTTTTAATGATAAACCGAATAAAAAGTGAGTATAAATTTGAATGAGTTGAAGGAGTTGTTGATATATTGTCATTAAAGTAACTCAGGACATTATTATTATTATTATCGGTCATAAAACTTTTAGAGTTGCGGGTCACATGGAGTTGGTCTACTTATTATTCTTAGGGTGTGTTTGTTTGGAGAATTGGATTTAAATACAACTATTCATCCAATTTTTTTTCTTAAAAATATTAAATTAAATATCTATTTTTCATTTTTTATATTATACTAAAAATTAATTTTACATTCAAAACATTACATTAATACCTATTTATATCACATCATACAATTATTCAAATTCAAAATTTTTACTATTCAAATCTCAATTCAAAATCGAAACTCCCAAACAAACGCACCCTAACTTCTTATGATTACTTGTGCAAAATAGTTTTATAGAAACATGTTATATATATATATATATATATTTATAGCGTGTGAATCTTCGGTTAATATTACTCGAATAAATTATGAGTAAACCGCTATCAAACATAATAGTCTTTAGACTAGGCTCAACAAAAAATTATACTAAACAAAGTCACAAACAAAACTTGAAGATGTTGAGATTTAAGGCTTTCTTTAAAGAATATTGATGTTGCGTTTGGTTGTGATTTTTTTACAAAAATAAAATAAAATATATCAGATTAAATATTTATTTTTATTTATTATTTTAAATTAAAATTTAATATTATATTAAAAATATCACATCAACTTATATTTATATTATATTAAATAATTCAATTCACAATTTTACTATTTAATATCCAAACCAAAAACCAGCACCCAAACTCATTCTTAAATTGAATAGTAAATAAATAAATATATATATATATATATATACACACACTTGGACATAACAAGTCTTATATACATCTTCGTAGTCTATAGGGTTTGAATTTTGAATGAAAATCAAATTTTGAGAAAGGATGATTCTCCTCGACTTGGCATATATTTGATGCTTGCATCGTATATATTAGTTTTTACGGGTGTGTTTGTTTGGGGGATTGGATTTAATTTCCCCTGTTCATCCCATTTTTTCCCCCAAAAAATATCAAATCAAATATCTATTTTTTATTTTTTATATTATACTAAAAATCAATTTTACATTCAAAACTCATATCAACACCTATTTATATCATATCATACAACTATTCAAATTCAAAATTTTTACTATTCAAATCCCAATTCAAAATCCAAACCCCCAAACAAACACACCCTTATTTTTCTGTTTTTTTTTTTTTTTTTTTGAGAAAAAGAATACTATTTTGGTCTTTTAATCTGTACACAATTTTTAATTAAAAATTTTCAACAAAATATAATATTTTATTTTTAAAACAATAAAAACTACTTCACTCAAACCTAAAAAATTTTCAAAATATTTCTATAATTTTCACTGACTAATAAAAAATCTCATTATCATGAAATAAGAAGAGTCTATATTTTACTATGAATCGAAAATAAATTTAAAATCTATAACCAAGCGAACTTGAGCTAACTTTGACTTTTAAGTTGTATTAGGTGCGTTAGTTATGGTCCATCTTAGATATTAATTATTGTGTTCAATCGGATGTTAGCAATTTTTTCAACAAAACATTATATATAAATCAATAACATAAAATATAGATTTATATAATGCAAATACATCACATAAATTAACACTATAGAACATATGTTGTCTATTCTACTCTAATTTATTATTTGTTCTAATTTATATCCTATTAAAATTAATCAATATGGTGCTAATTAACCCCTGATCAGAACCCTCAGAAACAATTTTTAATATTTGTGGTTGATTATTTATATATTTATAGAATGAAATAAAATGTTTCAATGTGAGCTAAGCTACAGACAGAAGAAAGGAATGAAAGGTCAGGCAATTTGATGATCGTGACGAAATATTATCACAATATGGTTTCTATGCTCTACACATTTAATTGACGCCCATCTCAAAAAGTGATGTTAAAGAAGTTATGATCGATCCCCTCGGCAGATATGATTTCTAACATTCGTATATATATATATAACTAACTATTTCTATGACCGAAGAATAGAATAGAGTTCGATACCTTGAGGATGGGATGGATTAGGTACAAGAGATCTGTCTGTGCTTGACCATGTTGTCTAAATTCCGGGACACCAGTGATGTCAAATTAGGATCCTCGGAACCAAGCTCAGTTCTTAGCCTGCACAGAAAACAGCAATTGCGTTGCGTTGTTGAAGAATTACAGCTTCAAAAATCTACTGTTAAAATTTACGGCTTGGCTTGGCTTGGCTTGGCTTGGCTTACTTGGGATCGAGAACAAGCTTTTGGACTTCTTTGATCGCTGAGCTTGCTGCATACAATGATATTTTTCCCACCTGAAACATCCATTAAACAGTCGTATACAGGAATTAGGAACTTCTTCAGTCTATTAGTATGTAAGATCAATCTGGAGAAAAGGAGAATGCCCGACCTCCAATATTTGGAGCTTTGCTTCGTGGTCGTTTGGGAGTCCACGAATTTCTTCAGATATTCTTTGAGCTTCAGCAAGGCTTTCGGGGGAAAGGAAATCGAGTCCCAGCTGAACTGAAGACTGAGAAAATACAAGATCGATAAAAAAATGAGTTTAAGCTTCTTACACTCAACCATACGATAATTATGTGCAGGACCGATACAAGTTATAGGATTGTTAAAACCGTGAACCAACATAGAGCAGAAGCTGGGTAATCGGATTAGGCATGGCCAAGAAGTGCCCACCTGAAGATGTCTGACTTGGAAAGGACAACCAGCAGGGATGAATACTGCTTCTGCAATGTGCTGCTCAAATGACCAAGGCTCCACTCCTGTGAGCAAAATCCGAAAATCATATCCCAGTTTATTAATAGATACAAAGTAGTATAACCAGAGTAAAAATCAGCCTTGAGTAAAATCATATGTTTTTCAAATTATTTTTGCTTGCGTGTTCTATGCAGACTGCCCACCCACCCTACAAAT
This sequence comes from Andrographis paniculata, assembly GCF_009805555.1. Lineage (NCBI taxonomy): Eukaryota > Viridiplantae > Streptophyta > Magnoliopsida > Lamiales > Acanthaceae > Andrographis > Andrographis paniculata. The sequence continues at coordinate 6,172,004 of NW_026137587.1, forward strand.
CTTATTCTATGCATAATACAAGAGCTGTACTTTAACAAATGACAATCTCTCTTTTATTCTTCGACTCACACTTGTTCCCCTCCAACCTAAAAGACGAATTCTGACCTGAAATTGTACACCCATTGAATAACACAATGCCGAAAAGTTCATTATCTAGAGACTTCCAGGTGGGTTCAGACATTCAACTGGCCTGGTTGGACATAAACAAATTTAAGGTGACATAATTATGGACTTACCAAATTCATCTTTCAGTTTGCTTTTATGATGAGTATTCAAGTATACTGACCCGTCGTACAGAGTCTGAGATACCTGATAAGAAGAATGCAGTTTTAGCTATAAGAAAGGATATTTCCTGGAAAAGAAGAAAGGACAAGATTTTTAACTCACATAATCACCGAGGGCATGGTTGGACTTCACAAAATCCATTTGGTGGATGAATATATAGTCCATTAATTTGGGGATATCTTCTCGACGAAAGACATCCCAGTGCGCACCTGCTTGCATCTTCAAAGGTTTGCCACCAGGTTTATTCTCAAAACAACTGATACCTTTTTCTTCAATAACACTACTTCCTTCAATTTCTAGATCATCCTTTTTCTCAGGTTCATTTGCCCTTTCATCTGCTTCATAGCCATCCAGCCTATCAGTTGAGATTATGTGCCCGCTGCCACTTACGCAAATCTCAGTATCACTGTCCAACCCTCTATCCGATTGTGCCACAGCATCATCTTGCATCTCTTTTCCAGTCAGCTTCGCCTCACATATGTGCACCAAAAGAAATACCTAACATTGTGGCAGCAGATAGTCATTAAATTACCCACATCAACACAGGCATTAAACATGATAAGAGAAACAAAGTAGTGAAGCAAGAGGAAAATGACTTGTCTTTAGCACAACACTAGCAGACTTTTGCTACTACTAAAGAGTGAAACAACAGTTTATCATTTACAGAATATTCCGAATTAAACTATAGATATTCTATTCTACTAAGATGAATTTCTACAATTAGCAATTAGACTTAAAGTGCCACACATACGCCTTAGAGAACCTTTCTTCAATATTCCACACACTATCCAACAGCCAATCATTCACCCTGCAATTCCTTTAGAAATACAAAAAAAGCACATCAATCAGGATCTCCCGTAACTGCTGTTTCTACCATTTCAACATTCTATTCCTTTAAATAATATATGATAGATCTAAAGACTAAGCATTTTAACAAATCACAAAAGTACCAAGCCAGGCACAGGCAGTTATACAGAGCATGGAAGCAAGGGAAAAGTATTAAACAGTAGTACAAATGCAACAGCACGCACCATATCACGCATGTTTAGATGCAAATTCTCCGTAGAATTACAATCACCAATTTCTTCCACTTCCCCATAAGCGATATATATCTTGGGACCCACATCATTCTGCAAGGAATAATGAGGCAGTTTTGCAGCTACATTTAGCAGACCCCATTTGGAGTGGATGAACTCAAGCAGCGGAAGTTTACTGATGAAATCAGGCCTCTGATACAACAAAAATTCTTCAGAAGCACTAGGTGAAGGCCAATCTTTCAATTTTAATAATTGTGACTGGCCATTATCCTGCAATCTGCCACTAGAATATCCTTGGATAAACTCTTCAAGCTCAATACTAATCTGCAGCACAAGAAGACAAAAAGAGATTCAGACTGGAAAATGATTGACTGAATTCTAGAAACACAAAAGGAAGCTTTAGGCCAAAGGTGGAGTTTTTAAAAGGTAAAAAAATGAAACAAATTCCCACTGAATAAAGGTATACCTCAGTCCGGTCCCTGCAGTCAATGGCCTTCACAATAATATTTTCATCCTTCATCTTCTCTGCTGCTGTCTCTCTTACCCCCCTCCATATAGCCAGAGGATCCCAGATAGCCATTGCAGATGCATCAAAAATATTCTTAACGATAACAGGCTTCCCCCTTCTCCAATGTATTCTGAAGTCTTTAATCCCATCATTCTTCAGAGTTTCTGAAGATGGATGATACAAGAAGTTGTCGTTGTCTTCTCTGTGTGCAGCTTGGCAAAGCTTGAGACCATCACAAATTTCCTCAGGATTACCAGAATCATCTATCTTGCAACCACTAACCATTTCTTCAACATTTTTTACTAGTTTGGCCACCCAATTCATCTTGAAGATGCGTTTCAGAGTTAACACAGAGGATCCACACCCTCCATGTGCCTTTCCCGGACATTGAACACTTCCATCAGCATTTGCTTTCCAATCAGTGAGCTTTTTTAATGAATTTAACTGAACATCTGACAAACATGAAGGCTTGCGCACTATTAATTTATCATTTTTTTGGGATTCATTACCAACAGAACCCATATCCTCATTGACAGAACACATGGATGCCTCCCTGATATCATTGCAACAGCTAAGGCATAGATCATAAGAACAATTTATGCAGTGTCGGTGATAATCGATGATAGGTGTCCTGCAGAAATCACTGTAACAGGGGAAACATAAGAATAACTCCAAGATATTTAGAGAAAATAAAAGAGCCAATCAGGGGCAAAAATATTGTTACCATGTTCTCAATTTTGTGAAGTAAGAAAAAAAAATTCTCATGCATGCCATAGAAAAGCATATGCAAATAGAAAGCCAATATGCACCAACTAACCAGCACATCTGTTCATCAGCATTTAATTTAGTTCGGCCCAAATCGATTTCATTTCCTGAAACACAGAATTGCATATACTGATTATTAACATATTTATCACATCAATCTAAAAAGGCATGGACAATCATACCTCGGAGCCTTTTTTCCAGTTCTACCTCAGAGCATTGTACTGCATGGATCTGCTTCACTATCGGAAGCACTGCAGCTAACAGGCAGTAGAGGTACTGCAACTTATCTTTAGCAGGTATTTCTCTAATCCTTGCCTTAACAAAAACATTTATAAAGATTCTATCAGACAAGATAGCACCATTATCTTTAAAAATATAAACCAAATCACAAGTTTAAAATGATGGGAATAAATAGGGAAAGATTACTACCTTAATCAGATTGTCCCCTCGCATACACACCCTGCAACTACATGTGCCACGACATGCAGGACAGAGCCTTTGGAATTCCTCTACTGGGATGTCAGAGTACCTGAGAAATAACACATCGTACCGTCAGCTTAGAATTGAGAAAGACAAGAAAATGGTTCTTTTAGATGGTATTTGTCTAACCATGTTGCAATGCAGCTTTCACAATATCCTCTTCCATCACATTTGAGGCACCAAACCACTCTATCTCTGTTACTGCTTCGACACTGGTGACAAGGCTGTTCCCCAGTATCATCATCAGAGGATTCCAAGCTTCCATCAGAAGCCTCCTGCGAGAGAGGAAAAAGAAAAAATACTCTCTCTCAGTAAATTAAGTGCATAGAAGAAAGGTGGAATGAATATCAAACATATGGAATTATCTGAGCCACTCAATAATAAATTTCATATAAAAAGCAGCATCTCAAGAATTCAGCTATGCTGACAAGAAGCCTGCATTAATATTAAGTTCAAATCAAGGGCTAGCAATTGGCAGCCATCGGTTGCCATGATCCAGATTCTACTGCATTGATATCGACAAAGAAATAATCATGGGCTATCACTACAATGACTAAGATAAGAGAACAATATCAGAATCATAGATGGATTCTCATGAGCCAACAGCTTATGAAAATGCTGTGTTCAATCTTAACTCCCTGTGTTTGTCTCTGTGTGGGTCAGGATGGTGGTTGGGGTTTGTGGGGAGGGATCTAAGAAGGCTACTTGATGCCATTTGGCATGAGCATACACTGTTACTAAACCAGCTAATTAAGATAGGACACTGTGGCAGACAGCATAAAAGATAAAATGTTAAGAGATTGGTGGATTACTTTATTCACACCGGACAGTATTCCACTCACCGTCATAGGACTAATCTCAAACATCTTCTGCGACCGGCTTCTATCAGAATCTACAGCAGACGTAGGCGGTGTTCTATAGCATCTCCTACTATCTTCATACTCAGAACCATCTCTTTCAAGATCATCAGTTGACCTCAAAGAACTTCGACCAGAAAAACTCCTACCTGGCGGTGCCTCAGGTGAATATTTTGCCTGGTTTTTGGATAATTTCTCCTTTTTCTTTTTCCCAGAAGAGCCAGAATAATCACCAAATTGTGAGCTAAGAGGTAGATCCATATCATCACTCTTACTTTCCAAATAGATATCACTTTCACCTAATGATTTTCGCTTTTTCTTCAGGCTTGCTCGCATTGCAGAACTTGCTGCCCTTTTCTTTGCCTGTATGTAATGCTTTTCACACACAGTTTTGTCGGGCATGGACATGGCAGTGCATCTCCATTGCTTTCCATCAGATCTCTTACACCGCAGATCATCAGGAATTCCTATATTGTCCTCAGCACCACCTTGATGATCCATCATAAAATGTGCAACATTCAAGAGGTAACAAGCGAGCAAACCGAATATCCTTTAACCTGCAATAAATATATTTCACTATCATGAAAAGTATACAAATGAAATGAGCAGAGCTCATTGCCATTTCAAATTTTCCTAGAAGATCATATGGAATGTTCAAGTTTTGTTTTTTGTTTTTGCTTTTTTTTTTTTTTTTGTTTGGGGGTGGGGGCGTGTAAAATGACAGAACATAACTAACAACGGAAAAATTCAGTTTCAATCAGACTCAGCAAGCATATGGGTTCACAATCACAATTACATTTCGTCAATCAAAACCTTCAAGCGAAACGAGCATAACGAAGAAAACTCTCTTCACTAATGTTCGCATCCAATGCTTGATACGCAAATTAAAACCAGTCGGGCTTTCCAAGGAGCACATGCGCGATCGCCATACCTTCCAAGGGCATTCACTCCTGCAGTAAATTCTTGAAAAATCAAACCCTAGTTCACGTACATAATTAAATAAAAATCCCTGCCAATAGAATTCTCGCAATCAGCAAACTGCCAGCGGGCATAAAACGCAGCGGCTACACAATTTTTTACATTCAAAACCTACCAATTGCACTAAAATTACAATCCATAAACATATAAACACATAAAAACGTTGCCAACACCCATAATTCGCGTTCATGTGCAAGTTTTAGGGCAACACACATACCTTAACAGAATGGACTTGCAGACGCAGACTTCGGGCTAAATTCGAACTTCTCTTCCGAGACCTCGTAAAACCCGCAGCTTTGAAGAATAAGTTAAATGGGGCAAAGATTTCCTGCTGCCCTGCGGAACGGTATTTGCAGTAGGGATTGGGGAAGGAGACCCAGAACGACGTCGTTGCGACTCCACGAAGTACTGACAGCATTCAGTAGTCTTTTCTCTTTTTTGTCCCTAGTTATTTCAATACTAATTTTTTGCCCAAGAGTCATATTTGGAGTAGGAATGAAGTCAGAATTTCACCGCAAATTTTTTTGGCCCATTAGTAACGAATAAATAAAATATTCATATGATCCATTAATTCAGCCCAAGAAAAGTAATACTGCGAAAGAGCAAATTAAAATTGGTTTCTTTGATTCGCGTCATAAAAAATAATACTAGTAATAATAATAATAATAATAATAATAATAAAATGGTTTGTTTGGTGTCGGCATATACATCACTCTTTACTTTAATTTTAAACTATATGTATTTTTTATTCAAATTATAAAATTATTACATCAAATATTTAATTATATTATATCAAAAATATATTTGACTTATACATTTACTATCTAAATATCCAAAACCACACTCAATTTCCAAACACTCTTTAAAAATGACAAAAGCAGGAGAAAACGACACCGCACCTTGGCAAAACGACGTCGCTTTATAGAATACTAAATCTAATGCAGCAAAGCTTCATCACTCAACTACTATTAATGAAACACGTGCCCTAAGCTCTCTTGAATCAAAGGAAAACTCCCGTGTTAGGACTCCCGAGGTCCTTTACTGCGCTCAAGCGTGGGATCCAACACATGAACGGTACAGATTTAATGGGGACCCAGAGTCCCCGGCCTCTGCCAACATCCATCTCTACCTCACTTCTCGCTTCAACTGCTCCTCCATTTAACACTCACCTGACCTCCTTGTTCCTCCGCCGCTCGCCGCCGTTCATCCCTTCGAAAACTTCCTTCAATTCCCATCGCCTCCATGGGCTCCTGCATCAGCACCATCAGCGCCCCTCCGCCTCCCAAATCATCCAACTCCGCCGCGAACAGGATCAATGAAAGCGGCAAATCGCCGCCGCTGCCGGAAGAGGAAACCGTCAAAGAAGTCCTCTCGTCGGAATCACCAGCCATTCCCCAAAATCCACCGCCAATTCTAAGTCGGAACTACTTCAACCAAATTCGATTCGTAAACACCAAATGCGAGAAGCACCGCCGCTCCGTTTCCCGGAATCCCTCGGGGCGCAACGCCGACGACCTCCCGGAATCATCCTCAAAGATCCCCCGCACTCAGAGCGAGCGTCCGACCGTCCCCAATTCCGAAAACGACGTCGTCGGCACCGCTCAGCTCCACGAAAGTCTTTGGAACCTGCCGGAGGCATTCCAAAACGGGTCATTACCCGACGGGGCAAATAGAAAGAGGACTAGCCAGAAACGGGAGACCCATTTCCACGATCCGGATCCCAATTGGGTTAGATCCGCATTCGGATCCTGGAGGAGGGACAGCGGCGGGAAGGGATCAGCGAGAAGAGGGAGGACAATGTCGCCGGTGATGGATACGGATTCCGGGTCGGATCGTGACGGGTATCGCCAGCGGGAGGGAATAGACGGGAATTCCGGGTCGGGTGGGGAAACCCGCAAGATCGACGACAACTGGCCACCGACAACTAATGCATTGCTGGAAGATCCAATGTCATTGGAATGCTTCATATTTCTGTGATGTCGTTTTGAGCATGAGTGGGTGTCGTTTTGTAAGTAAGTCAGAATGTAACCTCGTTGATTTTCACGTTTCATTTGTTTTTAAATGTGACTCTGCACCATTTTAATGTGGAATTTCTCAACAAAATTTTAATGGGCTTATTTGTAATTTTAACCGTAGAAAACCAAAAAAATAATGGGCTGATCATATTTACTTTGACACAAGAGATAGGCCCTTATCCATTATTGTCAACAAAATTGATATCCACTCAAGGGTGAAACTGACTTCCATGGACAGTAATATTCAAGAATCCCAAATCTAGGAATGGGCCAAAGCCAGAAGAATACTGCATTGCAGGGGTTACGACATGACACAAGTTGACAAGATTATTGTATGTAAAAAAGGTTGGGCAGGGTAAGAGCAGAGCAGGGATCACTTTTTATATTTATTTTATTTTATAGGTTGTGAAGAGAATCCCCCTGTTTCTTGAAGACGCAAAGGGGACTTCTTGATTTGATGCCCCTTGCAGAGAATCCAACCATAACTATTTCTTGAGTTATTATTTTGTGTGTGTATTATGGTAATAAATAATGATAATATGAATAATTGAATAAACCTAAGCATTTGTCTTGATTCTCCAGAAGGGAGTGCTCAAATCAGTTCCAACTTCCAAATCAACCTCAGACAGCTGTGCACACAAACGAGCAGCAAATCAACCAAAAATCCAAAGGAAATGTCAAGAACTAAGTATGACCACATCTCATGCAAGAAGCAGACACATGAGGCAGTAACGGACTTCTCCAACCATGTCAGAAATTCAGACAGCAGCAATTCCAAGAAATGATAAACAAAGGGTTTGTCGAACACAAACAGCAAAAAACTGAAGCACCAAGAACACATTGTTTATAGAACATTGCTGAAACAAGAAAGGGCTTTTAATGGGAGTCTTGCCATATGGGCTTTTGCCTAAGAACTGAAGCATAAATGCAAGGAATGAAATGTAATGCAGAAAAGAGGGGCATGATATGATGGAGGACTCACATCGCCCTGCCATGAATAAAGGGGGGGTGGGGGGTTTCTGGTTTGTGGAGCACCACTGTCTGTTATGTTTGTACCAACAAACTTGACAGAGCAAAAGGGCCCCTCCCCCACCCTCAAATGTGGCTCTTTTCCCACTGCTGAGCTCAACTTTCTCTCTCTGAAATGAGGATTTTGATTTGAGCCCCCCAAAGCAATAAGAAAAAAAAAAAAAGGTCCTCTCTTGTTGAGAGGGATCATCTAGTCTGCTACAGCAAGAATTGACTAGAGACACCAAGGGATTTTGATTTTGCAAATTCCTCAGTGGTTAAATGACCCCATTTCTTAGAATAAGTAAATACCCTCTTATTTCTCACTCTAGAACATCACTCCTCTTCTTCATTTCCAATTTTTTTTCAAGTAGTAGCTTGGTATCTGAATCAGTTTCTTTTGAATGGGGTTTCTAGGGAGCATAGAGTGGATGCAGAATGTGGGGAAGAAACACTGCAGAAGACTGAGAGCAGCAATGAAGAAAGGTGTGAGGAATGGGAGCAAATCCCAGTTCAAATTCAGGTATGATCCTTACAGCTATGCCCTCAATTTTGATGATGGGATTCACCAAGAAAAGGATGGAGAGTTGCAGCACATCAGTTTTCTTGAGTGCCCAGAAAGAGTGATTTGGGTTTGTGTTGTTTTGGTGGAGTGAAGAATGATTTGATGCACAATCAGCATCAATTTCATGACAATAAATTATTATTACTTGTTTGGGACAGTGGAATGAGGAAGACTGACTCTGTGTATTGGTTTGGATGCTTTTTTGGAGATCATATAAATGTTTTGTCAAGTTTTGATGTCTAGTACATTGTGGTTGGTGTGTTTTTTGAGGTAATTAAAATATAACAGCATAGACATGCAAACATCCATATTACTATATTTTTTGTGATGTTTGCTAAGAGGATGCTGTACTATAAAACTCTTAGCAGTTTATCTCAATGAGATGTTGATAATATTTTATTATAGTGTTTTTTTAGCAATGGATATACTTTTTGTATTCCATGTCATATAGAAAATTGAGAGAGAGACCTAAAGATATGCAGGAATATGTAAATAAATAAATAAATAATCTAAATCCAAATTGCCTTAACCAACGAGAAAAATGTTGACATTGAAAATTTACCACTATTAATTCAAATTTACAGGACTACCATACAGGAATCTGATTCCATTCAATACCAACAATTGATTTGCTTGCTAAACTTAAGGGTATAGTTAATGGAATTTATACTCATACTTGATCAATGGTAATTAAATTAATTTAATAAACCATTCCAAGTTCTAGTTCACGCCTAAGCCAGCATATATTTAATTTTGGCCAAAACACATAATTCCACTACTGAACAAAGACATCAGACTATCCAAAATATTCAAAAAGCATATCTACTTTATTCTTTCCTCTAAAAATTTCTTTTGTGCAAAATATCATTTTCAGTCCCTAAATTTCATACAAAATATAATATTCCACTTCAAAATATTGAAATCCAAACACCAATAACATCCCAAAACACAAGTAGACATATACTCTGAATTCATGCCCCAAGCCATTTATTTACTAGATGATGTTTTCTTTCAATAGCAAGAATCTTAATTGATAAAAAAACTGATCTACGGATAAAGACATGGGCAGACACTAACAGAGAAATACGTGTCATATTATATCTCTTATACAGATCTGGAATCTTACACAATTCAATATTCATCATAAAATCATGTACAAACTACAAACGCTAAATTCACAAAGCAGTTCAGACATCCCACTTACTACTGAATGTAGTCATCTTCCAAGGAAAAGAACACTACCTCTCAGATGAAGTTGATTTTATTCTGTATCTCAAACAGCAGGATCTTCTAGGGCTGCCGTGGACAAATCATTTATTCGAGGATACAAAGCTTTCTCATCAAGCTGGTTTTGCACCCACACCAGCATTTTCAGTAAGCTGGGAAGCTTAGGATCTGTTCCAAATAAAATAAATTAATGTACCACGATAGTATGAAGGAATCCTCAAGCACTGGCCTGGTTTTGCTTCATTAGAAGCTCACCAAATTGAAGAGGAATGATATAAAGGCAAGTTATAAGAGATTGAGCATAAGGGAAATAAACAAATCAAATACAAATGATGGCTGATCATCCAATCAAAGAAGTCTGGCAGCAAAAAAAGTATAAGACTACCGCTTCCGACATCCTTAAAATTTATTCAACAGCTTCTAGTTTGAAACCTGTAATTTCACTTGATCTCCTTTATTAGTACACCTCAGTTCCTTATAATTCTCGTGACAAGTTTCATGCCCTCTGATAATTTTAGATTGGCTTGTCACACAGTTTTAGATTTTATAAAATAATGGATGCTCTATCCTTACAAAGAGATTACAAGCCCTTTGGAAATCATTATGGGCTATGCATACTGGAATATAAAGGCATCAAAGGTTTAGCGCAGGCTCTATTAAGAGTTGTAAAACATGGTGCTGATTTGGCAACCTGTCTAAAATGGTAGTAGAAAAATATTAAACCATTCAAGAGACCAAGTTTCACAAGGCACCAGGGTTGTCTAACCTTTTTCATGGCTTTGACTCGTAAGGATGGCTGCGTTGACCTCACTGGCAGTCTTAAGGCGCTGGGATATGTCAAGCAGTTCACCTAAGGGGCAACTGGTGACATCTTCGAAAGCAAGCAACGCAACAGTCCTCTCCAACTCTTCTAAAAAGCTTTGCTGAAAATTTATATACTTATGATGAGTATCAATGATAGAAGGAAACACATTTTTTAATTAGAGGAACTTCATACAGCGAAAAGGCTGTGAATATATAGTGCAACCAGTCAAATAATAAGCAATGTCTAATGCTGAAAGCTACTCTACAATATATGGCTTCAGAAACATGATAAATCAATCCAATAATTACATTTTCTTCTCCTCTTGGAGCAAGTTCCTCTTGAGCAAACTCCAAAGCCTCTTCTACCTTGCCATTCCTAATCATTTCTATCAACCGTTGCTGTTGAAGATGAAAAAATAGTTGGGGATTTGTGTCCAGTATCTGCAGCAAAACAATCAAGACTTGCTACATTATTATGAAACGCAAAAGACCAAGAAAGAGAGACCAAGTACTGGTGACTGTCCACTAAACAGAAATACCATTGATATCAGACAGGAAAAAAAACCATAAGGGTTACATATACGCAGAAGCAAAATAAAAGAAAGATAGAGAAACAAATGAATGATGCATGTTGTGACAGAACAGAAAATCATAGTTGTAAATGATGCAAGTTCTGCACCACCAACAGGAAAATTTACATTAACCTTTCACAATAACTATGATATTACAGAAACCTTTCACCTCTAGCAATCAAACTTACAAGCTAAATACACAACTTCCAGTAGATTCCATTCAACATGTATAAGAAAAACAGAAGAAACTAAAAATGAAACAAGTAAAGAAAATCGCACCTCAGGGTTCAAATCATTAACTTTTTCAATAGCATCCTCAACATTACCGCTCTGTACTGCCTTCTTAACAGCCATACGGTCTGCAATAGTTGCAAGATCTATATCTGCTATTTTTCCAATAAGGAAATACAACATGGTTTAAACAACAGTGTGTTATAAATCAAATTGATTCCACACAAAAATGATATTAAAACAGGATACGCTCTGTCCCAGATTCAAGCCGGAATTTTTCTGCAGCCTCCACATAGCCCTCTGTAACAAGAAAGTTCATCACAAGTTTATTCATATCCTCCTTTCTAACTTTAACATCATTGAGTTTTTTCTCCCAATCTGCTCTAGTAATAACTTTTTTTGACGTAGCCTGCGAAACCAAACCAATCACACTAGTCAATGACATCACACTGCAGTTACACACAAACAACATCACTGAAAATAGCCAAAAATCACAAAACAAAAGCTATAAGGAGTGCACCAAGTTTCAAACCATCAAAATAGTTAGTTTTAATCAACTAAGTTAACGAATTAAATCCAACAAGATCTAATATGTAACACGCCTCCTGCAAAAGTTTAAAAGCAAAAAGAAAAAGCAAACTCTGAACAACAAAATATCACAATTGTAGACTTGCCCTACAAAGTAAGAAGCATAATTAAATTCTTTCTAACGAAGGGCACGCAAACATAAGTCCACTGGCATTTTCCTAATACAATATTTTCCCCCTTTCTTTCCCTCAATATATACGTATATATATATGCACCATACCAGCATCGATTACCAGTTCAAAAACCCTAGGGAAATAATCATAGCGGTGGAAGAGACCCCATAGCATAGAATAAGAACACACGCTGAATTAATCGACAGATATCGATCTCTATCAAACGATACGAGCGCGCAAGCAGGTGAAAACGCGTTAACATCAATTGACTGCAAACCGACTTACTGTCCACATTTAGAAAACGAATCGGTTGAACAAAGCCTCAAATTCAAGGCAAAGGAGCTAGTAAATGTAATGCAATACTAAAATCATTCCACAATTTCTGCGTGGCGATAGGAAAAGGGGTCTTACCATGGCTTCGATTTCAGAGAGCTGTCGAATGACCATCCAAAACAATGACATCAGAATTCACCGATTGGCGCTGTCAACTCCCAATAAAAAAATGGAAGAAATTCATCCCAGGGATTAATCTGGAATGTTCAAATTTTCAATTTACAGTGGAATTATAAACAAACAACACAATTTACTTATGGTTTAATTCAATTCATTACCGCTGTGAGATTCGAACCCTTGACTTAAATTTGGGTAAAACTAATTCAGAATTTTTTTGTATTTATTTTAAATGATTAATAGTAATAGGGCTTTATTTCCATATAACATTAATTTTTTCTAAAAAATATATATATTAAATTAAATTATAATATTTTCTTTTACAAACCATAACAACAAATGTTTTTTGTTTTTTAATTCAAGTTTCATTTAGATATAAAGTTTTTTAGATCTTCAAGTTACGTTGTCCACTCTTTCTATTTGAACTGGTCGCATATTATTTGTTATTTTTTAAATATATTTATATACTTTAATCACATTTTAAAATTTATAATTTATTTTTTTTTAATTTTAAATAAATTATTTATTATTTTAATTTTAATTTATAATTATTTTTATTAAATCATGATTATTTTTCTAATATACTTTTTAATTACTTTATTAATTACTTAATTTCTAAAATTTCGTATCTAAAAAAAAATTGAACAATTTAAGTAAAATAAATAGAATAAAAAAATAATATTTTGATATAATATTTTGTAAAAATATATGTGTATTTAAGGTGATTTTTAAAAGTATTAAATAATACAAAAGTCTTCAAAATTGACGTGTGAACTGTACAAATTTTCTAAATAAAGATCATAACTAAAACATTGAGAATGTAGACAAAAACTAATATTTGATTTTTGTTAGTACCACTAATAATCATAAATTACCACAAGCGATAAAAGCATGGTTTCATTTTAGACAGTTTCGAAGCGCGAGGTCTAAGAGTTCTTGCCGCTCGCTCGAAACAAATCACTTGTAATGGCCTAAATTACAACAACATAAAATCAAAGATCAAATCAACAGTGCTTGGTGCAGTGATGCCGGATCGATGCTATATTTCTTTCTTTTTTTCTCCCTCATTGTCCTCCTTTACGTGAATTGAATCACTCTTTCTATCATTTTTCATCCTCCATATTCATTTACTTTCGTACATAGTGAAAATTTTTGAATAGTTGCCTTCATCGGTGTGATTTGATTGCTACAGCTGCTGCCTTTGTCGTCGTTGTCGTCCACTAGCACTGCTGCACTGGGACAAAACTAGCATTTAAATATCGATGGACGAAATTGTTATAATTTATTTAATATTTAATTAATAAATTTAAATAAAAAATAATGACAAAATTATATATGAATTTAGATAATTTTTTTGAGAGAGAAATTTTATATAAATACATAAAAATTAATATTTTAACACTAAAAAAATTATAAAAAATTAGGAACCCTACAAACCCTAGTATAGCTTCATCCCTACTGCAGCTCGAAACTCAATGGAGAGAGAAGATGGAAGCAAACAGAAAGACACAAAAGAAGATTACCATCGTCGTCTGCGCTGCGGAGTTGTCTCAAGTGTTTTTTTTTGGAGTGATTTGAAAAAAAGTCACTGTTTATTTGAATAATCACTTTGAAAATTGTAAGATTTTATAAAATTGGGTCAAATCTCTTATACTTCTACAATTGCGTCAAAGAGCTCCGTGATTTCATAAACTTTGCGTTTAACCCCTCGACAATCCTTATTTAACGGTATTTGACCTAAATACGCTCAAATTCGAAATAAATTTTAGAATCTCAATTTCTAAACCGCTAAAATTACAAATATATTTATTTTTCTTATATTTAGTCTAAAAAAATAATAAATATACTAAAAAATATAGTTACTTTTTTCGGTTTCAAGAGTTTATTTTTACTTTTTTTTTTTAAGAGTAAATATAAGAAAAATAAATATATTTGTAATTTTAAGGGTTTATAAATTGAAATTCTAAAATTTATTCGCAATTTGAATTCATTTAGGTCATATACTGTTAAATATGATGATTTGACACAATTTCATAAAATCAAGTGTGAATTTTGTGCAATTTAGCCTTTAATAAATAAAAATATGCTTACTATGAGTTTGTTGAGAGATACTGTGATTTTGTAAATTATCGGATAGCATTGTCCCAAAACCACCATTGTTATTCTGATTTGACAGACCATCTGAAATCATTAATTGAGACAAGAATCATTGTAACTGCTTTAAAATAGCGTTTTTATTTACTTATAGTTTAATATGTATATTTTAAACATTAGTTTTTATTTTTGGGTATATTATATAATATTTTTTTATATTTATTTTTTGTTAAAAATATAAACGTACAAAATATTTTGTATTTTATTTATTATGTAAGATTCTATCATGTTAACTTGAAGAAGACCCAAAATATTCAATTAATTTAAAATTGATATTTGAATGTAACACACAATATAAATTTTATACAAATAAAGAAATATAAAATATCTTAAACAACATTTTATACAACTGATATTCAACTTTTTATTTTTATTTTTATTTATTAGGTAACGATTTGTTTTTTAAATTTATTTAAGGAATAATTGATAAGTTATTAATTTATTATTTTATTATAAAATACTATTTCAGATATTTTGTATTTTATATTTATATAAAATTTGTACAATTAAATGTATATTTATAACTAAATATCATATTTAGACAAAATATATTTATATATCTCTTGTGCATATTTTAATTGAACATGAAAATCTACACAATAAACAAATGATAAGATATTTATGCATTTATACTAAAATGTGTGAAGATGCTATACAGTTTTGTTTTACTTTTTTAAACTAGTTTAACAGTTATTTTGTTTATAAAAAAATACTATATACTATAAATATATTAAAATTAAGGAATAATATAAATTTATTATTTTATTTTCATCACATAAATATTATATTCCATTAATAAAAACAATAATGAATCAGTAGTTAAATAATAATGCATACTGATATTTGAAAACAAAATAATTGTAATTTCAAATACAAATAACTAATAAATATCAAAAAAATATTCACCAAATATTTTAATATAAACAGTATATTTAACTACACAGATCAATTATTCGAATAAACTAACAATTAATAGTTAATTAAATATTCTAATAATTAATTAATTATCAAACACAACTAATATCAATTTGATGAAGCTTTTTAAACAACTCAGTATACTAGCATTTATTTAAAGCAGTATAGATCGGTGTTTAATTTTAAATTCAACATTCATTTTGATGTTTAAAAATTAATTATATTATTTAATAATATAAATTAAGATGATCATTTTTTAAAATGTGCTCAATTGAATTTATAAATTCCAGCATCCAAATCTCTATTTAAAAAAATAAAATCAGAATGCATGTACTTACCATATATTTGTCGCAATACAAATAGTTACCATAAAATATTTTGGAACACTTAATAATACATACACTTACCATATATTCCCTCCAATATAATTACACTATTATTATTTTTTAAAAATTAATAGAAAAGGGATATAATTTATTGAATAAATTCATATACTTACCATACAATGATTGATTATAATCTTGGAATTCATGTTCACTTACCTTAATCTCTACGTCGACCTAGGTAAATTACTCGAGTCAATAGTAGTATTCAGGAGCCCCACGGTGCAGAGCACCGGAGGCCCAAAATCGAGGGCCCAATTCCCATAAGGAGTCGAGGTCCTGGGACCTTCCAAAAATAAAAAGCTCCGATTTATAATAACACAATTGAGAGGCAATGGCGTAACACAACACGGAATCGTTCAGAAACAAAGACAGTAAAGTATATAGCGAGCATGACTTAAAGACGCCACTTTCCTAATCTTTTCCTACTCCGAATGGGAAACGGCCAACGCGGCGCATATTTGACCCACCGCCTCTCTTCGCCTTTTCGGATTCAATTCAATTTACGAGCGATTTCTTTCATCTTTCCCCGGGTCTCGGGAAACCCGGCTGAAATTGGCGAATAGTTTCGTCTGGGTGTAATTTTGTCGATTTGGGGTTGTAATTGCCCCGTGGATTTTCGTGTTTTCGATTCTGTTTTTGATTTTTCTTTTTTAGGTGTTTGGATTGGGCCGACTTGGGGTGGGGGATTTGACTCTTTTTTTTTTTAAGGGGATATTAGGGTTTTGATGTTCTTATTTTGGGATTTGAGATGATGATGGTGGACCGAGACGAGGGATCGTCGTCTGCGTTTGTTTTCGACGCGGAGGACGACGCTGACGATGTTTTACTCGATGTTGATTCTTTGATTGGCACTTGGGGAGTTCCTCCGGGGGCCTCACAACAAGAGGTTTGATTTCAATTCGAGGAATGCGTGTTTGATTGTGCTTTGTGAAATTTGTAGTTCTTGGACTTTTAGGATTTGAAATCAGTGTGTATGGAACTGACTTGTTAATTGATGATTTATAATTTCTATTTGTTTAAACATTGGGCCTAAATGTATGTAATTTAGGGGTTAGAAGATTTGGAACTTAGAGATTTACTTGTAATGAATGAACTAATTGTATGATTTATAGATGATCCACTGGGTTGCTATCTCTATGCATGTTTCTACGAAGGTTGATCTGATTTAATTTGGTAGAACAGTTTAAGGTATATATGAATCACTTCAAATATTAATCACTAAAGTTGTATTCCTTGAATTCTCAAATTGAAAGGTTTTTGCAATACACCTTTGTCTGTATCGGATCTGATGTGATTTTTTATGCACTTGTGGGAACCCCATTAGGTTTTTGTATTCAATGACTTTCTTTTTGGTTCCGAGTACTGCTTCAATATGTTGATATAACTGAATGATACTTATTTTATATTCTTTATGAAATTGCAGGGTAATATGGCTGAAGATCTCCCTCCTGTTGATGGCCTAAAAGGTTTGTGAGCAGTCTGTTTTCATTTTTTAATTTTTGGAGTTTATTTTCATTGTGCATTGACTTTTGTGCACCATTCTAATATTTATATGCTTAGGAAGATGGGATTTGACCATTGCAACAAGTTGTTATTGTTGTTGATAAGCTCAAAACATTTACGATTATGAGTTGCATGTAATATTGAATTGATAAGTTCGCGTATTTCAACAGAAATGCAGACTTCAACAGATATGTTGCCAGGTTCAGATTTTTCGTACCTGCCAAACAACTCTGAAGCCTTGGTTTCTACAGGAGGATATTTGGATGGTTTCCTTGAATCTGATTGGAATTATGGTGTTCCCGCAAGCCAAAAGATTGAAACTTCATCCCAGAGTCAGAGCAATGATTTGTACTATGGTTATGGACACAATGGCTCACTAAATGCCTCATCTTCTTACCAAAATGAGGGTAATGTTTCCCCTATTTGACACAGCAACATATTAACTTATTTTGGTTTTCATAGTAGTATCTATCATTGAGTATGATTAGACCAAAAAATAGCTGAACATATCGAATCCTCAACCACAGGGCACTACTAGTGTTCATTCTGCAGATAATGTTATATATGTCTAGATTTCTTGTTGCAAACCCTGGATTATGAGCTCTCATTTCAAAGTAACCTTCAATCATAGAATCCTATGCTTATGCCATTTTTGTACATATGTTGACCTTTGTGCTTTGCATTTATTTTAAATATTTGATAGACAAAATTGATCCAAGTTTCAAAAACTGCCTGCAGATTCACATGGGAAAACATTATTCAAGGGAACTAATATTGGATCTTCCTTCACACAAATGGAAAACTCAGCTGCCATAGATGGGGACAAGATCTCCTTTGATGTCTCTAATACTGAGTCTAGTTCAGGGGATATTGCTGGAGCAGACATTTCAGATATGTTATCTGAAAATAGTGATATGTCTCTTTTTCATTCGGAGGATCAACCATATTTTCCTGGATATAGTTCGTTAGGATATTCTGATGACATCTTTGATTCACATTTGAAGTATTTACCCCTTACAAAAGAAGAAATTGAAGAAAAAAATTCAGACTTTAGGATGAATCGTCTTCCTTTTATAGCTGGTGAAACTCACAACAACAATTCTACTTTTGTTGCTCCAGATTGTTATCCAGAATTGCGTGTTTCAGAGCAAAAAGGTTTAGTGGCTCTGCCTCCGTTTAAGGGGAATATTAGTTCCTTACAGCTGGAAAATGAGATTCCGAAGTTCAGTAATCTTTTTCATGCAAAATATACTCAGAACAAGGTTCAAAATAGTACCCGCACGGAGATCGATGTCGAAGATGATTCCGATCTGTGTATTTTGGAGGATAGAAGCACTCCTGCACGTCCAAACCATGGGATGAGCATTAAGCCAGCTATTTCATCACATCACTTGCCTTCAAGAGTTCCCACAAGTCAAGTGGCTGTATCTTCAAGGTTTAAACCTAATGATGAACGGGTCATTTTTCAAGTTGCTCTTCAGGTGATATTTCTAATGCAATAACCTCTAGGCTTCCATTTTCATATTTGTAGTTAATGTTAATCTACTTGTCTGGAATCTACAATATGTTTTTTTTTTTTTTTACTTCCCCTCACATTCTAGATTTTCCATTTACCAATTTTTCTTGAAATGGCTGATGTGGCCTTTGGAAAGATCAACAAGGAAAAAAATAGATAATATATATATTTGTTCCATAGTTTGAGGCTGTATATGCCATGGTCATGGGAGAATGCTATAATGATGAGTATATCTATATATATATATATATCTATGTATATATGTTGTAGCAAAAAATCAAATAAGCAACTATTTATCATCAGAATAAACTTGTTTAGAATTGGAATTAATTATCATCTGTATCTAGTTTAGATACTTGGGATAATTTATTCTGTTGCTGTAAAAAAAATTGGATTGCAACTATTTATGCTATCTATTTTTATACCTTTGTGATTTGGTTGGGGGTTTGGGAAAAGTAAATATGTTAATTGAAACAGGGTTTTAGTGATATGTTTTGAATGAACATTGAATTTTGATGTAATATTAATGAAAAATAATTGCTTGGTTTGATGGTTTTGAGAGGTAGAAAGTGGTGGTGAATAGTTCGAGAGTGGATCCAAAACTTAAACAAACAGGCTAGATATATTTTTTATTTTGACCTGGAGAAATAATATAGAGAAGGTGTTTTATTGCAGGATCTTTCACAACCGAAGTTAGAGGCTACCTTACCTGATGGCCTTTTGTCAGTGTCTCTACTGAAACACCAGGTAAATATCCTTTCATGTAATTTTTTGTGGTCGAACGAAATCAAGATCTGTTGAAAGTAACCTGATGCAAATTCATCGACATTGTTGTTTTACTTTTATCAAATGGAATTTGGACCACGAATCTTAGTTTCCAGACCATGTATGTATAGCTTCAGCTTTTGGCGGAAGATTAGATTTATATAAGAATGTGCTAAGATATCATGGCTAGTTTATATTTATACAATATACAATTCCCCTAGGGTAACTGTTAATGACAAACCATATTAATTCAATTATAGAAAAATTGCATACAAACTATAAAATTCCCCTAGGGTAACAAGTTGATCCTTTCCCCCCTGAAAAATGCAATTGTATCCCAATGAGTGGGTATTAGGAAACTAGAAGCTGATATCTGCCAAAGCTGATTTAGTTGTTTGCTATACAAAATTTTTTAAAGTTTCTCACGAATAGCTCTGGAGTGCAATGATTGTATACGGTGATCTTCGTACTCAGACTTTTGGGTTTGGAGTGCAGCAACAGGTGCCTTTGATGGTTCTTGTGATTATTTGTCGCTGTAAATATTATATATGGGACAGTTTATGGGTTGGGAGTGTGTGTTCCACAAATGTTTAATATCACTCTTGATAGAGGTTGAATTTATCTACAGCGCATTGCTTTATCCTGGATGGTCAACAAGGAAACAAGAGGTGGATGCTGTTCTGGTGGCATTCTTGCAGATGATCAGGTTTCTTTAGGGTGTTACTTTTCCTTCAAGTTACCCTTATTATTGATAATCACTATTAAGTAATCTTAATGTTCTACTTTTTCAGGGACTTGGAAAGACGATATCAACAATTGCCCTGTTACTGAAGGAAAGGTCCCCATCATCAAAAACACCTGAGAGAAATGAAAAACAAGTCAAGACAGAGATGCTGAATTTGGATGAGGATGATGATGGTGCCGAAGAGACTTTGGCTAGAATTGAAGGACCTGAATCTCATCCCCTTAATGCATTGCCTGCTAATGGTGGCAAGGCATCTGTGCAAGCAAATGGTCGGCCTTCTGGTGGCACTCTCATTGTATGCCCTACAAGTGTTCTTCGCCAGTGGGCCGATGAGTTGCAGAATAAAGTATCACGTAGTGCCAAACTTTCTGTTCTGGTATATTATGGAAGCAGTCGGACAAAGGATCCTTATGAACTGGCACAACATGATGTGGTGATTACGACATATGCAATTGTGAGTATGGAGGTGCCTAAACAGCCTGTTGTTAATGAAAATGAAGATCAAATTGGCTCTTCATATAAAGAATTTTCGTCCAGCAAAAAAAGAAAGTTAAATGAGACTACTGGCAAAAGATCCTCCAAGAAGAGTAAAAATGGAGTCGACAATGAATTGCTTGAAAATATATCTGGTCCACTTGCCAAGGTTGGATGGTTTAGGGTTGTGTTGGATGAGGCTCAGAGCATTAAAAATCATCGCACTCAAGTGGCCAGGGCTTGTTGGGGTCTTCGTGCCAAGCGCAGATGGTGTCTGTCCGGGACACCTATCCAGAATGCCATTGATGATCTTTATAGCTACTTCAGATTTCTTAGACACGAGCCTTATTCTGTGTTCAAAACTTTTTGTGAGCAAATCAAAGTGCCAGTTCATAAGAATCCGAAGACTGGTTACAAAAAACTACAAGCAGTGCTGAAGACAATTATGCTGCGAAGGACCAAAGGTAGACATATCTCTGAATTTCTGTTTTCCAACTTTAAGTTTGCTAGTATTGTGCGGTAATGCACTCTTTTTAGCTTCCGTATTACTTAGTTTCTTTCTGTTCTTGAGACCTAAGGCTTAATTAATGGTTTATTTCCATCAATTCCATTATAATACTCTGCTGAATTGCTTTGCTATTGGAAGCTGCTGTATCAAATTGTTTCTACAGTGTTTATCCTTGATGTAGTTAATGGTTAATGGCATTACTGTTGTATTCAGGTACTATCCTTGATGGAAAGCCAATTATCAATCTCCCACCCAAAACAGTAGATCTTAAAAAAATTGATTTTTCCAAAGAGGAACGTGATTTCTACTGTAGATTAGAGGCTGAATCACGCGCGCAATTTGCGGTATGTTTTGATGTTATACCGAAATCTCATGTAGCTGCTTTTCAGCATCATTGTTGGTTCTGAACACCACGGAGTCATCCCTTTCAATTCATTCTGCCAGGAATATGCTGCAGCTGGAACGGTCAAACAGAACTACGTTAACATACTGTTAATGCTTCTCCGGCTTAGACAAGCTTGCGACCACCCCCTTCTTGTAAAGGGGTTCAATTCCAATTCAAATTTGAACCAGTCCATCGAGGCGGCAAAGCAGCTTCCTCATGAAAAGAAAGTTTACCTCGTGAACTGTTTGGAAGCGTCGTTGGCTATCTGTGGAATTTGCAAGGTATGTCGCCATTTTTATCCTGGCTTCTTGTTACTTCTTCGGATCTTCCCCTGCTGGTATTTAGCACGACACCATTTCTTTATACTATTTCGCGAAAAAATCCCTCTTTTGTTGAATGCATTCAAAATGTTCATGATCTACAGGATTCTCCAGAAGATGCTGTTGTAACTGTTTGCGGACATGTATTTTGCAATCAGTGCATATGCGAGCAAATGATAGGTGCCGACAGCCAATGCCCCTCCAAGAAGTGCAGAAAGAATCTCGCCAAGTCAAGTGTGTTTTCGATAATCGCCCTACGGACTGCTCTGTCAGAGCAGCCAAGCATTGAAAACAACGTGAAGTCTGAACCTGATGCTACCCAATTATCCGAGCCTCAATCATTGATGTGTCCCCAAGATTCTTCCAAAATCAAGGCCGCCCTCCACATCTTGCTGACTCTGTGCGGACCTCAGGATTGCACGACAAAAACAAAAGACGACCTCTCTGATGATGCAGAAAAGGTACGCACCTCTGAAAATAACGGGGCTTTGGATGTGAAGAGCGAATCTGCCAAAGGGCAGAAAGCAATTGTGTTCTCGCAGTGGACAGGAATGCTCGATTTGCTCGAAGCTTGCTTGAAAACTTCTGCAATTCAGTATCGCAGACTTGACGGCACGATGTCTGTTTCTTCCCGCGACAGAGCTGTGAAAGATTTCAATACTATTCCCCAGGTTTGCCAGATTGGTCACGTTTATAAGTCACATTTGGTTTGGAAAGTATATATTATTCTCTCTCATTTTGCCATAAATTTATTATCATATTTCTAAGAATCAATTCGACGATCCTCAACCCAAACCTGTAGGTTTCTGTCATGATCATGTCCCTGAAAGCTGCGAGTCTCGGCCTCAACATGGTTGCAGCCTGCAATGTCATCCTCCTCGATCTGTGGTGGAACCCGACGACTGAAGATCAGGCTGTCGACAGAGCACATCGCATTGGGCAAGTTCGTCCTGTCTCTGTTTTCCGGCTGACTGTTAAGGATACCGTGGAGGATCGGATCCTGGCTCTACAGGTACCCTTTGTAAACAATCCCATATAAGAACATAATGTTAAAAATACTTCAAATCATTCAATTCCATGACATTGTAATCGATTTGCCATTGTTTTTCCCAGCAACGAAAGAGGGAGATGGTTGCATCGGCGTTCGGAGAGGACGAAACGGGCAGCCGGCAGACGCGACTGACGGTTGAAGATCTCAAGTATTTGTTCAGGGTCTGATCATCTGAATCTATCCATATGTGAAGGTTGGTTGGTTAGTGGTAAGATTCTTTGAAGGCTCTAACAGCTGCTGCAGCTGCAACTGCAATTTTACTTTTTCTTCTTTATTTTCTTATTTTTTGTTTAAGCTTTGAGGAGGTGATTTTTGGGGAAGGAATTATTGTTAGTTATTAATTAGGGAAGTGGAAAAGAGAGAAAAAGAAAAACAGATTTGGGAATATATTTTGCCTGCAAAGGTAAACCATCTTCAGACAAAAGAGCTTCTTCTTCTTCTTCTTCTTTTTCATTCCATATTTGACAGACAGACTGACTGACTGACTAACTGACAGGGCAAGACATCTTTGCATAGAGATGATCAGATCACAGTTAGTATATAGTACTTAGTAAATATTAAGATTCTTCCTGTTATTGTTATTGTTATTGTCATTGTCATTGTCATCTTCAGCTTGTTACTTCAATATTGTAGAAGAAGAAATTCAATTCTATTTTGTTTTTGTGTAAGAAGATCATTCTGATTTAAAGTTTAGTTACTTGAAGAATGAGTAGTTTCTAAAGAAGTGTTTTCTGGGCTGTGCACTCATACACGGCCTGCTTGTAATTGCCTTCACCACGTGCAATGAAATAGTCTTACTCTTCTAAATTTGAATAGGATTGATTGCATCATTATTATTATTGTTATTATTATTATTATTATTATTACTTGACAAAAGATGAGGGGGTTGGTTTTGAACAGATGCAAAAATTAAAATTAAAATAATGCAAATTCAACAAAAGATTATATACAATAATTAGAGGCTTATCTCAATTATTGATATATATATATTCATTTGTATTATTATTATTATTTTTTTTTTTTAGAAAAAAGAAAAGAAAAAAAAAAAAAGAAGGATAGTTAAAGTTCGAAAGTAGAAATGAGCGGATTCTCCCGTCTTACTTCAAAATGACCCTCTTTATAACACTCTTGCACCTACGTCCAAATTCATTTTCTTGGCTTGACCAAGTTATCAAATTAATACAAAGTAAAAAATAATTTATAATAAAATAATCAATAATTTATAATAAGCAGATGGTATAACACATTAATTTAAAATAATTAATATTTCATCACAAAAAGAAAATCATATGTTATGTTACTATATATATATTATATTTGTTATATATAATTATATGATATGCTCTTAAATTATGTGATACTAGATTATATAATTATCAATATTTGTTACTTTTTCATATATATTTGTTTGATTGAGTTAAATCAGCACCGTATTGATTTAATCAAATTAAAGTGTCAAAACAATGATGGTATACTTGTTTGTGGGTTGAATTTTGATTTGAATAATATAATTTTAAATTTAAATATTTGTTTGATTTTATATAATTCAAATAAAAATTAATTTGATTTGAATTCAAAATAAATTTTTAGAATAATATAAAATAAATATTTAATTTAATATTTTTTATTTTTTTGATAAATATAGTAAAAATAAAATAAAACAACCCAACAACAAATTAATAATAATAATAAAAAAGTATAGTACACTACATCCATAATTTATGGAAGGGTAAATTATATAACCTATTGTATTTGTAGTAAAAGTGTACAAAATATTTCATATTTTATTTATTGTATGAATTTTTTTTATGTTCAATTAAAATTTGCACAAAATATTTTCTTAGTCTAAAACAGATGTTTGAAATATAAATACGAACCTACTTATACCAGTTTTATACAAATAAAAGAGCTAAATATATTATGTAGGTCTTTTTTTTTTTTTTTTTTTAATGGAATCAATAAATAAATATTTGATTAATGCTTTATTTTATACTAATTTGGAGACAAACTCCAATATTTACAAAATTATCAAAATAAAGGATTGATCAAATATTTATTTATTTATTTTATTAATAAAAGAGAGACTATTAAGATATTTTATTTTTTATTTGTGTAAATTTATATAATTTAAGTTTGTATTTATAGCAAAACATCAGCTTTGAATCAAATAGAGTATTTTGTGCAAATTTTAATTTAATATAATATAATAAGTTTCACACAATAAAGAATTATGAGATATTTTATTCATTTTACTAAAAATACGACTTTTTTTTTTTTTTTTTTTTTTTTTTTTTCTATTGAATTATATAGAATGTTCATATGTAGCACAATGTAAGAAGTTATTAAACGAAATAAAAATATATCAAGCTATATATAATATTTTAAATCGAATTAGTACTATTGTTGATAAATAGTATTAAAACTTAAGAAACTGAATATGTATGTTAAATTATTTGTGCTTTCCATTACATTTAAATAAACTTGAAGCTTATAGCTAGAAAGTGAACTCTTGATTTATCGATTAATTAATATAATTCTTATTGTTTACTTTGAGATTTTTTATTTTTTATTTTTAAAAATATATTTATTGTATAATTCCCATAATTTCTATAAAATATATTATGTCTTTCTATGAAATATCACTAACATATATTATTTCATTTCAATAATAATAATAATAATAATATTAATAATAATCACCAAATATAGAAATGCATGAATTTAATATAATGTACAAAGGAGAATAAAACACTATTGAGAGTATTTTTGGCAAAAGAATTTCAAATTGTACTATTTTAACCATGTGTATTTCAAAATATATATGTATATATTTTTGTTTACAAAATATCTCATCAAATATTATTTTAATATCAAATTCAAACCAAATACAAAGAAACGGACGCGAAGACATTATATATATATATATATTGAATTACAGTGGATACAATTAGTTATATTCTTAAAAAATAAAAATAAAGAATGAGTTAGAACATATAGATATAAATGTATATGTATATAGACCAACATTTCAACAAAGCTTTAATCGAATCGGACGGTGGTGATACCATCTCTTCTTCCGCCGCCACTATAAGTTATCCATCACCGCCTCGGTCGCCCTTGCCAAAAACTCCGGCCAATCCCTACATATATATATAAGTTAATAAGAGTAATTTGATGAAATTAAATGTAAGAAAATCCAACCCTTACACCGCTAGGTCATTCCTATGAATGTTGTGTTTTAAAAACGGTGTTTAAAATAATGCTAGTTCTTGTTTTGGTTGGTAAATTCATGTAATGTTTAAACAAATTTTTATCTTATTGCATTTTATTAAATACTACATAATTTTCTCTAAATGGGGTAATGAAATTGAGGTAATCATTCTAACGAATGCTTTAATGAATATTGTCTAAATTAAAATCAACAATCTCACTGGTTTTATGGAGTAAAAATTTTCTATTTAAAAAAAAGTTTGAATTTTTGAAAAACTCTATAAATAATAAAAAATAGATATAAAAATGTCAAAATTTAAATATTTGTTCTTATAAACAGTGCCTTGATATTTCATGGTGGAGTAATATATATATATATATATATATATACAATTTACCCTTATATATATATATATATATATGATACCCTCTTAAGGTGTCGAATGTCAATCCGACAGTGTCCTTTGCCTCCTGCAGCGCCGACCGGAATCTCCAGAGATCCTTCTCCGGCCGGCAGCCGTCGTCCTTAACGGCCAACTCCGACGGCTTCACGTCGCAGAATATTGGGACAATCTTCTTCCTCGTCTCCACCATAAGGCTCAGCTCGTGCAGACAAAAGTACGACTGACAATACATCGGCGAAAATACCGCCACCCCGACCTTCGATTTCTTTATGGCCTCCTCGATTTTCTCGACCAGTTTGTCCCCCGCCTTCATATTCCGGCTGTCCAGAAACGGCCGCACGCCGCCGACCTCATGGAGGCGCTGGTACAGCAGCCCCGCCACGCTCCGCTTCGTGTCGATCCCGCGGTGGTTGATGAACACATCGCACGGCGGAGGAGAGTCCGCCGATGATCCGACGGCCCTGATTGCCCGCCGGGAAATGGCGCCCAATTTGACGGCGGACTGACGTGTTGGCATTATTTAGGTTATGCGAATGCTGTAATTGATTATTAATGTATGTAGTCTGTGTAATAAATGTATGGTTTTTTTTTTTCTTTCTTTTCTTTTTTAGTGAAGAATTTTATACTATAATTTTGAAATTGGTCTGAGTAGAGGGTATTTATATAGCATTAGTTGGGGGTCTAATTTTGAATTTTGGGAATGTTTACCAAATTGAAGATGTGTGACTCTTGAAAAATAGTTGTTTTGAACATACATTTGAGGAAAAATCGTGCTTGGGGGTTGAATTGCAATGGAAACCGAGAGTGTTTAATCCTTCAAACACGCTTTTATCCAACGTGGGATTTATTGTAAAAAAAAAGAAACAGAACCCTCAATGTACTAAAGTACTGCAGCCCTAATAATAATTTAGGGTGTGTTTTGGTTAGGGGAAATTTGAGATTGATATTGATTTTTATTTGAATTTTGAATTTATGTGTTTGAATTTTGGTTAGTTTTGAAAAGTTTTGATGTGTATTGATTTGATGATAATGAATATAATAATATAAATGTGTATTAATTTGTATAATTTGATATAAATTTATTTTATATCTACATATATATTTATAAATTTTTATTTATTTTTATAATAAAAGTTTTTATTCTCTATAAAATGACATATATATTGTATATATTTTATTCCGTTGTAATTATTATAAATTTAAAAAACTAAAAAAAAAAAAAAAAAAAAGAAACACAACCTTTTTCGACCGTGTCCCCCCAACCTAAACAGTCCAAGTTTGAGCAGAACAAACACACCCTTAATTATTTTTATTTTTTATTTAATTTTTAAGTATTATTTTGTACTTTGTGAAGAAACTTGACGATCACTTCTCCTATTACTATTATGGTTGTTTTACTGTTTCAACATTCTGAAATTCTTTTTTTTTTCTTTGTTCAATAATCAGACTTTAGTAAAAATGTATTTAACTCGTATTTCAGTTTTTGTAGTTTTAATATTTTTAAAGTAAATATTAATTTTTAAATTGATGATATTTCTAAAAAAAATAAAATTATTGAATAATAAAAAAAATATATAATCTCTAGGTATGTTTATTTTGTTAAATAGTTTGAATAAATATTTTTTATGTAAAATATATAAAATTGTGTAAGTAATATAAAAATAATGAAAATGTGTAATATAATTTTTTTGGAAGAAACATGTATTTTTTTTTAAAAAAAATAAGAATACACCATAATGCTATATATTTCATTCAATTTTTTGTTTTTATTTTTCGTATTTTACAAAAGGAACAAGAACAAAATTGAATGAAAAGATAGTAATTTAGAAATTAGTACGTATTATCTTTTAGCAATAAACATCTATTTTTCAAAATTAATTTATATATTAAATTATGATTAAAATCTAATGTTTTATTTATTTTATGATCATTACCCTACTCACATACAATACCTATATACATATGCTATATGTATTTTTATGTACAACACTATATATATCACAACAGCATATTTATATTATAATAACAATATGCAAAGAGACTTTTAATTAGCCAATTTATGGATTACTTTATTGAATATACATTAATATATTTTCCTATTTTTAGTTATAAACTAATTCAATTATACTAATTATGTATATATATATATATATTTTTATTATATAAAAAAATTCTTTATAAAATTACACATATGTATATATATTAAAGATACTTTATTTAAATTATATTTGAATTCAAAATACACCTTTAAATATATATATCTCACCCCATCCCAACTTATTTGTTAAAGTGACAATTCCAACAAATCTTGCATATATGATCTAATTAATTAATAAACCAAACTTGAAGTTTAGCTTGACTATTATCTTTGACTCTAATTGAATAAAAATTATAATGTTGATGATTGAGTCAACAATTTCAAAAATTAATCACATACAAAAAAAATATATATATATATATATATATAAAGTTCCGACTTCGGCAATCAAGTTAATCGAAGAACAAATTAAGTCCACCATTCATTCCAAGCAAAGTGGACACACACACACACATATATATATATATATATATTCATTCAATTAGACAATTTCAAAAGAAGACTTCATTCTTTTTTTCTTTCCCTTTTCTTTTTTTCACTTCTTTTAATTTGTTGTAGAAATTTTATTATTCTTCGTAATAATATACTATATATATAATCTTACAAAAATACAAATAAAAATACAAACATGTAAAGTCTCTCATTATTCAAATCAAGTTCATAATATATATATATTTTTTATTTTATTATTAGAATCACTTTTCTTTCCTTTGTTTTAAAATAATAGTTTATCTTCAATCGAATACATGCATACTTTCAAATTTGTTCGAATTTGACAAAATTCGATCCAAAAATCCGAATGCTAAAACTATTTATTACAATGATTTGTGATATAGATAATGAAATGAGGTGGAAGTCTAGAAGATCATATATGTAGATTTTTAATTACTCTTGTCTTTGACTAAAAGTATTTATTTAATTTGCATGTCTCCTATATGAAAACCCCCATTTAAAAATAAAATAAAATAAAATTTATAATTAATTATTAATTCCTACTTATACAAAATTCTAGATCAAGTACTATTCTAATAATAACAACATTAGTATTTTAATTTATTGAATTAGTCATTTGGAAGAAGTGTGACAATAAACTAGACAATGTATTGAAGATTAAGATTATTTTTGAAGTAATGTAATATATATACCAATTAGATCGTAATGTAAAAAAGAAAAAAAAAATAAAATCATCTTTAATAAAAACTAATTAGTCAATTAATTATGTTTTTTAATTTAACGTAATTAAATAAAAGTGCAATCATATAATTCCTAAAATATATGATTGAACAATAGGAATATATGTTAAATCATATAAAAATATATTGAACCATATTAAGAAGTATATTGAAAAATGTAACACATTTGTTTCATACAATTTGTTGATGAATATAAGAGATGGTGTTATTATTTAAATTGGATTTAAATATATGAATATATTAATATGATATTTATAGACAAAATTGTAAAAAAAATTCTTCGTCACCAGAGAAACTTACTAAAAAAAATCATTTGATCTTAAAATTTTAATTTAATTATTTGTAATTTCAAAAATATTGTACACTCACCCCTTGTTCAAAATTAGAATAATGATGTTAGTTTTTTGTTAGTATAAACTATTATGTTTCTACTGGATTTTTACTTAAGTAAAACTGGGGGAGAGATAAAAAAATAATTACACCAAATTCTGCACTCACCTTCGCTCTAACCCGCATGCTCGTTTATCTCCGCCTATACTTCCGTCAACACGTTATTCGCTTATCGCTGCCGTCAGCAGAGCAATGTTTTATGAGAAAAATAAAGCACATTTCCCGAGGACTTCTAGGCCGTTAATCGAGCTTCACTGGATTAAATCGACATAATCATTGTTTTCTAAAACATTAACCATTAATTTGATTAAGCACGTACTTGATCATCCCCAAACCTCAAGCCCGGGAATCAACAATTATTCCGGCATCAATCCTAAATAATAAAAACATCTCAAACTCTTCCAAAATTCCTAAATCACATCACCTCCCAAAGTTGCTTCAAATACAACATTCTAGAAATGAAATATATAAAAATATGCTCATTTCGTTTCAACTTAAAGTATCATTTTTATTATTTTCGTTACATTATAATAAAAATAATTATACACTAATACTAAAATACCCTTCATTTTTACATAAGTTACAAACATATCATTACACACACAATTAATTTATACATAAAGTCAAAAGAAAAAAAATATCAAACTTCTTACACACTTCTACTAATAAATAAAATACTACTACCTCCGTCCATCACAAATCTATCCGTTTACTTTTTGCATGTTAATCTTTGAATATTAATTATTATATCAAAACGTAATACAAATCAAAGAAAAACGACAAAAATATTTCTATTTGTGTCTTATAGTATTAATGTAATGACATTTGTACAAAAAATTATACAAATATAAAGATATTTTTAATATTAAAAACAATGACGTCAAATGCAAATGGATAGATTGACGGTGAACGAAAGTAGTATTATTTTTTTAATATACTACAAAATCTCAAAAAACACTTTTGAAATTAGATAGAGAGAGTATATGTTTATATACAATAATGAAAAAAGTCAAATCATTTATATTTTTCTATCCTCAGGAAACCTTCGTATCATAAATTGTTACACAACAAATACCAAATTGAGAAATGTTTTAGCACACAAATTTGTCGGCAATCAAATCAATTCTAAATCAAAATATCTGTATAGAAATTGAAGTACGGAAATCCAAATGCCTTCACTAGATAGTAGATAGAGAATCCAAATAAGCAGATAGAAATGAAGGATGAAAATATCACAATATGATTCGATTATGTTTGTTGATGGTGAGTGCGAAGAAATAATTTTTGAATATACTACTGAATTAATGTCGTACTGTGTTTTGAGCTTTCATTGGCGGTGGCGAGAGACACAACGAACAACATGCGGTGGAGAATGACCCGAGCAAGCAAGTCAAAAAAACAATTGTTTTGACAAAATAAAAATTTGGGATAAATGGAATTGCAATCGGAATTGCAACCTGTGAATTTCACATTGATCAATAGCCATTTTTCCTATAGGAATTGAACTCGATTATTCAATTCTAATAAATTGTGAATAGTTCCTTCCATTTAAGCTAGTTTGGCTCTTTCAAGGGCTTTTAACTAGGCATAATTTTAATACTATAATTTCTTAAGAACTATATGTATATGTATCAAATATTTATATTTTGTTTAAAATATTATATCAAAATACGAAATCAAATGCTTATTTATCAAATAGTTGTTTATATAATACAAAATATACAAGGGGTGTCTGTTTAACATTTTGATTTGAGATATTTTTTTCATTATATGTGTGGTATGAAAATTTACGACGGTAAAGTAAAAAATAATATTTTTTTTTTTTTGTTGAATATTGATTTTTTTATGAAAAAATAAAATATTTGTTGAAAATCATATTGGGTAAAATTTTAGTTGGACAAACAAACTCATTTTTTGTTTAGTTTTTACTATTCTCAAATTAATCCAAAATTTCAAAAAACTTAAAAAAAAAAAAAAAAAAAAGGCAAACACACACTTAATATTTCATTTGTTCCAAAGTAGACAATGGTCCTTATATTTTGGTTTGTATTTGAAATCGAATGTGCCGGTTAAAAGCACTATCCACAAAACAAACAAACCTTATGTTGTTTTAGCTTATGTTGTTTTTTAATATTATTTACAATCAACACATCATAAATATGTAGTAGGTATTACATAGTTTCAATTAAAACTATGGGCCCACAGTTCTATTTATATGAAATATTGTATGAATAATTTTTTTGTTGAAATTAATTGTAATGTATTATGTAGACAATTATTTTGTATTATTGATTTATATATTATATTAATATAAATGATATATTTTTTGTTATTATATCAATTATTGTTAATCATTATATATTATGTTGTTAGAATTGTACTGAATTTAATTTAATTTTTTTTTATCATAATAACTACCGCACTCAAGAAAATATAATCTTTAATTAAGTCAATAAATTAATTAAAATTTTGTTTATATATATATCCAAATATTATTTTTTCACCATATTCATTTGTAATAATATTCTGCGAAACATTAAATCAAAGTACTCAAATCTGTAGCTCAAAATTTTCAAATATTATATTTAAATCCAAAGGTTGTTTGTTTATAGGTTTGAGATTAGGATTTGATATTAAGCATTAAAATTTTGAATTGAAAATTAATTATTTTATATAATATATATAGTTATTGATGTGATATTTGAAAATAAAATATATTTTTAATATTAATATTGTTTGTAAACTTTTATTTTGTAGATAAATAAATATATAATACATTTCCTAGCAACTTAAGATTTTAGGTAAGACTGTCATTTACATCATCTAATATGGTATAAGATTCTACATTTCTCTCGTAATAAATATAATTTACTAATTCACAATTTTCCGGGTAGATTCAACTTGGGTGTACCCGGAAGTCTTTAATTTTGACATCATACTTATTCTTGCTAGTCTTACTTTATAATTTTATGATTTCATATGGAGATTTTTTTAGTTTCGAGATCCCTTTGTAATTTCATATTGGAGTTCTGCATTTGCATTGAGAGTCTTGTCTACATATATGTTTGTTATATGTCTGTCATATTTCTCCAGAGTTGTGTGTTCGACTCCATTAAGAGTCTGTTCGTTTATAACTTTATTTAGAGTTTTGATGTTTTCGACTATATGAAATTTTTCTCTTATATAAATAATAAAAAGTAAAGTCTCATCGTATATAACCTCATGATCACGAGTTTATCCTACACTATCGCATAATCCCTTACGGGACCTTTAGATTTGTTTGTTTTGCGAAATGGTTTGATAAGATTTTTTTTTTATTATTTATTGTGAAATATAAGAAATATAAGGTTGAATGTTTACTTTGTATTTAGAATATTAAAAAATAATAAAATAATAAAAAATAAAAAAAGAAAAGAAAAAACCTTCAACAAACAGCCAACCATTTTAAAGCTTTTAAGTAAATAGGGTCCATTGACTGATCCATGAGAAATTCTAAAGCCCATTTTGAGTTTCGAGCCGTAGAAAATATTCAACAATGAAACTTTTCTTAAAAAAATGCAAAAATCCGAATACAATTTGTCCGTACGATGGGTCGAAGCTGAAGAACATCAATTAGAAGGCGGAAACCCTAGATTCTGCTGCGACTCCAAAAATCATGGAGGGTGAGAAGAAGAGGCTGGTGGCGCTAGGGTTTGAGGGATCCGCCAACAAAATCGGGGTGGGGGTGGTGACTCTCGACGGCAACATTCTGTCAAATCCGCGTCATACTTACATTACGCCGCCGGGGCATGGCTTTCTCCCCCGAGAAACCGCTCAGCACCATCTCCAGCACGTGCTTCCGCTCGTTAAGTCGGCGTTGAAGGAGGCGGGGATTACGGCGGATGAGGTTGATTGCCTCTGCTACACCAAAGGCCCCGGCATGGGTGCCCCGCTCCAGGTATCGAAAAACCGCTGCGGTTTTTAGTGTTCCATCAATTTGAGCCACGCCGTAGTTGATACTGAAATGTTACTGATGCTTGGTGGAGTTTCGGATATTGCTGTTTGTGTGAATTAGCTTGAATCGGTTGCATCAATGGCTCGTAAAATCGAACTAATTGATCAGTTATTATATACAGTAGCTATGATTCGAAATTGCTGTGTTCCTTAATGGATGTCGTTCATATTCTTTGATCTTGTGTATTTACTTAGAACTTAATGGACTCTGCTTTGTTTTAGATTTGAATTTCAACAGATTTCCATTATTCTCTGCTTTCAATCAACAGCAGCGTTACCATTTCGTTATTCTTCAGTATATGAAATGAAATATATTAGCTTAGATTAATGCCGAAACCTCCATTACAGGTGGCCGCGGTGGTTATCCGCGTGCTATCACAGCTCTGGAAAAAGCCAATTGTTGCCGTCAATCACTGTGTCGCTCATATCGAAATGGGGAGGATTGTGACGGGTGCTGATGACCCCGTGGTTTTATACGTCAGTGGGGGAAATACTCAGGTCATCGCCTATAGCGAAGGCCGTTACCGAATTTTTGGAGAAACAATAGATATCGCTGTCGGGAATTGTTTGGATCGATTTGCCAGGGTCCTTAAGCTATCCAATGATCCGAGCCCGGGCTACAACATCGAGCAGGTACACCCATAGCTAAATATAAATCTCCTTTTTTTCAGCAATTCGGGTTATTCATACAACTGTTTAAGGTTCCATTTAGATGGAAGTTTTGGAAATTTTTGGGAATAGTATACAATGCTTACGAATAGTATTAAAAGTTTTGATTTTACATAAATTACGTAAAGATTTCTCATGCCTCGGAGATGATTGTTTACCTTCCAACAGCTCGCAAAGAAAGGCGAGAAATTTATAGACCTCCCGTACGTTGTAAAAGGAATGGATGTTTCATTTAGCGGGATATTGAGCTTCATCGAGGCGACTGCCGAGGAGAAACTCAAAGATAACGAATGCACCCCAGCGGATTTATGCTACTCACTACAGGTAAACTAACTAATAAACTCTTTCTGCGCGTCCCGCCCAAAAAAAGCTAAAATGTTCCTAAAAAATCGATAGGAAACATTGTTTGCAATGCTGGTGGAGATCACGGAGCGCGCAATGGCGCACTGCGACAAGAAGGACGTCCTGATTGTCGGCGGGGTAGGCTGCAATGAGCGTCTGCAGGAGATGATGCGCGTAATGTGCTCGGAAAGGGGCGGGAAGCTCTACGCAACGGACGATCGCTACTGCATCGACAATGGCGCGATGATCGCGTACACGGGGCTCCTCGCATATGCTCACGGCATATCAACGCCGCTCGAGGAATCGACGTTTACTCAGCGGTTCAGAACCGACGAAGTATTGGCCGTGTGGCGAGGGAAGGAATCTTCGAAGCCAAACGGTAGCTGAATCTGTGGATTTCGTTCCCACTTATGTATGCTTTGTGGTTTATGGAATTTACGTATAGATTATGGTTGTGTATTTTAATTATATATATACTTATTTAAGTTTACATGTATTTTTAGATTAATATTTGATGTATTTTTTATCTTTATTATTAAAAAGGATATGTGAGCAGAGGCTAAATATACAGTGCATTAAATTTTCAGATATTATTGCAGATTGCGTATTTATTTACAGAGCTGCTGAAAGGGACGATAGCTTTATCTATAAATTTTTGTTTTATTAATTTTTATTTTTTTTGACGAAATATTTTGGTAGTCCGCTGTGAAAGGTTATTCGCGTGGTCCACACGCTCGGCAGAATCTTTGCCTTTTACATGTATGTATAGTTGTTCTTCTTCTTCAGAGTTGAAAGTATGTTGAAATTCTATCGAATTTTCTGGTGGTTTGTACCAAGTTTCTGCTAATAGAGCATCTGATTTTAGAGAGAACAGTTCTTCGAGGATTGGTGATTTGGAGATGGTGTCCAAATTGCTGCTGGCGATTGTGTTCGTCTTGGACTTGATCGCCTTTGCACTCGCTGTTGCTGCTGAGCAGCGTCGGTCTACCGTGAGTTTTATCTAACTTCTGCACTGCGTATCGTTCCTTATCCTCTTCGTTTTTCATGATGTAATTTCCAGTTGCTTTTGCGTGGATTTGATCTGAGGTTGCTACGGGTTTCTGCAATTTGATTTGATTGTTCGTATGGCTATATTTTTCCGATGTTTTGCTATTTTAACTTTGTGATAATCAACCTATAGGTTTTAGTTTACTTGATTGTCTCCTGTAATTGGAGAGCAGGATTGTTCTAGCATTTGATTTTGTGCGCAATTCTATAAATTAGACTGCTGTCATATTTTTCTTTCACCGGTTGCATTTCTGCCCTAATTTGAAGAGCTCTTCAAAGTATTAAGTACTAGTAATCTAGAGTTCCTTTCACCTGATCGATGGAATTGGGATTTGTCATTGGAATTGAAGACATGAATTATTTAAATAAATAATTTGAACACCCAAGGAAGAGGAGATAGTAATCGGTATCTTCATTGTTTACTTCTCTTCTTTTGCTTGCAAGACGATGAACATTGACGCAGAAGGTTTCTACAAATTCCTTGCATATTATAGTTTGCCACATCTAACTGGTGATACCAAAGAATTCAATTTATATCTAAATCAAAGTAGTATTTGCTTGTGTGTATCTTGATCATTGTACCCTCTGAACAAAATTAGAATCAAAGTTTGGTGCCATTCTTAATTACTAAGAGCATATCAAACTGAACTTATGTAAGATCAATTCTGCCTTCAGAATCTCATGGAAGTCCAGAGCTTAAATGACATATTTGTTGTACTAACAATGCTCCGAATTGCTTTGTCGAAAAGAATGATCCCATCCAGCGACTATTACTTCCCCGGTTTGCGAAGACCCCTAACTCTTCTATCTAAATGACTTATGCAGGCAAAAGTTCAAACTGATCCAAATAATTCCAAGTATTGCCATTACGACAAGGACATAGCCACCGGCCTCGGCGTGGGATCACTATTGCTTCTAACGGCTAGCCAAATACTGATAATGGCAGTCGCTCGGTGCTTGTGCTGTGGGAGGCCTCTCCAGCCTGGCCGTGCCCGGGTTCGTACAATAGTCTTTTTCATCACCTGCTGGTATATAAATCCCAACCCAAAATTTCACCATCTCAATAAGTCTCTGCTTACATGATGAATGAATTCATGTGTATTAATTAGCCAGCTTTACATTTCATTACTTCTAGCAACTTAAGAGGATCGAATTCGAACATTCACCATGCAGGGTCGTGTTCTTTATCGCTGAGGTATGCTTATTGGCTGGCTCGGTTCGTAACGCTTACCACACCAAGTACAGGACATACTTTTCGGATAATCCTCCGTCCTGCGAGACTCTGAGGAAGGGTGTCTTTGGGGCGGGGGCTGCATTCATTGTCTTTACGGGGATACTCTCGGGGCTATTTTACGTAAGCTATTCGAGGAGCAGCGATGGGCTCGCGCCCGGGAGTCGGGACACCGGAATTCGAATGGGATCGATATAGCTGGCTCGAAATAAGGTTTGTCTGTTCTTTACATTCATCTATACTTGTGGGTTGAAAAGGTTGCTATGAATGATCAATTTTATTGATTAGGAGATAATAAATGCATTTGTAATATTTTCGTGAGAAATTTCTCAGGTTTGGCATTTTAGTTGCTATGTGCAGTTCGTTTTATTCCATGTAAATTTTTCAGGTAATCAATGGTGGTTTTGTGGTGTCAAGAGTTGATCCTTAAATCTTGATGAATCCAATATTGTATGTTATATGTAAAGACTATTTGTAGGAGAAAATAATATTTTTTTACGAAAATTGCAAATTGTTATTAAGATATTGTTTTTCTATGATTCAATATAATAAATATTTTTGACAATGTTAAGTGATCGTTGTGTATGTAAGAAGTGATTGAGTTGGTAATTTGGTATGATATGGTACGGTCTACGGTGGCTGGTCCTACATATGCTTTCTTGATCAAGTCTATCATGTAAGGTTTTGATTTAAAATGCTCTTCTTAGGGTGCTTAATTATGTTATAAAATTATCAGTATAAAAGTTATTGAACTGAATCGTCCAAAGTAATAATCGATCAATGGCACATATTTAAAATAATATAAAAATAGTTAATTAAATGATCTCTCAAATGGAAACAGACTAACAAACTCTGGTGTTCAAAGAAGGCGGTACTAATAAACGTACATATCCATAAAGAGAATCTTCCAAATATATATATATATACATACCTACATGTCTGTACATGTATGTATATAATTTTATATAATATACACATCAAATGGGCACCCCCACCCCACCCCAGCTTGTCAAGAGACCCCATCCAATCCATTGATCTTTCAATAATAATTTTAATAATGTTCTCCAGAAATGTATATAAAAATCACATATGAGGTAGCTGCTAACTCAAACAAGCAGCACCACAAATTACACATTCTGTTTTGTCCCAATATCTTCTGATTCTGACAACCACGCCTACTTTCAATTTCC
Organism: Andrographis paniculata; assembly: GCF_009805555.1. NCBI lineage: Eukaryota > Viridiplantae > Streptophyta > Magnoliopsida > Lamiales > Acanthaceae > Andrographis > Andrographis paniculata. The sequence goes on from NW_026137587.1 coordinate 6,210,976, forward strand.
ACATTATACATATACATATATAGGCTATACAAGTACTAGCTAGTCCTGATTAGTATACGTATACGTATGTATGTATAGGGTGAATGGATTTTGATTTATTATTATTATTATTATTATTATATATATATCACATTTTATATAGTATATATATGCACGCATTTTAATAAAAACAACTGGACTCCAGCGGACTGCTGTTATAGCTATAATTTATAGTACAATTTATTAATAATGCTTTGATCATGCTTCATTGGCTTCTATTGTATAGTTTTGTATTAACTGCATTATATATGTATATATATACATATATGAATTAGGAAACAAAAAAGTATTAACAGAATGCATGTCGAATATGATCCAGAAATACTAGAATTTGAAAACTATATATGGTATTCAAATAGCTAGTGTACAATATTTTATATTAAATTACACAACTGAACCATGCCCTTAACCAACAATCTTAACTACTATTAATCAACCTATGCATACAAATCCTTAAAATCAAAATTTTAAATTTTAAAAACAACAAATTAAATTAATTAATTAAAACTCGATCAGGCTAGGATGCTTCTTAGCTAGGGTTTTGTCTCGGCGTAGACATCGTCCCAAACAACGTCGGATGATCCCACGAACACGTCGCCGATCCCTTTCCAATAATTCCAATCCCAATTCCAGAAATAATTATTCGACAAATAATCCACATCGTTATTCATATTCAAGTTCGGAGTTAGATTCGGAATCGGAACTGGAATTGCGCCGCCATTGCCGGATACATAAGAAGAATCGAACAAACTAATCCCAGAATACTGATCATTAATGAGATCATTAATGACTATAGGATTGGGAGTCGGATTTTGATCCAACAAAGGCGGCTTAACGTCATGCAACGATGTCGTATCAGCTAAATCGGAGCCGCCAATCATCGGCGTGTTAATTATTTCCTCGTCGAAAGGTAATAATCCGGCGCGACCCTGGCGGCGCGGCGGCTGGGCACTATCGGCCGCCGGAAAATTGGTCCGGAGGCGTTTGGTGGTTTTCCGGCCGCCGCCGACGGGGACGTTCCGGAGAGTGCCGCCTTTGGTCCAATGCCTCTTGCAGGATTTGCAGAAGTGTCGGGGCTGAGACTTGTTGTAGTTGTTGTAATAACAGAACTTGGTGTTGTCGGAACCGCACCTCGGACACTTGAGGGATTCCGGCGACTTCCGTGGCGGCGGTTGTGGCGGCTCCGGCGATGAATGGTCGCCGGAAGGTTCTGTGGCCTTCAACCCCATGGATTTGTGTGTGTAATTAATATGATGAATTGTTGGGGATTTAAATTAGAAGGAAAATTAATTGTATATCAAAAGATGAGATTGTGTGTTGTGTCTGTGCCTGTGTATCTATCGTTCTATTATATATCTGTTTTGGGTGTCACCATCTCTCTGTCTATATGGATATACACATACATGTATATGCATATGTATATATATATATATATTTTATGTTCTTGAAAAAAAGTAAAAAAATAAATAAAAATAAAAATAAAGGAAGAAGAGTCAGTTTAAGTTTTAAAGCACATCCTTTTTTATATATATATACACATAAAAAAAAAATGTAATTTATTAATATTAAAAAAAAAATCACATCCTATTTATTTGTAATTTTTACTATATATTATTCATTTGTTTTTATTTAAAATGTAATTAAGATATCATACCATAAATTTGTAAGTTTAAGTAGTGTTTGGTTCCAATAGTTAGTGCAATATATAGTTATTAAATCTTACTATCTTTATTTTATTTATACTACATCCCTCCCCTTTAAAATTTATAATTTGATAATAAATATTTTAAATTTGAACGACTAAAAATTATAAATTTTTATAAACTTTAGAGCACATATATGTTACTAAATCCATTCACTACATTCTAGAAGCTTATAATAATAATTAAAAAAAAAAAATGTTTGAATAGGGTGGAAGGCATTTCACACTTTCAATTAATATGGTATTTTAATAAACATTAAAAAGTCCAATCACAATTACGATTTTTTTTCATAATTCTAGTTTGAATTAAAAAAAAAAAAAAAAAAAATCAAAGCATTTGAATGTTTGGAATAGTTTAGGCAAATCTACATCTAATATATTTATTTTTAGTTCAAAATGTTACCACTTTCAATACAACTTGACCATTAAAATATTTCTAAAATATAATTAAACAAAGTACAAAATACTATTCAAAAATAAAAACCTTTTGGGTTTGTTTAGGTCGGATTTTTGGAGGTTTTTGAAAATTTGGAAGTTAAGAAAAAAAAAAAGTAAAAAATTAGTATTTAATTTGATGTTTTGTAAGAAAAAATATATATATTTGATGTAATATTTTTAAAAAAATAAATAATGATAAATGAGTAAAAATTTGTTGCTTAAACAAAGCTTTTAACTTCCAAACCAAAGATTAAATACATTCAATAATAGATTTGCACTAAGACAACTATATGCATATATATATATATATATATATAACACTCATTTCCTTCTTACTAGAATAAGATGAAATTAAAAAATAAAATAAAATAACAACCTATATATACATATAATTTTTGCTATTTGTAAAAACATTGTGGTGGGGTTAAGGTGAGGGTGAGGGTATTAATTTATATATGGTATCAAATAAGATCATCATTACACCAAATGCACGCATGCATCACTAATTAATATATATATATATATATATATATGTTTTATTTACATAACTAACACTTTGTGTTAACAAAATCTAATTAAACATCATCCAGCAAATTTAGATATTTTTTTCAAGGTTTGTATTTGTGCTCGAGAATAGCAAAATTTTGAATTAATATAATATAATATAAATATTTGATTTGATTTGATATTTTAAATGAAAATAATAATAATAATTTTTTTGAATATATTAAATAAAATTTTAAAAATACTTGATGTCATAGTTCTGAAAGAATTTTTTATTTTATTTAAACAGTGTTGGATCAAATAAATTGAGTTCTGTTTAGATTGAAAAATTTCTATAAAAATTTTGAAATTCTTTTAAAAAATAATAATAAATTATAGTACTTAGTTTAATATTTCATGACTAAATACTTATTTTTTAGAAAAAAGAAAATATTTTTGATAAATATTGTCGATATTTTTTACAATGTCAATATAAATAATATTTTAATACGATAATTTGTGAAAAAAAAATTATTATATTTTAAATTATAATAATATATTAGTTTCGATTTAAAATCATAAAAGAACAAACCCTCATTTTTGTTTATTTTCAGAAATTTTACAAAACTCTAAAAGTTAACGAAATTGCTGTCTAAATAAAGAAAAATATTTGGCATATTACTTTTTTAAATAATATTGTAAATTAATAGTATTAAAAATAATAATAATAATTTTTTGATCGAAGCTAAAATTGATTAAATTGGGTATCTATTCATGAAAAGTATGTGTAGGGTAGGCAGGCAGTAGGGGAACATTAGAGTTGGCACTATAGTCACAAAAACTATGATCATCACCCCCAATTATTTTCATTTATTCTCTATTCCTCCTAAAATTAAATTTAATTAAAACTCATTTTTTTATATTTCTATTTCATTGTCACTTTTAATTATTCTGATTTTGATTTTGATGTGATTGATTGGTTGCTTCAATTTTCATTACACACTAACAAAAATAAACTAATTGTCAGTCACTCACCAACACTATTTCAGACCAACCAACGGATGCAATTAAAGTTGACACACAATTCCAACCTTATTTATTATTAACTCTTTGAAAAATAAATGAATAATTTTTAGACACACAAGGATAGATTAATAATGAAAAATAAAATTCAATATCTCGTTACAAACATTATAGTAATATTATACTCCCTCCGTACAATTTCTATTGTTCTAAAGTATATTTACACGGTTTTTTTAGGTGATTGTCTTTTTGTTATGAATTAACAAATTTGCCCTTAATTGTATGGTAGATATGAAAAAGTAATAAATGAATGAAGGGTAAAAATGTAAAATTTGTGTTTAAAAAAAAAATAAGACAATAGTTATTAAATGTTTCAAATAGAAAAGTAGAATATTAATTTGTGGACGGAGGGAATAGTATTTACCATTTTATTTAAATATTGCCCTTTTTGAATCTGGAATTTTTTTGGGTAGGAGTCCAGTTTGGTATGCTTAGTTTAAATTAAACTACAATGATTTCTGTTCCCACACACATACATATATACACCTATGTAATTATAATAGTTAATTAAATTATGATGCGACCACGTGAAATCACAATTTTATTATATTTTATTTATGTTTATTATTATTATAAAAAATAAACTAGAAGCATGATGGATCTCTGTCTATTAAGATTTAGATTTTGATCTAAATAATCTAAATATTCCCTACCTCCGTCCAATTACAAAGTATACGAATTTTTATTTTAGGACGTCAAATTACAAAATAATCATTTTATTAAATACCCCACTTTTTTCCACAAATAACCTTACTTTATATCACATCATTACTTTTATACTAAAAGGCAGGGGCAAAAATGTCATTTCACTACTTTTACCTAACCACGCCAAAAGTAAATATATACTTTATCCGTGAACGGAGGAAGTACAATATATTGTCAAATAAAATAATATAGTATTTTTATTTTTTAAAAAAAAGTAAAAGTTACAATAAATAAATATAATGTAAAAAAATTCAAATATAAAAATACATGCACCGCGATTATCTAGGTTTGATTTATATAATGATTTTTTTGAAACTTTTAAAATTATTATTTAATATATATATATTAAAGAAAATATTATATCAAATAATTTACAAAAAAATAACTTCAAATTAAATGAAAGTATGAAAAATTTTAGGTTTGTTTCTTTGTGATTCCAAATTGATTAGAAATAAAATTTTGATTTGAATTTTTATTTAAATAATGAATTTATTTGTAATTTTATTTTCGACGTGATTTTCAATATATATTTTATTCTCTACAAAAATTAATATTTAACATAAAATATTATTTTTTATATTAACAATATATTTTTCTATACTTTATATTAATTTAAAAATAAAGAAAAAAATCTTCAAATAAAAATACTTTAAAAAAATCCAATATTTTGATTAATTTGGATTGTAGAATGTAGAGAGTGGATAAAGGGAGACAGGCGCCTGGGATCGCGGACGCAAGATACAGCGGCTTCGATCCGCCCAACAATATAATGCCACAACAAGCACACACACATTGCCTCCTACCTGTACTTTCACTATGTAATAATACTAGTAATAATAATAATAATAATAATATTATTATTATTATTATTATTATTATTATTATTATTATACTCTCTTTTTACAAAATTTATTGTTATCATTAAATAATAATTATATTTTAAATTTGATAATTACTTATATTATATAATATTTTTTATTAATATATTTTTAAATTATTTATTAATTATATAGTATTTGTTTAGATTCTAGTATTTATAAGAAACTGAACAAATAAAGCGTGATCCAAAAAAAAGTATTGTATAATGAACAGATATGGATATATATATACATATAGATAGATATATATAATACAAAATACGTGTTTAATGTGATTTTTATTTATATATAAATATATATATATTTTCTTTCAAATTTTGCATAGTACATGTAAAATTTGAAAATATTGTATTAAAGAAACACATCAGTAAGTTTTGATCATTTGATAATTGTTTTATTATCGTGAACGGATTAATATTGGCTAAGAAAAAAAAATTGAAAATAAAAACAAATAAAGAACTACGTATGCATTATGCCATTATCCATACTACTACAAACAGGCATGGCTTTTGTCTGTATCACATGTCCATTTGTGTGTGCGGCTACAGATACACATACCAACATGGGCTGGGCCTTACATCACGTGCAATAAATCAATGGCCTTTATTTATTCTTCAGTTGGTCCATTTTTTATTTATTTTAAATTTGAAATGATTTAAAATGTTTCTACTTTTTTTTTTAACCTCTCTAAAATTAATTTATAAAAATATACTCAAACAAAAAATTAAAATAATAATAATTTTTTGTTTTAATTAAAATCATATTACCTAAACAATCGTGCCAAAAATAAATCAAACAAAAATAATGAGACAGATGTAGTAAAATTTATAAAATGCAATTAGCCATCCATTTTAATTAATTACTTGTGTGTATTTAGGTAATGTATGAATCAAAACCGAGCTAATTAGGCTCTTTTGCTTTGAGATTTTTTTATTTTTTATTTTTTATTTTCTCATTTAAAACATTTAGGGCTGGTTGGTTTAAAGACTTTTCTAGGATTTATTGTATTTAGATTTGGAATCATATCATGTGTTTGGTTCAAGGATTTTGATTTTTGATATTTTAAATGACGTAATTATACTTCAACGAATTTTATTTATTGTGATAAATTAAACTTTACATCTATTTTTTTTCCATAAACTTTGTTTTTTACTAAATTTAGTGTATTCTAATAAAAAAAAATTTAATACGATTTTCGATTAATAATAAAAGATATAATATATATTCATACAAAATATATATTGTAATATATAATCGATACACTAAAAAATACGACAATTTAATTATTTTTTTATACTATCGACATTCTTTCTCATATTTAATATAAAAAAAATAATTTAAACTAAAAATACAAAATTAATACACCATTAAAATAAATTTAAATTATTAATTGATATTTAAAATTATTAATTTATTTAAATTATTTAGTAAAAGAATTAAATATATATAATATTTTTATAAATAAATATTCATTGCATCCATAACAAAATATCCATTTTTCTATTTTAATCCGTCCCATAACAAAATATTCATTTCTTTTTTTTTAGTAACTATACTATCTACCTAACATTATAAATATCCTTACAACTTACAATATATTACACAAATGTCATTACTTTTATATCACACATACTAATAAGGTTATTTTAGTCATTTTTACTTTATTTCTACTATATCCCAATATTTTATAAAATCAATAAAATATAATTTAAATGTAAATATATATATTTATATACATTTAATATTAAAAAGAAAAAGAAATATAATTTTTTTATATGAGGGTATAATAGTAAAATGAAAAATATAATGACATGATATTTTAAAGTAACAGGGGGTACACTCTTATTGAAAAATTCTGCATTTGCAGGATTTTAAAATCCATACACTTAAAATTTCATTATCAATTTTATAACAAATATGGATTCATTAGCATTTTAAAATCCAAATTCCATGGAATCCCACAAAATCCACGAACCAAACAGCCCCTTATTGTAATTTTTTTTATTTATTACTCCATCCGTCCCATGTAATATGGGTGTATTCTACATGGGAATTTAGGTAAAATATAATTAGTAAGTAATTAAGAAGTGTATTAGTAAAAATAATTATTATTTAGTAAAAATAATTATAAATTAAGATTAAGATAAGTAAATAGTTTAATTAAAATTAAAAAAATTTAAAATTTAAAATGCAATTAAAGTGCATAATTATATTTCTAAAAATAGAAAGGACAAGTTATGTGAGACAGACATATTTAGGTGGGACATATCAAATACCGTACATATAACATTATAACTAATTATTTAAGCATAAAAAATTAAAAATTAATAAAGGCTTTATATTCAACATATTTGATACTTATAAATTATCTTTTTCTTTTTTTCTTTTAGCTTTCAACGTATTACATAACTATGTCTCATACAAAAAAATAAATATTTAAATATAAATTAATATTTTAACAATAAGTCGTAAAGTTATAATATTATGAAATTAGTAAATCGTCTGCATATAAAGAGTATACTCAATAATATATGTAATTGAATTGTATTCAATAAGCAGAGAATTCATGTAGGGACATGTCAGATGAATCGATTTGGTATATATTGGCAAAATGACTGAGACAAAAGAAACATTAGGGTGTGTTTGTTTGAGGGTTTGGATTTTGAGTTGGGATTTGAATAGTAAAAATTTTGAATTTGAATAGTTGTATGATATAAATAGGTGTTGATGTGATGTTTTGAATGTAAAATTGATTTTTAGTATAATATAAAAAAAAAAAAAAATAGGTGTTTGATTTGATATTTTTGGGGGAAAAAATTGAATGAATAGTAGAAATCTAATTAAATCCCCCAAACAAACTAGTGAATTGAGTAAAAGATATTTCAACAAATAAACATTAATATAGTGAAATAAGTACTTGTAATTTTTATTTACTTAATTTAATTTTAATTTTTTATTTAAATAATAATTTAAATACGATGTTTTATAAAAATTAAATAGTCAAATTATTAAATATATATAATAAATAGACTCTTAATTTTTAATTATTTGTTTTTCTCTATGAATAAAAAAAATACTATATTATTTTTTAATTTTTAACTTTCAATTCTATACTTCAACCAAACAAGTGTAACATAACTATTTCTATTTTTTTCTTTATCTTCATCTCATCGTGCCTAATATAATTTTCATGTAAAAATAAAAAAATATAAATTTAACAAATGTACTATATTCATTTAACTAAACAATATACTCATTTTTTTTTAATGATTTATAAATTTAGGATTTCTTTTTAAAATTATTATAATATTTTTTTATTTTTTATTTTTTTATGACGTGGGAATTCGCAGCCGTTATCCGAAAGTGAAACCCCCGATCAAACCTAATACACTGTAAATCAAACCCGACGGAAAAATCAACTAAATTATTATAATAATTATATTTAGATAAGGTTGTAAGGTCGGAGTAGTACATCATGATGCAGTGTCTTAACTCGTTCCTCCCATAGAAAAGAGACAAAAAGGTATAAAAATAATTATGATATATTAGGGGGCGACAGCGAAAGAGATTAAACTTTAAAGCGCAGCACATGGATCACACGATACAATTATTCATACAGAGAAGTGATGTCCTTCTCCCCTCCTCGCCTCATAAATCTCAATCAACCCACCCACCCACGTCCCAAGATATTATTATTATTATAAAAATTTGTCACATTTTGGACATTTGTATTTACGAGTTAAATAATTAGCAATGAGATTACAAGTGGGAGTTACAAAATAAATTTATATACAACATTAAATAATGTACAAATAACTGCCTAGAAGCATTGAACTTAACCTAATATATCCCAACAATAGATATAAATATCAATTTACTCTCTTTTAAATGAATGCTATGAATATTGTCCAAATATTGAACTTTTTAATTGTAACACGTTTTATATTAATATTATATATAATTATACAAAACATATAATATATATACTTTATTCATTCAAAAACATTAATAATTAAATACAAAATATTATTTTTTATATTATCGATAGATTTTTATATTTAAATAAAAAAGAAAATCTCAAATTCAAAATACAAAATACAAAATAAACACACCCAAAATTCCAAAACATTGAGTATAATAGTATTTATTTTTAAAAAATATTTAAAATTTATAAAATTCTAATCTAATAGCAGGTAAATTCTTACATAGTTAACAACACAAGACTCTCGTGCCCTAACCGAGTCTAGGTATCAACCACGCATGACTAAACTAAGCTCCAAGGAGCACAACCGTTCATGCATCTGGACTGAGATCCCGGGTGCCCCCAACAACCACACACCACCTCCCACATACAATAAATGCAATATACACACTACTCCTGCAACAATTCCAAAATTTTGAAACACTGTAAATAAGGATCTTGTAGTAATTGTAGACTTTATAAAAGAATTTTAACCATACAGAGAACAGAACACGACAATTCTAGCATTCAAGAACCTTTTTTTCTTGCATGCTCCTTTATGCCCTAATCTCTAACACACCTATGTACGTAACATGTAATGAAAAATATTTTCTTTCCCTAAACTACATATGCAATTAATAACATACAAATTTTTAGACGAAATGATCAATCTCTTTGCAATGAGACATTGCAAACCTTAAAAATTCATCGTCGAATTCAAATAATTATACCCGAAACCCGACATCAAGTGCTCCAAAATGCTCCCTTTCTCGACGACCATCCCCCGGCTATGCTTATTCCACAAATGAACAGCGAAACACCGGCTCCGAAGCTGATCGAGTTTTGCTGCTACCCATTTCGACTCCGTCGAATTCCTCGGCCCCTCGAACAGGGCCTTAATCCTACTCCAATCCACCGGATAAAATGCCGGCGGCGGCAAAACCTCGAATTCGTACCCGGGCCTCCCGGAAATCCTCGCGACGACTCGGGACACCAAATACGGCCCATTATGGCCCCATTTATTGCCGTCGAATGTAAGGGCAAATTCCTGAATGAATTTGTACAGCAATGGATGCCCTCGATCGAACACCATTACTGCATTGTTCAATCTGCTCCAATTCCCTGTAATAGAATCGACTGTCTGAGCTCCAATGGCGTTCTTCAGACCGTTAAAGCTCCTCAGAATGATTACGTCTGTGTCTAAATAAGTCCCCCCGAATCTGTACAGCAAGCCCAGTCTTAGCAAGTTGGATAGATTCTGTCCCAATGGTACAACCCCGGAATGCAGGCTCCCGCTCTTTAGCTGGTTGTACCATGCCTCTGCAGGGGTTTTCTTGAACAGGAAATTGAAGTCAGGAGAAATTGCTGAAACTTTCAAACCCTTGGCTAAAAAGGGCTTCAAAACCTTCGTCCCGTTTTTGGAATCGAGTGAATCTGAGGCGATGATCAAGCAGCCATTTGGGTGTGCTGTGAATAGAGTGTGCAGAACGAAGATTTCCCGACCTCCAAATGTCTCCAATGGCGAAATCCATGTCATGAAGAATTGATTCTTACAATCGGCGTCGAAGAAATCCGTCACTCGATCTTCAAATCTTCTCAATTTCTTCTTAGTCTGTCTAGCAGTTCGATTTGGGGAAATTGCTAGGTTTCGATTTTGGCTCAAAAGGGGGATTCGGGTGTTCAATTGAGGTACGGAGAAGACCTTCCTCGACGACTTTCCGGCGACATTCTCCTCCGGAGTTGTGACTTTTTCCGGCGGGTCTGTGGCGGCGGGGATGGGGACGGTTGTGTAGAAGACAGAGCTGCTGTTGTAAGCCAAGAGAAAGATGGAGATAAGAGAAATTGTAGCGTAGATTTCTCTGCAGCTGAAAATGGCGTCTGGAGATTTCATAACTTGTTCACTTCCTAGATTTTTTTCATTTTCATTGCAGGGATCGAATTGATGAAAAAATTGGGGGGAAATTTTGGAGGGTTTTGGGAGCAGTGAGAGAAGTTCTTGTTTGGGTTTTGTTTTTCTGGTGATGAATGATTGAGTCTCGAAATTTGTGCCTGATTGGTACTGTTTTTGGATGATATTTTGGAAATGGCTGACAGTTGGGTTTTGGGGTTTCTGAATGGGAAACTTTTAAACTGTAATTTGAGATAGTGAGTGAGTCAGTTCAGTCGGGGAGGGAGGGTGAAAGAGGTGATGGTTCTTCGAAGCTCCGGGAGTCCGACGCCGGAAATGGAACGCTATGGTAGTAGACTTGTATGGATTTGTATGTATCGGGTGTTGAGATCCCGGGAGTTGCTGGTAACTGATTATTGCTTCTCGGATTCTACTGTTTCTAAATTGCACTGGTTTCTACTGTTATATGATACGAGCTACTTCTTTTGCAATGTTTTTATTATTTATATAAGATGGAATATTAAATAAATAGATATATATATTTATCTTAAAAATATTGAATAAAAAGGCAGACCATAAGAATATGAACAATTACTATTAATATTTTGCAAATAAGAGATGTACTTCTTTTAGCATATGATACAAAAAACACCCTATCATAAATGCTGGCCTAACACTGTAATATTAGAACAAGCCCAACATGATCTAAATCTTGAAAATCCGACAATCAACTTTATTAAGTACCAAAATAATATGGATTCACGGCTTAGCACACCAAACTGAATATATATATATATATATATATATATATATTGTAGCATTTAAAAGGAATATTTTAGCAGTAAATTTTAAAATGTGAACATTTGAATTTATTTTTATTAAACATCTATGTAGGATAAGCTCTATAGATAATTTAATATCGATTCCCATAAAACAGATGTGTTAAGTACGATTTTCTTTGAAGATTTTTTTTAAAAGATTTCTGTATCTTATATTTTAATAACTTTTCCCTAATATAGATCAACATATCAATATCTATTTTATTATTTTGAAATATTCATAATTATTTATTTATTTATTTATTTTAGTAGATGAATTTTCAAATAATAATTAAAAATTTAATATTTTACATGTAATTATTAATATACTGTCTTATTTATAATAAAGTAATTTTGTATTTCATTTAAAATTACCAACATATCGAAACTTAATAATATTCTTACATATTATTTTTATATTGCATAAATTTCAATGGTAACAAATATGCACATAAAAATAGGTGTGTTTAAATATCAAATTGGGTAAGTAAAAACTAAAATGATTTATTCTAGTTTTTTTTATAAAGAATTAATAAAAATATAGTTAGATAAATAGAAAATATTATAATAAAATTATAATTAAATAAGGGGTGTGTTCTTTTTTAAGAAAATGAACTAACACATTTTTTCAAAAGTATTATTCATTTGTTTGTCTCATTTAAATTAGACACGAAGTTTTAAGTATTTGTATAATTAAGAAAATATTAGTGAAAATAATTATAATCTAATAAAAATAATTATATATTAAGATTAATATAATTAAAATATTTTAATTAAAATAAAAATACTACATTTGTCTGACTCTAAAGTTTCTATTTATTTTTGCATATTGATATTTGAATTTTATTTATTATATCAAAACTTAGTACAAATTAAAAAATATAAAAATATTTTCATTAGTCTCTTATACTCTTGTAATACTAATAAAAAGACATTTGTAAAAAAAACATACAAATATAAAATAATTTTAGTGTTTAGTATAATGACGTCAAAATGTAAACTTGAAGCGTAGAAGGAAGCGTAGAAGGGGACTGAGGGAGTATAAATTATAAATTTTAAAATATAATTAAAATATATAATTATATTTAAAAAAAAGATAAATAATATGTGAAAACGAAAATAGAAAGTGAGACAAATTAAATGGGTGGAGGCACATTTATTACTTTTATACAAAGCAAACTTAAAATATTTTATTATAAATAAACTATACATGAATTTAACAAAAAGAAAAATAAAAAAAAAATATTATCATAATTTTAGCATATAAAAGGGACCACTAAAAAGTGAATAGTAAGTCCTTAAGATGATTGACGAGTTTATGTAATATTTTAAATATAAAATTTAATTTTAATATAATATAAAAATATAATAATAAATAATAAAATTGAAAAAAATTAACCAAACGAACACGACATTAACCGAGGCTATTTTAATGATCGTAAATTCTATAACAATAACATTGGCCTAATAGTTAAAAGGGAAAAGGAGTGGAAATTTAATTAAAAAAAAAAAAAGAAAAAAGAAAAAAGGAAAAGGCGTCAGCCATCAGATTAGCCGAATCAGAATTAGGTTAGGGAGAGCACGCAGCGAGCGCGGCGCAGGTATCTGACGCTTTTCTGGATCTAGGGTTTTCCTGTTCATATTCATCTCATCATCCGCCACCGATCAAACTCTTAATTGAACTTCCAAAATCTTGGATCTTGATCGGGAACATCCACCCTAAACCCTAAAATTTCATGATCGGGAATTTTCTACTACCATACTTGAAAATCTTGGTTCCAAATCCCTAGTTTTTGTTTATATATATATATATATTTTTTTTTTTTCGCATCTCGTCGTCTTCTGATGTTTTTACCTCTCCTACTGAACGATTGATTTCTCCGATACATAAACGAGGAAACAAAAACCGGTGGAGTTTGATTAAAATATTGATTGATTCCCAAAATTGTTCCAATTTAGCGAAGGAGTTTGAAATTGTTTCGTTTTTGGTTGGGAGAATATATATAAATGTATCGAAAATTAGTGTTGGTGTACGACGGGGAGAGGTTGCTGGGGGAGGCGGAGCTGCTACGGCAGAACGGCGGCGTTTGGGGTGAAGAGATTAGGGTAATTCGTATTTCTCACTATTCGCCGCCGAGTGAGAGGTGCCCCCCACTCGCCGTGCTTCATACCATTAACTCTGCCGCCGGAATATGCTTCAAACTGGAATCGGCGGCGAAGAACGCGGTGGACTCGCCGCTATCTGTATTGCACGCCAACTGTCTCAAGGATAACAAGGTATTGTCGCCAAACAGTACAGAAACCACAATTCTCACTGGTTAGGGAAAAATAAATAACTAAATTAATTAATAAAACCTTGTGATGAAGAAAGTGAAACCCTAATTGTGATTCAGAACTGAAGGAACCTTAATTTTGAAATTTTTTTGAATAATGCAGATCTTTAGACAGTAAAGAATTTTCATATTTGGGACAATTCAAGCATTGTGCAGATAAGGACCCATGGGTTCTAAATTTTAGCAAGTAAACCTTATTACAGAATTGCACATACACTTGGGGAAGAATGATTTGGGCTATAGCTATAGGGAAATTGACTAATGGCCTATCTTTTCTATTTAATGTAAAATTTGGTAGATTACTTATGTGTCTTGAACTTTTGCAACAATGTAGGATTTTCTGGGCGAAGAGCTTTTAAGTCAATTTCATATTATGCAAAATGTAATCTCCAATTGAATCTCGAAGGCATTCGAAACTATAATTTGATCCAAGAGGGCAATGCTTTTGTTCTAGAAATATTTTTGGCGCCTTTGCCGCGAAAGAAATATTGACTTCTTTTATTTGGAAATCGGAAAAGGGTATTAAATTGTGATACAAAGTGATGTAAAAAGAACTCCCGAATGATATAAATATGTTGCTTCTTTGCATAGGTTGAAGGCTAGACCCAATTCTTGAACAAGTGTTTCAATATATTTAAATCTCTTCTTTTAAATATAAATGGTGAATCCTAGAGTCATGATTCGCGGTGAAATGATGAACATGTGGATGTGTTCTTATCTCGTTAAAGATAATTAATTTCCATTAGTCATGCTATTCATCTCTATGTTTTAATTCTTGCATCTGTCCTCGTCTTATTCATTATTCTGTAAATTGAAACTGGAGACGTCATGGTTTCCATCCTGAACTTTTTATTACAACTGTCATTAGTTTACTTTTAGTTTCGAATGCTTACTTTCTTGCCATAATGAATACTTTGCAGACGGCTGTAGCCTTTATAGATGGCCAGGATGTTCATTTAGTTGCAATGCATTCAAGAAAGTACGAAGGGCAAACCCCTTGCTTCTGGGGATTTAATGTGTCGTCAGCCCTCTACAATTCTTGCCTTGTCATGCTGAATCTAAGGTGTCTTGGCATTGTTTTTGATCTTGATGAAACGCTTATAGTTGCCAATACAATGCGTTCGTTTGAGGATAGGATAGATTCGCTGCAGCGGAAAATAAGTTTTGAGACTGACCAACAGCGTATAAATGGCATGATGGCGGAGGTTAGGCGTTATCAGGATGATAGAAGTATTTTGAAGCAATATGCTGAAGCCGATCAGATAAATGACAATGGAAAAATCATTAAGGCAGAGTCTGAGGTGGTTCTGGCTTTGTCTGACAATCACCCAACTATTGTGCGCCCACTTATACGGCTACCGGATAGAAACATTATTCTTACTCGCATCAATCCACAGGTAAAGACACTGCTCTTTCTTCTGCAGCTTATATTATAATTTTATCTGCATTGTCTCACTCAGAAAAGCCCTAACAAAGCAAAATCTACATCGCATGATATTGACTTTGTGCTACTGCAGGTACGTGATACAAGTGTTCTCGTGAGATTAAGACCTGCGTGGGAAGATCTCAGAAGCTACTTGACAGCTAAAGGTCGAAAGCGATTTGAGGTTTTTGTTTGCACAATGGCGGAAAGAGATTATGCGTTAGAAATGTGGAGACTTCTTGATCCAGACTCCAATTTGATTAGCCCAAGGGAGCTTTTTGATCGCATAGTGTGTGTTAAGTCAGGTAAGGTTGGGGAACTGTGAGTTCAATTTTAGATTGGATTTATTACTTCTGACCTTAATATTTGACTAACTTGTGCGCAGGTTTGAGGAAATCACTATTTAACGTTTTCCAGGATGGAAACTGTCATCCAAAGATGGCTTTGGTGATCGATGACCGTTTAAAAGTATGGGAAGAACAGGATCAACCTCGACTGCATGTTGTTCCTGCTTTTATGCCATATTTTGCACCTCAAGCTGAAGTAACTAATTCTCACCGACAAACTATTTCTGCCTGCAATATTGATATTATATTTTTGTGAATATTGTCTTTAATATACTTCGGTAGGCCAACAATACCATTCCTGTGCTCTGTGTTGCAAGAAATGTCGCCTGCAATGTTAGAGGTGGTTTTTTCAAGTAAGTTTGGTATTCCTCTGTGTGTTTGTGTTTTTTTTTTTTTCCCTTTTCTTCTTGATTATGTGCTTCTCATGTGATTTACTTGATGTATTTGACTCAGGGAGTTTGATGATGGTCTAATGCAACGAATAGCTGAAGTGGCATATGAAGATGATATTGCTGACTTGCCTTTTCCACCTGATGTGAGCAACTACTTGGTTTCAGAGGTTAGTTTATCCAATCTTAACCTTCAAACCTCTGCTGAACAATACACTCAATTTTATTATTTTAAAAGCTGATTTTGAATTCCTGCTGCAATACAAGTTACACCACAAAAATTCACATACTAAGCTGCATTAGTTTTGGTATTTTGTAGGAGGATCCTTCAATATCAAATGGCAACAAAGATTTGCTTGGTTTTGATGGGATGGCAGGTCCAGAGGTTGAAAGAAGATTAAAGGTTAAATTTCTTGTTTTAAATTCTTATATGCTTTGTTGGTGCCAAGAAAGATTGATTGTTTGTGGCGCTGTTTCTCTATGCTGATATTCCTTCCTACCATGCTATTCTCCTTTTCTAAATCTTTTTGAAGTGCCTTTTAATTCATTTATCTATTTGTGTTAGGATGTTAAATTGGGAAATTCTAAAATCTTTCAGGAGGCAATGGCCGCATCTTCGACTGCTGCTTCTACACCCATAATGAATCTAGATCCAAGAATTGTATCAACCCTTCAGTACTCTGCACCATCAACTTCATTTACAGTTCATCCTCCAACAGCAGTACAAGGGCCTTCGATGCCATTCCCCAGTCAGCACGTACCACAAGTCACTGCTACACTCCTTAAAGCCCCAACGACCCACCTTGGACAAGCAGAAACATCTTTGCAGAGTTCTCCTGCAAGGGAAGAAGGAGAGGTACCCGAATCTGAGTTAGACCCTGATACAAGGAGAAGATTACTCATTTTGCAACATGGTCAAGACATTAGAGAACACCCTCCTACTGACCCCCCCAAGTTTCCAACTGAGCCAGCTGCACAAGTGCCTGTACCTAGAGTTCATCCACGTGGATGGTTTCCTGGTGAAGAGGACGTGAACCTCAGACAGTTGAATCGAGTCGCACCTTCTGTGGAGTTTAGTTCTGGGTCGCTTCCTATTGAAAGTCACCGGCCCCACCACACGCCCTATCTCAACAAAGTTGAAACACCCATTCCTCCTGGCAGAGCTCTTGAAAGCCAGAGGTTGCCGAAAAAGGTAAGTAGTATCAATCTTATGCCACCAATGGAATATTAGTTATTGGTAGTTTCTTTATGTGAGAAGTATTTATATTGTGTGTTATTGTATGTATTCAGGAACTCCCGAGAGAAGACGTGTTAAGGATAAATCCACCACGGCCTCATTTCCCTTCTTTTTCTCGTGAGTCAGATTTATTGAAAAGAAAAAGATATGCTTGATATCTGCAAATTTCATTTCATCCACATGTTAAAATCTCAAGGAAAAAAATAAAAGAAAAAACTTCATTGTGGAATATGGTAAATCCTTAAAAGTAAAATTGCTATTTCACCCTGAATTGAGGAAATTTATAATAGCCAGAAACTGGAGATTTTACCTTTTTATCAGATTTGACAAATAATTAATATTTTTCTTTTTTTTTCAAAAATCCCCAAATATGGATCTAGCTCATTTAGCCTCCATATGTTACTCTTTTTGTTTTCTATTTTCTTTGACTGATCTTTCTATGTTATATCTGAAATCATAATCCGTAACTAAATACATACTCAACGTCAATCAAAAGCATCAGAACTAATTCACCATTCCCATTTTCAAGGTGAAGATGATAGCCCTGCACCTGTTCTCAAGGATCCAGATTTTGAATCTGGACAAAATGATTCCTACAATGAAACTTTTGCTGGAGCTTTACAGGATATTGCTCTTAAGTGTGGGGCGAGGGTATGAAACATCTGCTTTATTCTTTTAATCTTATCGGCCTAATTCTGACTTCTGTTGTCTCAAACCTGCAGGTGGAGTTTAAGCAAGCTCTAGTATCAAGTGTAGAACTGCAGTTCTCTGCTGAGGTTGCTCTAGACTTCTGAATGTATCTTGATGCTGTCATATTTCTCATTCATGCATTTCTTGCACCAAAAGAGGAAGGGAATTTTGTTCACTTGCATAATTTGAGGGTCTTCTGCAGGTTTTCTTTGCTGGGGAGAAGGTGGGCGAAGGTATGGGTAGGACCAGAAGGGAAGCACAACACAACGCAGCTGAAAGTTCTCTCATGTATTTGGCTGGTAACAAATGCTGGCTGATAGTTAAATCTGTTGGATTGTCTTCTTTGCTTGTTATCTCTTGTTAGCTCAAGTTTTTATGGTGGTATCAATATCATCATCCATATTCTGAAAACTTGTCATATTTAAGGGTTTGTGGAAAAAGATTCCATCATTTTTTTGACAGGATTGTTGAAGGAAATAAATATATAAATATACAATACTGCATAGTTCAGTTAGCTTAAAACTTTTAGTTGAAGCCATTGTTTAAGATCAGCTTCAAAATAAATAAATAAAGGTGAAGAGGGAACTGTTGGGCTGGCTGGGGTGAATTCAGTTTGTAGTTTTCCTTTCCTCTTGAGTTTGCTTTCTAGTGATTTACGGTAGATCTATATACTGGACAATGATCTTTGTGTAATTCATTGACTTTGGTTTTGCTCTGTTTTGTTGCTCTGCATTGTTTTCAAGTCCTTTCAGTCTCACATTTTATTCATCCGTATCTTAAACTATCGAAATGTAGTATCCCTGTTCTTATTTATCTTCATGTTTCTTTTTCACCCTTCTCGACTGTGGGAGTTGGTAGAATTTTATCTTTTATGACGAATCTACCTACAATTATCATAATCCTCTTTATTTTCTCGCCTTCTAACAGTGGATTTTCATGTACCATATCTGGTGTTTGAATATTAGAAGTCATATGATACTCTCTTTAGGCCGTTTTTCTTCTGGCACTTCCTGGGGATTATCTTGTGATGCTATAATTAATTCTTTTGCTTGTGGTCCTGATACCAAAATATATTCTGATTTAGAGCTAACTGTATGGTGTCATTTTTTGTATTAACAATATGGTCTTTGGATGCTGAAGATAATTATTTTGCATATTGTACATTGGCTTCTAACTGTTTCCCTGGATAATCAATTTAGGTCAGAGATATCTGTGCATAAAGCATATTTAGTCTTTGTCATACAGGCTTGCGAACATTTGTCCTAATATTTGCTATTTCTTTACTATCTGGAATGTCTTTTTATTTTTATTTTTGGATTTTGTTTCTTTTTAGAAGAAATAGTGGTTGAATGTGACATTCTTTAGGAAAGTTTGGAGATTGAATAGTAAAAATAGGTAAAAAAAAAATTACAGGTAAACAAACCTTGAATATTTGCAAAAAATTATTTGTTTTTGACACAATTTACTCTTTGCCATTTTCTACACAATTTTTACTAATATATGAAATATTACAAAATAAGCATATAAGGACTGGACCAAAAGTTAATTTAAATTATACCACGTATAAAGAAGGAAATAGCCAAAACTAGCAGAAGTATCGGGTTAGGAGTAGTATGTGGCAACTTTGTACGCAAGATAGGATAATTTGGCTGCTGTAGTTTTTGAACTATTACATACCGACTTACTTCTTGGGTCATTACAAAGATCGACTATTCTTTTGCAGATAAATACTTGTCTCAGCTTAAACAGGATTCGATCAGCATTCCTGGAGATGGAAGTAGGCTCAGTAATCAGGCATTGTCTGAGGAGTCTGTTCCCTCGACGGCATCAACACCAACAAGAATTCGAGACCCTAGATTTGATGCGTCTAAGAAACCAACTAATTCCATTGCTGCTCTTAAAGAGCTTGTAAGTATTAAACTTATATATATCTCATCATGAGTTATGTAAATTGTGAGTTTCTGGCCATTCAGATGCTGTGTTTCTTGTTGTCACTATTTTTTCAGTGCAAAATGGAGGGCCGCAATGTGGCTTTCCATACTCGACCTCAGATTTCAGCTCGAGGCTTGAAAGAAGAAATTTATGCAGAGGTCAGAATGTCCCCTTTTTTGAACTTCATAAATCATAAACAAATTTTGGCCAATTATAAGTTACCAATTTTGTTGTTTTTTACCTATTATTTCCTACTGATTGTAAAAACGTTGAAGGTTGGAAAATTTGTTATGTGTTTGGAATGTCACTGTTTATTTGTATTCCCCTTTTTGTTTGGATGCGAAGTTCTATCCTTATGTCTTAATAGACCTATATTTAGAGAAAGAGAACAAAGGTTCCACCAATGAAAGAATGATGATTCTAGTTCTTGCTTGCATTCTAGGTTGAGATCAATGGCCAAATCTTGGGCAAGGCAATTGGGTCAACGTGGGATGATGCTAAATCTCAGGTTCTTCTCTACTAATTATCAATTTCCACATGGATTCTTCCATGTCTCTAATTGTGTGTATCAAATTCATTTCTCTTACACTTTTTTAATTGTAAACAATTTCATTTAGGCTGCAGAAAAAGCTCTTTTATCCTTGAAAAATTTTCCGGTTCAGTTTCCTTACAAGCGTCAGGGCTCTCCGAGGTGAGTAGTTTTACCCATTATGTTTATTTTCACGCTGATATTTAAGAATGCCTTGCATCTTATAAATTCAGCTTAATAGTTCTCATTGCTGAACATCTCTAACTTTACTCAATGACAATGCATACCTCTTCTTGCCGTTGTTTTGCAATTATCCATTGTTCTAAATCTTCCTGATTCAGATCCATGCAGGACATGTCTAATAAAAGATTAAAACCCGATTTTTCTAGAGTTCTCCAGCGAATGCCATCAGGTGGCCGGCACCCGAAGAACAACGAATCCCCTGTTCCTTAACAAAATCCCTCCTCTACATTATTCCATCTTTGTATACTTCACAACCCAATGCCAAAGATATGTAACAATTGCAGATATATCCCTCCTGAAGCCAAATGTTTAGATATTGCCCGCTGTTGTTCACTTTTGTCTCTCTAGATTGTTCAACTAACTGACTGACTGAACTGACATCACTTGCTGGAAGCGCGACAGTTTAGATACCCAAACTTTTGTAACAAGAGGACGGAATGACAGTCTTTGGCATATTCGGGGGTTTCTTACACCTGCAGATTATCTTGACATGTAAATGGAGCGTGGTTATACTGAGAAAAAAGGGGCCATCAACCGGGAGATCCTTGGAAAGCAAGTTTTGCAAAAGGTATTTGCGGATCGAACATACTCATTGATGTGCCGGGGCAGCTGCCGCGACCTCCGGAGCCGATGTAGGTGTGTTTTTGGGGGCACTGTTTTGAGGTATAGTATAAGCTCTTCTTTATTTTGAGTTATGGATTATTTAGGGGGTGAGTTGGAATGGGATTTTATTGAACTGAAGTAAATTTTGTATAGGTGTAAATTGATTGTGCTTATTTGCAATCTGTCTTCTATCAAAGGGCTTATAATTTATTTGCTTGTTTATGCAGAAAATCTTCTGTTGCTGCATATATGATAGGGAATTAATTGTGAAAATAAATTAGGTGGTGGTTTTTATAATTTGATTTGATTTGATTTTTTTTTTTTTTTTTTTATTATTATGATTTTATATGCAGATGGTATATAATTTTCATATTATATGGATAAGTAAATACGCAGTGTGTTTAGTATTTCCAATTTTGTGTATAGATAAATAAAATGGTTAAATGACATGATAGATTTCTAACTGTGTACAAAATATAATCTCATATATTGTTACATTAGTGTTGAATGTTTATATATTAGATGATAACATTTTGGACCAGCGTATATTATTCTACATCAAATTTTGATTGTAATTTAACTTAATATATATGTATTTATATTGTTGAATGATCGCATACATATATTCGTTAGTGTTAGAAATGGCTTTTAGTTCCAAACTTCCAATAATATAACAGTAAACTGGTAGTTAACAGCTTCGTGATCTTCATTTAGAAGAAAAGTGGAGGGGACGCATTTTAATTTTTAATATGAAATAATTAGTGCGGTTTTTGGAGGGTAAAATGAACACGTCACCGCGCAGTGACGTGACGTATATATACGCATTACAGTACACTACACAGGTATATAAGCAGGTTTACTGGATACGGAAGCATTCATACGTTGCTTCCGCGTTGGCGGTGGAACAACGAGAGAGAGAGAGAGAGAGAGAGAGAGAGAGAGAGAGAGAGGAAATCGAGATTCCGGCGGAACAATTCTAGAGTGAAGAGGAGATGGAATCGTTCGACGCGTACAGCGCGGATGGTGACGAGGCGGCGCGTCCTTTCGAGAACGGCGGTGGATACAGCGCCTTCGACGATTCCTATACCGTGTTTTCCTCCGTTGATACACCGCCTCACTCTGCCGCACCTTACGCTTCAGAGTTGGGAGAGTCGGAGAACTTGCAGGTGAATCATGCGGATAGCTCCGATCCGTTCGGTTTCGGTTCTAACGGTGGTAATTTCGGAGCTTCTGATTCGGTTCCGATCTCGAATGGCAATGCTAATGCACCGTATGACATCGGCGGAGATTCGGAGGGGCTATTCAGCTCGGATGGACCAATCCTACCGCCGCCTAATCAGATGCAAGAGGAAGGATTCGCACTTCGGGAATGGCGGAGGTTAGATCCTATTTCGATTATAGCTCTATTGATCCTTCGATGCTCGTGAAATTTGATATATCTACGAGTGGGATCTGGCTATTAGGTATTCTGTTGCGCTTACCAGATGTTGCTGTAGGCCATTTTAGCTTTCCTGCTGCCGATCGCGTGGAGATCTCTTGTTGTGATTGTGATTTTTTATTTACAAATATGATGAAAATGAAAAATCGTAGTCGGTTTGCCATCGCATGGCTCATAACATCTCCATTGCATAATTTTGTAGTTTAAGAGGAAGCATTAATTGAAGTATAAGTTGGTTTCGGATGAATCTTTAGAAGTTAGTCATGGTGTATCCAACCAATTTAGAACATATATGTGTAATAGCTAAGTATTATTTTGACACCCTTGACCTGGATAGTTGTTTAGAGTTAAGATGCACTCCGTTTGATCAAGGATGTAGCGTTATCTCAAGCGAATTGCCATAAACATGATTTACTCCCGGTGATCTATATTTCCTCAGCGCCGCACACACATATGATATATATATATGTATATATCTTCTGTTGCCATAATTTAACTTGTTTATAATTTTTGGATCGATTGAGGGTGATAAATTATTGATTAGTGTGCATTGTTGTAAGCATGAAATGATGTTTGATGGTTGCATAAATCGATACGTTATGCTTTCAGGTTTGATTCTGCCATTCAGTTAGTTATACAAGTACTACGCAACAAACCTTTAAATTGCTCTTGCATCCATTATTCCATTTTACTTTTGGCCTGAAAATCCACCATTCCATTTAACCTTAAAAGCCCAAACGTGTTCAAATGTGTTATTGTTTGTACTTTGTAAACATCATGCTATAAAAAAATAAACCTCAGAATTGACATTCATGCTATTCTCAAGACTCCACTAGCTTTCCATTCATTTCAGCTTTTGATGCAGGTTAAATGCCATTCGTCTTGAGGAGAAAGAACAGAAGGAAAAAGAAATGAGAAGCCAAATTATTCAAGAAGCTGAAGACTACAAGCAAGCTTTCCACGAGAAACGAAAACTCAATATAGAGACCAACAAAACCAACAACAGAGAAAAAGAGAAGGTCTGAGCTTTTTTCTTTGTTTCCAGATCTTCACACCTTTTCTTTATTCAAATCTCTTTCCTAGCATAAGAACATTCTGTTACTTCTGTATATCACACACAAAACAGCTATTCCTAGCTGGTCAAGAAAAATTCCATAAAGAGGCCGACAAACAGTACTGGAAAGCCATAGCAGAGCTCGTTCCTCATGAGGTTGCCAACATTGAGAAGAGAGGAAAGAAAAAGGATCAAGATAAGAAGCCATCCATCACAGTCATTCAAGGCCCAAAACCGGGCAAACCAACCGACCTTTCAAGGATGCGTGGAATCTTGGTGAAGCTTAAGCACAATCCCCCGCCTCACATGATGCCACCACCCCCTCCCGCTGCTCCAGCTAAGGCTGGGAAAGATGGGAAGGATGCAGAAGGCTCTAAAACTTCAAACGGTGCTGCAAATGCTGAACCAGCAGCCAATAATTCTGATCCTAACAGTGTTCCACAAGCCTCCACAGAAGCAACTCCTTCCGCCAATCACCAACCAGGTAACTAACGCTTTCCGAGTTTTGATTGCATACACTAGACAATATATTGTTTCCATATATATAAATATATATTCTTTTTCTGAGGGTGGGGTGGGGGGTGTTTAGGTTCTTTTGGCCGGATATGGCACTTTGTGTTGAAATTTCAGCTTATGAATAATATTCTTGTAGTTGTGTAGAATGGTTTACATATTCTGGTATTGTAATGTGTTGTGGTGTTCTTTGTTTGGTTGAGTGCAGCATAAATGTTGTAGTTATTACTGCTAGTCGAAGGGATAGAACTCTTGCGCCGCACCGCACCCATATTACGACCATGCAATTTACAGTTGACAAAAAAAGAAATGGATTTTGAAAATAATTTTGTAATTTATTTGTGATCACTTAATAATTTTGATGGTTCTTAGACCATCAACAACAAATCAGTGTGCAATACATATACAATGATACAAATATGCATATTTGAAGATTGTAAAAAACGGATAGCAATGAATAGTTGCTGAATTTCAGCAGCAGCAGTTCTCTAAATTTCTATCTTTATCTAATCTTATATTATCTCGGGGTTACCTGAGTAATAGAAATAGGAGCAGAGCTCATCTGGCCAGTCGAAGTGTCCGACGACTTATACACCTTCGTCTGGCCACCACTGCGCCGCCCGGAATCCTCAAAGAAACCGGGCGGCGTGAGCTCCTTTTCATTAAGCCTCACATTTTTAGTAAGCATCTCGACAACCTGGCTCATCGCCGGCCTTCTGCTAGCATTTGCTTGAGTGCAGAATAGAGCTGTTTTTATGTACCTTAGAACCTCTTCCTTTGGGAACTCTCCCACCTCTTCATCAACCATATCCAGAAGCTTCTCTTCTTTGTAGAGCTCCCATGCCTGTGAAGCAACTATCTTATATTACGACCAAAATGGCACTTTTTTTTTTTTAATGTATATAAAAGTTAAGTGTAGAATTGTCGGCATATACCCATTCGATCAACAGCATCCGTGCGCCTCCATAATTGGCGTGCGCGCTGCTTCTGCCGCTTACAACTTCGAGCATTAAAACACCAAAGCTGTAGACGTCAGCCTTCATGGTTAACTGCCCGCCCAAAACGTATTCGGGAGCCAAGTAACCCCTGATCGAGATGACTAACTTATAGTTAGAAACCTTTAGAATCTTGAGAGTCAATAGATTTGAGATAAAGGTATGGATAGACATACGTTGTTCCAGCTAATTGTGTGCTGATGTGGGTTATGTCGTCTGGAAATAGCTTAGCCAGTCCAAAATCTCCTATTTTCGGGTGAAACTCCTTGTCGAGAAGTATGTTGCTAGCCTTGATGTCTCTGTGCACAATGTGAGGGATAAGTTCTTCATGAAGGAATGCAAGTCCTTTGGCAGTACCCACGCAAATGGCAGACCTTCTCGCCCAGTTCAATTCTAGAGACCTTCTTGGACCTACAAGGGGAGAAGTGTGTTTAGCATTTGATTTGGGAGAATTATGTCTTATTGTGGTTCAAACATGGGATGATTTAGAGAAAATACCTAGTAGTACGCGATCGATGCTGTTGTTCTCGACGAATTCATACACCAACATCTTGTGTGGTCCATGAATACAACAACCGAGTAGTTCGACGAGGTTTGGGTGTTTAACATTGGATATAGTATTGATCTCTGTTAAGAATTCGCGTACTCCTTGATTTGATTCCAGAGAAAGCTTCTTCACTGCAACTTGTGTTCCACTTTTGAGAACTCCCTGTTTAAATATGATTTCGATTAGCTAAGAAAATGCCATAAGAGTGTATATATATATATATATATATATATGTATGTGTATATAGAGGTGCTACATTATTTTATTCAAAGAACAACACAGACATTATTGACAATCAGCCCATCAAGTATAAATAAACAGCACAATGTACATGGCAATATAATACAATTGCAACATATTTGATAATAGTCCACAAACCACATACAACACATTTCATCAAATATAAATCTGTCAACACATAGTTTCAATTAACATAGCATATTTAATTAAAATCATATGTTGTTAGTCAATAATTTATGTTTGTCAACACAATATTGAATAAAATAATTCACATTTTGACAACACCCTATATATATATATATGTATATATGTGCGCGCGCACATGCGCGAGCAAGTGTATCAATCAAGTTCCATGGCCAAATAAATGGCAAAATGCACTCAGTTATTTTTACACCTTTGAAGAGATGAGTTATTGAGTTAGATAATGTAAAATGATAAACTTGGTTCAAATAGTATAGAAAGGCTACCTTTCTTGCTTATTTTTACATTAACTCAACTCTATCATGAGAGCACTTTCATTTTAATTTCTGGAATTGCAATGCACGATTAAGAATTTCAAACTCGTGTGTAGATAATTCAAGGATTTTACAAAAAGAAATAACAATTTGAAACCATTGATGAGGAGCACAAATAAGTTAAGTATAGTACCTTGTAAACTGTACCAAAACCACCTCGCCCTATTTTGTTGGTAAGACTGAAGTTGTTTGTTGCCGATCGTAGTTCGTTGTATAAGAAGCTTTTGGTATTTACAACTGAGGCACCTGGTAAAGACATATGATGTGGGAACAGTTGAGAAGAAGACATTTAGAATAAGAATAGTTTTGAAAAGAATAACAATGGTGCACCAAATGAAAGAAACACAGATGAATAAACCATCTACTTATAGCATCGTACACCCACCCCAACTGTGTCCTAAGCTAATACAATGTTCAAAAGTGTTCTCAATACATTGAAACGATGAAGTTTACAGAGCTGCAGAATTTCCTATTTAATTTTCGAGTGGGAAGCGAAAAGTATACCTATTTCTATGAACAGTTTCTCAGATTCTACGAGCATGCATATACTGCTAAGCCAACACTGGCAACAATATGATTTCAATATCAAATAGCATTTATGTTGCAATTTGAAACTTGAGTGACTTTCTCTAACAACATATTGCGAGGAAATGGTTATAAATTGTAAGCCGAAAACGGTGTTATGTTGAATCCTGAGATCAAAATCATGGAAACTGAAAAGTAGAAATAAAAAATGAAAACAGACTGGTGAAATGCTATGCATCAAAATTTGAAGTTGTTCTGCCACAACAGAGTGATGAAACATTTACCTTCTTGTTCTTCTATGGATTGCTTATCTCGTTTCTTGCTTTTCTTCCGAAGCACGGTTGAGGCAACACAACAGCTGCAATTCATGTCCTTGTTTCTATCACAATGATCGCCAAGACTCACATGCGTCAACGTCCACAATAATTATTTATCAACGCATCAGTAGATCTCCCCTTCAACATCTATCCAAGGATCAACGATTTTTCACTCAGCATACCTTCAAAATATGATAATATGCATAAAGTTAACAAGGTTTACGATATTGCTATCGCTTGTATGACTCTCCATTACTGCGATTAAAACTCATAGTCATAGAAAGGATGGGAAATTTTCTTGTACATAGTTGATTCTGCACGAAATGGAAATCGTAGGCAATTACATCTACTCCAGAAAATAATGTGAAAAGCAACAGAACTATACTGAGTTGACTCCCCTCTCTCTCCCTTCTCTCTCAACAGAATTGCTTCAATTTAATTCAGAATCTCAAACATAAACGATATTTTACAAAACTAGAAGCAGCACCAGCTCAGAGTTAGACGGAAAAATTAGAGAAGCAGCAGCCGCAGCCACTCAAACAGCTAATATGTTCGTTTGTACACCATTTTCACAACGATCTCAGAATTCCTAACACACAGAGATCCATAAAGAAAAAAAAAACAAGCAGCAGAGAGAAATTAATCAACAACTAAACACATTTGACAATTCAAAAAATGAAACAAGGACTGCTGCTACTCACCAATTAATCAGTCGCCACGATCGAACTGTAAATGCGTAAAATCGATTTAAGGAAAGTGATCGGAGTTGTAGGCGTGCGTGTAGCTGTGATTTGAACGGTAACACCGCGTGGAGTCCTTCCTTGGATGCACGCGGTGGAAGAGGCAACGGAGAATGAGTCAGAACTCGGAAGTCATGGCTGGGGGAGAGAGCTTCGTCTGCCACTAAAATACACACACCTCGATTCTATGCTGCTGGTAACGACCAACTACAGGAATTTGCCACGTAACCCTCAAACTAAACCCGTTTCTCAAATTTGTCCTCTTAAGTTGTCAAAATGACAAGTTTCACCCCTTGAATCTATAATTATTGCCGATTGCACCCATTTGCATAATTCCCCCTTCCTGTATAATTTCTTATATACACGTGAAAATCAATCAACAATTTTAATTCTATTACTAAATATGTCCCCCTTTTTATGCTTGCTTCATTTTCAGTACGTTTTTTTTTTTTGTGTGCGCGTAATTTTTAATAGTTTTTTTTTTTCCTTCGTTTGTATGTTTTTATAAATTATTTTTCAAATAATAAAAAATATATTGTAAATAAAGAAAATTTACAAAAAATTTAAGATATCCCAAATTAAGAATAATAGTAATAAATTGTTAAGAATAAAAGAAGTACTACAAATTATGACATCAGATTTGATGGTAGGCTGAACGACCATTTGCCACATAACAATTGTTGAACATTTCAATATTTTCATTAATCTGCAAAAAAGTATATAAATCTATGTATTTAAAAAAATTGTATTGATTGTTTATTTTTTTAAGCTAAGCTTTCATTAAACAAATATTCATTCAAATTACAAAGTAAAAAGCCTCCTGGCTACAGCACACTACCATATACCGTGAGGGAGTCACGACGACAGCCCAATCAGAAACAACTGAACGGTAAAACAATAACAGACAACACAAAGTCACAGACGTCATGGATTAGTCACAGGCGGTGAGGTTAGCGAAGGGAGGGATCGATCCTGTACATCAACCCCAGGTGGACCAGTTCGCCTCGCTTCCGACACGTGGCATGGAGGTAACCTTATTATACGCATCGACGGCGAAGAAAGCGCCACACATTGCACCCTCACTGTCCACTCTCGGCATGGCTTTCATTTTGTTCATTGGATGCTCAAAGCTCATTAATCCTCCCTCACTATGGTACATACACCCTAAACCAATACAAATATAAATAAATAAATAAACAATTAAATAATAATAATAAAGTAACAAATTAAAATAAATAAATAAATTATACCTGCAGGGAAAGGAGCAAAGGATTTCCCACAGCTGGCTTTGACAATATCCACATCATCTGAGATCAAAACAGAGCCGTCCGATGCTACGCCCCAGTGGAGGCTCACTGCACTGTCCGCACCCTACCAAAATATTATGGCCGCGTTTGGCAAACCAAATCAGGAACTCAAATTTCGAAACAATAAGGCTGTGTTTGGATTGTAAAAACAAAAAAATTGAAAATGAAAATTGTGCTTACAACAGCAGCAAAGACAGCACCAGCCTTGTTGTCGTAGAGCACGAATCCAAAACTACCCTCTAGCTCTTTAAGAACTTGATGGGCAGGGAAAGGGCCCCTGTCTCTGAGAGTGCAATAAGCTTCAATAACAAACATGGCCTCATTGGCACCCTTCGACAGTCCATACTGCTTGTTCAGACCACATAGGTTGTTCAAACTCCCCAAGAAAATGCAGTACACGTCATTCACACTGCAAAACAGCCTGAAAACCGACCAGAATTGATCATAATTAGGTCAATTTGGGGATTAGGGTTTTACTTATTTTATGCACTTTTATTACATACCTTTGATTTGAAGCGTAGGCTAAAAGGGCTTTGTTTGGGAATCCGAGAGAGAAGCCATTGGAGGGATTTGAAGCTAGGAAGGCCTTGAGGGTTTCTTCTGGAGTTTTGGTTCCGGGACCTTGGGATGAAACTGGGCTATGGAGCTCGTTTGGTGGGCTCACCACGCCATTCTTGAATACAGCCAACATTTTTCTACTATTCTTCAATGGAAGGAAATGAACAGAGAATTAGTGCTTATCTGAACAACGAAAGAATGATGATGGAAAAGAGAACGTTTTGGTACTCTATTTATAGGCTACCGTTGTGGGGACAGCTCAATGCGTGGCAATTTTATCCAAATGTTCTTTGATTTTGCGTGTGACTCCTGGATTCGGACTCCGGAACCGATTTGCACCGTCTATTGGTGTTTGGGACCTGGACGCCCGGGAGTGGGTCATCGCCTGTGTAAAAATATTTATTACTTATATTTTGCTGTTATTGATAAATATGGTAAGTGCAGTAATGTGTATTTACTGTTTAAAAATTATTGGAATTTTGAATTAATTAATAATATAAATATCTACGTGGAGATGCATCATTTGTACTGCTGGCGACACGGAACCCGAGAATATGTCAGCTAATGTTTATCCACAACCGCAATTACATGTGACTGTGACAATAATATGAGTCATTAGATTTAATCGGACGGTGGAGATTTACTCAATGTTTTTCCTTTCTCCAACCATTAAGCAGTGGTTGGGCTAAAGCATTGCATATTCTTGCTTGTGTAAACAAATAAATTAAAGATTATATATTAATGGTCTGTATTAATTTATTTTTTTAATTTGAAGTTTATTGAGGTGTTTATTGCGTTATTTAATATATTTAAACAGTAAATATTATATAATATAAATTTCCTTTCAGGTAAAATGGTCAGTTATATTTTTATTGCATTATATTTAAATTAAATGACATATGGATGCCAGATTCCATTACAAGTAACTTATATTATAATTCGATTCATTATTTTGACATATATTAAATTCAAATGAGTCGAAAAAACTAGGCTGATTTTATTTCCATTTCACTTATGATTGATTGGGCCCTAAAGCCCATATAGTTGCAATTTAATACTTACATTTTTATATAATGGGCCTATAAGGTTGGCCCATCATGCAACAACATCGAAAGAGCAAAATACATTTAGGGTGTGTTTGTTTGAAGAATTTTGGAGGATTTCTACTATTCATCCAATTTTTCCCCCCAAAAACATCACATCAAACACCTATTTTTCATTTTTTATATTATACTAAAAATCAATTTTACATTCAAAACATCACATCAAACCCTATTTATATCACATCATACAACTATTCAAATTCAAAATTTTTACTATTCAAATCCCAATCCAAAATCCAAATCCCCAAACAAACACACCCTTACTAAAAACTAAATAAAATATATATATATTTAATCAAATTCAGTTTAAATTTTGATATATACACAGAGCAATCAGTTTGCCACACATGGCAAAGGCAATTAAATTTGACAAAAATGAAATTATTTATTTCTTTTAATTTTAATAATAATAAAATAGAATTATCCATGTCGTAACTTGTTGGAGTGTGTTGACTAATCCCCACCGTCCAGACAATGTCCCAGTCGCATAAGGTAGTTAGAGAATGGAACATTAATATAACCGACAAGTAACTGCTTATCCTCACTGGACCTCGATTTACCACAACTCCGGGACTCCAAGCACCGGTTTAATCTTCACCGTTCATCACGTAATCGAACGGCCTAGATACTCTGGAAAGTGCGGTTCCATTTCATCCCAGCACCTGTGGAACCCACCGAGCATTAACTGCTTTTGAGCAAAGATTTTCGATAACACGGGTTGTCCATCGCCTGGACCCACAGGCCAGGACCCTCCGCAATCTTCAACGATATTTTATAAACATTTTCAGGATTCGTTATTTTGCCGTTGTAGCGCATCAACTTTTTTATATTTTTAAAATAAAATTTGCTTGTTATCTTTTAATTTTATTTCTATTAATAAATAAATATTATATTTTTATTTTTTTAATAAGAAACTATTCATATTAATTATGTATAAATATATAATTTTTAATTATATAAAATTTGATCATGAATTAACATTGAACATACAAGAATTATTTTTTAAAATACTCAAAATTTATTTAAAGGTATTTGTAATAAAATATATATTGTGGCATAAATTAACTTACATCATAATTTCCAATTTTTACATCTTAACTTGCAACTAAAGACATCCTTTTAAAATTATATATATATATATTATATTAAACATTATATTGAAAGACTTTCAAGTCGAGTGGGTTTGGCATAAAGTATAAAAAATGGAAGACAATACTTACAATGTAAGTAATTAAGTATAACTCTTACGTGGTAAAAGAACTGACCTAATTTTATCTAAATTCATGTTTATTATAAACTTATTAGATTTTCTTCTTTTATCGATCTAATATTAAATATAAATTTGAGTTCGATTAAGTTTTGTTTAAAAGCTTAGAGAACAAGATGAATAATCTTACGTATAACTAAAGCATATAAACTTTACATATGTTTCTTCTTTCATTGATTGTTCATGATTATTTTATATTGATATTTTTATTTAAGCATATAATATCATTACAGTCATGGGAAAAAATATACTAATTATTTAAATTTTCCTAACCAATGACGTGTACATTCACAGTACTTTTAAAGATATCGAAAAAAACCAGTGGATTTGTTGAGTTTCATACATACAGAGACACACACACATATATATATATATATAATTAAATAAAATTAGTTAAGGTCAAAATAAATAAAATTAAATTCTTCTTTGACTTGACTCCATCGCATAAATATTTAACCAATACAGTAATAATAATATAACACAAAGTGTATTTAGATATATTTTAAAATTATTTTGTAATTTAAGATTAATTTGGAAATAGTAATATATTGAATAAAAATAAAAATTGATGCAGTTATATGAACGTGTTATTTTAATACATAATACATGTTGAATAAAAACTTAATATATAGTGTGATATTAAAATATTTTAACAAATAATACAAATAAATCAAAAGGGTAGATTAAAAACTTTTGACAAAATTTTTGTCCAAATATAATCAATACAAAACCATCCATTATGGTTCCTTATTCTTTAGGGTTTAGTGGGCAATAAAACACAAAACCTTTTAGTTATTTACTATGTTATCACAAATTTATATATATATATATATATATATTCTCACAACATTTTAAATAAATAAGAGAGTGCTGGTAAATAAATAAATAAAATATGAAGGTGAAGAGGATGACGATGACCCAAATATTACGGCTTAGACAGTGCAGCAGATCGAGATGAGCATTTGTCCGAGAGTGTGAACGCGTTGAACATATTCAGCTCAAAAAGTCCCTCCCCAATTTATTGTAATAATATTATTTAACTTCCTACCACGCCAATGTTTTTTTTTATTATTATTATTTTTTTTGCAAGATTTGATTTAGATTTTTATATTTAAATAATATCTAATGTATCAAGAAAAAAAAAAAGAAAAAAAGAAAGAAAAATGCTCTCCATATATTTTATTATTTTTTTAAAATATAAAATTCAAATAGTAAAAAAAAAAAAAAAAACTTACAACTAAAAGTGCAACTAATTTTAACTGAATTTGTGAAAGAGACAGTTACTCGTCTTGTCAAAACGACGTCGTATACGTGTGGGGTGCAGTAGACGACGTCGTATACGACATACCATTTTCATTCCACATCCACTGAAAACGGCAACTATCATCTTTCTATATATCTATCACCTGTTTGAGTCCACGTGTCCCATTTTTGGTCCCTCCCTCCCGCTCACGCTTCTCTGATGACTAGCGGAAATTTTGGGGTATGTTTGGTAGTGTAATTGTCAATTGAGTTTGGATATCGATTTCAATAAAAAAAAAAAAAAACGGTAACATTTTAAATTTATGATAAAAATTTTGAAAACTTCAAGATATACTGATATTGAAAATATTTAATTAAATATTTATTTTATATAAAATTTTTGGATGGGAAAAAATAAATAAATAATAACAATAATGTAATATATTCGATTTGTATTTTAAGGAGAAGAGATTGAATGATTTGTAATATGAAGCCAATTAATCCCATATCCAAAACACACCCTTTGACTTGGGGTGGATTGATTTTGAAGGTAGTTTAAATACCGTTGGCCACGTGGCAATGCACACCAATTTCGGATATACGTACATCTGTATGAAAAATATACACGTCTGTGTTCAACTTTTGCCTTTGGTTGGTTTTTATTTTTATATATGCATTAAAAATTATTGTTTTTAGTATTATAGTTTACATCATTTGTATCAAAGTATTGTTTTTTTAATATTGCATTTAAGAAATGTGTTTCTTTGGAATTTAGATTTGTATTTTTTGAGTTTAAAATAGTAAAAAACTCAATTAAAATAGTATTTGATACACTGTTTTATTTATATATATATATATAATTTAATTTGTTGGTAATAGATTAAATGAAAATTTGATATTTAATTATAGTTTAAAATAAAAATGATAACCAGTGTAATAGCAAAACTTTACCGACATATTTGAGTGTGTTTGGTTTGGTATTTTGATTTTGAGTTTGAGTTTTTAATAGTAAAGAAAAATTGAATTTAAATAATTGTACGATATGATATAAATAGAAAAAAAAAATATTTAATTTGATAATTTTAAAAAAAAATTAATAAATAATAAAATTCGGATAAAATTCTCCAACCAAACACACTCTTTCAAACTAGTTGATAAGTGCAGGTATCAATTAATTAATGTAAAAGAAAAATAAAATTATTTAATGTAATATATTCTATTAAAAATGAGTATAGTGTATGATGTTCGGTATATAATATCTACACTAAGAACACACCCAATATATACACATAATGAAAATAAAAATCAACAAAATATCAATCTAAGCATGTCTAAAATTATAAACACAAATAATATTTAAATATTTATTTAAAACCTAATACAAATAAAAGAAATCCAAGGTACTTATAGAGATTAAAGTGGATAAATGTCACATAAACACACAATAACACAGATAAATGTCAAATAAATGAAAATTCCCATCCAAACAAGGCACATGTGTTTGTTTATTTTAAATTAAATACTTACACTTGCTTATTATCTTACATACATTATCGTTAATAATAATAATAATAATAATAATAATAATAATAATAATAATAATGATTAATAAATAAATAAATATGAGAAAAAAGGTTGAATAATTATTTGTCTATTTGTGGATGACCCCATTATACATTGTGGTTCAATTTTCCCGCGGGACCAATTATTCATAAAGTCCCAAATATTAATTTAAATAGTTTATTTACGAAAATACGAAAAAAGTGAAACCTTTTTTTACCTGCTAAAATGGTAAATGGTCGGTGGAAGAGTGTAGCCCAGGCTGTGTGGGCCCGGACTCGCCCATCGCCATATTCGTACTGTCCTCGCCGACTGAAAATTCCAACTCCGGGACTTCAACTAGTAAATGAATCTGAACCGTTGAACGTCCTAACTACTGATCCAACGGTGTGTATTTAGTTCTTGACATGTTAGAAGACGACGGTCCGCATTAAATACCGATTTAATGTATATGAAAAAGATTGTTAGAAATATCCCGAATATATGTCAGATGAAATTAATTAATTTTATGCGTATGTGATATATTTCTGCGTGTAATTAATCGGTAAGAAAATAATAATAATAATAATAATAATAATAATAATAATAATAATAATAAATGGCCAATACTATTGTGTTTGACGTCATTTATCCGTAAGATTAATAAATACTTTTGTTTAGATTATATGATACATATAAATTAAATTCAAAAATTCAATAAGCCATAGTATAGTGAATTTTATCTTTTAAATATAATTGTTTGATTGAAACTTAGGTGATAGATATATAATAATATTATATATAACTATATTTTATTGTAAAAGAAACCATACAAAAATGAAGATGTTAAAAGTAATAATTAACAAAGACATCTTTAGTGTATGTTTAGTTGGAGATTTTGTTTTATCGAATATTAGTTTATGTACTTTTTGTTGAGAAAAAATAAAAATAGTGTATTTTTATATAAATCAATGAAAATTAATAGTAGAAAAAATAGGGAAAAAAATTACCGAGTGAACTTTTATACCTTAACAATAATATATGATTCATTGAACAATATTTTTAGTTACCATTCAATCATTTGACATTTAGTTAACAATGAGTGTGTCTAAAATTAAATAAATTATATGAATGACAGGAATGGTATTCTTGTTTAAGACCATCTCCAACATATTCCTTCATTTTTGCTAAAAAAGCAGTTAATTTACGGTAATTTTACTCCAACCATAAACTTCAATTTTTCACTCTAAAAAGTATATTCCATATATATTCATCTTTTATAGTATTTTACATAACTTTATATATATATATAAATTACACCCCAACTTTAATTTATTTTTACAATATAACCCAAATATATATAATTACACATTATTTTTAAAAAACTATATAATTATATATCACTTTTCGAAAGGTAAAATTATATATCACTTTAAAAAATAAAATAAAATTATACATTATTTTTAAAAAATAAAATTATATCACTTTTCAAAAAATAAAATTATACATAATTTTTTAAAAAAAATATAATTACACAATATATCCAAAAAAAATAACAAAAATACATAAATACCACAAAACACCACACAAACTTCACTCCAAAAATGGAGTGGAATGTACAGTGTTACTCCATATTTTTGCACAACCTACTGGATTGGAGTTGCCCTAACAATATCCGTACAATAAGTAAATAAATTATAGCCTAAACTTTAAAGGTAGGGTCAAAATAAGATTAGCATACATTGTCAAAACATTTATAATCATATAATGAGTTTTAAATGAATGTAATATTAAAAAGTTTGTTTATTTGTATCCTCCCTTTTTTTTTCTTTTTTTTTTTTTTTTCCGGGTTCCACGTCATTTTAATTATTAAATTTCTTAATTACCATAATACCATTTAAAACAATTTAGTAAATATTAATTTTTTATTTAACATATGATATATAATTACTAATCCATTCTACATTAAAAAAAAAAAGAAAAAAAAAACATATGAAAACAGTTAGATGATGTAATAATCATTTAACTTAAAAATTTAAATTTCTAGGAATAAGTATAATTTATTTAGTTATATCTACAAATAGAAATCAATTAAATTTAGTATGATATCAAAGTCATAGATGTCGTGTTCGAATCTCATCGTCCACATTGTCTCTCGTTTATAAATAAATAAATGATATGTATTTGTAATAATTTAAACTTTTTAAGTGAGACCATCATTTATACAATCTTACAGATACCAACCCAAATAATACTAGCAATTTGAATCAATTGTTGGTTACAAAATTCAATAATGATGAATGAATTAATTCAATTAAAAAAATTATATCTAATTTAAAAGATTTTTAAAAATAAATATTTAACATATTTATATTCATTAATTAATGAATCTATATTATATAGCCCTATAACAAATCTATATAGTATTCATAATATTATTTAATGCACAATTATGAAGTTATTTTAAATTAAAATCATTTAATTAATAATTGGCTTACTTCTAAAAACTTCAATCTCAACGTATAATTTACTATTATAGTATTTAAGCATCTTGCTTTAACACAGATTTACACAACAAAGGACAGCCGTTCGCCGCTAATAAAAGCCCCTTTATCTTAAAAACTATATATATATATATATATATATAATTATATTGCAGAAAATAAATAAAATAGTAATTCATTTTCATATAGTTTATTCATATAAATAATCTTACTAAGAGAAAAGAAAAAGGAAAGACAAAATAAAGGTGACAGTGTTAGAAATTTGTAGTTATGTGGGGCCTGTTTTTAAATTAATTAATTGGCACTTTATTTGATTAAATACAGTCAACAGTAGTATTGTAGATATTTGGGGTACTGACGTTGTTGATTAATGTTTTGTTAATTAAACTATACATCAACGGGCAATAATTAACCACTTTCAATAGTTATTTATTGAAAAAAAAAGTTCGATTTTGTGGGTGTGTTATTTTATAACTAAAAATTTCATTAAATAAATTAATTATATCTAAAGTAATTCTCAAATAACAACCATTGCATAGTTGATAAATTTAATCTGATAAACACAATTAAACAGTATGACGTTGATATTTTTATTGCTAAATACTGTCTAGTTATGATGCTGAAAATATTTTATAGACATTTATGTACATTCAATGCAACTTTTGTAGCAATATCGTATGTACATGTGTATGTGTATGTGTTTTGATAATTTATTGTGTTATTCAATATAATATTCTCTCATTTTCTTGTTAAATTATTTATTTTTTTATTTTGATATGTTACATATTAAAGTATATATTTATTTTAGTAATTTATACTGTATATTTAATATTATAAATATCTTTACAATTTATAATATATTATATAAATATCATTATTTTTATATTATACAATACTAATAAAATTATTTCAGTAAATATCAATATTGATACTAATATATTTTAAATTATGTGTAAAAGGCAAACGAATAGCAATTAAGAGAGCGAGGGAGCATTAAATTTTAATTTCAGTACTGTAGGTACTGTCATTTATTGTTTTGATAACTACTGTCGTTCTACAACCTGGATAAAGAAGATTCGGCTTGTAAGAAAATCTTTTAATTTCATAACCCGCAGGTAACTTATATCTTAATTAATTCAGTTTGACCTATAGTGGATAAACCATACCTTAATTACAACTGTCCCAATACTCCTTCCTGAACAAGAGCCATTCGATTCCCGCCACGGAAATCCCTGCGCTCCCTCATCCGACGGCCCAGATTTCGCCGGGGTCCACAACCAGCGTTCTTCGTCTATCGAACCTCCACGATTCTGTATAAATACCTCTTCCCCCGTAACTGCCATTTATTGCTCTGTTCGCACTCATCTGTTCACTCGCAAATCGCAATTGTACACATTTTGAGATAAACTAATTAAAAATTTGAATTCATTGCGAGCTTGATGAATACCTGGATTTTAACCATGCAAGCGTTGCTGATTTCTGCTGGAGCTCTGCTTTTAGGTATGGCGATAAAGGCGTCCGTTCCGGCGACGGTGAATGAAGCTCCGGCGGTGTGGCTGAAACCTCCTTATTTGTTTGTAATCGTGAACGGTATCATTATAACGATTTTTGCGTCGTCGCGATTCCAGCAGATTCGAGATTCGGAGCCGGCGGTTCGAGGCGATCGCCACCTGATTTCGGTGCAAACTCCTCCGCCGGAGGAGCTCGCGGCGTTGCCGGTGGAATCGGAGATTAAAAACGTCGTGGAGGAGCGGAAGCAGGCGGTTGTGGTCTACGAAAGTGGAGATCGGATTGTGGAGCTGAAACCGGTGACGGTTAACGGTTTGAGAGTCGATAGTAATGAAATTGAAGATGAATCTGTGGTTGATTTCGACGACGATGGTGAAGTTGAGGACGCATCCATGGAAGCGAACTCCGCGGTGTCGCCGGAGAGAATTCCACCGGAGTTTCAGCTGGAGTACTTCCCGACGGCGGAAGAGAAGCCTCCGGTAACTCCCAGAATCAATCGCCGGCGACCAATCCGAACCGCTGCTGAAGGTGAGTAATTTTTAAATTTACCAAAAAGTCCCCGTCAAACGACGTCGCATCGTTCTTAAAGGCTCTTAATATTTGCTGGCGTCACGTGATTTAAACGTGACATCATAAAAAATTAAATGCCTTTTTATTCCATTGAGAAACTTCTCAGAATTTCTACCCGAAAACCGCCAACATAATCACACAAAAATTTCACAAATCCCTAATTTTGACCTAATCGCTGCTTTCAAATTCCTCAACTCTTTCAGGAGCGATTCCGCCGAAACCGGAGAAGAATCAGACGCTGGAGAGCGTGTGGAAGATGATAACGGAGGCGCGTCACGATTCCTTCGCAACCAGCGACAGCAACGGCAACTATTCTCCGCCGACGAGTTCGTCGTTTCAGAAGGAACCGTCGCCGACTGAGGAGGAGCTGAACCGACGATTCGAGGATTTTATCAGAAAGATCAACGACGAAATGAGGATTCAGCGGCAGAAATCGTTGGATCAGCACATGAAGAAGAAGAAGGCGACGACGACAAGCAGCAGTGGAGCCCAAGCTTAATCCATTCCAGAGTACTTTGTTTTAGCAATATTTTGCTCTGAGGTTTGATTATCATATTATTAATTTTCCTGTTTTGCTTTAAAAAGCTTGAAAATTTTGGATTCAAGTTTTTATGGGGGGGGTGGGGTGTATTGTATTTGTATGCATACAAACTAACACAAAACGAAATCTGTATCTAAAATTATAAAAATATTTCTTTCTTGTATATGGTAGTGAAATTGAATCTACAATATACGTTTTGTTCACTTTATATGTTTATATATATATATATATATAAATTAAATATTTATCAATAAACACTCCTAAAACAAATCTTAAGCCACTGTTGATGAGGTGTTTGACAAATTAAATATTTATCAAGAGCTTTTAGCTTGTCAAAGTAATTTATGTATTTTAAATAAACTATTTGTTGGCCTAAAAAGTTAATTTTTTAAAAGCTATATATTTATTCTTTATTTGCCTGTTTCTTACTCTGTCCCAATAATTTTTTTTACCTTTTGTCCATTTTTGTTTGTCTAGTCTTATTTTCATAAATAATCATATCACTGTAAAATTATTCTTACTTTTTTATTATTTCACAATTGTCACTACTACACTCACAAGACAAAAAAATATCTTTTACCCGTAGTTTTTACATATAAATACATTTTTTACTGCAATAATTATAAATAATTTTAATATATTATTTATCAAATTATAATTTTATTTTTATAAATTTAAATTAATTAATTTTTATATATAATTAATTTTATTTGTAAACTATAATTATGTTATTATTATTATTTTATTTGTATATTAAAATTAAATAAAATAGAATAAATTTATTAAAAATTATAAATATATTAAATTAATCAATAATTAATATAATAAATATATATACTAAAATTTTATTATTTTATATTTTATATCATTTTTAATAGTAAATATTCATATTTCTTAATAAAAGTATATACTATTATTTTTATCAATCTAAAATTAATTAAAAAATATTTTATAACACATTCCTAATTTCAAATAACTAATAATAAAAAATTTTAAAATTTTAAAACTAAATAAACACAATTAAAAAATTTTAAAAGTAAAAATATAAATATCTTCAATTGTCATTTTACATATAAATAATTAATATCAAACATTTATTTCACCAAACACATTAATACAAACAACTAATTGAATGACCTATTTAAATCAACTAATTAAAGTATTGTATGTGTTCTTATAAGATTGTATTCCATCTTCAATTTTGTATTTTAATTTAAATAATATTTTAATAGAAAAATAAAGTATTTTTTAAAAGAGAAAGTCAAAATTATAATTAAAAAAAATCAAAAATAAAAAATCAAACCAAACAAATTATGCTCCAAAAAAATTAAATGAAAATAAGAAACAATCAAACACAGGTTGAGTACAAAATTTCTACCTTTATATATTTAAGTTTGGTGTTTTTTCTTTTTCTTAGTTCATCAATGATTATCATTATTATTATTATTATTATTATTATTATTATTATTATTTATAATTTGAGAATTCGCAATCCCTATCCGAAAATAGGTTGGGTAAACTTCGATTGAACCTAATAAAAAAAAAACCATGTATTCCTATAAATGTCCTTAATTGCTTAAAAAAATAGAGAATATTTTTAATAAAATATTGTCACCCACTTTATCTTTAGTCTATACTCATTGTTTAATCATCTTTTTCCCGTATTATTGGTTTTGTTTTTTTAACCAAAATCAAATAAAAAAATGCATTTCAGTGTAGTTTTTATATTATTCTATTTCCATTTTTTATTTTTTATTTTTTACGAAAAAAACGTATAAGAAAGGTCGCGGTCTTAGTGTGAATGGGCCATTAATTGCAATTTGTGGGTATTGGGCCCACACACTTTGGGCTGTCGCCTCACACTGTGGTTTCCAGTTAAGACGAATATTACTAATATTTTTTTAAAATAATAAAATAAAATATTGTAGTTGTTTCAAATAATACTCGTTCACACCTTTTTCACTTTTTTATACAATATTTAAGATAATGACATTTATTTACTTAGGGTGTGTTCGGTTGTAAGACTTTTACAAAATCTTACTATACATCTCATTTTTTCCTCCCAAAAACATCAAATCAAACAACTATTTTTCATTTTTTATATTATACTAAAAATAAATTTTACATTCAAAACATCACATCAACACCTATTTACATCACATCATACAACTATCAAATTCAAAATTTTTACTATTCAAATTCCAACTCAAAATCCAAACCCCCAAACAAACACACCCTTAATAATAATGAGTAATATTTATATATATATTTAATTATATTGATATTTTAAAATAAATTTAATATATATATAACACTAACTAATTAGAATATGCATTTTAACACTTTGAAAAATATTTATAATATGAATATGATATACAATACAAATAAAAATATATATATATAATAATTAATATAACTAATTTTATAAAATGGATAGAATTTTAAATGGTACGAGATAGAAATAAATTTTTTTTAAGGAATTCTATGATATAATATGATATCTAATTAATTAAATTAATTTATATTTATTAAATATATTTTGATATAGTAAGTTTAATGAAATAAAATTGTCCATGGTTATAAAAAAAAAAAAATAGAAAATATGGCCTCAAGAGTCAAGATTGGACAGAGTAAGTGCTTAATTTTCTATTAATAATATTTATTTTGGTTAAAAATATATAAATTTTAAATATAAATATCTTATTTTAAATAAAACTTTGAACCGCCGGTTCGACTTACGATTACAGTTTAAATGGAACCGAACCGCGGTTTGGATTTCGGTTAACTGCCGTCGCCGGCCTGGACCGTCGGTTCGAAACCTTCTGAGCAAGTCTAAATTTTAAGGGTTTTACTACTTTTCTTGTCACAGCGGCCATGGAGGAGGCGACGGCGGAAGACGGAGCACCGCCGAGTCTGCGCTCCCGTTCTCGCCACATAAAGAAGAGAGCTCTCAAGAACAAAA
Source organism: Andrographis paniculata (assembly GCF_009805555.1). Lineage (NCBI taxonomy): Eukaryota > Viridiplantae > Streptophyta > Magnoliopsida > Lamiales > Acanthaceae > Andrographis > Andrographis paniculata. The sequence goes on from NW_026137587.1 coordinate 6,254,683, forward strand.
CACTGTCACTGTCATTCAATGAAAAGGACCTCAAGTACGGGCTATTTCATCCTGTTTTGTTTGAATGATTCGCTTGTATTAACTTCATACGGAGGAATCCCTAATTGATTGATGATGATTTCTGATTTTTCTGTGGGTGATTGATTGTAGGGATTTCGTCACCGGTTTCCACAAGAGGAAGAAGAAGCGGAGAAAAGAGGCTCGGCAGAAGCAGGAAGAAGCAGACCGCAGAAAGCGCATTGAGATGCGCAAACGGGTTAGCACTTCACAGCCAGATGCTTTGCTTTGTTGTTCTAAATTGTTTCGTAACTCGTTCCCCTTCGTATGTCGACAACTCCACACGAGATGCTTTGCTTTGTTGTTCTAAATTGTTTCGTAACTCGTTCCCCTTCGTATGTCGACAACTCCACACGAATCTATCGGATTTTCTGGCCGTTTTTTCTATGGATCTCTCTCTCTCTTTTTTTCTTTTTTTTTTTCATTTATGAATTTATTTTCTTCAATTGATTGCACTGAAATCTCTGATACTTTGAAGTTTTTTGCTACCAAATCTCTGAATTGTGTGAATTCTCTGAAACTGTTGTTGAAGTATTTGCATTGCATAGTGTTGTTTTTTGAAATTGAAGATTTGTCTTAGCAGTGTACCATAATGCTAACACGTACCACTTGAATTTCAGAGAAAGTTGGAAAGAGATTTCATTATGAATAGTGGAGCTCCACCTGACTCAGGTGGCGATGGTGCTGAATCCGCAGCCGATGATGAAGAAGATGACAATTCTGAACCAGTTGCATCAGTTGCAGGTATTATCTCAAAACTTATATCAACGAAAATTTAGATTGCATAATAAACTATCTCTAGAAAACAAGAGGAATATAGCAACTGTTCGGACCGAAGAATATTACTTCTGTATGTGTCTAAGATGCCTCGATGCTCATGAACACACACACGCATGTAGCTATGAACATACAGTCATGGCAATTAATTGTCATGGCAAGATAATGATTCGCTTGACTGTAGTTTTGATACTACCCTATGTATAAGTTGCTAATTTGACTTGATGCTTATATATATATATATATATATATATGAGACTTACCATGCTGATTTTTTCAATGAGGACATGAAAAATTAGGAGACAACACCTGCTGTACTATTTGAAAACATGTGTTGTCTGTTCTTATTTAAGAATGTGCTTTATGAGCATATATGTAATGTCCTGAAATCAATAGAAGTTTGTTAGTTTATGTGCTGCATTTGTATTAAATTAATATAAGTTGAGTGTGTCTATCATCAGCACACAGTACCTATAGCATATATAAATATATATTTATGCTCTCAAATACGCACATCTATATGTATGTATGTATTGATGTGTTTAATCAAGGAAGCACACAAGCTTTTGGAACATTCCATACGATAAATTGTGTATGCTTTACTGCAATTTACAAAAACTATTGCGGTTTTCATTACATGCAATTCTTTTACGGTGATTTGCACGAGCTTCAAAACCATTACACATCATACTATATTGTACCATACCCTCTATTGCTTCACTAGACTTAAGTGTCGAATTCAATAGCAATCTCCATAGTGCTTTTTATAAACCCCTTGTGATCTTGTTTGGTTCAGGGACAACCATGTACGACAATGGTGATGTGCAAGTGACAGTGACTACGCGTGAAATAATGCCGGAGGAGGGTCCCACCCAACCGGAGCCGGCAAGACCTCAATCCCAAACAGAGGAAGCGGCTCTGGAGAAGAGAAAGCAAACGGTCATCCCTGTGAGCAAGAAGAAACAATTCAAGAAAGCCCCGAAGAAGAGATCCCGGGTGAAACCGCAGAGCAAGAGAGATAAAAAGAAGGGAAAGAAAAAGAACCAACAACACTAACTGTGTGATCTCTTGAATTTGCTCATCAAAGAGGATTTTCATTAAAAATTGTCTCTTCTTATTTTGTTTCACATTTTTTTATATATAATACATAATATATTACTATTATTAGGTTTTTCTATTTTAGGATTTAAATTTTCAGGAGGTCGTTTATTCTAGTGTGTTAAGATGCTACAGGTTGTGTTATTACTAGTATTGCTTGGGATATTTTTGGTGCACTATGTTCTACTTACTTGAACAGCTTGAAGGACTAGCTCATCCAATTATGATATATCTAATTGATAGAGTATTAGTTCATCCAATATATATATATATATATATTTTTTTTTTCTAACATTAGATTGTAAATTTGAACTCAACTAAATTAGAATTTGAATGAAGCTAATATAAAATCAACCTAAATTGGTTCAAATACTTGACATGAAAAAACATTAAACATCTTATAATAATACAAGGATTTATAGTTAATTATTATACTTAATATCTGTAATGTAGTTACCTATTACAATTATACAAGATCATCACAATATAACTTAAATTCTGAAAATTACTGACATCTTCTATTAATATGTATATAAATAGGTTACTTAAAACAATTTATCTTTTACTATAAATAACAATCGCAATTTCCAATTAATTAGTCAATAGGATTACCAAAGCAAAATTTGGGTTCTAAATCTGCAAGTTTTTAATTGTGATAGTCGAAATCTACGCATTAAATTATATAATAATAATAATTTCACTTTTTCAATACCCTTTTAAATAAATTAATTCAAATTAAATATTTTATACGTGTATTGAATGCGTATGCCTCAAAAATAATACCAAAAATCTCAACTGTAACTTTATTAAGGACAACAAAAAGACTTCCCACCACAATTATAGCAAGTAATTCAACCGTCCACGCGTTGACCGTTGCCCTACATTTATAACTAACTTCAAATCCACGAAATTACATTTATACCCTCTTCGGAAATGTACGCATTCCGCACTACATCCACGTCCGGTAACTTTAACGACCCACGACTACGCGTTACTGGTAAGCTACCATACACCAACCTGACCAATAAAAATCCGCCACGTCATAAGAGCACAAAACTCTTTCTGCTCGACACGTGTGCAGAATATTCTCGAAAATTAGAAATAGTAATAAAAAAATTAAATTAAAGACACGTCAATGCAAATTTAATGAATTAAATATATATATATTTTTAATGAATGGCTGAGCGTGTGGGAACTTAATTGCACAATCTGATATATATACATACATTCACTCACTGATATATATATATATGTATGTATATGTGTGTATATATAATCTGAGTGGCGGTTCTTAATTAGATGAACCGCCAATTGATTCTCCGCCTCTTGATTTGGATTTCTGCAATTTTAATTTCTCTGTTCAGCATAACCATCTGCTTAATAGGTTTCCTCAGTTCATCCTGTGGCTTATTGAATTGTTACTTAATATCAATTTTGCGATGAAGAAATTCGTTCCAATCAGGCGATCTTCGGAGAAACAGAGCTGTTTGAGCGTGCTGAAATCTGCAGCACTCGAAGATTTGCCTCAGGAAATTCTGGTTAGTAACAACTGTTTTAATTTCACGCTTTAATTGATGGAGGAAGTTAATGAGGATAGATTCCTTTTTCGTTTTGCTGATTGTGATACAAAAACTGAATTATTAATCATGTGTTGATTAGTTAAGCCATACCAATGCCAATTACGTATTCCTCTGCAGATTAGGGTTCTATGTGGAGTAGATCATGCTGATCTTAAGACTTTATCATTTGTGTCCAAATCTATTAGAGCAGCAGTAAGTTGCGCCTAATTTCAATCTCTGCTTCAGTTCATCGATTTGTTCTTCAAATTCTTCCTCGGTTTTTCTTCTCGGTAGAATCAATTTGTTTGGATTGAATTGAAATGCAGGCATTGATGGCAAAGCAATCTCACTTTGCCTTCAGCACACCTCGTAAGAATTCCACTTTTCTGAATACAAAACCAGAAGATTTTGGCTTCTTCGATGAGGTAGAAGCTCCAAATGCTCCAAAGCAAAGGAGGATCCGACGGTCCAGATTGAATGCGAAGAAACTGGCAGATTTATCTGTGTCACTATTTACTTCTGATGATGATAGTAATTGCTGGCAACGAAGGAAATTATTCCATCAAATTAATATACCCATTCAATCAGCGATGCTTGAAAATTGAAAACAACATCGTTTTTGCTTTTACGTCATACATGTAAAAAAATATGTTACTTGTAGTATATTGCAACCAAATACGAACAGAAATTACATATATATACCTTCAATATTTCAATATTATATACTTAATTTGTCCATCAAATTTACTCACTATTATTGATTTGTATATTTAATTTTTATTGTATGTTCAATATTTATTTATTTATTGCATTTTTTTAATGTACTATATTTAACAATTAATGCAAAAAAATTTAATAGTTGATTTGTCTTTTTATTTATTATTTTATTTGAAGAAGAAGAAAAAATGCATACAAGTTTGCAGTATATTTGATGGCTGCGGTAAAAGAGTTTTTAATATTTGTTTTTTTATATAAATTATTTTATTTTTATGATTAAAAATACTAGTTTTGTAAGGGATTGAAAACAAATTAGATTAAGAGAAAGATTTAAAAATACAATGGTAAAAAAAAAATATAAAATTCTAAATATAGATAAAAATATTAATTTATTTAAAAAATAAAAAAATTAATAATTGTATATATTAAAATTTAATTAAATTAATTTATATTTATTAAATATAGTTAAAATTAATAAATTTACTTAAAAATATAAAGTATTAACTATCATGACATTCTAAAATAAAAATATTGCAATTGTTCTTAGAAAAATGGGTAGAATGTACATATCAAATCACAATTGTATTTTAATAGAAAATTTTCAATACTAATGTTACTGTCCCATGATTTAATATAGACATTATTGAGATAATGAGGTGCCCTAAATAAATTAATTATTTAATTAATTGTTAAATAGAGGAGCTATGGCCTCTCAGGCTGTCAGCGGTTGTCAACGAAGATTAGTTCGCACGTGGACTCTAATCTCGCTCGTGTCCAGTTACGACGAATAAGCGTTTCTTTTCTTTTTTGGTTTTTTCCTTTTCTGGTCACACGCGTCTCGTTCTCGTGTGCAACTCGTCTGCCCAAAACATACTTCTTCACAACAATTCTGGTTACAGCTCAGTCATCACGTTTCCCGTGCGCTCTCCTCCGACCTTCGTGGGCAGTTTGGTTTTACCGCTTTCCAGTCACTCTGTCAATTCAATTTCTTCTTGCAACTGGAATTTCTTTGTAATTTGAATCTCCTTATTTGCTCTGTTTGATTTGTTGTTTTGGAGGTGATCTGGAGTTGGAGTTTTAGGCATGGAGAAGATGACGGTGTTTAAGAGATTTTCGCGGAATTTTCGGGAGAATAGTTCGCTTGCTAAAGCGTTGGTTGTTTTCACCATCAGGTTTTCGTTGCTTTGTTGTTGTTGTTATTGTTGATTTTGTTGTGGATGGAGTTCTGTTCTGTTGACTGCTCTAATGTGTCCGGCTAGAATTGATTCGTATGGTTTCTATGTCTCGTTGATTATGAAATGAAATGATGGTTGCTGAGTTGAATGGATATGATAGTATGAAAATGTTGTAGATCGGGATCATGATTTAGCAACTTGTGTTTCTGTCAATGTTTGATTTGGCTCTCTTTTCGCTACGTTTATAAAGTTAGTATTGACTTGGTTCGTTAAATGAAATTGAAGATTTCGGTAGATTATAAAATTTCATGTTTGGGTACAACAAACTTTTAATGAATTCTTGGGCTTTTCATTTTATTTGCAATTGCTCTTGATATGCTGACTAAAATCCTTCCAAATTTATATATGAAAAGCAGTGGTGGTGGCCTTGTGGCTTATTCGGAAGCCAGAGCAGAAGAATTAAGTAATATTCCAGACTCTTCTGAGGCTGGTGACAAGAAAAAAAGAGTGGTGGTGCTTGGAACCGGTTGGGCTGGAACAAGTTTCTTAAAGAGCTTGAAAGACCCATCCTATGATGTCCAGGTGATATCACCACGTAACTATTTTGCTTTTACTCCATTGCTACCAAGTGTGACTTGTGGTACTGTGGAACCCCGAAGCATAGTGGAACCAATTCGAAGGATTGTGAGAAAGGTAAATAATGTCTTTGGGGTAATGTGAACTATAGGCTTTCTATTCATCATACCCAAATTTTCTGTGATTATTATTATTTGATCATGGAATTGATTGAGCATTCCCTCTGTCTTCTTTACGAACTTCTTTTACTCTGAGCTTTTAAATTATATTACTGCAATTTCAGCCTTTTTGCCTTTTCATGCATATCTATTCAGCAGTCTTGCCAAAATGTAGAAGCTAATTTTAGTATGACTTAATCATTTGTAAATCCTAGATTTACAAATTTGGCTTCCTCTTGGCTTAAAGTGAAATCTTCAGCATTCTAGTCTCCTTTCTGCGGTGTGGTTACCATTAATTTGTATGCTCACTGGATTCTTATCACTAGCAGAAAAAGGTAGATGTTCACTATTGGGAAGCAGAATGCTTCAAGATTGATTCACAAAATAAAAAAGTTTATTGCCGGTCCTACCTGGCTGGCTGTCCAACCGACGAAGAGGAGATTGTTGTAGACTACGACTATCTTGTGATTGCCGTTGGGGCTCGTGCAAATACTTTTAACATCCCTGGTGTTTCAGAGAACTGCCATTTTTTGAAGGTAGCATCCAAGGGCTTGTTTCATTGTGAAATGTTTACTGTCCGCTTTCGCTATAATGTTTTTGGGTGATTCATATCGACAGTAATGATTTGAGTTTGAATCAATGAAGTGAGGATTGAAACATTATCACACCCAATGTCATATTGAGCATAAAACATCAGCTATCCTAAGTTATAGGAGCTGAATCTGTCATAAATTGTGCCTACTCCAAGGGAAACTTACTCCACTAAGCTTCTTTTCTTGCAGGAAATAGAAGATGCTCAAAAAATTCGTAGGACCATTGTAGAATGTTTTGAGCAGGCCAGTTTGCCTAACCTAAGTGATGATGAAAGAAAGAAAATTCTTCATTTTGTTGTTGTTGGAGGAGGTCCAACCGGCGTTGAATTTGCAGCAGAGCTTCATGATTATGTGAATGAAGATCTAGTGAAGTTGTACCCAAAGGTTAAAGAAGCTGTAAAGATAACGCTTCTTGAAGCTACTGATCATATTTTGAACATGTGAGTTGCAGTTTTTTCATAATTAAAATAATTAGAGACGGAACTTGCACACTACTGTGAATGGATAGCATGATGATGACCTATCATAAAAATAAGTGCATGTGTTTATGATTCTGTTATTTGCCCCCGAATGATCCATTAGATTCCTCAAAGTGTCTATGAATTGAGTCTGTTCCGTGCAGGAATGAGACTGGTAAAATAATCAACCTGTGCTCTGACTTCAACTATATCAATAATGTTGTTCTATTGCTTGAAAGATTCAGAAACATCATTCAAATTAAGAAATTAAGTGGACATCGGTTCTGATCGAGGAAGGTCTCGTCTTGCTCTAATATGGTCACTGTGTAAATACATCAAAATTTTATTAGTTTATTTCTTTCTATGAAGAAGATCTGTCTTGTTCAAATATGCAGTGCCACATATTTGCAGGTCCCTTTGAATTATGGTCTCATGTGAGTTGTTACAGGTTTGACAAAAGAATCACAGCTTTTGCCGAGGATAAGTTTAAAAGGGACGGAATTGATATCAAAACTGGAGCAATGGTTGTGAAAGTAACAGACAAAGAAATTTCAACTAAAGAGGTTAAGAATGGTGGCTTGTCCACTATGCCATATGGAATGGTTGTCTGGTCAACTGGTATTGGTACTCGCCCTGTTATAATGGATTTCATGAAGCAAATTGGTCAGGTAAATTGGAAGTTCTTAACAGTTTTAACTTGTTAAGGTGTTTTTGTGTAATGGCTTATTGTTGAATAGATCCCAAATAAAATTGTTGTGATTTCTGAACAACTTTTTGTGCATCAGGGTAAAAGACGTGCTCTAGCAACTGATGAATGGCTGCGCGTAGAAGGGTGCGACAGTATTTATGCAATAGGAGACTGTGCCACAATCAATCAACGAAGCGTCATGGTATATAATTTTTTTAATATCTAAAACTCATAATTGGAGGGACTTGTCAAAAATTTCAAACTGGCTCCTTGATTCAAAATCAAATGAACTATGTTGCCTAAATCATTTATAACCCCTATGTTTCGTTTCATGGTTCTAACTTCTAACTGTTCAATGCTAGTTACTTTCTTGACATTGCATCAGTGATTCATAGAAAGCATTATATGATGTGGAATGACACCAAAATAGGTGATGATAGGTTTCATACAATTCCCTTGTTTCACCCTCCTAGCAAAAAGAAATCAACCCAAAACAAATATTGCAGAAATACTTGATATGAAAAGAAGCAGCAACTTGCCTTGCTAGATTACTGGTGTCGAGTTTTCTTGTCTAATCTGCTTTATTTTTCTCTCTGCAAAAGATATTTTTCATCTCTTAGTTGTGTCTATTTGTGTGATTTTTACTAGTTCATTCTGCTTTCTAAGATCCATGCAAAATATATTTTACATTTTGGTGATAGTACTTTTATCATTTTGAAATTTTTACCGTTCATATCAATATCTAATATTTTGTTTTGAAGCTAACATGATTTGTTTATACTTTTAAGGAAGACATTTGGGCAATATTTCAAAAAGCAGACAAGGACAACTCTGGAACACTCACTGTCAAGGAATTCCAAGAAGTGCTTGATGATATATGTGAAAGATACCCTCAAGTGGAACTCTATTTGAAAAATAAACAATTGTACAACCTTGTTGATCTCCTGAAGGATTCAAGAGGGGATTCTGTGAAGGAATCTGTGGAAGTGAATCTTGACGAATTTAAATTGGTCCTTTCCCAGGTGGATTCTAAAATGAAAAACCTTCCAGCAACTGCCCAGGTTTTTCCTCTCATACTTAACAGTCTCTTTCAAGAAAAGCATGTTATACGCTTTCAATGTTTTATTGATGACATTTCAGGTTGCAGCCCAGCAAGGTTCTTATCTTGCCGACTGTTTCAACCGCATGGAAAAATGTGAGAAAAATCCTGAAGGTCCCCTGCGCTTCAGGGGTGAAGGGCGTCACAGATTCCGCCCTTTCAGGTACAAATCGAACCATTTCCTTTGACACCACTGCTTAATTATATATATATATATATATAATATGTTTGGAACCATTTACTGCAATGCATTCATAACTACTTCGAAATGGACTGCAGATTAATTGCTTGCATTACTTTTCTACTTTGTGATCAAGGTACAAACATTTAGGGCAATTTGCTCCCTTAGGAGGTGAGCAGACTGCTGCCCAACTCCCCGGAGATTGGATTTCGATCGGCCACAGCACTCAGTGGCTTTGGTATTCTGTATATGCAAGGTGAGCCTTTGCCTTATTCTCTATTGCAACAACAGCAACTTATCTGCATCTTCAATCAGACATGATTAGTGTATACATGTACCCAATCTCTTCAGCAAGCTAGTGAGCTGGCGCACAAGAATGCTGGTGATATCAGACTGGATGAGGCGATTCATTTTCGGAAGGGACTCGAGCGGCATTTAAAAGAAGTCGCGACTTATTTTTCTTTCAAGGTTACATGGCTTATCCATATGTCTATCTACCTATCCTCAATATCACCTTAAGTTGCTGTAATCATGTTTTCCATGATTTCTTTGTGGTTTACATTTACAGGGATAGCCTCCAACAGCTAATTTTGGATGAGAGAGATGCAATAAGACAAATCAAAGATGGCCATTTTTTAGTAAGTAATGGACCATTTTATTTCTGTTACGTTGTTTGGTAAGGTGGGGGATATAAGTAATTGCATTAATTTCTATTCCAATCCCATTCCCCTTTTGTTTGGGATTAATTGAATGTAGTATTAGTATATGAATATGAATATGAATTTGGTGAGCCCATGTGGATGGATGGACAGCCATTGAACCCAAAGGCCCAGAGATCAACATGATTTTCGTGTTGATCTATGTGGGGCCATGAATGTACACGTGGCGAGTCCCCAGTGGGCAGGCTCATTGGATAATGATGGAAGGGGGAAAAGATGATTGCAGGTAACATGGGGGTTCTTGAAGTTGGGGAGACAACAAATTAGGTGTCAATTCTCATCATTGGTGGATAGATGATGACTCATATATATACATACATATGTGCATATGTATGTATATATATCCATTCCATTGCCATTGCACCTATTATGTTGTTTGTTGTTTTCATATATATATATATATATATGTAATTAAATTAATAAAAGTTGAAGAGGACAAAGACAGAGTGGCCATTCTTTGGGGTGTGCCTAGTAATGTCAAGTCCCTTCTGTGTTTTTCCATTATTTTTCCCTTACAATTATATAAAATATTATTTTATGTATTTATATCTTATCTTCCAAACTAGACTTGATATTTTCCTTTTGTTCTATTTAATGTCATTCCCCATCTCCTTGTGTTTTCTTATTTTTATTTACACACACACAGAGCATTGTGTGTCTTTATCCGTGCATAGGGGTGGGGTGGGTAGTGAGTGTTCACTATAAGATTGATAATTGGATTCTTTCTGTTCCAATTTGCGAGAGGTTTCTGTTGATAATATTCAGCTTTGTAATATTCAGCTTTCTGTTGATGTATTTGATAGTAGAATATTTTAATAGCAAGGCCTATTACAAATTTAGGAAATCAATCGGGTGTGTTTCTTTTGATGGAATTTTAAAAAATTTTATTTGAGTTTGATATTAAAAAAGATATAATGAAATGTTTTGTGAAAAAAAAAATATATATATTTTTTAAATATAAATATTATTTAAATAGTAAAATTTTGATATTTGAGTGTAAAGAAACACACTACACTAGTAAAATATGTCATTTAGATGCATAATGGAAAGAGTATAATTTTATTAGAATTGTCTAATTATTTATTGTGTTGTAAAATTATTGACCCGAAATGTGGTGTGAAATTTCCGTTGACAGCAACCCTTATTCAGTTATTGGTCTTGTTCTTGGAAAAACAACAATCAGTTTTATGTCCCCTGTTTGTTGTGGGGTGGGTTTTTTTTTTTTTTTAATTTAATATTTTTATCTATTATGTTGAAATGAGTTATTATTAATTATTTCATTGGATTATATCTATTTGAATATTATTAGATTTGTTCCTCATGAAAAAAGCAGTTCTGAATTGGATTGGGACTTGGATAGCTACTTTGATATTTGCTTTCCAACTTCATAATATAAAGTCTGAATACAAAAGGAGATTTCATATCACTTTTATGATATTGCCAAACCACTTCAAATTTTGAGTTTTAAATTTTATTTTAAAATTTAATTTTATTATACCTAAAATAAACTTATCTATCTTTTTATTATTGTTACTTATTTATTTACAATATTCTAAAAGTATAGGGTTTGTTTGTTCAAATATATTATATCTAATTCCTAATATATATATATAATATATGTTTTAAAATTTCATAAAAAAATAATATTTAACATAAAATATTATATTTCATATTTTCAATATAATCCTTTATCTCTCACATAAAAAAATACTTTAAATTAAAACACTAAACAAACAAACCAATATATACATATCTTCTAAAATATTTTAAAATACAAAATAAAAGTAAAATGGAAAAAAAAATATAAAAGGATATAATCTAGTAAATTATGTAAAAATGTCAAATTATAAAATAAAAAATAAAAAATTGTGAAGGATATAATAATACTCCCTCCGTCCTCATTGAAAAGTTACCATTTTTTATTTTCGTCTGTTCCAAAACAAGACTATCATTTCTTAATTTAGTAACTGTACTACCTACCTAACATGATAAATACTCTTTCAACTTACAATATATTACACAAATGTCATTACTTTTATATTACACAAATGTCATTACTTTTATATTATACCATACTAATAGGAGTATTTTTGTCATTTTCACTACAATCTAATATAATACTAATATTAAAAAATCTACGTGTAAAAAGCAAATGTCACATTTCTAATGGGACGGAGGGAGTATTATATTTTCTAAAATCTTAAATCTAATACTCCCTCCATCCCAAATAAGGTGCAACATTTGCTTTTGGCACGAGTTTTTAGGTGGATAGTATTAAGTAAAATAATTTAGAAATTAGGTGATGTGATAAAGAGAAAAATATATATTTTATTTTTTTATTTAGATGATGTGAGGGTATAAAGTGTGGGTTAGAGATTAAGTATAATTAATTATTTACTATTTTAAAAATATTGCATTATGTTTGGGACATACCAAAAAAAAAAAATGTAAAAATATGTTACCGGGTGTTGGAGAGAGTATTAAACACCTACATTTAAAAGAAACAATTTTCTTATAATATTTTAAACTTTCAAAATGGGCGTTGGAGAGAGTATTAAAAAACTACATTTAAAAGAAATAATTTTCTTATAATATTTTAAACTTTCAAAATTCAAATATAATAAGATGTATCAAAACACACCCTCGAAGTCTGAAGATCGGCTTAAAAAGACGTTGGTGGAGATCATATTATGTTATCAAATATCAACTGCCAAATTATAATTTAAAAATAAGATAAAATAAAATTATTTTTATTTATTTAATGTTTTTTAATTAATTAAGGTTTAATGTATGCAATTAAGACATATGCACGTATAATCACGATCTCTTAAAAAATGTCTGTTGCAGAGTAGCATTAATTGCATGAATGAATTTATTTGACTTGTATTGATGCTTCTATCAGATTCACTTCCCATTCCTACAAGTATAACGATAGAATTAATATTAATTTTTATTTAAATTATTAATATGTCATTTAATATACAATTATTATATATATAAAATTAAAAATCAAATATATCAAAATCTTTTTCATAATTTTATAATATATATTTTTTTTAATTTATTATAAAATTCGAATATTTTTTTTCAATTGAGACAGAAAAAATACTTATTAAATACAATAATTTGATAATTAAGTAATATAATAAAAAATATGTATTTATTTGTTTTATTTGATTGATATGATAAAATAAAATATAATATATATTTAATAGAGAATTAATTATTAACTTTTTGAAAATATTGCAGCTTATATGTGATATCTAAAAAGAAAAAAATATTACTCCTTCCGTCGTACAAAGGTGTGCTTATTTGACCGGACATAAATTTTAATAAAAGTGAGTAATATAGTTATTTTTTCTTGTATAGTAAAAAAAATACAAAATTGTAATAATTTTTTACTTAAAAATAAAACGAGAATATTTTTCAATAACAAAAAAAAAAAAAAAATGTGAACATAAATTTAAATGAACGAGGAAATATAAAATATGTGACAAAGGAAATACAAATTAAGAGTAGTATACATTGTATAATAATCTAAATTTAAATGTCAAGTTTAGTTTCTTATTAATTTAGCAAAATGAAATTTCAATATTTAATTATTATTTTTAATTCAACACATATTTTTTATAATTATTCTTACCTTTATTATATATTTTTTCATCGTCTTCAACTATTAATTAAATTTTAAAAAATAGTTAAAATCATATTTTTATTTTTTAATAAAAATATTTATTTTTCTTAAATTTTATATAAGATCCAAATTAACTATTTTTATGGGAGTAGATGAATAATCAAATTCTATATCTAAAAAGATATATAGTAGTATATTGCATACTTAAACATATATATATATATATTAATAAATAATAATATTTTATTAATTAATAAAAATATCTAAAATGATATTAATAAAAATATCTAAAATGATTTTGGTATTTGCTTTTTGCCTTAGAAGTAAAACAAATAAAATATACTTCATTCTTCGTCCCACAATAAAGTTGTCATTGATTTTTTGTGTATTAATATTTGATTATTAATTATGATATCAATACATAGTACAAATCAACAAAATAATACAAAAATATGTTTAGTAGTCTCTTATAATACATATGCAATGATATTTGTCGAATAAATCATTCAAATAATAAGGATATTTTTAATGTTAAGTACAATGACGCAAAAACTAAATGAAAACGTTCTTGCGGGACGGATGGAGTTTATATATATATATATATATTAGAGGTATTTTAATATTTAGATATAGTTATTTTTTATCATAAAAATAGATACTATTAGATGAACAAACCAATATCTCCACCAATAACAATGGAAACTTTCATAAATTTATCAATTTAATTGTGTTTTAACTATATAATATCCAAATTATTATTATTACTACATGAGGGGCCATCCAAATAATGAGGTTCTGGATATATATTCTAAAATTTGATACTATTAGTGATTTTTTTAAAAAATATATTGAGTATTTATTTTTTCTTGAGATACCAACTATTTAAATTTTTATTATTTTAATTTTAATTTTTTTATAAAAAAATATCTATTTAAGAGACTTTAATTAGTTATTGAACTTGCACAATCAAAGATGGGATCACGTGTTTGTTGCACGTGACCGTGTGGTCAGCGTCAGGTTACAGCTGGATTCTAGCTGGCTGCCTGGTGAGATTATTTTTTAATTTAATAAATAAGTGTATTTCTTCTCATTGCTAAGCCAAGTTTAAGTATTTTTTAAAAATTAATAAATATTAACTAAACAGTACCATTAATTAAACAAGCTTCAGCTGCAAATAAAGGGTGTGAAAAAATGAATTAAATAAACAGTGATGAGAATATGCCTTGAATTGAGAATCTTCACACATTTGATTTGGTGTCACAGGAAAAGGACAAAAATGTTTTCTTAAAAATAAAATAAAATTATTGATTAAAAGCATCACGGAGACCAGCTCTTTAGTCAATCCACACCGTTCATCTGGGGACTCCAATCTATCAACGATCCAGATTTGGACTGTATGTGAACTCCCAGGACTTAACAGAAATACCCACAGCCAAACTAAACGACGTCGTTAGACTGACTGGTAACTAACGTGCGCCAAGTGCCAGGCAACATCACAGCACCATGGATGCCGCACACGTGCCGGTAGATCAGGCGTGGGTCGCCGGTCCGGTCTAAGAGTCGGTTCGGCCCGGATCTCCTAAACCGGATCGCCTTAAAATTAAACGCTTTAGACAGTACATTTATACGGTATAAATGTACGTATAAATACCGCAATTATTAATTATGGTCTTTCCATTCGTATACGGATTTGCTCCCGCGCGTGTGTGTACGTCTCTGATCCATCCATTGACGCTGCTATAATTGTATTGCCTTTTTTGGTGCTTTTTCGAATTTCCTTGCGGTAAGTTGCAATTGCAAGTGGCTTTTGTGGAAGCATACCTACGGATCCTCGGTTGTTTCTGCAAGTTTTCAAGGCGGAGGTATAAAACCCCCTGATTTTATTTTTTCGCTTTTGCATTATTTTTTCAGATTCGGTTTTTGTTTTGTTTTGGGTTTTCTATTTTTCCCCCATGCTGCAATTATTGGATATGGAGTCGCTATTTTGTGTGTGGATATAATTGCATTTGTTTGCCAGAAATTATTGGGTGTATATAAATCGTTAGCGGATGCATTTTTGGTAATATTTGTGTTTCTGCCGATTTCGTTTGTGTGCTGTTCTGATTTTTTTCTTTTTATGTTTGAAAGTTGGTTTCGAGTTTGTAGCATTGAGCATCTGTGGCTAAGTTGAAGGTACCGTACTCTTTCTGTGAAGAATTAAGGTTTTCTTTATTGGAAGCCTTGATTGGGATTTTTATTTCCATTTTGCGGTGGTGAATTGTTGGGTCATTTCTATCTGTTCTAGAGGAATCTGTGTTTTGGAATTCTGTACTAGCATCACTAGATTTTAGATTGAGGAATCTTGTCTCCTTTATTTGGAGTACGACTTTGCATACATTTGTATGAAATAAGTTCTGATTCGTTTTCGAGAAGCTTCGCTTGCGATTTTTTTTTTTAGGTGAAATAGTTGTGGATGCCATGTTTTGAAGGGAAATTTGACGTTAGATATTTTGTGTTTGAAGAGAACTTGGTAGATTGAATATGAACAAATTGGTATAACGAACACAAGTAAACAAACCTTTCATTTCCAATTTGGGTAATTTTGGAATTAAGGATTATTAGATTAATGGAATTATGTATGTGCAGCTTCTGTAGATCAAGAGAGGATTACAAGTTCCTTATTCAGCAAAGATGGATTCGAACACGAAGAAATACAAAGTATTGCAATCAAATTCAGCCGATTCCAATGGATTGGCTCTGCCTCAGACGGCTTTCCCGGATGAAGTATTGGAGAAAGTCCTCTCACTGATAGACTCACACAAGGACAAGAGCTCGGTCTCTCTCGTGTGCAAAGATTGGTACAACGCTGAGAGATGGACAAGATCTAGTATCTTTATAGGAAATTGCTATTCAGTGTCTCCTGAAATTGTGGCTCGTAGATTTTCAAAAATTAAGAGTGTCAGAATGAAAGGAAGGCCAAGGTTTTCTGATTTCAATATGATTCCTCGTGATTGGGGTGCTAATATACACCCGTGGTTAGTCATGTTTGCCAAGGTTTACCCTTCTCTGGAGGAGCTGAGGCTCAAGAGGATGACTGTCAATGATGAGAGCTTGGAGCTCTTAGCCGAATCATTTCCAAGTTTCAAAGCTTTGTCTTTGTCTAGCTGTGATGGTTTCACCGAAGAAGGGCTTAAAGCCATTACAAAGCGCTGCAGGTAAAAGTCTTCTTCCGGAGCTTGCGAAATTAATAATTATATGTTTTAATTTTATTAGAGTAAGCTACTGTTAAATTTTTATCATATAATTGTTTCATCACCCCTTGATTGCATTGATGGGCCTCCACGAGAATTTCTAGAATTGTTGAATAAACAAGCCTAAGAGCATTACTTGGAAGCATTTTATTAGAGTAAGCTACTGTTTAATTTTTATCTACTTATCTTAATTTCTGATTGTGAATTGAACTACTTGTATTTGACTCTGCTTTATTGAGATCAGTAGTTTAGCTAAACTGGGCATAGAAATTTTAAATCTGCATGTTAACAAAAAGAATGCGATGCCTTCTTTTGTGTGTAATTAGATTTGTCGAAAGGTGTCTTCAGCTGTGGGGAAAAACTAAAGTTGGGGAGGGGGTTGCATGTGGCTTAGTCCCTCCACCCCTTGTTTGTGTGTGCTCAGTTTTATTGCTTTTAGGTACAATCGAAAATTTCAGTGGGAATATGAGTGCTTCTACTTTATGTTTCTCTTTTTAAGCTTTATGTTTTTTTCATGACATGTTATTACTTGGCATTTAATGGATACGATGTTCTCGATGTCATACTTGGCCGCATATCTCTGCATTCATTCGCTGTGGAAAAACGTATTCGATTGAATGCCTAGTGATCTGTTATCTGTTTGCTTGGACTCACCTTACTGAATTTTAATGTCGAGACATATTTCTTGCATTGAAGCATCACTCAGGAGTTAGAAATAAGTCAAATAAAACATTATATATTAACTGCACTGCGTACATGGTTTTAGGAACTTGACTGAGCTCGAAATACAAGACAGCGTTACAATGGATGTGGGCGGGGGTTGGTTGAATTGCTTCCCGGACAACTTTACCTCACTAGAAGTACTAAATTTCAGCAGCCTTAGCTGCGAGGTGAGCTTCGATGCCCTCGAGAGGCTCGTGAGTCGGTGCAGATCAATGAGGGTTCTCAAGGTCAACGAAAGCATTACTACGGACCAAATGCAGCGCCTTCTCGTGCACGCTCCTAATTTAACCGAGCTCGGAACCGGCTCCTTCCTGCAAGAACTCACTCCCCGTCAATACCTGGACGCTGAAAAAGCATTCAGTAATTGTAAGAGACTCCGAGTTCTTTCCGGATTATGGGACGCCGCTTCCCCGGATCTCCCTGTTATTTACGGGGCTTGTGCTGGCCTGACATTCTTGAACTTGAGCGATGCAGTTCTTCAAAGCGGCGAGCTCGCAAAGCTCCTCGCTCAGTGCCCGAATTTACGACGCCTTTGGGTAAGTCCTTACTTATGAAGCGTTGATAGACTTTATGAGAAGTTGTATTGGTAATAAATATCCGTTTGCTATAAATAGGTAATTGATTCCGTCGAAGACAAGGGGCTCGAGGTTATCGGATCGAGCTGTCCCTTGCTCGAAGAGCTCCGAGTCTTCCCGATCGACCCTTACGATCAGCATCACCACCACGGCGTGACCGAGCTGGGATTTCTTGCCGTATCTCGCGGGTGCCCGAAACTCCGATATGTCCTCTACTTCTGCCGGAGGATGACCAATGCTGCGGTCGCAACGATCGTCCAGAACTGCCCGGATATCACCCACTTCCGTCTCTGCATTATGATCCCGCACGAGCCCGATTATCTTACGAAGGAGCCCATGGACGAGGGCTTTGGCGCTGTGGTCAAAACTTGCACGAAACTTCAGAGGCTTTCGGTTTCGGGGCTTCTGACGGATAAGACGTTCGAGTATATTGGTAAGTACGGGAAGCGTGTAGAAACTCTGTCGGTGGCGTTCGCGGGGACGAGCGATCGGGGGATGCAGTATGTTCTCAGGGGTTGTCCGAAGCTGAGGAAGCTGGAGATTCGGGATTGCCCGTTCGGGAACACGGCGCTGCTTTCGGGGATTGATAAGTATGAGAACATGCGGTCGCTGTGGATGTCGACGTGCCATGTGACGATGAAGGGTTGCGCGCTTCTTGCGACGAAGAACCCGAGATTGAACGTGGAAGTGATCAGAGACGAGGGTGACGAAGACGAGGTACAGGCGGATCGGGTTTACGTCTACCGGTCGGTGGCTGGGCCGAGACGCGACGCTCCTCCTTTTGTTCTAACGTTTTGATCCGTTTTTCGGTATTTTATCGAGTGTTATGACTGACTTGACTGACTGACAAAAATGGTGGTTGGAGGGTGGCTCTGTAGTTTGGACTGTTTGGAGATTCTTTTTCTTGGTTAGTGATGTTGTAATAAGAGGTGGTTTAATAAGGAAGGGAGAGGAATTCGAGTTTTTTTTATGATTTATGGTATATTTTACTAATTTTTAGTATTTATTTTTGGAGTATTGTTGGAATTTGGATGTAACGGGAATAAATTAGTGTAGTGTGACAGACGATTCATTTGATCATCCGTTTTTAAATATTGCTTTCATTATTTTATTTTTATTTCAAATATTATAATTATTCGTCTCTAATGAATTGATCATACTGTACCAAACTAAAATTTTGGGGTGATGGATACACTTGTTGGCCCCAGTGTTAGAACTAAACTAAAATTTTCAATATTTCAAATCCAAATTAAAATTCAAACTCCAACTTATATTTTCAATATATTTTGTTGGGCCAAATATTAGAAATAAACTCTTCTGGGCCGAAGACTAAGTGAATTCAAACGAACGTAAGTATACATATTGAATGAATCTGAATTTTTTTAATTTTTTTTTTCCATAAAGTAAATAAATACATACGTATATATATTTCTCCAATCAGATTGAAACAGAGGAAATGTTATTTAATTTTTTATTTTACAATTTCCAATAAATGGAGGGATTAATTATTACAGACAAGGACGTGCTAAGAATAAGGAATTTTCTTCCATTCATAAATTATGGTGATTGCTACCATTCACAGTATGCTCCAGAACTGTTGTTTGTTTGTATTTTATCATTTGAAATGTAGAATAAATAGTACAGATAAATACTTACTCCGTCCTACCACAATTCACACTATTTTTATTTTTGTTTGTCCTGTAACAATTGATACTTTTCTATTTTTGGTAAAAATGATTAAACCAAAATACATTTAACAAATATAAATCAACTTAATTAACTATATAACATACAACATCATAAATGACGTAGGACTCACTCAAAACCCCTTTATTTCTGCCTCTTTCCTCAAAAAAAAGTAAATATTTTTATCTATATTTAAAACTACATATCTTTTATAAAATTAATTTATGTTAATTATAAATAAACAAAAATATTTTTTTATTTACTTGTATTATAGAAGATTTTATTTTCTGCAAAATGTTATACATATTGCATATATTTTTTAATTGCTATATAATTTTTAAATATTTAAACATATATTTAATTTTTTTTAATCGTATATATTAAATTTATTTTAAAAATATAAATATTATTAATTATACAAAAAATAATATAATAATATATAACTAATTATTATTAACTAATTAAACATTCTTACCTTAAATACCGTGTCCCTGATCAAATGGTTCAGTTCGTGTGGGACGGAGGGAGTAGTATTTAAAATAAATTAAATTTAATGTAAAACTCTTAGTATCGTATATTGTGAATTTAATAGTATTTCAAATTAAAAATAAATATTAAATACTCTTACATATTTATTTTTTAAAAAATGATTGCAAGTATGGAAATAGTAAATATATATATATATATATATTGAAACACAACCAAACACGTAAAAGATATGCTATAGCAACAGGATATAATTAGATTTGGAAAATTACCACAAATAATAATAATAATAATAATGTCTTCATTTAAATTATCTAACAGATTCTTTATTTAATATATCATATGAAAATAATTTTTAATGTATAAAATATATGTAGTTTCTTTTCAAAAATAAAAAAATAAAAAAATCAAACTTTAGAAAACATCTATACACGACAAGCACATCATAATCTTTTTTTCTTGAAAATAAATAAATGAATGATGGCCATGGGAATACATTTCTTAGGCTTAAAGGCTTGAGAAAGACAGGTCAGGTCATCTTCTCCATGCAATAAGTAGATTTTAGGGATTGTTACATTTTATACATTATAAAATATTTTAATATGATATATTAAATAAAGAATATGTTCGATAATTTAAATAAAGAAATTATATTTATTAATTACATAATTTAAAAATAAGAATAAAGACATTATTATTTATGTCAATTATTTTCATGTACTTATGAAATTAGTTTGAGATTATTATTTTAAGCCTTCAATACATTTTTCTTCTCACATTGGTTTTATTTTTAAGTAATTATGTTCTTTAAAAATATAACCAATGGATTTTAATTAAAAATAATTTTCTGGGTATATATCTTAGTTGTCGCTGTCATCTAATTGATTCATTATTAAGGCAAGTAATTAATTAATGATATAACAATTTATTATGTCAATTCACATGCATGCATCAAATTTAAATAATTATAAATTTTCTAATTATGCTAGTATTTCTTTATCTACCAACTGTTTTGGTTATTAATTCTTTTTTTTTTCTTCTACATTTATAATTATTCAGCATGCTATAAAGTGACGTGGGAATTCGCAGTCGCTACTGAAAGTACTTTATATAAAAATAAACTTATTCAAATCCACATTATTCATTCTAGGATAACACATCTATAAATTATCATTATTTATCAGGTATGATTTTTAATAAAATATATTGATTTTTTAAAAAATATTATTTAAATGAAAAACCCCAATTTCATTTTTTTTAAAAAGAAAGACCATTTTATTTTTTATTTTTTTAAAAAATATATTTCATTTAATATACTGGTATTTTTATTAAAAATCACGTATAGTCCCCCAACAACTATTATACTAGTATTTAAATATATCATATAGAGGCTATGTTCATATTAGTTCTGTTTACTAGTAATTAATTTGATTTCATTATATTTTTTAAAAATGCAATATTTTGTCTCACAATATATTATTTTCAAACTATTATACAAACTAAAATCAAAATATAAAATTAAACCCCAAATAAATTCACAAGCTAAAGTTTATATATTTATATATTTTCAATTATACAAATTTATGTTTGTTTGTTTGGTTTTAAACAAATTGCATATCCATTCTATCGTTTTCATTGTGGTCCCTTCCCTATTTCTATTTTCAATATAACCCTTGACGTGAACATCTTATAATACATGCGTCGTTCATCTAATAATACATGTTATTTTTTTTTTTTAAATAATTATATTTATAAACATTAAAATAATCTTCTTCTAATAAAACTGCAATGATAAAGATTCGAAGACAAGGGAGAATACATCCAAAAATTAAATTAAATTGAATTAAATTAAATCAAAGCTGTCTAAAAAATCCCAAATGTCTTTTGTATGTGTGTGTGAATATATATGTATGTGGTTTATGTATGCATGTGTATACAAAATTTAATAATTTCAAATTCAAACCATCTTTTTTTCGAAATGAACAAAACCGCCTTTTTACAAATTAGATAAGATTATTATGATCAGTATAATATTATTTAAGAAAAAAAAAAAAAAGATATGCACATGCTCGCAACGGTCTAAAATTACACTACAAATTTGCTGCGTCTGCATATGTTAAAAAAAAAAAAAAAAAAAAACAATATTTTATTACAACATATAGTGTAGATAACGGCTGGAATTCAAGATAGTCAACCCTGAGGATATTATAGTATTAATATTATTATACAATAGTTGACTTTTTCATTCTAGTTTATAGTTTATCCGGTATGGTATGGGATGGATGATTCATAAGAGTAACAAATTTAAAAAGTGAAATCATTCTTGAATTTAAAAATAATTCAAAATATTGTATACATGTTGAATTACATTAAAATGTAACATTGCTTTACTTTCAAATAATAATAGTAATTATTTGATTCTAATTTATTTTTAAAAATTTGACAGTCAAATGAAATAGAGAATAGTACTACTATTATAATTATATACTAGTTTTTAAATCATGTAACAATATATGTTAAATTTAAATTATTAGTACATTGAATGACTTAAAAGGTGTTGTTAATAATTAATTAAACTATTTTGGGACAATAGTTTTATTTTTTAGCATTGTATATTCAAAATGCCTTTATGTAGATATGGATTGCTAGAGTTTGAATTCTTTGTGGTAAGAAATATACGCTTTTACGCCCATAATATATTTTCCAAAAAAAATATTATAAACAAAAATTGAAATAACTTAGGGTTGATCTTTTAATGCATTTTTATATCTAAATTGACATAGAATGGTTTGTTATTTTTGAAAAATATATATATATATATATATTACATATATTTATTATTTTATACTATTATATAGATAATTATTTTTGCTTCACATCAAAAAATATTTTACAAAACAAATACAGTGCACTTGTGTGCATTCATTAATTAATTTTCTGTGACTTCAATGAATTCCAAAACAATTCGATTTTAATTGAAAATTAAAGAAAAAATTGTGTGGCTAAATTATTAACCCTCTCTGTCTTGATTCAAATAATTAAAATATGTATTTAAGAAAATTGCATTAATTAACCTAACCATAATAATTACTAATATGAAGGGGCGTCGCTATCGTACGCACGGTGCAGGTGTGAATGGTGCAACGTTCCAAAGTTTGGATATAGATAGGCAGGTGGGTCCCACTGACAGCCTAAAGTCTTCTATGCGGCCAAAAGCCAGTTGGTCGGCCCTACTACTTCCGGTCAAGGCTCAAGTCAAGCCCCTCGTGTTTGAAAATTTGGGCGCTCCTCAGCCGTCGATGCGATATCAGTTTAAAAGATGATCTTACAAGACCAGGGACTTCCGACGCCAGATAGATCCACGCCGTTCATTGCTTGGGATGATGGAGAGGATTCATCTGGTGTTGGAAGTCCATGAAACTGCAATCAATCACTACAAATTTACACACTACGTTTTGATTCTTCACTTTATTCTCAAATTACATTTACATATTTAATGTTATGATACAATTCAACATAAACAAAATAATAATAATAATATATATATATTTTTTTGATAAATTTGTCATTTTGCTAGTACATGAGTTTCATTTATATCAAGAATTTGTTCAATTTTGTATGAACATTAATTTTTTTTACCATAATACAAAATGGATAAATTTAGATGGCATGGATGAAATGACGAAATATATATATATTCTTATTATTATTATCTATATTTTATTTATAAAAAATAAATGTTTAGAATTAAATAAACAAGCTGTTGATTAAACGCTGTTATGGTCTCACAACTCAGCGCTGAAGTGAAAGCGTGGTTTTAGAAGCACGTTTCTAAAAGCGTTCCTTCGCCTGACTGCCGACGTTTATGTTTTAACCAATCGATTACGTCATATACACATAGGTAAACCCGCTTGCTGACGCAGCAATCAATATCCATGATCCATCCATTTTATCTGTTCAATTTACTCACAGTTGTTACCTGTTTTGGTTTAACCAATCTATGATTGAAGTTTCTTTACATGAAATGCTGACGTGTATGGCTGGACTTTTCCCTCCTCAAAATTCAACAGTTGACTCAAATCTAACCGTTCATCTTGAATTGATGAAATCCACCATTTTCTGCATCCAACGGCTACTCTCCGGTCTCCACTTGTTTCGTTAACTCCACCCAAGTTTGGTCACAACCCCTTACTTATTTCATTTTTATTATTTGTTGTTGTTTAGGAAGCACAAACAGAGAGCTAAATGGATTTTATTTAATCACTTCAATGTTCATAATCCAAGTATAATTATGTTGTTCATTTAGACTTATGTGCGACTTTTAAGATCTTTTTTGTCACATATAAATGTTATTTTATACTAACTAGAATAATAAAATAAATATATTATTTGTAAGTACTTGAAACAAATTTGAGATGACCTTTCATTGTGTTTAAGAAGGACTAACTTTGCTTACAAATATTTGGCAGTATTCATTAGAAAATTAAATGAATATTTTAAAATATATGCTATTTATTAATATTGGTTTGTTAATATGTTTGGTAATATTTGGAATCTTTCTTTCCTTAATGAAAATTTTGCAGTCTCTCATTGTAGATGGACGTAAAAATATATATCTTTCACTATGCAAATAGTGCATCTTGAATTTTTCATATTATTTTAGATAAAAAATTATTATGTCAATACAAAATAATAATAATAATAATAATAATAATTACAACAATAAGAAATGTTAAATATAATTTCCAAGAATACAGATAAAGGTTTGTTAATGAAGCAGCCCATGTCTATGGGTAATGTAGCACACACACTACACTAGTGGGTTTATTTTGACAGCTAAGCTAAGGCCGTGTTTGGATGGGACAAAATTGAAGTCAACATTTCTCTATATATACATTTGTCTATGCATACAAACCTGCGCCCATTTTTTATAATCCATTTTCACTAGTTATTAGTTTCTCACGTTTTTGACTTAAAAAGCTTTCTTCTCCACACTCGTGCTCGACCGAAACCAGCAATGGCCGGCGGTGGTTTTGGCCCTGGTCCCGGCGACGGGAGGGAATATCCCGGCAACCTGACGCCGTACGTCATGGTTACCTGCGTGATCGCCGCCATGGGAGGTCTGATCTTCGGCTACGACATCGGAATTTCAGGTAGGAGCAGAAGGATTTGGCTGAAATTGGGAAATTAATTAGGTTAAAATTTGGGGGAAATGGTTTTAATTTGGGGATCTGTTTCTGTTTCTGTTCAGGTGGAGTGACGGAGATGGACACATTCCAGAGAGAGTTCTTCCCGTCGGTGTTCAGAAAGCAGAAAGCCGACGACACGACGAATCAGTACTGCAAATTTGACAGCGAAACGCTGACTCTGTTCACGTCGTCGCTGTATCTGGCGGCGCTGCTGTCGTCGCTGGTGGCGTCGACGGTGACGCGGAAGCTGGGGCGGAAGCTGTCGATGATGCTCGGCGGAGTGCTGTTTTGCGCCGGAGCTTTGATCAATGCCTTCGCTAAGGCGGTTTGGATGCTCATAGTCGGCCGTATCTTTCTCGGTTTTGGAATTGGGTTCGCCAATCAGGTTCCATTTTCATTTATTAATTTGTGTTTTTTTAGATATATATATATATATATTTGGATTTAGATTCAAGATATTCGCATGTTTTTGTTTTGTATTGGATATATTCAGTCCAGTTGTTATGGTTTGTTTTTCTTTCAAGTTGTTGGTGCCGACAACAATGGCATGTTCTGAAATTTGGCATGCCGTTTTCTTGGGAGCATCCGGGAGCGCAGCACCACACCATTGGTTGCGTAAAATGAGTGGTGTGGATTTGCTTCGGAATCTGGATTATTTGGACCAGGATCTCCCATTGTCTTTCTTTTTTTTTTTTTTGGTTAATACTAATATGATTTTTATTAGTACAATCTTATTTCTGTGAAAATTCTTTTAGTGCAATTTTGTAGAGTAGCTCAGATCTGAATAGTGACTACAATTCGACAGAAGCCTCGTTTTTTGAAATAATAGGTTTTTGTTATGATATTTTTCATGAAAAATTATTATTTTTTTATTCTGGTCATGGGTGCAATTGATTAATTGCTCTTCTTAGCTGTAACCATCATACTTGCTCAAATATTGTAGTAATACTTATATTCAATGATCAGCCTGTAAAAAAGACAGCTTGATTATAATAGTATATATATTTATATGTGATTATGTGTGTGCTTAACCTAAATATTGTCGTAACTTGTCTTAATTATTCAAGATATCTATCCATCCTTTTCAAACTATATATATAAATAAAATAAACACGAATCCTAATAATGAATGCTATTCTTTTTCTTAGGGCGTGACGTTTTTGTATGCTTCTTTTTCCCCACTAACGTTTACTCCAAACACAATGGGGTTGACTTCAAACAAACATATCTTGATATCACAATTTCCCTCTACTAATATTTAATTAATTATAAAACTATTCCTAATATTTTCCTTGATGTAATAAAACTGATTGATTTCATCTGATATTGTTCTTACAGTCCGTACCACTATACTTATCAGAGATGGCTCCGTACAAATACAGAGGCGCCCTTAACATCGGCTTCCAACTGTCAATAACGGTCGGAATCTTAGCCGCCGAGGTCCTGAACTACTTCTTCGCCAAAATTGACGGCAGCTTAGGCTGGCGGCTCAGCCTCGGCGGCGCTATGGTCCCCGCCATCATCATCACCATCGGATCACTCGTCCTCCCGGAGACTCCGAACTCCATGATCGAGCGCGGTAAGAACGACGAGGCCAAGAGCAAGCTCATCCGAATCCGAGGAATCGCCAACGTGGACGACGAATTCAACGACATGGTCGCCGCCAGCGAGGCGTCGAGACAAGTCGAGCACCCGTGGAGGAACCTCCTCCAGCGGAAGTACCGCCCCCACCTCACGATGGCCATCGCCATTCCGTTCTTTCAACAGCTCACCGGCATCAACGTCATCATGTTCTACGCGCCGGTCCTTTTTAAGACAATCGGTTTTGGGAGCGACTCCGCGCTGATGTCATCGGTGATCACCGGCGGTGTCAATGTCTTGGCAACCGTCGTTTCTATTTACGGCGTCGATAAGTGGGGGAGACGGTTTCTTTTCCTCGAGGGCGGCATCCAAATGCTCATATGCCAGGTTAAATTGAAACTTTTGACGCTATTCATTTTTCCACGTTTATTACATTCTCGGACGAGCTCGAGGTTTGACTCTTTTATGTTTACACTTGAAACAGATCGTCGTGTCGATATGCATAGCAGTGAAGTTTGGGGTGGACGGTGATCCGGGCCATCTGCCCAAATGGTATTATTGAAATATTTTAAATATTTATATAAATCTTTTATTTTGATGATTAATAAATTGAAATATTTTTGAGTTATTTATAATTTATTTCTAATAGGTACGCGGTCGTCGTGGTGCTTTTCATATGCATTTACGTGTCGGGATTTGCGTGGTCATGGGGTCCGTTGGGGTGGCTCGTTCCGAGCGAGATATTCCCGTTGGAGATAAGGTCGGCGGCGCAGAGCATCAACGTTTCGGTGAACATGCTGTTCACGTTCATCGTGGCGCAAGTGTTCTTGAAAATGTTGTGCCATTTGAAGTTCGGGCTGTTCTTGTTCTTCGGGTTCTTCGTGCTCGTGATGACGGTGTTCGTGTTCTTCTTCTTGCCGGAGACGAAGAATGTCCCGATAGAGGAGATGGCGGTTGTCTGGAAGGAGCATTGGTTCTGGTCGAGGTTTATGTCTGAAGTCGAGTATCCGAATCGTGCCAATGGGAATGGATCCATCCAAATGAAGAAGAAGAATGAGAAAGTATGACCAAATTAAAATGTTGTCACACGTACAAACCCAGCTGCAATTATGATTGATTAGTTGGATTTTAATGTTTATTTTGGTGATGATGGTAAAGAAGATCGAACGAAAAAGAAGAAAATCAAATGTTAATGTGTGTATTGTCTCTTTTTTTTAAGCAGTGGATATAATATTGAATCTGTTGTCACAAATTATAATTAATGATCGAATAACAAACAGATAACATAAATAAGATACATATTTTACGTGATTTACCAACAACGTGTTGATTATTTACGGGCAGAAACGAAAAAAATTTTTTATTGACGACGATAATGTTATATATTACAAATTATGTATCTCTAATTCTATTCAATTAAACTAAGAGATATATTAGACGGACTCGGCCCAATATGAACTCAAAAAGCACAATATTGTATACCATTGGGCAAGGGTCACTCTGCGCCCCCGGACCCAAGCAAGGGGGATTTCGCCCCCTTTGATCCCCCGATTCATTGTCTGACCGGACAACAAAATCCTCTTAAAACTCAACAAAGTGACAAATTAGATTAAAAATATATAAAAATAATCTATTGCCGAAACACTTGGGTATGATTCTTTTTAATTTATATTATTTTTTTATATATAAAATATTACTTAAATTAAACTTTAGAACTTTCAAACCCAATTAAAACAAAAAAAAAAAAGTGAGATTTGGAAGTTAATAAAATGTAAAGAAGGACAACCTTAACATTCACTACTTGCTCAAAAGTGGGAATCGAATTCACATGTAACCTTTTTATTATTGTGTGTGATAGAAATAAATTAATGAAAAGGGTAGTGACACATCATCCATTCCATCCGTTGCACATATCTTTTGTGAAGTAAAAATGAATGGATAAGCTATATATATATATATATATATATATAACATACCTAAAGATTATTTAATACTTCTAAAAGTAACTTACATCATATAAATTTGGTCACGGCCTCTAAAATGAGGTGGCAATTATTTGGATATGGATTAACTTGAGATCACTACAATATAGGCAGAGTGGGAGTGATTCTCGTCACGGAAAATATTGCCTTAACCCTCCAAGAATCACGTGACAGACCACCTAAGTTTGATGGAATTAAGGTTGTCTATGTGGATTGGATTGGATTGGATTGGATTGAATAGGATAAGATGGAGATTTGGATAAGCTCTTCGTAAAATTGTGGGTGTGGAAATGAAAATTCATTATTATTATTTTTAAAAAGTATAATTAATTAATTAACTATTAAATTGTTCCTTCAGTATTGTACAATGCTTTGGATATCAGCAAATTAAAACAATGCTCCAGCCCCACTTTTTTTTTTGCTTATATTTATTTCTTAAAGAAGGTGAAATGTGATGACTTTATTCTGAAGCAAAAATGGTGGGTTGTATGTGCTCATTACAAAAACACCCAAAGGTCAGTTCATAATTTCTTTATTGGATTGAGTAGGCCATGGAACTAACAAACTTTAATAAATACGGACAAGGAAAAGTTGTAAGAGAGTGGGTTAGTAGTTGGTTCTAATCCGAATCAAATCCTTTTTCCCAATTTGATGCTTTTTTGTAAGAATTGATTCTAAAGCAAAATTTAATTTGATGCTAGTTTCTGTTATGAATTTTATACAATATACAATATAGGAATATACAATACACTATATATAAAAAAAAATAATACAAATATACTATATTAACAAACAACCCACAATATAAAAATAAATTTTACAAGATAAAAAAATAGACAACATCATAAATGATGTTTAAATTATATTACAACAATACAATATACTCCCATGTAACATATGATATAATTAAATTTAACACAAAGATATATTCATACAATACACCCACATACTTTTACATAAGATACCTACAAGTCAATTTTAAATAAAAATATATTGTCTATCTATTTCATATAAATATCTATATATTAACATGATTTTACTAATTCTATTCACTAAGTTGTCAAATTTATGTTTTCCATAAAGTGGATCAGCCCAAGTATAAGTTTGGGCCTATAAATAAGCCCATATACGGAATTCCCATGTTATATTTGTGCTCAACCCAGTCTATTTAAACTTTTCAAAAGGCCCTTGGCCCATTGTTGCAAAACTGGCCCACTGTCATCACACCCACCCGACCCGGCTCAATTTCAATATATATATAGAAAATGGAAGCGGTGTGGGTTTGGTTCCTTTCATACATTCATTCAATTTGGACCCCAACAGCTCAAATACATCACTGTCCGGAGGGACTCCTCAGCCCGTTTCAACTTCAAGTTTGATTTATCAATGGTAGAAAACGACATCCTCGGAGAAGACGACGACGACGACGACGACGCCATGTTCGAATCCTTGAAGGATTTCTCCAACCTCGACCTCGACGACTGCTCTTTGCTGCCACTCTGCATCGCCCGCAGGTACACAAACACACCACCTCTCCCACTCATATACAGATATTATTATCAAACCAAAATCCACCTTAACAAATTCGAAATTCCAGCAACGAATTTCAAATAAGAGAAGTGCAAATATATATATATATTTATATTGGTGAGTGTCGACAAAAATGGCCGCGGTTTTAGGGTTTTGTTGATGGATTTGGGGAAAACTGGAGGTACAAAACAACCGGCTGCGCCTGTGGGAGGGGTGACAATCTGTGGGCTTAATATGACCTACGCCGGTTGGGATTACCCACACCTGCCGGTTGTTTGGGAGCATCATAAATTGGGCCTTCATTAGGCCCATCTAATAGTTATTTTAAAAAATCCACTTTTTATTTTATTATTGAGAGGGATTAAATAATATATGGAACCCGATTGCATCACATATAGTATTGAATTAAATTTTAAAAAAAAATTGAATTGAAAATGGGATTGGTGGGCAAATAAATTGTAATGTGGACATAATGGTACTGTGATTTGTGAAGGAGTGTGCGTGCAAGATTACACTTTATGGCTGCAATTCAAGATTGGTCAAATTTGATGAACAGTTTCCTACTTCCATTTATAGCATATTTTTGACCAAAATTCCTACTGCAGCAGCAGAGTAATTAATTGGAATAAATAAATAAATAAAAGGTGGATAAGAAATCAAGCACACACGTTCATACCCAAGTTCAACATATTTTATTTTTATTTTTTAAAAATATATATATATATATATAATACAAATCAAACACATCTATTTAAGAATAATTGGCCATTGACGTATTTATTGTATTATGCATATATATATAATTAATAATATTTTAAATTTTACTTATATATATTTTTTGATTATAAAGAGAAGAAATATTTGAAATTAGTAGTGTACTCATTTAATAATCCGGTAGTTAAGTATACATGGGTGTAAACGCGTGTCCTAATAGTACTGAATTTGGTAAGAGAAAACCATTAATTAATTAAATAATTAATGTTATAGTACGCATATAATAAGAACTTATTTAATGAGCATCCTCCAATCATTTCGCTGTTTTATTTAAATGGTTTTTGCGTAGAAAACTATTAAGGCTGTGTTTGTCGTTTTTTCGTTATATTTTTAAATTTTATAATTTTTTTTATAAATAGAAATTAAGTGTATTGTTTTTGATATTTTCTAGAAAAATTATTACCCCTTATACATAGATATAGATAATATTTGCTATTATGCTACGTTGCATGTATATAATTAATTAATGTGATAGAATTACCAAAACTTTGTGAGTGTATTTATTTTTGTTTCGTATTTTTCAAATAAAAATAGCTGTTATTAGATATTACTACAATGTTTTTTTTACATGAAAGTAAAATAATAAATAGCAAAAAAGAAAATTAAATTAAAAAAATAAAGGTTATGCATCAAATAATAAATACAATGTTTATATATCTTAATATAATACTACAAAACAATATATACTATTATTAATTTAAGGCTATTTAATTTATAAATTGCTAGTGGTGTACAACTTCTTTTTTTATTCAAAATATATATTTCAAAATGTGCAATGGTTATTCACTTTGGCATAATGTACGAACATATTTAGTATATTCGATTATTGGATATTATTTAATGAATGTGTTATGAAATTGAAATATATATTCGACCTCAGCAGAAGTGATAAGTGTGTGTTTGGATGTGGGATAGTATTTTAATCTCACTATTCATCTAAAACTATTAACCTAATTTTTAAATTATATACAAATTTAATTTTCATTTAAAACATCATATTAAACTTTTCTTTCTATCACATTAATTAACTTTTAATTTTTTTTTTTTTTACCTATTTCAAGTTTTTACAATCTTCAACCTCTAAGTCGAGTTGATTGGGAATAGTAAAATTTTAAATAATTTGGTATTATATAATTAGTGTTGATGTTATATTTGTAATACAATATGATAACAAAAAATTAAAAATAAGCCTTTAATGAGAAAAGGCCACTACCAAACACAAACTTGTCTTCCAAAATTTTAGGACATGAATACATGATCACAAAATTGCCTTAACAACCCCAATTGCTGTCTTGATTTAAATAATTTAATTACACACTTAGGTCGTCGTGGTCATTTATTTATTTATTTTAATTGTTGAATTGATTAGGACGGGTTATTTATTTATAATTTTCAATGATGTATATATTTAAATTGGATTTTATTTTTTATTTTTTATTTAAAAAAAAAACACAATGCTGACATTAATTAAGTAATAGATTAATGGTTTTTAATTTAATTAAATTAACAAGTAGCTAGGCAAGAATAGGATATAGCCAAAGCTCATCATTGACATTTTGATTGAAATAAAGATTCCATGCAATAATCTATAATCTGGATACCAATTCCAAATTTTATTGGAGCAAATGGCTTTTAAAGAAGTCAATAAGATTGAATTCTGTAAAGTCTGAATAGCCAAAAAATCAAGGTTATAAATTGTCCAGACATAGCAAATTCTAATTAAAATGTATATATCGACAGTGTGAGCATCGACTTTGCCTATAGCCATACATATATCAAATGAAAGCTACTTTATATATATATATTATGGTGTGAAATTAAATTGCTGTACCTCACTTTTCACAGTTGACTATATATATATATATTGGGGCAAACTATAAATAAATAAACCTTCTAAATTTGAAGGATAAATAATGCTCCAATAATAATAATAGAGCTCCAAATTAATTTATTAACTTGCTGTGTTTATAAAATCTCAATGCGTACTAAGTCACTTATTATAAAGTAAAACAAAAAAACATATGAATTTAATAGTTTAATTAAAAGTAATACATAATCTTTTAATTAAAAAATTTGTATCATAATCATCTTTTTCATTGTCTTATATTTCTGACCGAATGGGTTCGTCTCATTTCTCATGTTTTGCAAAAGTCATTAGGGATAAACTATATATATTAATTGTAATTCTTCCATGTTTTAGGAAAATCGCCTTTCTGTAACAATATGTTTACGGCATATTTTGATTTGATTCTTAATTATTTTAAATATTCAAGTTTTTTTATATACTAATGAAGGCGTGTAGATATCTCGTGTTTAAGTTTACAATCGGATCATCCATTTTATGCGTGTGGTTTATTTTATTTTTTTCAAACTAAAGCATGTGAAATTCTATTTAGCTAAAATTTCGAGGAATTAAAAAAATAAAATAAAATATTTATTACATGTGAACGGTAAACCCTCACCAAAAAATCAGAAGAGGTTAAAAAAAACATATACAAAATAGCGCTACTAATGTACAATCCGATTCATGGTCCAGGACTTGAGCACCGGAGAGATGATTGCCATTGCAGATCCATCTGGTGTTGATGGTCCTTGGAGCTCCTTGATAAGATAATAGATGTCTGGGTGACACGTATCATACAGAGGAAAAAGGGTCGGGCGGGCGGCACCGAACCCGTTTGACTGCGCTTTACGCCTTTAACCCTTATGTGCTGTCTCCATCTCTCTTCATCTCACAAGCCCACAGGACTTCAAACACCTGATGAACACCATACCATATAAACACGCTTTCTGGTGCTGTGATCCAGGGTGCTTCACTAGAAAGTATCATCCAAAGATCCAACTATATATATCTGCCACGAAACACAACAAGGTTGCCTGTCTTACGGTATTGCAAAGCTTGTCACTTCACAAGAACTAATTATTACAACATATATATACCCTGTAGTAGAACACCCCTTTAATTAAGGTTTCATTCACAGCTAAATTAAATCCTTCATCATCATCGCCATGGGAAGAGCTCCTTGCTGTGAAAAAAATGGGCTCAAGAAAGGTCCCTGGACTCCCGAAGAAGACCAGAAGCTCGTTGATTATATACACAAGAATGGCTATGGAAACTGGAGAACCCTTCCTAAGAATGCTGGTATGTTTCATTTCATCAAATTTTTTATTTTGAAAAGTTAAAATAAAATTTGCAGTTTGATCGATATATGTTTTAATCAATTAGGGCTGCAAAGGTGTGGAAAGAGCTGTCGTCTACGATGGACAAATTATCTCAGACCCGACATTAAAAGGGGACGGTTTTCATTGGAAGAAGAAGAGACAATTATTCAACTCCACAGTATAATTGGAAACAAGTAAGAACTACTCCACAATTTCAATTTCCCTAATTTAATTACGTTTGGAACTTTTTTTTTTTACAATTATTTTTGATGTTATGAATCTGATATTTTTTTTGCTTTTGACGAAAAATAGGTGGTCTGCAATTGCTGCGCGTCTTCCCGGACGTACGGACAACGAGATTAAGAACTTTTGGAACACGCATATAAGGAAGAAGCTGCTGCGGATGGGGATCGACCCCGTGACCCACCGCCGCCGCCTCGATCTCCTCGACCTCTCGGCCGTGCTGCACAATTCATCTCAGCTCTACGGCGGCGCCGCCGCCGGCGATTCCCAAATCGAATTCGGGTCGGGTTTTCTAGGGTTTCATCCCGCCATGATCAATCCTCACCTGTTGCGACTAGCTGCAGCTGCGTCTTCTTCACTATACGCTTCTTCTCAACGACGATCGGAGGAATTTACTCCGATTCCGAATTCCGGCGACAATTCCGGCCAAAATCAGATCTTTCACGGCGGCGAAATTCTACCACAGTTACTGCAATCGAATCAGGATCTAACTGACTTCCCCAATTGCCCGCTGATGCAATACGACGACGTTTCCGATTTCCCCCAAAATCAGGACTGGCAGCAAATCAGCTGCGGCGAATTAGGGCTTCCGACGCTGTCGGAATTTGGTGCTCCGGCGGTGGCTCCAACATCGTCGTCGGAGCAATACAACAATCTCGGCGGCCACAATTCGGTCTTCTCCAACATGTCGACGCCTTCGTCGAATTCAACTAATTATTACAATAATGTGAACAGCTCATGTAATGAAGACGAAAGAGAAAGTAACAGCAGCAGCACTTTGCTCAAATTCGAAATTCCCGATTTTTTGAACGTTAATGATTTTATGTAAGAATTCAAATTTCTGTATATGAAATTGAAACACCCACTTGATATACTATAATTCTTGCCCTTTAATTCGACTTTTTTTAATTTGCAAATCTTAAGCAATATGTGTTCATACAGTACAACGTTGAATATTACTCTGCATGGTCATGTTCATCAGCAAATCAATGGATTTGATTGATGCAATAATATTTGCCAGTAGTCAGTCGACAAGTGCAATAATTCATACAGTATTCTATACAGACAGATGATCTGGTGACAGTTTTAAATAATACTATTTTTTTAATATAATAGGAAATAATAATTTAATGTGTAGCTTAATATATTTACATGGCTTACGAAAATGGAAAGTCGAAAGTGCATGAGTCACCACTTCCACGACTTCTCACTAATAAATAAATGAAATTAAAACATTATTATCATATATAGTAAACAACAATCATTGTTCCAGAAAATTCATCCCATTAATTTAATTACGTGATCCCTTTAAATTAATTTACTCTCTCACTCCATATCTACCATTACTTAATTTGACTAATCTTTTTAATTTTTTTTTTGTTGAGAAATTTTCATTTTTCATTTGACCAAACTACATATTCTGCCTGTCTCTTATAAAGGCGCCGTACTGTCTGCCAAACCTTTTCACAACCGGAAAGATCCCTGCCGGCGGCGGAGCCGCCGGAGATACCTGCCGGAGAAGGAGACGTTGACACGTGTCGGGGACCACCAGTATAAAAAGAGTTGCATGGTTTTTTAAAGGTAGGGGTTTGACTAAGTGTTAGGTCACGTGTCAAAGCACGGAAAGCGGGACCAATGGGTGGGGCCCACGTGGAAAAGGTCCGGACAGCTTTTTTGAAAATAACGGCGTGGCCCTTGTGCTATTTTTCGTGTTTGTTGTCCTTCGTTGCAATTAATTCATCGGCGAGTCAAACACTGCGGTACGTCGTGAGTGTGCACGTGGCATTGATTGCTGTAAAATGTGGGGGGCCCACTTTGGGGGCATGGGTCTCATGACCTTTTTCCGGCTTTATATAATTACTGTCAATTGAAGTTTGTGATAATCAGAAATTGGAAGGGGAAATTATTGAAAGGATAACGCAAATGATTGGTGTCAGTGCAATTATTAAATACTCCCCAAATATTATTTCAACGATTGTCTATATGTAATTTTGATTATTTTTTAGATTTCCATTGTTTTGAGTTTATTTTTTAATAAGAAATAAATATTAAAAGTAAAATTGATATTTTAAATACAGGATGTAAATATAGATAAATGTGAAAAATATTAATATAAATAAACATTTCTTACATTTATAATAAAAATAATTTATCATAATTTTTTATTTATAAAATACATGTTCAACAAAAAAAAAATACTACCTCCGTCTCACCTACCGTGTCTACAGGAGGGGTGTAATTAGTAGATAATTAAGAATATATTAGAAAAATAATTATCCTATAATATAAATAATTATAAATTAAGATTAAGATAACTAATTACTTTAATTAAAATAAAAAAAATAATTAAAAAATTTAAAATGAGATTAAAGTGTGTAATCATTTTCCAAAAAAGAAAAATTACATGGTATGGAACGTACAGAAACGGCAACGTGGACATGGTATATGGGACGGAGGGAGTACTATATAAATTAAATTAAAAAATAATAAAAATGTATATATCAAATACTCATTACAACATGGTATAAGAGTAAACTTGCAATGATCACGGGATGGTTCCCTGTCAGGCATAGTTTGCAGTAACAACCGTCGGTTCTACGTTTCCGTTTAAATAATAAAAATATTAGAATTTTACTTTTTTAAGAAAAAACAATAAAAAATTGAGTATTTTATTTATATTTTGTTAAATAATATATATTTGATGTAATATTTTTTAATAAAAAAATTATTATTGATGAATAATATAAAAAATTTCGAAAGTGTTTAGACTATTTGTTTAGGTATGTGATTAATTGCCAATTATTGGTCTGTGATTTAACCTTTCTAATATAGCCTGGACACTGTGTATCAATAATTAATTTAATACATTTTTATGTTGTGTAACAAATTGTCATATAATTTCATATATATGTTCTCTTTTATATGGTATTAAAAAAAATAATAATAATAATTAGACCACACTAATAAATATTGTTATGTAACAGGGACTCAAATATTCATAAGTCTTTTTTAAGTTATTAATTTAAGATGTATCTATTTAAACACGTGATGAATTTCCGAAGTGGTGTTTTTGGACAGTGTATGAACCAGACCATCTTGATAAATTTGAAAATCTCTCCATTTTATTTAGAACCCCATTTTGTTACAATATGTGAATTTGATAATACACGTTTGGAGAAACTAAAGCCACAAAAAATGGGAAATTTGCTTCCTAGAAAATAAATATAAAAATGGATCAGATCAGTTGTCAATGGTTAAAATTAATCACATTTATTTAACTTATTAATTAATATAATTATATTAATTAAGTTTTAAGTATTCAAATTAAAATTTCAACACTTTATCTGATCTGATCCAATATAAAATTAAAAAGTATATATTTTTTTAAATGGGACATATATTGGTTTTTGTTTATTTTGGGTATGGTTTGCTATATTTGTATGGCCCAATTTACATGACATTGGTTTTTGCAATATTTATATACTTTTCTGGAAAACTATCACTTTAAATTTTTTATTATTTTTTTAAAAATATAATATCATTAAATCCTAAACTTTTTATTATTTTAATTTTTTTTTTTTTAAAAAAAATCTCTATAATTAATTTAAATAGATGACAAGAATAATTAAATTGGGTTTGGTTAGACAGACTATAGCCATTTTTGTCAGCAATTGGTTTGTTGGTCTGCCCAGGGTTTTACTTGACTTACGAGTTTTTGTCCCAAATATTGTTTGGTTGAAATTTTAAAATCAACATTATTCATTATTTACAGTTTTTAATAAAAACATACTTTTTCCGTCCCACTCAAAATCGATTATGTACAAAGTAATTGTACGTGTAATTATAATATTTTTAATTTAGATAAAAATTAAAAATATTTTTTAAAAATAAGTATTAGATGTGATGCATTTATTGTAGATGGATGATACAAAACATAATAACTTTTACATGCATATAAATTATATTGTTTTATTATATATAAAGTAAATATATATTTGAATGACGGAGAAAATATAAAATTAGTATTATATTTATATTTTTTATATTTGTTCCCTGTGCCTTATTATTATTATTATTGCATTGCTTGTATGTTTGTTACTATTGTGTTGAATTTTAGTATGAATGTTTTTATTTCTTTTGTTTTAAGTGCTGGGTGAGAAATTTCAGTGACATGTGATATTATTAACTTGGTTAAATTAATTAACTGTCCTTTTCCATATTTCAATCATCAATAAATATTTTCTCCAATTCTATTGGTGAAAAAATAAAAAATTCACATGATATATATACATATATTATTTTATTTTTTCCAACGGCAATAGTCGTAAATGTTAAGTAATTTGTCAATTATTACACGATTATGATTAGGACGGATTGGAATAATTAATTAGTTTTGTAATTTGGGGAAATTAATGTTGATTGTTGAGTAAGTAAGAAGGCTGTAGACATGCCACCTCATAATAATAATAATAATAATAATAATAATAATAATAATAATAATAATAATAATAATAATAATAATAATAATACGTTTGATAAAAATAAACTAGAAATTGTGTTGAAATATTTTATAAATAATTTCAATGAAGATAGATTTAATATAGATATCATTTCCTATATAATAAAATTATAAATACAATTTAAAAATATAAAATATATATTTATATAATCAACATAAATAGTTATTATTTAAAAAACATTGAGATTTAAATGTATATAAATATATATACTTATTCAAAATGTTTATAATTGGGCTTTATGTATTTGGGTTCGCAGTAAATATTGTTGCTACAGTAATTGGGCTTTACTGTATGTCTTTCGTATCTGTTGTGTAACTTTTGGTTTAGTGTTTTTAACTGTGATTTAGGTTATTAAATAAAGATTTTTTACTCGGATTATTTAAAACAAAAACTATTTCTTTTTTTTTAATTAAGATATCGCTAACCCATAATTTCATTCAAAACTATTATAAAACTTTAAAATTCTAAATACAAAGAAACTATTAAATACTACAAAAGTTCGATTTTATTTTATTATTAATGTATAGTCTTCATTATTATTTATATAAATATACAAGGTATTCGAATAAAACATCAAATTTTTAATTTTATTTAATTCAAACTTAAAATCAAAAGTAAACAAAATTAAAAACAAACAAACACCCCTGTTTTAACACTTGTCAAGAGTGAGCTTAGTTAAGTTTTAAATTTGATTTAACGTCATTTATTTAATTAATATTTAATTTATTATGTAATATATATGATTAAACATAATTAAAATATTTTTAAAAATTATAATTCAATAAAGTGTTTATAATATAGATATCATTTTTTGAGAAAATACTATATTTTATATAATACACAAAATAATGAATAAAAAATAATGTTTATTATAATTAAAATAATTTTTTTAAATATTGAAAGTTTAAAATATATATAACTATATTTAATTATTGAAAAAATGATACAAATATAAAAGATTAGAAATGAAATCCATCTAATATAATACTCCCTTCGTTCCGCCACTATGATGACCCCTTTCTATTTTTGTAAGTTTATTAATTTTATACATAAACAAATATAAATCAATTTAATTAAATTTGTAATATCTTACAAATAGTACCCACTCAAAACTCATTTATTTCTATATCTCTCCTCAATTAAGAAATATTTTTATCTACCTTTAAAATTTTTCATTTTTTATAAAACTAATTTATGGTAATGATAAATAAATATATATATGTTTTATTTATTTTTATTATATAAAATTTTATTATCTATAAAATGATATACATATTGCATATATTTTATTGAGATATAATTCTAAAAATATTTAAGATACCAACAACACTACACATATACACAAATAATAAAATATTATCATAACTTATTATGAATAACTTAATAACCTAAGCTACCTAAAATATCGTGTTCCTAACAAAAAGGCTCATCTTTCGTGGGACTGAGGGAGTATATTTTTTTAAAGTATAATATCAATCGAAATGTTAAAAATAGTAAAATAGTAAATATTTAAAAAATTTAAATATGCTTTTTAAACATTTAAAAATATAAAATAGTAAAAGTAATAAATATTTTTTAATAATAATTAATAATGCAAAAAAAAGCCTTTTATGAATTCTAAGATTTTAAAATTTTGGTTGGGGCTAAAGAGGAGACAAAAGAGCAGTGGATGCCACGTCAGTGATAAAGAGGTTAGGAAATTTGGGCCCCGCAATAGCTATAAAGCATTGGGCTTAGCAGTCATAGGCCCGCATCCATTTTATAGGTCCACTACACCCATCATTTCTGTCTTATTCCGCTAATGTCCATTGCTTTATGTATATATATACCACAAAATTATTATTATTATTACTATCATCGTTGAATTCTACTCCCTCCGTCCTATATAATTTGTCCCTATTTTCTATTTTCGTCCGTCTCATATAATTTATCCCTTTCTTTTTTGAAAAATTAATTATAAATTTTAATCATATTTTAAATTTTAAAATTTAAAATTTAAATTTTTCTAATCTTAATTAAACTATTTAGTTATTTTAATCTTAATCTATAATTATTTTTACTAAATAATAATTATTTTTACTAATATATTTTTTAACTACTTACTAATTATATTTTACCTAAATTCTCCCGGTAATAATTTATTATTGATAAGTTCTGCTCTTTATTCATTTCTCCTTATATGTATACAACTATGCTATAGTAGTATTATTTAATAAAATCATTACATGTCAAATTATGATTAAAATGATATTTAGGTGATATTTTAAATAATAATAACAATGAGATATTTGATAAAAAGGCATTATTATATTTGAGCTGTGGTCGTTTCTTATCCAAATAAATGAAAGAATATGTGTGGATGAACTGAATGGGTCTCGTGGGGGCATTCTTGTCATTTTGTTTTTCTTTATATAAATTTTTTAATTTGAGCAAGTATTCCACTAATTTAACAAAATTTATTCTCAATTGATATTTCCTTTAGCAAGTTTGGATCATTATATGTTGAATATATCTAGCTTTGTAAAAATGTGAGATTTTTTTATTGGTTTATAAAGTTGAAGGGTCACTCCACCTATAACCAATTGGTTTTAGGTTGAAATTTTGAATCTTTTTTTTAATATAGTATCAAAGTGCCCGTATTGGATATTGATTCGGTATGAATTTTTTAGATTATCATCTCGAGGAGAAGTGTTGAATATATCTCACATTAAAAAAATGTGGGATCTTCCACTAGTTTATAAAGGTGAATGATCATTTCCATGGATTCATATTTAACACTCTATGAGATCAATTTTTTGTTTATTATATCACAACAAACAACTATTCAAACTCAACTTTTTACTATTCAAAACTTCAAATCCAAAAACCGAACAACTATTATTGTTTTTTTTATGACGTGGGAACCCGCAGCCGCTAATCCGAAAGTGCGCACTGGATAAACCCCCGTTTGAACTTAATACCCTGCAAATTAGGTCCGATAGGCAAATCACATTAGGCAAACCATATGTGACATGTGACATAAGTCGTCGGAGGTTTGAACCTATGACCACACGGTCACGCGTTCAACCCCACACCACTAGGTCATTCCTTATGAGACCGATAAAAAACCGTTATTATTGATCCGGACATCAATAGTCACTTATACTAGTTTTGTAATTTTCTTATAGATCATTATATCATAATTAATATTTTTAATAACTTAATGTGTAGTTTTAAAATATAATTAATATATTAATATCATACTAATGTTACATATCATTTCTCACTGATAATAAAAAAACACTATTATTATTGGTTAATTAAGGCTGTTCGTTATGGTGACTACTCCCTTTTGTACTTTGTTGAGTTTGCTTCATTGCTCACACGTACTACTAATAAATAAATAATTAGAATTATTATATTTTGACATGATCACCAATCGCCTATTATTATTATATTTTAATCTGCCGTCCAAAATTAATAATTTA
Source organism: Andrographis paniculata (assembly GCF_009805555.1). Lineage (NCBI taxonomy): Eukaryota > Viridiplantae > Streptophyta > Magnoliopsida > Lamiales > Acanthaceae > Andrographis > Andrographis paniculata. The sequence continues at coordinate 6,297,320 of NW_026137587.1, forward strand.
TAAATAATTTAATTTAATTTTGGGGCGTACGTACTACATCATGTACAGTCACGACCTACCCTAGCAAGTCAAGTTTAGAAGCTCCCGGACTTACCGCACCAGATGGACCTTCACGGTTGTAGTTCAATTGTTGGGTGAAGAAGTCCGGAAGCTGCCAAGAATCTCTATCGTTTTCTATATAGGTATATATTTTCAACTAATAGGATTGGCTGAAAGTAAAATGCAATGATAGTAATATATAATTTTTTACTAACTAAACGCTAAATATAAATATATAGTAATATTGATATTTTAAGTCAAATTAATTTTAGGGTAAAAAATATATTGTCCGTTTGTTTGCGTTTTGAATTATTTATTTATTGCTGTGGTGCAAATCCAAGTCTCACGTCAAAAGTTACGAAAAAAATAATACATTTTATATATACTAAGTAAACTCCACTAGTATGAGAATATTCAAAAATAAATTCGTATGAACTAAGTCTCAAACACTAAAAAGTAGATTAGTGGTATAAAAATGAACTTATGACCGTGAAGTTAAAAGATTCAAAATTTCAAATTATTGAAGCCTACATATATAGTTCACTTAAGTTGACTTGTCTTTTCGAAAATTTACCGAATTACCATATCATTGAAATATATATATATATATTTTTTAAATAGTAAACTTCAATGATATTTTATGCGAAACAACTAATTCATTTTTATTAAAAATATATGTAGATTGAATAGTTATAATTTTGATTTGAAATTAGAAACAAACACACCCTATTTGATGTATTTCTATTAAATATATATGTATAAGTGTAGAATATGTGTAACGACCTAATTTATTCTAATTTTTATAATATTCACTACTTATTGGTCAACTTGCTGAGTATTAAAACGAAATAAATTTGTGGACCAGTAAGTTTGTTCATTCGGGAATCCATAAATTATAAAAGCAGCATCTTATTATTATTTTTTTAATATATTAAATAATAAATAATTTTATTAAAAAAAATAAAATTATTAGAATGATTACTGCGTGGGGTCAGTTGAACCACTTTGATGTATGCCCTGACATTATTGTGAGTAGAGATCGACATCAACTCTCCACATTGGGGATTTCGTTCCTTTTCATTCAAATAATTTAATTCCTATAAAATAAATAAATAAGAACTTTGTGCCATTATTAGGGATGATGTTATTATTGTTGGCGTTACTTTCACATTCGTTAAATAGTTTCGCAAGTCATTTAAAAATAATTCAATTATAACTAATAATCAAATCTAATGGTTCCCCTTTACATTTTTTATTAATGCGGCGTCTGTGAAAGTGCGTGCGTGACAGCCCCGTGCGTTTATCATTCTCCACCCCATTGGGAAAACATTCTTCCCTGCTGTTAGTATAATTGCTTCGTCTTCGATCTGCTGTACATTCTGGAGAGCTCTGTAGTTCTAAGAATTGCTCATTCTTTCCGATTAATTGATCATTAATTAATCTATGGCTGCTCCGATGAGCGATGTGGATCCCGCCGGCGCCGCCGATTCAGTGGCGTCAACGCCGCGGTCGGAGCGACACGACGACGGCGGTTACCCGCAGTTGCAGCCGCGAATCCGTTTTATGTGCAGCTTCGGCGGCAAAATCCTGCCGCGGCCGCACGACAATCAGCTCCGGTACGTCGGCGGAGATACGCGCATCGTCGCCGTCAACCGCCACACCAATTTCGCGATGCTCCTATCGGTGCTGTCGAAGGTGTCGGGTACAACCGGTATAAGCGTAAAGTACCAGCTCCCAAGCGAGGACCTGGACGCGCTGATAACCGTCACGACGGATGAAGACGTGGAGAACATGATGGAGGAGTACGATCGGCTGGCGCTGGGGCAGAAATCGGCTCGGCTCCGGCTGTTCCTTTTCCCCACGGACGGCGGGGACTCACGAGCGAGCAGTATCAGCTCGCTCCTCGACGGCTCGGCTAAGCGCGAGAACTGGTTCTTCGATGCTCTCAACGGCGGACCGGCGACCGGTCCGGTTCTCGAGCGCGGCCGGTCCGAGGTGTCGTCGATTGTGTCGGAGGTCCCGGACTACCTATTCGGGCTGGATAATTCCGACGACGCTTTGAAAGAAAGCGCAAAGCTCAGGCACAAAAACCTCGTCAACGATAATATATCAATGTCCGACCCGGGATCGCCGGCTCCGGCGGCGGCGTCGCCTTTCTGCTCTGCGTCGTCGACCCTTGCGCCGCCGGGGATGCAGGTTATTCCTGATCTTCCGCCGGTGAAAACCAAATCGGCCGATTTCAGAGAATCCGAAATGATGAGCGAGAAAACGGTTCCCCAGCCCGCCGGGTATTCGGGTAGCCCGATGTGGCACTATCCGAATCCGGCGGCGGTTCAGCCCATGCCGGCAGCGGTGTATTACGTCTCCGGCGGTCACGTCCCCGCCGGAAATACTCAACATGTTCCGATCAGGGCACAGTTTGTTCAGCCGTATGCGGTTGCGCCGGTGCAAGTTCCGATCGGATTTCCGGGAGTCAATCAGGTGTACGCTCCGGGGGTGAGGCCATACGAAACGTCCGGCAGAATAATCTCCGATAATGGAAATCCGGCGTTGTACTATGGGGCGAGGCCGATTGCCGTCGTTCCGGGCGGGGACGAATTGCCAGGCGGTACCGGGTCGGATGCGGTACCGGGTCGGGTCACATAGAACACTTTTCTGGGAGCTATTTTTAAGTACAGGTACTTGTGGGGTTGATTGGATTATTTTTATTATTATTTATGGGGAAAGGATAAAGAATTATTGTGCTGTGTCTTAATGCTTGATTTGTGGTAATTTATGAGAGATTTGGCCATGGGACAATTATTGGTAATTTATGGAGTGTCTAAAGTTTGAGTGTGTTTATTTGCAGACAATTGTACATTCGGAATAAAAACTGTCTTGACAACAACTTTATTTTGGTAAGACTAGACATATATGCTCATTCCGTTGTATATAATTTATCTATTTTATTTGATTTATTTTACATTATTTGTTTTTTTTAAATATAATTATACAATTTAATTATATTTTAAAATTTTATAATTCAAATTTTTTTATTTTAACTAAATTATTTAGTAATTTTAATTTTAATTTATTACTTTGTTTCTCAACTAAAATTGACAAATTAACTGGGACGAAGAGAGCAGAGATTGTAAGTAAGTTGTTGATGGAAGCTAATGCGCATATAAAAATACAATAAATAAAACGTACTCCGTCCCAAATTAAACGGCCATTTAAATTTTATAGTAAATTAAAAAATAATAATAATTTATTAGTTAGTGAAAAAATATAAGAGACATTTTTGTCATTTGAGTAATTGTATGTGTAATAATATATTTATAATTTATGTAAAAATTAAAAATAATTTTGTATTGATGTATAATTATTTTTTGTGAAATAAGAAATAGATATTTTGAAATGTGAAAACGAAAATGATAAAAAATTATACTTTGAATTGAGACGAAAAAAATAGTCATTTCATCCTTTAGCAAAGTATTTATTTGTTTAGTAATTGTATTATCTGCTTAACATTAAAAATATTTTTTTGAACTTACAGTATATTACACAAATATTACTACTTTTATATTATACAATATTAATAAAATTATTTTTATTATCTTCTCTTAATTTATACTATAAATTAATATTATACTAATATTTTAAAATTTACATATAAAAAACAATCAAAATCATTACGTGCTGCATTACTTTGACAATTTCAAATACTTATATATTATAAAATTTTTATTGATATATAATTTTTAAAATATTCAAACAGATATTTGATTTTTTTTTAATATTATTTGTTACTTTTATATTAATTAAATAAATTATTTCTAATTCAATTTTCAACTTAAATTTAAATTTGTACAATGAACTTAGTTATCCCATAAAAGTAATGTTTCTTCTATTAGGAATGGGCCAACTAAATGAGCTATGTACTGTATTAAATTATTCAGTGTTTATTACAAATGGGCTGCATTTACCAAAAAGCCCATATTAGTACTTCTCATTCATCACAAGTTGTTATCAAAGTTTTCTTTTGAATAATATTTGACTAAATCGATTGAGGTTGAAAATTAAATTGATGACTTCACAGTCGATGAATTAATTTCATAGATCATATCTTACTATTTTATTATTATTATTATTATTATTATTATTATTATTATTTTCCCAATAATATTTCTTTAGCTAGTTGATGTACGAAGTACAAATGAATTTTTTCAAAATTAAAATGTGATAAAAGATGTGAATGGATTAAAATGATACAATTAAACAAAAAAAAAAAAAATGAAAGTCAATAATATATTTTTTATTTGAAATTTATAATAACATATTATCATACATATAATGTTGTATTTATTTTTATGTCGAAAATTAATACTTTTTACATATAAATCTAGTACTAGAATTGTTAAACAAATTCAGTAATTCTCGAACCAAACTCGACTTGACTTGTTTACAGAGATAAACGAGTCGGGCTCGAATTCGAAATTTATATTTTTTTATACAAGATTCGCAGGTAGCTTAATTGATCTCGTTAGTGATAATAGAGTTTTATATTAATAAAATATATCTAATTTTTTTATATCAAAAATTATATTTATTTATAAAATTTGAATATTTTATTATAATAAATTATGAATAAATACATTTAATATATATAAATTAAATGTATATATAAAATATATATAAAATTCAAGTCGAGTTAGAGTTCGAACTTTATGAGCCAAACTTGAGTCATTATTTTAGCTTAAATTTTTAACGAGTTGAGTCATATTGAGCCTGTACAGTTAATAAGTTCAAATCAAGCTAAAACAACTAATTATACTTTTGAGATTGTCATATTATGTAAAGAATAAATTCAATTATTTAATTAATGATAAAATAAAAAAAATTTACAAAAAAATATAAATTACACTATTAATGTAACTCGTCACATTATGCGGCGAGTTTGGACGATATGCCAAGCTATACTACACGGAGACGTAACTGCCACATCAACTACACATGAGCAGGTTTCGTCACATCAATTATATAAATTTTCATAAAATTTATATTCAAAAATAATTTTGAATAACAGACGACCATAAATTTGAATGATAGGTGAAAAATATTATTATCATCTAATTTATAAGTATATTTTAAATAATAATATTTTAATGATAATAAAAAATTAAAAATAATATAAAAATAATTTTATTTTATTTTATTTTTTAATATAAAAATAATAATGTTATAATAAAATAGAAATATATTTTTTAAAAATAGAATATTTAATAAAATAATTACTTTCTAATTAATTTCAAATAAAAATATATCATGATATGCTTGTTTGAGAGGTTTTTAGATTTTTCTATTGTTATATTATATTAAATAATTATATTTATATTATATTTAAATTTATTTTACATAATATCCGATCCCAAACAAATTCTCAAAAAAGAGATTGTATATAATCGTATACTGATAATTTAAAAATATTAATTAATATAGTATTTATTTTCACTGCGTACTGTTCAGTATCATATGTATGTGTGTATATATATATAGAGAGAGAGAGAGAGAGACATTGTGGCTTCTGTGCGGTGGCCGCTGCCCTCTCTGCCTCCAACCTTACAAGCTTCGATTCTTCTGTTTCATTGCCGAATTGCTTCCTGCGTTGCCGACAAACACCGTCGAGCTTTTTCTCTGGATCTTATCGGCGGTTGTCGTTGCAGGAAGGAGCGAAAAATCGACAACTAGGAGTGCGTATCGAGCATACATGCGGTGATTCTGATGGCAGCGCCGCCGGTGAAATCGCAGCCATTGCACAACTTCTCTTTGCCCCAACTTAGATGGGCGCACAAGAATTCCTCCGTCGCTGGGTCCACTAGTTCCCACCCACACCGTTTCCGCCGCCGCGATTCCCCTGATCAACACCAAACCGGCGAGCCTGGGGCTGAGGACGCACCCGCCGATCCCAATCGCAAACCACCTGACGCGGCGGAGGAGGAGAATGGAGAGACCAAGCCGTGGAACTTGCGTCCGAGGAAGGAGGTTCTCAAAGCGGCGGGCGCCGCCGCTGCGGCGACGACTTCGAGAAGAGAAGCGTGCGGCGACTCGAACGGCAACAAAGCGAATCTTAATTGCAACGCGCTGAGATCACAGCGGCTGAAGGATATGGTCGAAGGCGGGCAGCGGAGCGGCGGATTTGAGAGGAAGGGTAAGAGGAAGGTCTGGATTTCTCTGTCGAGGGAAGAAATCGAAGAAGACGTTTATGCCCTGACCGGCGGCAAGCCCGCTCGGAGGCCGAGAAAATGGCCTAAGAATGTCCAGAAACAGCTCGACGTATGAGCAATTGATCGATTCAAACTTCATTCTCCTTCCTAATCTTCGATGTTCTTCATCATTAATTTAAATTTCTTCCTGTTTTCTACAGTGTGTGTTTCCTGGATTATACATGGTGGGCGTTGCTGCTGATTCCTATCGAGCTATGATGCTCTGGTACAGTTCTTTGTCTAAATTTTTTGTCGATTTGGTTGTGCATTTTGTATGTGCTGATTGAGCTGATCATGTTGAATGCAGAGGGGGATGTCTCCATGGGTGCAGAAAAGCTGAATCGAGGTGATGATTATAATGATAGATTGATGATAGGTACATGCGATTCTTAGTTTTGATGCTTAATTAGCTCTTGTGGTATTATCTTGGCGACTCTTAGATCTTGCAAAACTTTGTGCTTATAATATATATATATATATATGGTTGAAAGCTTATGATGTAAAGCTGTGGATGATTATTGTTGGCATGCAATGTGAGTGATTATCCGATAAAATAAAGAACCTATTGTGGTGTTGCAACGTGATTATATACAATGTGGGTGCGATTAAGGTATGAAAGATGAATCCTTCTTGATCTTGTTATGTTTCGACAATGTGAATTTTATGTTTGATACAATAGTGAACATTCTCTTTGTTTACATTAAGCCTTGGTGGATCTGATGAACAATATATTTTCCAATTAGCTTAAAGTTTTAGTTGAGATGATCGTTTAAGATTGTTGATTCTTCTGTTTTTGGGCTTTTCGAACTGTGAGGTTGTTCATGGATTTCTTGTTCTATGGATTCCATACAGAATCTTTTAATTGCCTGTAAATTTTTGGGGATATTCTCTTCTGTTAATGTTGCTGTGTCAATCCTTGGATTACATCTCATCTCTTAGGTTTGTGTGTGGACAAGAGAATGGTTTTAGTGTTCATTTTGTGAAAGATAGATTAATACTTATGATTTTTGACAGTGGTGAGAAAACAGAGCTACCTATAATTACTACAGTTCTAAATCACTGGAAAATGGTGTTAAATTCTTGGAGCAAGTGAGATAAATTATCTGTTCCACCATATTCATTCATCGTTTGGGAAATTGAGAAAGAGAGAAATGAAATTTCAGGGATGATGAGATTGTATTGGAATTAGGAATTTTTGCAAGAATTTCCACCCTCATCATTGTTAATAAAAAGAGTGTGTTTTTTCAGTGGGGGGAGGTGGTTGGTAAGTTTTGATTTTATTGTCCAGATCCACCTGCCTGATATGATTTCTGCTAATGTAATTTAGCTTGTTGAACATAATTTGCAGGAATTAGATTCGATTAAGTGTTTATCCGAATTAAACAGCAGTCGCAGATTTTCACGTTAAAAAAAAGTAATAAAATGATCCGATTTAAAAGCTGCCCAACAGCAGACTCACAAGGGGTCTATTATTTTCCCTTTATCCATTAGCTCTTTGGTAATAGTTTTTGTAGTTAACAATTATAGTATTTAGTAAAAATAATATTCAAAATTTTCATCCACTAATTTATATGTATATTATCTTTATTTTACTTTAGGCCATATTTTATTATTAGTAAACTTATACTGATCTTTTAATTTTTATTCTTACAAAATATTAAAATAATGTATTTTAGAAAATTGAATATTTTTTTAAAAGACGAATTAAGTATTTTGTAAATAAAATAGTATTGTATATAATATTTTGTGTGAAATTTTATATTAAAAAAAGTGTAAAAAAATTTAAAGAAAATTAAAGGCATTCTTCCCCTTCTTTTTTTTTTTTTTTTTTTATCATTTAATTGTTTTATATATATATATATATATATCTCTTTTAAGCTAATTTTTTACAACTGTTGGATAATTTGATTAATTGTTAATAAATTTTCTATCGAAAATATTTGTCCATTATGTGAATAAAGAGTTCTTTTAGCTTCATTATTACATCAATGTTGCTCTCTATTATATACATATAAGTATTTTTCTTTCTTTTTTATATTCTTTTGGTCTTTGTTCAATGAGAATAAATTATTTAATTAAGAAATGTAATTAGCTAGATTTCTAATTACCCTGCCATTTGTCGAATTTGAACATATTTAAAACAATAAAGTAATAGTATAATACTAAACAAATCATATATCTCACGTATAAATGTTACCGAACTGCATGGACATGTTTCAACCTTGTAACAAAAAAAAAAAATAGACATATATAATCTTTTTGAAAATTGCAATAAATATTTAACTAGTATAAGATCATTTTTAAATGGAAATATATATACAAAAAAAAAAAATATATAGTGGTGAATGACGTGTTCTTCGTGCCTTCTACCGGAGCTCGTTATCATCTCCGTCAATCGCTCCCATAGTCCCATTGCTTCAGGAATTTGGTATAAGAGAAGTTAGAGGGAGGCGTTCGATTTTCCAACGCACCCGTGGCCGTGATCGATTCGATTCGATTCAATTAAGCTGTTGTTCGATGGCGTCACGTGACAAACCGCCGCCGGAAAACGACCTCCAAGCGGCGGTGACGATGCACCAGCCGGCGTCACCGCGGTACCCCGCCGCGTCCCCGACATCTGGCGCGCAGCGGAAGATTGCAATCCCCGTAGATCTGAGCGACGAGAGCGCATTCGCCGTAAAATGGGCGGTTCAGAACTACCTCCGCCCCGGGGACGCGGTGATTCTCCTCCACGTCCGCCCGACCTCCATCTTGTACGGAGCCGATTGGGGCGCGGTCGACGCATCCGCCGACACCGCCGACGAGAAATCGAAGCAGAAGATGGAGGACGATTTCGACAATTTCACCTCGACGAAAGCTAACGACGTGGCCCGTCCGTTGGTGGAGGCGAATATCCCCTTCAAGATCCACATCGTGAAGGATCACGACATGAAGGAGAGGCTCTGCCTCGAGGTCGAGAGGCTCGGCCTGAGTGTCGTCATAATGGGGAGCAGAGGATTTGGAGCATCTCGGAGCAGCAACACAGGGAGATTGGGGAGTGTCAGTGACTACTGCGTCCATCACTGCGTTTGTCCCGTCGTCGTTGTCAGATTCCCCGGCGACAAGGACTCAAAGGCAGCCGCAGCAGATAAGGATGCCGCAACGCTGCGCCGCGTGCCGGAGGAGGACGAGCACGTCTATCATGATGCTTCTGATAATACTGCAGGTTTGGCCTCATAACCCCATGGATGGTACTCGCTGAGATCTGGCAACCTTTTTGTTGATCTGCATTGCTGTTGTTACCAAAACTTGCACTGCTAAATGTGTATTTGTGCTTCATTATCATAGATTGGGCAACATTTTGGTGTAGGGATAGTAGAACTTCTTGCGTGCTTGGATTCAGTTATTTGTCATTGGTGGTTGTTAATGTGTGATGAGCAAGGAGACTGGAATTGAATCTCAATTACTCCATTAGAACTAAACTGATCAACCATCTGTATGCTACTAATTAAAGTATTTCAATGGAAACAATGAGTAACTGTGATCAAATACTCAGAGAATTAGAAATTTTTGTGATCAAATAATTGTTTGACGTGTTGGATGTGATGTTTCGAACGAAGAATAGGTTTCGAATAGTGTAAAAACAAAATTGAAAACATAAGTACATAGGGCCTTATTTCCCCAATTGTGTTGTTCTTCTATCTGCTGCATTGGCATTGTGACATCAGAAGAAGCAGGGGAGTTTGTTTTAAAGAGATAAATGCTATGAAATAGTGTTTAGACTTTTTAGTCGGGGAATAATTGCTTGCTTCAATGCAGATATGGAGAAGCCTTCTTGAGAAGACAAATGGGAGAGATCACTACACTTCCTCAACCATTGGATGGATCACAATGGATGAAGATTAGCAGTTGTGTGTGAGGGATGATGGTGCAGTCGGGCTGAGGCCTTTCATTTTATTTATGCGCACTGTCGAGGTATTGATGAGTTCCTTTCCTTCATTTTTGAGCCTCATCTGATCTTTTTTCTACCTCGAACTGATTCATAATCTATCTAAACATTGAAATAACACTCTGCTTTCATTCCACTGTATTTCTGCATTGGCTGTTAACTTTGGCATAATATTTTCAAGATTCCTCACAGTGATTCTGAGTTACTGTTAGTAACAATATTAGTTATACTTTCGGTCCATTTCTGGATTTCCCACCGTAAGAATTCCCCAAAAGAAATAAAAAATCAAACAGTATGGTAATTACTACTCCCTCCGATCACAAACTAACGTCCTATTTTTCTATTTAGAATGTCCAACAATTATTGTCCTATTTTTATTTTTATACACAAAGTTTACTCTTTTAGCTTTACTTTATTTATTCTTTTATTTTCTATATACAATATTAAGGACAAATGTGTTATTTTATAAGAAAAATCTTATTTGTCTAAAAATACGTGTAAATATTATGACATTATAAAATGGACGAAGAATTAGTTAGCTTAGAAAAAGCAGATTGTTATGTGATCATTAAATAATCCTGCATGAAACAGAAGGTATATTCAGAGAGAGACAGGGAAAGAATATTTGGCGGATACGTGTCAGGAGAAGAATCTTTGCAAGAATTAAGACACCCTAAAAAACCACCCACCCACAAATCTACCATAAAATTAAAGCAAAGCAGTAGTGATCAATGAAAGGCAGATAGATTAAAGAGAGTGAGAGAGAGGATAGAGAAGAATTAACTTTGGGTATGTGTTTGAACTTTGAAAAAAGAAAAGAAAGTAAAGAGGAATCTGCAGAAAAGGTGTGGATTGGAGTCTTGTGCATGAAGCCTAATTGCCTTGCCTTGCCTTGTTAGAAAGTGACCAACCATCCATCCAAGAATTTGATTCTCCCTTACCTTTAGCATGCATATAATACATATATATATATATATATATACTCATATATATGGGCAATTATATAAAATTCAATATTGGTGCTATGGGTTTGCTAGCTGCACATTAGATACCATTCTTATTAGTTTCACAATTTTATTATTAGTATAGGTAGAAAATGAGAACCAGCTTAGAGCATGGAGATATTTAAGAATCTTGAATTTCTTGATTACATTACAGTTTACATTACATGCATATGCCCACTTAAGTAAAGTTGGGTATATCATAGGAAAAGCAGATTCCCTCCTCCTCCTTCATTAGTATCATCATTTCAATTTTAATTAATTGCTTGGGATGTTTAATTATGTGTATGCATAATAATAGCAATGATTATAATAATTAATAAATTTCTTTATGAACAGCAACATGCATGCTTTGTTTCCTCGATCCTTCAACCTAATTCTTGCAGGCCATGGATTTCTGTACTGCTACTATATAGAATTTACTGTCTGATATATGCTCATCAGATATTCTCTCAATACACACACAGATATATATAAAATATTCCTTTGTTCTTTTTAATTCAAACGAATTTTTTTCTCTTAATGCAGTACGTACTTTAATAACTATGCAACTTTTCAAAGTTGAAAAAAATGAAAAAGGGTTCAAGTGTTGCAGATGGAGGATTGATACTGAACTCCATTTTGAATATTTCCTCCCCCTTTATAAATATATGCATAATTTATAAGATGCTAAGCAATTTGTTGGGTCGTTTAATTAATGCTTTTTATTTTATTTATCACTTACTTTAATCCATGAATCTTTCCTCGTATACCCTCTAAAGCTACTTAATTACACCTTATTATTAATACTATTAATTAGTTGATGATGATGATGTTTAGGGGAACCTTTTCAATTAGCTTCATTCTAATTACATTAATTTCTTATTTCTAAAACCCCATCAGTGTTGTTAAGTGTTAAATATGTAGAGAATTATTTGTATGTGTTTTAATTGAAAAGCATAATTAAAAGGAAAAGAAAAAGGGGAGCATAGGAAGGAGAATCAGATATGGTTGGTGCAGTAGTAATAGTAGTGACTGATGAGGTTCAAAATGTAATAAAAAACAAGGTTCTTTTCCAACATATAAAGTGAATGTGAGTCTCTTCAATTACTGATTATTCCTTCTCCCCAAGGACACCATTAAATATCACCTTTTACCTTTGCTCCTCTTGGCAAGAACTTCTTCTTCTTCCTGCTACTGCCAATCACATATATTCTTTCTCTTTTTCAATCCCCTCTCCTCATTCTTGCTTTAATTTTTTCTCTCTTTTTTGCTCTCCAAACACACCCCTCTCTTTATTCTCATCTTCTTCCCAAATCCCAACCCTAAAACAACCCTCATTTCTTCTCCTGAATCGATGATTGATCTGATCCCCTTCCCATAAGTGTGTGTTGAGTGTATCTAGGAATTGAGGATTAGTCCTGCAGGTTTTACTGTGTCGAAAATTGAACAAGAAATGATGGCGCCGCCCTCCGACCTATGCTTCGATTTCAAACCACAGATTGCTTCAATGCTTCTCAAGTCTTGTGGAGATTACCAGACTGCAGAAGGGACTCAAAAGCTTGAAGAGTTCGTTGCCCGTCTCGAAGAAGAAAGACTCAAGATCGATGCCTTCAAGCGCGAGCTTCCTCTTTGCATGCAGCTTCTCACCAATGGTACTTACCTTCTTTCAAACCCTAATATTTTTTTTTTTGTGATAGACAAAAGGTTTAGTTTATTATCTTCTTGATCTAAAGTTTGATTTTTTGTATCAGCAACGGAGGTGTCGAGGCAGCAGCTGCAGACGCAGAGGTCAAGCCGAGAGACGATTACACCAGTACTGGAAGAATTCATTCCACTCAGAAACCCTAATTCATCTCACACTGCTGAGAATGATGCCGATGCTTCTCCAGATCAAAAATCGAGCTGGATGACATCTGCACAGCTATGGAATCAAGCCGAATGCGAAGGAACAAAGGCAGCAGCTTCTCAATCATTCACCACATCTGATCAAGAAACTGACATCAAACTTGCTTTGAATGGCCAGCAAAGGATGATCAATAATGGAGGTGGAGCCTTCCATCCATTTACATCGAATAAGGACCGAGTATCTCCCTCTTCCTGCGGCGAAACCTTCCCTGAATTAGCCCTTGCCTCATCTGCTATAGAAGATAAAAGGAACTCGCCTGAACCGAGCTTCCGCAGAGATCGCAGCGCCAGCAAGTATGGCAACCACATCTCTGGTGCTGCTGAGAAAGAACAATCGAATAATTCGACGCAGAGGAAAGCGAGGAGATGCTGGTCGCCGGATTTGCACCGCCGGTTTGTTAATGCTCTTCAGATGTTGGGTGGCTCTCAAGGTAATGATTTTTTTTTTTAACATTAAAAATCAAATCTTTGCAAGCTTGTGGAACTGTATCTGTTTCTAGTTATAGGATATTTGTGAAAAGGCAATAATCATGATCATGGCACAACAAGGTGGATATATATATATATATATATATTTGAAGTGTGTTCTTTTTTAACGATCAGTTCAGCATCAATCATGATGTTGGCTTCTCAACGTTTTTTTTTTTTCACTTTAGACACTACTGTCTTTTCCATGTTTGGATTTTCTTGGATTTACTAATTAGATGGTTTCATTATCCATTTTCTGTTTGTATACCTACAGTGGCCACTCCTAAACAAATCAGAGAGCTTATGAAGGTTGATGGCTTGACCAATGATGAAGTTAAAAGCCACCTACAGGTCCCCTCTCTCTCTCTCTCTCTCTCTCTCTCTCTCTCTCTCTCTATATATATATATATAAGTATGAACTTGAATTTGTGTATATGTGCAGAAATACAGGCTTCACACAAGACGGCCGAGTCCGAGCTCGCAAGCCGCCGTGACGGCGGGGCCACAAGTAGTGGTCCTCGGCGGCATTTGGGTCCCGCCGGAATATGCGGCGGCGGCCGCCGCCGCACACGGCGGGGCACCAGGTGCAGCTTTGTATGGAGCGCATGCTGCCGCGTCCACCGCGCACCATCATGTCCCGCCTCCTCTCTGCGCGCCACCACCACCACGGCAGGAAATCTACCCGGCAATAGCGGCGGCGGCAGCGCCGCACTCTAATAGTGTTCTGCACCATAGCCTCCACCACCATAACCTGCAGTACAACAAGCCTCCATTAATGCAGAAAAACGCATCTCCGGAGTCTGGGGTTCGAGGCGGTGGCGCCGCCGGAGACCCGTCGGAAAGCATTGAAGATGGGAAGTCGGAGAGTGGTAGCTGGAAGGCCGACAGCGGCGGCGGCGGCGGAGACGCACGGCAGAGACTCGACGGAGAAGATAGCAACGCCAGTGTCGTCAGCCTGAAATTCTGACCGTTACAAATATATATATATATAATTATAAAAAACCGCGGCTGTATGTATTGCTTGGAGATCTACATCACAAATAGTGTCTTTAATTAAATGAATTATATATTGCAGCTCATAACAATATCAATTAACACTGTAATTTGTTCTGAAATTGGAACCGTATGTCATCATATATATTCTATTTAATAATATTTGTTATTATTGTTTTTTCTAAATGTTCTTGAAATCAAGATAAGAAAATGTTATTTATTTATTTTGGAGACATAAACTTGGAAACGAAAACGTATTCTTGATAGGCCTGTTCCCTCTTATTGGGCTTGACAAAACACACAGATAATATCATTACGTTTTTTTAAAAAATGCATTTCTTGGGCCTGACCCATCACGTTCGGCTTATTGTGCTTGCCCAATCAAAGCTAAAAATACCACATATTGGGTCTGGCCTATTAAAAGCCTATAGCACAAAATTTATTTATTTTATTAATTTCTGTCTAAACAAATGAGTGAAAATTGATTATGTAAGTGGAGTTGAAATTTTTGAAAATTTTGGTAAATTAAAAAATAATCAAAAAAAAATATATTCAATTAAATATTTGATCAATTCTAAATGCCTTTCCACTATCCAATTCGTATCAAGAGTTTTAAAAAGAAAAGCTAAAGCTATAGAGAGAGGGTTTTTTTTTTCTTTGGTAGTTTGGGAAACAAAAAATATATATAATATTTAATAATTACATAATAAAAATTTGTTAAAAGAACAGTCATACTTAAGACCAATAATAGAAACAAACCTACAAATAAACTTTGTTTGAAAAGAATTCGTGCTATTTTATTATATCAAATGTATATTTTTAATTAAAAATATTATATAAAAAATTAATATTTTTTAAAATAAAAATATCATAATACACCACATCAAAAGATATTTAAAGTTAATTTTTTTTATTATTAATTTTTAAATAATTCTCAAACTACTTTCATTAGTATATATAATTTATTGTGGATCTGATCTACGGTCAGTGACTTGAACTGCATATAGCCTATTTTTTAAAAGCGTATTCCTATTGGAGTTCATTTTGGCAAAATTTAGACCTAATCATTAATTTAAGCTTAGGTCAGTGTGGAATTGTCAAAATTAATTACTAATATTTGAACTAATTATATTAATGCGACTTTATCAGCTACACAGGGAAATTATTATTATTATTATTATTATTATTATTATTATTATTATTATTATTATTATTATTAAGATAAAATAAAAAAATATTTTTCTTAATATAATTAGTTTGGATCACAGATTAAGATTTGGTGTTTCTTTTTTCCAAATTTCTTCAAACTTCATTATCTGTACTCTATCGAAAAAAAAAATCACACAAAAAAATATCATCAAATAATATTATTTTAATATTAAATTTAAATTAATTTTTTTCAAATCTACTAAAAAAAAACAAACTCCAGATATATTAATAAATTAAACATTTTTTAAAATATTATTTTAGAAATATATAATATAATTAAAATTTTAAAAATGATTGTATTTTATTTTTCTTAGATATTAAAAACATCATAAAGTTAAAAAAAATTATATTTAAGACAATTAAATTAAATATTTATAATAATAATTTTTATTAAATTAATAAAAATGACCTATTATTTAAATTAAAAAATTATATACATCTTCTGACATTCAAATTTATTCTTATTTATTTTTCATTGTTATCTAAATTTATTATCATTTTATTTTTTAAGTAAAAAAAAGGTATCATTTTTTTTTAACTTTATAAAGTAAAAAATTTATTTATTTATTTATTTATTTTTTTTAATAAAAATCATATAAGCACACATTTGAACGATAATGAGAGTATAATAAGCTAAATATAATTTAAAATAATTAAAATAATTACCTTAGCCTTTTTGCTCCTCTACTAGTTATATGTATTTATGTAAATATATTTTTATTAAAAAATTGAATAATGTTAAGTTTTTAATTGAATATTATTAACCTTTAATATTTCTTTGTCAGTATAAATTTACCATTTTACCATTCAAGTAATTTGTGCCACACTTTAATTTATTAAATGCAATTGAATAATGGATAGAGTATAGACAAGTATGTTACTATTAAATATTTGTTAGTATAATTAATTTGAATTGTATGTAAATATACTTTTATATAATAAAATATTTATTGTGATAAAGAAAATGTCATATTAAATTCTATTTTATTTCAACCATGAGTAAAATATATTTTGTATTCTAAAAAGTTTAATATTAAATTCCTTAGGTTTAGGATACAAATATTTTTCATGTAGGTTGGTAGGTCCTTGGATAGTTGATTTCTTGGGCATCGAAATGGGCCGGGTAATGCGAACGGAAGTATTATAGTAAATATTTATGATAATCAGAAATTTTTAAATATTTGATTTTGATGTGACATTATTTACAATTGTTCACCTAAAAATATAACATATATATTCACATAGAATAAATAATATATATTTAATTATTTTATAAAAAAGTAATAATTTAACATAAAATATTATTTTTTATATTATAAATATAATTTTTCATATATTACATAAAAAAAATATTTTAAATCAAAATACTAATCTAACACACTTTTTTTTTTCTCCATGTAAAAATTAAATATATTTTATATAATACATTAGTGAGAAGAGTTACTTTTCATTAATGAAATAGTACTATGATATACTTTACTAACTATATTATATCAAAAATAAATTTTAAATTTCAAACTTGAGATTTAAACCTTAAAGTAACATGTCTTTTATTTAAACCTTAGATTGGAGGTTTTTGTTTAAATTTTAGTTAAATATATTTTTATATAAATTTTTATAAGAAAAACTAGTACTCTATATTGTTAAAAATCATTCATATTTAATTGTAAAAATTATTATTTGTAATACAAATTAATAAATATATATATATTTGTTTGTATTTTTAAAATTATTTTCAATAAAACATTATATTTAAAATTAAATATAGAGTTTTCATTTAAAAATACAATTTTAATAACTATTTCATTTAAAAATTATTAATACCCAAAATACCAGATAAATTAAAATTAAAACACAAGTACACATATATATGTAAAGGTTCTTCTTTTTTTTTTTTTTTTTCCTTAAATGCATGTTCTATTAATTCAGGTTGGACAATAGTCACAATACATAGATTAATATTGTCTAATTGATAACAAAATATGGTCTCAATGGATAGGTTATTGCTACCTAAGAACAACATAAAATTGCTTTATATATTCTAAAACATATGGTTTCAATTATATTTGCGTAACACTTTAGAACTTATAATAATAATAATAATAATAATAATAATAATAATAATAATAATAGGGTTTAATTGAATTATTTATTTACTTTTATTTTTATAAATTAGATGATAATTTGATATTATGTAATAATGATGTCCGGAAGATGTCATGCTTATCCAAGTCTTGGTCAAGAAATAATTCACGTAATACCAATTTCTCGAAAGTTCCCTACTTTCAGACGCCAATAGCTAATTTTCAAATATAAATAAATAAATAGATAAAGATTGATTGATGGGTTGGATGCCTTTGTAGTTACTATTTAATTTCTCGATTTATTTATTACTTCATGTCTACCATTGTTGTCTTTTTATATTACTATGGAAAAAAAACAATACGTAATTAATTAGATGCGTCCGAACAACAAACTGGGTCAACTAAGCTAAAAAATAATTAAGTAAATAATGAAAAATAAAAAAAAACGTCATGATGATGTAATTAAGATTTTGTCTGCATTAATGACGTGGCGATGCGAATTCGTCGTCGCTAGCTCTTTATCGAACATCGTATTATTAATTTATTAGGATAAGGGACGGGACTTTTTGATGATTTATTTGTCGATTCTGAAGAATTTGAAACAATATTAATACATATTATCTGTTAAAATGGAATTAGGATATTCCCTCCGTCCCGAAACTATAGTCTTGGTTATGTTGGACATGAAATTTAAGAAATATTGATATTATATTAATAGCGGATAAAAAATATTTTTGTCTTTGTGAGTGTATTAGTGTAAAAAATAGTGACAATTGTGTAATAATAATGAAAGAGTAAGTATAGTTATATAGTGACATGATTATTTATGAAAATAAGACTATTGTTTTTGGCACGGACAAAAATAGTAAACAAAACTATTATATTGAGACGGAAGAAGTATAATCTTTTGTTTGATTGGTCGAAGCAAAAGTATTCCTTACAAAAAAATAATAATAATAATAATAATTCTTTGTTTCTTTTTTTTTTTTCATTTTATTTTATTTTTATATATATGTCATTGGTTTTTGTTATTTTTATTCGAAATAATTTTAAATGTGGTGATTTGAATAATCACCTAATCAACAAATTTCGTCTCATTCTATTCCCATTCTTTTTTGTAATTTACAAAGAAAATGAGAACATAATTTAATGAAGGGATACTAATATATACTCTCTTCTTCTCATAACAAATAATGTAATTTTTATTTTAAATGATACTTTTTTATATTTAGTAAATTTTGCTAATTTAAAACATACTTAAGAAATATAAATTAATTTAATTATTATCATATCAAAACTCTTTTATTTCTATTTCTTCTTCAATAAACAAATATTTTTATCTATAATTAAAACTCTCATTCTTTATAAAATTAGTTTATCTTATTCACAAATAAATATTTTATTTATTTAATTGTATTATATAAAATTTTATTCTCTACAAAATTATATAATTATTGCATATATTATATTGAGATGTAAATTTTAAAATATTTAAATAAATATTTTAAATTTCTTTTAATCATGTACCATTATTTCTTATTTTAAAGCTACTAACAATACCCTTCACATAAAAATATAATATAATAATATTATAACATACTATTATTAACTAATTAAATATCATCGCCTTAAAAACCGTATCCCTCCGTCTCATTGTATTAGGACAAAAAAATCAACAAACTATTATAATTAATCCCATAATAGAGTTTGACACATTTCAAAAATGATCCATAAAGGGTTTGCTTTGTGTTTGTTTTTGTACCTGTATTGTAATATTTGAATGAAATAATTGTACGTTAAGTATGATTTTTATAAAACTAATACTAGAAGAATAAAAAAAATCAATATATTTTAATGGAAAAGCATGATGGTTTATACTAGAAAAGAATTGGGGACAAAATCAAAATAGATAGTCTAATGTCCGAAAGTAACTTAGAACAAGATATACACATATATATATATATATATTGGTTATAATGAGTATAAATGTTTATGTATTTGTTTGATATTTAGCATATCCTGAATTATTTTTATGTGGTCCCATGAATATATATATATATATATTTATATATGTGTATGATTAGAAAATTAAACAGAAATAATTATTTAACTAAGATAGATGTGCAAAATTCCAATTTAGTGGGCTGATTCAATTAACAAAATCTTATTCAATAGTTTATTTAGTTTAGTAGCACTAGTGTTTACCTAAGCACCAAATTGGTAATTTTATAATCCTACGTTGAATCTTCCCTTCATTTTCTTCTTTGGTTACATATTGATTATTCTTTCACAATTCCCAGGCTGACCATAACGCGGGACCGTTGATCTGTGGGGATCTCATCCACACCGTTCATCTCACAACAGAAGATTCCAGAAGAAAGTCCACGAAAAGAAGTTTCCAACATACAGAAGATTATTTATATAGTACTTACCACTACATATTAATTTGTTGTTTATAATGTAATAATTATTAATCCAATCAAAAACAAAAAAAAGGGTAAAAGTGGTGATCCAAGAATGACGACGATGAATGGCAACTGGGAAATAATCAATAAATAAGTAGTTAATTAAATTAATGTAGGTGGCAGCAGCCATGAATTTATGTGTATAATTTAGTCAACCTTCTTGCGATCCCTGCTCTGTATATATACTCCATTAATTCCCAACATTTTCTTCATCACCAACACGCTAATTTCATTACACAAACCCTAAAAAGCACCACTGCTACTAAACCCATTTGATCGACAATGGTGGCCACCAAGATCTACATTGTGTAAGTTTGAAGTTTGAAATCAATTTCATATATCCTATAATTATTAATTCATGATCATCTCATTTACATATGATATTTGAATTAATGGTGCAGGTACTACTCGACATACGGGCACGTGGAGAAGCTTGCCCATGAGATCAAGAAAGGGGCCGAGTCTGTCGAAGGAGTCGAAGCCAAGCTGTGGCAGGTAATTAAATAATTTCTGAATTAATTAAATAATTAAGGAGGGTGCAATTTGCAATTTTCAATAATTGCTTGCAGGTCCCGGAAATCCTGTCGGAGGAGGTTCTTTCGAAGCTCTACGCACCGCCGAAGAGCGACGTGCCGGTGATCACCCCCGACCAGCTGACGGAGGCGGACGGCCTCGTCTTCGGTTTTCCGACGAGATTCGGGATGATGGCTGCTCAGTTCAAGGCCTTCATGGACGCCACGGGCGGCCTCTGGAGGACTCAGGCACTCGCCGGAAAACCCGCCGGAATATTCTACAGCACCGGCACTCAAGGAGGCGGCCAAGAGACCACACCGTAATGAATGAATTAAATTAAATTGAAGATTGATTTCGATTTAATTTGATCTGTTTTGATTTGATGTAATAATTAATTAATAATTACTAATAAACAAATAATTGACTGAACGTGCAGATTGACGGCGATCACGCAGCTGACTCACCAGGGCATGATATTTGTCCCGATCGGGTACACATTCGGGGCGGGTATGTTCGAAATGGAGCAGGTGAAGGGAGGGAGTCCCTATGGGTCCGGGACCTTCGCCGGAGACGGGACCAGGCAGCCCACTGAGGTTGAGCTGGCACAAGCTTTTCACCAGGGGAAGTACTTTGCCGGCATTACCAAGAAGCTCAAATCTGGCTCTGCTTAATATATATTTATATATTAAATAATTGATTTTCTTGCATTTGAATTGTCGTCTAAAAAATAATTATAAGTATTATTAATAAATGTTCCTGTCGTGTCTGGTCTGTGTGAGTTTGTCTCTGTATGTGTATCCAATTACATTACTTGTGTCATTTGTTTTGTCTAATGTATCTTGAATTGTTCAATTTATGAATTTTCTGAGTTGAAATTTCTGCTGTTGTTTTGGGTTGGGCCAGGACAAATTTACATGGGCCAAATTGTTGTTCTTTATGGGCTTATGTCTTAGCTTCAATATTATTCTATAAGGCCCATAATTCTTTAACCCACTTCGGTTATGGCCCAAAACTTTTAACGTAACATTAAGGGCTATTGCAATGGGTATACTTGGAATCAAGCACTTAAACACCAGTTTTTATATTAATTTTTTAATCTAACAATGATTGAACAATATAATATAATATAATTTTCTTTTTACACAATATAAAAAGTTTATTAAATTTTTACACAATATAATACGGTATATATAATCACAGCCCTTCCCCCAAACTTTGGAGGTGTTTGAAGCAAAAGAAATTTAACTTAACAAAGAAGACAAATAAAGAGATTCCCATTGTTGGTACATGTCTTACATATGAATAATTCCCTCAAAAAAAAAAAAAAAAAATAATTACACACATGAAAATAATTAAAAGTAAAGGTCGAAGCTTTTCTTTTTCCACTTGATGATTCTACACTCCCTTTAATTAATCTACTTTATATTCCTTAGCTTTTCTTGTATCACTCATCATGTCTGTTAAATAATGAACGTACCTCACTCACTGTGTGTGTATTGAATGAATTTAGAATTGAAATTGAAGTGATCAAAGTCGAGGGTGTAGTTTAATTGATGTTTTGTCACATTTCAAATTGGTCGATTCGTCATCTACAAGCTTCAATATTATATATATATATATATATATGTCAATCATAATCTCCCATCCTTGTCGGATTCAGACAACATACTTACATATAATTAGTAGATGCCATGAATCTCATCGATACACCTATTGCTTTATTTATTTTATCAAGTAATATTTATATGAATGAGTGAGATGGAAGATTTTGGCAAAAGATAAGAAAGAGCATGGATATGATGATGATGATGATGATAACTTAATTCATGTGTTGGAAAATACGATTCATATTGTTGAAAATGTTTTTAGATACAGTTAGGGGATTTTAGTTTAAAAATATTTATATTCAGAAATATTATTAATATTATAGACAATAAAAGTTTTTACACTATCACAGAAATTTTATTAGTATTTTCAACAATTTTATTCTTACAAACCAACAAATTTTCTATTTGTATTCAACAACTTTATATAAATTTAAATTTTGTAAAAAATGATATTAAATAAATTTATATAATAACCAATAAACACTTATTACACAATGATGCAGTGGGGCATCATGCCTTCCACTACAATCCCATCCCAAATTCAGAAACCCTAAACCCAATATAAATATAAACTAAATATATATATATATATGTTTAATTATCATTTTATTACTTTTTTTTTCTAAAATAATCATTTTGAAATTCATATATCATATATGATAACATGTGAAGTTCCAAAATTGCAAAAAGGGAAAAGTGCAACAACATGTAGGATTAGGGTTCATAAAATTTGTGTTTGTGTTTGAATTTGAATTTGAATTTGAATATTATTTTAATACACTTATATTTTTATGAAGCATTTAATAGTAAAATATTTGAAGAAAAACACAAACCAAACCAACCCTAAAATTACATGACGTAACATTACAAAATATGTAAATAAAACCAACAAATTTGCAATGTTTCTTGCAAATGTAAATCTAAATTTTGATTTCTATATTTAATAACAAATGTAAGCACAAGTCATTACCACACTTAAAAATCAAATCATATTAAATAAAAATAAAAATAAAATTGTCGTCTTTATTGGAAGAGAAGCATATATGATGGATAGATGAATACAGAAACAGGAACAAAAACTCCATTACTGTGTGCTAAATTCAGCCCCAAATGAAAACAGAAACCATACCATACTACATATATATATATATATATATAACCCTAACTAATCAAATTAAGCTAAATTTAGCATTGTTCCTGTTCCTCATCTATCAACTAATTAAGTACCACTGATCATGTTGGAACAATATTTTTCTCCAACTTTTTTTGGCATATGGTTCTTCTTGCTTTTCTCCTGCTGCCTTTTTCTGTTTCCATTCAGGTCATTTCAACAGACTGCCTGCAACTCTGATGGTC
Organism: Andrographis paniculata; assembly: GCF_009805555.1. Lineage (NCBI taxonomy): Eukaryota > Viridiplantae > Streptophyta > Magnoliopsida > Lamiales > Acanthaceae > Andrographis > Andrographis paniculata. Next base: position 6,321,112 of record NW_026137587.1, read on the forward strand.
TACTCTTCTCGATTTGGGAACCTTAGAAGAGACAAAAAGAATGAATTTTGGGGTGGTCAACCTTTGACAGAATTCATGCAGGATTACATCATTCCACTTTCGTGCAAAGGGTTTTAATTGAGTTTGTCCTGTATGCCTTGTTTGGCTGCTTCTTGGTTTGTTATGTGGGAAGTATTGTGGTTGTTGCATAGGTTAGAGAGAGAGAACTGTTGTGAGAGAAAGTAAGTTAAATCCTCTCAACCTCAACCCTTCCCTTCTCCATGCATTGAAAGAGTGCTTGTCACATTTACTTGCCGGAGACATCGTCGGAGGAAGAAGAGATTGGAAATCCGATCAGGAGATTCGTCCAAAGTCTGAGCAACCCTGCTATTTGCTAGTTGTCAGTACGAGTTCGTGACAACTTATACCTGTGGAGGGATTTTCCTAGGTGGTTTGCGTCATAGTATGGGATATAGGAGTTTTGGGCTGTTTAGTTCATAATCAACCTTGATTAGTGAACTTCTCCTGGATTGGAATCCCCCGGATGTAGGTTGGTTATAACCGAACCGGGTTACCAAATATCTTGTCTTTTATTGCTTTGGATTTTGCCCTTATTTCGTTGACAAGATAATGTTACAACTGTGATTTTACCACGCTTCGGGAGTTGACCCATTTTGAAAAGTGTACAAGAATTTATCGGGGTAGCACTTATTCCATCCCAACATTTGGTATCAGAGCGGTGTTCTCTAAGTTGCTGAGTAGATTCTTTCACAGTTGAAAAGATGAGTAAGGAAGGTCGATCTACATCGAGACCTCCATTGTTTGATGGAACAAGTTATCGAAGTTGGAAAAACAAGATGGAAGCTTTTCTGATGCAACAAGGTGAAGATGTTTCTGAAGCTGTTGAGTCTGCATGGTCTCATCCCATGAAGACCATCCAAGATGAAGATAATAACGTCTCTCTTGTGAAGAAACCGAAAAGAGAATGGACTCTCAATGAAAAATCGGCTGCAATCGCCAATTCGAAAGCCCTTTTTTCGATTTTTAATGCTGTAGATGAAACTCAAGCGAAGTTGATATCCAACTGCAAAGTTGCTAAGGAAGCATGGGACATCCTGGAAAATGCATTCGAAGGGTCTGTACAAGTTCGAGAATCAAAGCTGGATCATGTTGAAACCTTGTTTGAAGGACTGAAGATGAATGAAGATGAAACGATTGCTGATTATCATAACAGATTCATGGATGTTGTGAATCAAGCTGAAGCTCTTGGAATGCACTTCGAAGAAAAGAGACTGGTGAGGAAAATGCTTAAAAGTCTCACAAAAAATTTCAGACCGAAAGTGATTATGCTCGATGAACCACCAAAGCTGAGAAATATGACATTGGATGAACTGTATGGTACGTTGGTGAGCTATGAAATGAACTATATCGAAGATGAAGCACCCAAAAGCATGGCTCTAAATGCTGAAGACTTGAAGATGATAGAGTCTGATGAAGAAATGGCACTGCTGAGCCGTAAACTTTCACGAATGATTAGTGAGAAACGAGCTGCCAAGCTGAAGTTTGGGAAGTTTCAGAACAGAAATAGCTATCATGGAGGAGGAACATCCAGTTCTCAACGAAAATACCCTGAGCAGAAACCAACTACATACAACAAGCCAAAAGAAAGATTCGATGGGGAATTTAAGAAGAAGTTTGTGGTGTCTGCAAAACCAGAGACGGTTCAAGAACCTACCTGTTATGGATGTGGTGGAGTCGGACATATTAAATCAGAGTGTCCAACAGTAAAGAAGAGGGAAAAGAGAGTTTATCAAGCCACATGGAGTGACAATGAAGATGGTGAATCTGCTGGAGGTGAGGAACAGACAGAAAGTGATGAAGTGGTGGCATTTATGGCAAATGCTGGTGAAACCAGTAAAAGAAATGAGGAATCCAACCCGAAAGCTGCTGATGAGTCAAGGGAACTTGATGCTGAAGAGTTGATCGAAGCCTATGAGGAAATGGTAATCGAACAGAAGAAAGCTGTAGTGAAGAACAAGGAGATGCTGGAAACAATCTATCGTCTGGAAGATCAAAAAGAAAAACTTGAGGATGAACTTGAAAAACTGAGAAAGATTGCTGATGATAAATCTGCTGAATCACAGAAGTTGAAGTCAGAGAATTTGAAGTTGAAGGATGAAAATGATAGACTTCGGAAAGGAAAGGAAAAATTAGATGAAGTCCTTTCGATTGGTAAACCATTTGGTGATCACAAAGGATTGGGATTCTGTGAATCTTCTCAAAGTAAACCAACTACATTTGTGCGTGGTGGTTTGTTAACTGATGTCAAATTTCCAGAGAAGAATTCAGTATCTGTAAAGAAACAGAATCCAAAGAAGAGCAAAAACAGAAATTGGAACAGATATCGCAGAAGAACTCAGAATGACAGATCGTCGTTATTACAGCCTACTGACTGCAAGTACTGCATGTATCCTGGTCATTCAGCTGAGAAGTGTTTCAAACTGGCAAAGGATGTTATCAATGGGAAACACATTCGATGGCCTACAGAAGGTCTGAAACATAGCATCAAAGTCAAATTGGTGTGGATGCCTAAGGAAAGTCTGAAACAGGAGGAATGCAATGTGATTCTGTCAAGTCAAGAGTCTACCAGGGCAGATCGATGGTATTTTGATAGTGGTTGCTCGCGACATATGACTAATCAAAAAGAACTTCTGAAAAATTATGTTGAAGACCGAAGTGGAGATGTTATCTTTGGTGATGGTGCAAAAGGAAAAATCAGTGGATATGGCGCTCTTGAAAAAGTAGGGATTCCAAAGTTGTCGAAAGTTTACTATGTTGAAGGACTGAGTACAAACTTGATCAGCATCAGTCAACTTTGTGATGATGACTTACATGTGAAGTTCACGAAAAATTCATGTGAAGTATATGATACTGAACAAAAATGCGTGATGACTGGAGTTCGATCAAAGAACAATTGTTACCTGCTGGAATATCCTCTAATGGAAGCATTGATATTGAAAGATGATGAATCTATGCTGTGGCACACCAGATTGGGTCATGTCAATCCACAAAATCTATTGAGGATTAGCAAAATTGGAGCTATCAGAGGATTACCCAAATTTTCAAAGATTCCGATTACTACGTGTGGTGACTGTGCGAGAGGAAAACAGAAGAGAGCTGTACATTCCTCACTGGAACAACGTTTCAGCAGTAACTGTCTGGAGCTGTTGCATATGGATCTCATGGGTCCAGTCGATGTCTGCAGTCTTGGAGGTAAGAAGTATATCCTGGTTTGTGTTGATGACTTTTCAAGATATACATGGGTAGATTTTCTACGTGAGAAAAGTGATGCCTTTAATGCCTTTGAAAAATTGAGTACAAGGCTTATGAATGAGAAGAAATCAAAGATTGACAGGTTGAGAACTGATCATGGAAAGGAGTTTGAGAATCGCAGGTTTGCTGAATTCTGCAATGGATTGGGAATTAAGCATGAATTTTCTGCCCCAAAGACTCCACAACAAAACGGAGTGGTGGAAAGAAAGAATCGAACCCTACAGGAAATGGCAAGGTCAATCATGCATGCCAAGGGAGTTGCAAAATATTTGTGGGCTGAAGCTATTAACACAGCTTGCTATGTGATTAATCGAGTGTATCTCAGACCCCACACAGAAAAGACAGCGTATGAAATCTGGACTGGAAAGAAACCAAATGTCTCATACTTTCATACATTTGGGTGTAAGTGCTATATTATGAAGGACAGAGATCAACTACATAAGTTTGATGCTAGATCAGATGAAGGTATATTCTTGGGATACTCTCTGAATTCCAGAGCCTACAGAGTTTTTAACAATCGAACAAAAAAGGTGATGGAATCTGTGAATGTGATATTTGATGATGCCCTCTCGGAAAAGAAATCCATACATCCGAGTGATGATGATGATGATGAAGCCACTCCCACCAAAGTAATTCAGAGTCATCCAGATGTTCAGAATGTTCCTCAGACTCAGAATGATGTGCCTCAGACTGGTGACAATGCTGCAGAGAGCTCAGTCAGATTTGATTGGTCAGAACCAGAGTGTTCAACCGATATTGCCACAACCAACTTACAACCTGCAGAGAGTGAATCTGATACTGAAACAAGAAGATATGGTTCCAGAGTTCCACAAAACCATCCAATTGATGCAGTCATTGGTGATCCAAAAGGAGGAAGATTAACTCGAGGTAAACAAATTGACTTTAAGAATTTGTCTGGGATGAATTGCTTTATTTCCACAGTTGAGCCAAAGACAGTAGACGATGCCCTCAAGGATGAATATTGGATTAATGCAATGCAAGATGAGCTGAATCAGTTCACAAGGAATCGAGTATGGTATCTGGTTGAAAGACCAACTGATGTGAATGTCATTGGAACTAAGTGGATCTTCAAGAACAAATCTGATGAAAAAGGGAATGTTACCAGAAATAAGGCGAGGTTAGTTGCACAGGGGTACACACAGATCGAAGGCATTGACTACGATGAAACATTTGCTCCTGTTGCACGTATTGAAGCAGTGAGATTACTGGTATCTGTTGCATGTTCCTTGGGATTTACTCTCTACCAGATGGACGTCAAGACAGCATTTTTGAATGGATGGATTAAAGAAGAAATCTATGTTGAACAACCAAAGGGATTCGAGGATCCTTTTCATCCAGATCATGTGTACAGACTGAGGAAAGCGCTTTATGGTCTTAAGCAAGCACCAAGAGCCTGGTATGAGAGGCTGTCCAATTTCCTGCTTGAAAAGAAGTATGTTCGAGGATCAACAGACAAGACCCTATTTATCAAGCTGCAAGGAAAAGATCTTATGATTGCTCAAGTATATGTAGATGATATCGTGTTTGGATCAACTGCTGAATCGTTGAAGAACGAATTTGTGAGATTCATGGAAGCTGAATTTGAGATGAGTATGATTGGTCAGCTCAATTTCTTTCTGGGATTACAAGTTAAGCAGCTAGCAGATGGAACTTTCTTGAGTCAATCGAAGTATGCTCAGAATATGGTTGAGAAATTTGGCCTTCGTGATTCAAAGGTTGTCCGGACTCCTTTAGGACAACAGGATAAGCTATCCAAGGATGATGATGGGAAGATTGTTGATCAGAAATTGTACAGAAGTATAATCGGGAGTTTGCTGTATCTGACTGCTAGTCGCCCTGATATTTCTTTCAGTGTTGGCGTATGTGCAAGGTTCCAATCAGCTCCTAAGGAATCTCATTTGAAGGCTGCTAAGAGGATTCTCAGATATGTCAAAGGGACGACTGAACTTGGACTGTGGTATTCGAACAGATCTAGTCTTGATCTTATTGGATTCACGGACTCAGATTGGGCTGGATGTTGCGATGATAGGAAAAGCACAACTGGTGGATGTTTCTATATCGGGGACAATATTGTGAGTTGGAGTTCGAAGAAACAAAATTCAATTGCTCTATCCACTGCTGAGGCTGAGTACATTGCTGCAGGAAGCTGTTGTGCTCAATTGTTGTGGATTCGACAGATGCTGCATGATTATGGAATTATTCAGGATTCATTCACTCTATTCTGTGACAACACAAGTGCTATTAATATTTCCAAGAATCCAGTTCAGCATGGGAGGACAAAGCATATCGACATTCGATATCATTTTATTCGAGATTTGGTAGAAAATGGGGTGTGTGATCTGCAACACATTGGAACAATTGAACAGAAAGCAGATATTCTCACAAAGCCTCTGGATGGAGACCGATTCGAGAAGTTAAGGAGGAACTTGGGTATGTGTTCATGCCCTCTCTGAATTTCACTGCATAAGTGAAAAATTATTTATCTCCAATTTATTATGTTTTCATCGATGAATATTGGAGATATATAGATATATATATATATGTATTTATATATGTAAGGGGAGAAATTAAATACTCTGGAAATAGGATTTTGGGAATCGTGGTGATAAGGATCATTCCAGAGAGAGGGATTTAAATTGCAGAAGTTGAAGTGACTTAAAGTTGTCAGTAACGCTGCAGCTACTGAGTCAAGACAGCCTTTTGGGGAATTGATTGACTAAGGGGGAGAATTCGTAATTGAATATTCAAAGGCGTGTTCTGATCGTCTCTCTACCCTGGCTATTTCCTTTGGCAGTTGTCGTTTGTGGAGATAACCTCCTCCAGTCACAAGGTTTTCCCTCATTCTTTTCTCTCTTGCGAAAAATCATGGCTCGAACACGTTTTGGGAATGTTCGTCGCGCCGGAGCCGAAGGTGGTAGACGTGGGCGTGCTGGGACTCGAGGCAGAGGTCGTGGTCGACGAGGTGAAACTGTTAGTCCCTCTCCCGAACCCATGGAGGTTTCTGAATCGATTAATAATCCTCCGCCACTGGCCGAAGGAAATCTGAAGGAAGCAGAGGACGACACTGTTATTCAAACCCTACAGTCCTTGAACGAACAATCGAAGGTTCTAGAGGAAAATGTCTGTCCAAATGAAGGTATCATCACTGGAAATGAAGTTTCTGTTGAAGAAGAGCCTCCAACTGTCGCTGGCGAAGCCCCCATTGAAGAACTCGAAAAGGTTGCTGAGGAGCCCCTGGTTACTGAAGAAGTTCAAAATGCTGGTGATGCTGAGGAAGTTGTTCCACCACACGTCGCTGAACATGAGGTCCCTAACACACAGATAGATGAAGTGGTTGCTGAAGAAGAAGTTCCTACGGAACAAGTTGTTCATGGTGTTGAAACAGAAGGTACAAATCTTGAGCCTCGTTCTTCTTCTGAAGATCTTGATGCTCTCATTAACAAGGTCGTGAGTCAGCTTCCTTCTCAAGATAAGGAGTCATCTTCCGAAACGCCTGGACCAGACACAGTCCCTGATTCTCCGTTACTTGGAAAAATGGTGGAAGGTAGTGAAAAGGTTGTTGCGACATCAGAACAACAACCATCTGCAGAACAGGCCATGGAGGCTGAGTTTACTCCATCATCGTCAAAGAGACAACCCTCCAAAAAGAGGAAGTCGTCTGCTGGTGTTCCCGGGTCTTTTCGAAAAAGGCTCAAACGATCTTTTTCAAAGAAAGTCATAAAGGGAAAGAAGTCCAAAACTCGTCAGAAGGCTCTCGGATCTCATCCTGTTACTGCACAACAAGCTATGGATACTACACACTTTGATGATCTTGCTGAAGTGTTTGAGTACGACATTCTCGCCGACCGAAAATTTGTGATTGAAAAGAAATTCACGAGCAATGAGCATGTGGAGGTTGGTTTTTCCGATTATCTGCGCCGGAAAGGATTGTTTCACTGGGCTGTCAAATTGCGGAAGTACTGTCCAAAATTGGTCAAGGAGTTTTACGCTAACCTTTCTGCTCATGTCTTAGATCAAGACTCTCCCTGGTTTCATAAAGTTTATGTGCGTGGCAAGGTTTTTGAGCTAAGCCCGCGGGTCATCAACAAGCTGTTAAAGCTCCCTCTTGACAATCCTGAAGAGCTTCCCTCTGATCTTCTGAAAGACTCCACGAAAGATGTTGCCCTGTTTCTGTCCTCACGCAAGTCAGTGGACTTTGGTAGAAAAGGACTCAGTGCCTCTGAGCTTTCACTGAGATTTCAATGTCTTTTCCGTCTCTGCGCCAAGAACATTCTTCCAACCAGCAATGGAACCACTATTGGTTCTGAAATGGGTAAACTAATGTATTCCATTGATCGCTTTTGTCCTAACATTAACTTTGGTTTTATTGTGATGTCAAAAATGGTCAAGTTCTCTCGCGGTCAGAAAACGGAAGGTACGAACCTACCGTATCCTGCCTTGATCACACTGTTGTTGAAAAAGAACGGCATTGTTCCGGATCCTGCCGAAGACGTCATCAACCTGGAGGTGTTTCAGCCCAAACCGAATATTCTCAGTCTGCACAACGACATTACTGACGACATCCCCCGAAATGCGACCGAACAGCTTCTTGAAGCCCGACGAATTCTTCAAGAAGTGGTGCAAGAACAAGCGGCCATCCGCATCACTCTGGGAGAGCATCGTCAGAAAATCATCCGTGCGGTCAACCTCATGCCGAAGATTGGTTCTGTACTTGCTGATGAAGGGGAGGACCCTTCGCTTCTCTGATCTGCTCGTCCATCCCTTTTTGGCATCTGCTCTCGAGGGGGAGAGATGTGCATGAGATGTGCATGGTGTTGGTGTGTTTGCTGCTTTGCTACTGTTTCCTGCTACTGACTATTTCATTTTGTTTGCCAGGCTGCCTGTAGCCTGTGTTTGTTTTCTGCTGGCCTGTAACAAATTGATAACTTACTGCTGTTTTTGTTTGGATTGATTGGTTTGGTGTGGGAGTGATTCTCCTGCACATTGGGCGAAGTCCCATATGCCAAAAAGGGGGAGAATGTTGGAACAATATTTTTCTCCAACTTTTTTTGGCATATGGTTCTTCTTGCTTTTCTCCTGCTGCCTTTTTCTGTTTCCATTCAGGTCATTTCAACAGACTGCCTGCAACTCTGATGGTCTACTCTTCTCGATTTGGGAACCTTAGAAGAGACAAAAAGAATGAATTTTGGGGTGGTCAACCTTTGACAGAATTCATGCAGGATTACATCATTCCACTTTCGTGCAAAGGGTTTTAATTGAGTTTGTCCTGTATGCCTTGTTTGGCTGCTTCTTGGTTTGTTATGTGGGAAGTATTGTGGTTGTTGCATAGGTTAGAGAGAGAGAACTGTTGTGAGAGAAAGTAAGTTAAATCCTCTCAACCTCAACCCTTCCCTTCTCCATGCATTGAAAGAGTGCTTGTCACATTTACTTGCCGGAGACATCGTCGGAGGAAGAAGAGATTGGAAATCCGATCAGGAGATTCGTCCAAAGTCTGAGCAACCCTGCTATTTGCTAGTTGTCAGTACGAGTTCGTGACAACTTATACCTGTGGAGGGATTTTCCTAGGTGGTTTGCGTCATAGTATGGGATATAGGAGTTTTGGGCTGTTTAGTTCATAATCAACCTTGATTAGTGAACTTCTCCTGGATTGGAATCCCCCGGATGTAGGTTGGTTATAACCGAACCGGGTTACCAAATATCTTGTCTTTTATTGCTTTGGATTTTGCCCTTATTTCGTTGACAAGATAATGTTACAACTGTGATTTTACCACGCTTCGGGAGTTGGCCCATTTTGAAAAGTGTACAAGAATTTATCGGGGTAGCACTTATTCCATCCCAACAGATCAAATTAAATTAAATAGTACAAAGAAAAACTACTTATTACAACCTTAGATTATTACTAATATATTATCCTTAGCTTGTCATTTAGCTGCATATCAGATGGCTGTCTTCCTCTTCTCTCTTCCCTTTCTTCTTTTCTCCATTTCCATCATGCCTTGTCTACTTTTTAAGAAATTCTTACACAACACAACTCACTCTCTCTCTCTCTCTCTATATATAATATATATATATATATATGGAAAAAATATAATTTTGCTGCTTTTATATATACTGAATAATTAATTTTGTCTAATAATTTTGCAGGGCCACATTTTAGTGTTACAAATTACTATATTTTGTTATTAATTTTTTTTAAAAAAAATAACATATCACACTAAAATATGGCCGTGCAAATATATAAGACAGTGATTGTTGGATATAATATATATGTATGATCAAAATTATAATTTTTCCATATATATATATATATTAATAGTAGAGCTTTTTTTTCATTGTGTCTCTACCTGAAACTTCCTCCAAAAGATGGCGTCCAGAAATCGGAGTTTGTTTCGGAAGCAACCGGAAATGTGCTTGAGATCGGGACGAGACAAAGACCTCGGCTGCTTAGATCTTTACTTGGCTCTTTTGTATCCTTAAATTTATGATGATCATCTGCAACCTGCAATTTTTACATGTATATTAGTTACACACTACAAGAAAAAATCATTTTTGTAACAAAATGTTTTTGTCTCTAAATCTACTTTTTCCGTTACTAATGACATTAGAGACGGAATTAAGAATGGAATTACGTTAGCTACGTGAATTTTAGGGACGGAATTCCGTTACAAATATATTATTTTTTTGTAGTGACATAATTAAGACATATTAGAAACTTTTTATATATGAATTTGTGACAACATTAACTTGTCCTTCCCATTGATTGAGTGGCAATTCAATAACTATTGTTATCAATTAATAATTAATTGTTAATGGCAGTCTACCTGTTGGTGTTGCATTGGTGGTGATCCATTTCTTAAGTATGGTGCACTTAATGCCTGAAATTAAACAACACATAAAATGTATCAGAACTTGTAATTGTAAATGTTTATCTAAAATAAAATAGCTTCTAAGATTAATCATTAAAATGGGAAGGGATTAATTGGCATACATTGACTTGATCATGGAGGAATTTGATGTACTCTATTGCTTCTTGGAGAACTGATGCAGTATCTGTCTGAAAACAGAAACGAAGTACCTTTAATTTTAGTTTTAACAGTAAAAAGACCACCTCAATTAAATCAGACAATCAAACATGTGGTTCATGTTTGAGAGAAAAAGATTCCAACTTTTATTTCTCTCTATACTTTTATTTATTTATTTTTACCTTTCCAAAAGGTGAAACCAGCTGCTGGAGGGCAGTTACTCGGTCCCCCAGCTTCTCTTTACGGACCTAATAGAAAAAAAAAAAAAAAAAAAAGGTTAATGTTACACTTACTGGATTTAATTTTTCTTACAAAGATGGTTGGATTTATAAATAATGTCTGTTTAATTATATATGTTGGTGATGAAATTTTTGTGCATACCTTAAATGCCGGCATCGGCGATGATGTTTCGACTCGTGCACGCTTAGCAGCCGGTTCGTTGCCGGTTTTCTTCGCCGGAGTTTCTTTATTATGATGCTGCTGCATATGATTCAAGACATATATGTAAGAACTTAATTGAAGCAATAATTAATTAAATAACACTCTTAGACCATATTTATCACACATGGTTATTTAATCTTGATGTTCTAATGCATTTACTATGGTGGATTAATCAATATGTGTGTATAAAATTACACAAAAAATTTCATCAATCCACTTTGTATATACACCCTTATATGCCTAATTAACTCTCTCCCTCTCTCTCTAGATAGATAGATAGATACAAGTATGGTGTATGTATATATATACATACCCTTGGAGTGGAGTGGCGAAGATTAGGTTTTGCAGAAGAGGTAAGAGAGGATGGAGGACGAAATTGGGGCTGTGGTGGTGAAGGAAGAACAGCAGGCCTAGGCGTGGAATTAATATTCCAGAATTGTGGGTTATTACAGAACTGATGCATTTGAGGTTGTTTCTTGGGCAAAGAATTAGGCTTTAAGACAGGAGTTGTCTGATTATCAGTCAAATTGGGGAGAATTTCAGAGAGATTCATCTGAGAAAAATCTCCGTCGAACAAGGTGTGCAGTAAGGAGCCGGCGTAGGAAGGAGAGCTCAACGGAAAGGAATATTCTGGAGATGGCTGGAGAGGTGGAAATCCTTGATGATGATGATGATTCATTTGTCGGAAATCGTTAACGAAAGACGAATCTTGGTAATAATTAATCTTGTCGATTTGAGGATAATTCTCCTCCGATCGTCCGTTGTCGTCGCTGCAAGAAGACAAGGAGAAAAGGAATGAACTACAGTTGGAGCTACTTGTCTGCAATTCCTTTTTACATATGATTACAAAGGAAACATGCCCAAAAATACTCTCAGCTTTTTCAAAAGTAGTGTGGTAGCACCACCGATTTTTATTTTATTTTATCTTTTTTTATAAATTAATACGACAAATCGATCAGACACAGAATGAATTGAACGTTTAATTAATTTTTTAATCAATTGAAGCTTACAGAAAACCCTGAGGATGATTCCAGATCATATCTAGGGTTGTTGAGGCGACGGACACGTGTCCATCTCCGGCGGCCTGGTGGGGGTGAATTACGACGGAGCTATCGGAGGCGCCGCCGCCGATGGAGTCGTCGCTGGCGGATGTCATCTCCGTCGCCACCGCCGCGCCGATTTGGTGATTGTTGATCGTCGTCGTCGTCCACCCGAAGCTGCTGATGTCGTAGGAACATGGGGATGGGTTGAAGAAATTGTTTCTGGGCGGCGGAGCCCACCAGCTTCCGCCGCAAACTCCGCCGTGAAAGTCTTCCGCCATGGCTGCAGAGTTACTGCCGGAGAAGAATCAAGATTTGAGGCTGTTGTTGACCTCCCGGTAGTGGGATTATTCATATGCAAATGGAATTCCTTCTTTGTGCCTTAATATATACGTTCTATATATATATATATATATATATATATTTATTAAGTATTATTACAAAGCTCTCCGCCACAAGCACAGTCACACACGTGAAGGGTTTTTAAGTTTGGTTCGAGCAATCTTTTTGTCGTTTATATAATTTAATTATATATTTATATTGATTATAATTGGTGTCTCATAGGATTATATTAATTAATTTGGGATAATATATTTTATTAATTGTATATAATAGCGATAATTTTATGGGTAAATTACATCTATTTTAATATAAATGTATGAAATGGATTATTAAATTTATTGATCAATTATTCCAATTAGATAATGTTCATTTTGGAAAAAGATTACACACTTTAAATTATATTTTAAATTTAATAATTTACATATTTTTTAATTTTACTTAAATTAATTAGTTATATTAATTTATAATTATATATTTCTATTATATTTTAATTAATTTTATTAATATATTTTTAATTAATTACTAATCATACATATTTGGAGCATGTAATAATATGATATTTTGGATATAAATTTTTTTCTCATTTTTTGTTATTTATTTAAAAATTTGTATTCAATTCTATATATTACATTTTTATCATTACAAATTCAATTTAGGTGTGTTTAATCGGTGATATTTTGTGTTTTTTTTATTTAATAGTAGTTTGAACCTGTTATTTTGTAAAAAAAATTAATTTATTAAAATTTGTAAAAAATTATATGATAGAAAATAAAAATAAAAGTAATTGTCAAGTAAACAAAGGCTCACAGAAGAAAACTAACAAAGTTTAGACGTAAAAGTAATTGTTCGACCTAAATAAATTCATGATGTTAGAATTATAACTTGTTATTCAACTTCAGCAATAAATCATGCAACAATAGTCTATAATTTACTTTTCCATAATACAATATTAATATCAATAAAATGCAATATCAAAGATTGTATGTGACAATCTTAATGATATAAGAATTTGTAGCTGCTATTATTTGAGTATCTATTTAATTTTTGAATATCCAACATCTTGCATGTAAACCATTATTTACATATTGATGATTGACTATGGTAAAAAATAAATTAATAACTAATGTGTATTTTTTTCAAATTCAAATTTTTAGGTGGAACGGTTTAATATAATTCAACACCCACAGTATTATGATAAATAGAAATTACATATTATCTTAATTTGATTTTTAAAATTGGATATTCAGCCTCAAGGTTTAATTGTGTGTCAAATATAAATGGAACCTCTTTACTTCGAATGTGTTTTTGAATTAATTTTTGGAAGGTTTCAATTTTTAAATTAAAGATTTAAAATGAAAATGATTTTGGATGGTGTTTAGATGGATTTTTAATTTTGAATTGCTTTATAATGATATGATGTGTTTGATTTAGAATTAAATTATATTTTATGATAATATGACTAATAATTTTATTTTATTATTATTTTTTTTTATAAAAAGAAAATTCATAATACAATATGCATATTTTTTTAAAACTATACCTAATAAAAACAAGTCAATATATTTAATAAAAACGGATATAATAAAATGTAGGAAGATGTCTTGGTAGTAGGTACTATAATCTTATTACAATTTAGTAGTCGGAATCCTATTGAACAATTAAAGAATAAAATTTTATTTTTTCTTTTCAATGATTTTGCATGATGAAAGCAAATTATGTGAAATAAAAGCGTATGTATATAAGTATACGTATATGTATAGGCATATGTTGTCAATCATGGAAAATATGCACATACACGTGACGAAACTAGCATTTAAATTCCGATGGAATAAAATGTTATAATTTATTTAATATTTAACTAATAAATTTAAATAAATAATAATGACAGAACTATATATGAATTTAGATAATTTTAGGGGGGCAAATTGTATATAAATACATAAAAATTAATATTTTTAATACTAAAAAATCATAAAAAAAAAATTGGCTTGGAAGTCAATTGACCCCCCAAGCCCTAATATAATTCCGTCCCTGTGCACATAGTAACTATAATGTTTGCAATATACGTATTAAATACATATATCGATGTCGGGTTGACCTAAATAAACATATATAATACATATGATAAATTTTTAAAAGGGAAGTTTGGTAAATTCCACAACTTATTATTATTATTATTATTATTATTATTATTATTATTATTATTTCATCAAATTTGTGTTGGGAGTAATGGGATTGACTTACTTTTAGTACACCTTGTTTGATTCCACATAAATTCTTGGTTGAAAATTGAATTTCACCAATTTTATAATCGTTGACCGTTGATTCTTGGCAAATAGAAAAATAATTATATAAACTTCATTCGGGTCAAAAACAATTTCATTTATAGATTATATATGCTTGATTTAAAATAATATATTTAAATTAAATGAAACCCCAAATTAGTAAAACGCTCAAATTAACACAACCACATACATTCTCATGCTTATGAATTTTTAAATGAATGAAATACGTCAATTCCACTCAATTAATTTAAACCTAATTTATTTGCTTAGTGGGATCAATCAAATTCGATCTCAACTGATAAAATTCAAATGGGAATATGGTTGATGTCATCAAAATAATACTCCCTCTGTCTCATATATAATATGAGTATATTACTGCAGACGCGAGAATTTAGGTAAAGTATAATTAGTAAGTAATTAAGAAATGTATTAGTAAAAATAATTATTGTATAGTAAAAATAATTATAAATTAAGATTAAGATAAATAAATAGTTTAATTAAAATTTAAAATTTAAAATTTGATTAAAGTGATTAATTATATTTTCAAAAAAGAAAATAAAAAATTATGTGGGAGTGAGGGAGGAAGTAGCACAATATTGAATGGAATTCAAGGTTTATTAAATTTAAGCAAAACAACTTAAAACTTAATTGTGGTTAATAATTAAAGGAAACCCTATATTATTTAAAAGTTGTATTAAATTTTTTTATAATTTTAAAAATCATACATTGATGTCCCTTTTATTATTAGTTAACTATAATTTTATAGTTATAGAGGTTTTGAATTATCTTTGCGCATAGTTATAGTAAGTATAGAACAATCATAATTAACTAATAATGGAATAAGGTTAAATACAATATTTTTAAAATTATAAGAGAATTTGATGTAGTTTTTAAACAATGAAAAATTTTGTGCAATTTTTATAAACTATAGATGAATTTTTTATTATTTTGCCTTAAATTTAATAGTAGTTAAGTAATGGAATTATGTATATGTATACATATAAAAGTGTAGAATGATGATGTAAATATATCACACATTTGCATGTTGAATTACAATATTATACATCATCTAATTATTATTATTATTTTTTTTATTTTTGATTCTTCATTCACAATGGTTAAATTGTCTTAAGAACTAAATATTTACCTAGTACATATTACAAAATCCTTTTTATATCATATTTATTTATACAAATATCATTCAATTACAAATAAAGTTATAGGAGCAAAATACTCATTCGACGTAAAAAATAACAGCAACTATCGTTTCAATTTATGCTTTGTCAATTTGTGTTACTAACATTCATTAAAATACATTTCAAGGGTAAAAATAAAGATGATTGAAGACTTTGATCTTTGTAAGCTCCACTCCCCGTATAATTATGTATCTATTTGTTTTTTGCACGGAATTTTAAAAATATTAGTATTATATTGGGATATAGTAGAAATAAAGTAAAAATAATTAAAATAACCTTATTAGTAGTGTGTGATATAAATCTAATGGTATTTGTGTAATATATTGAAAATTGTAAGAGTATTTGTAATATTAAGTAGATAGTATATTTACTAAAAAAAATAAATAAATATTTTATTATGGAATATACCAAAATCAAAAAATAAATATTTTATTATAGAACGGAGAGAGTAATAATAATAATTTAATAAATAAATAAATGCAAATTGCCACCGTAGAGGGGAGTTCTTATTAAATAAAAATAAATAAGTAGGCAATAGTACGGTGTGTGGGTGGGTGGGTGAAGAGAGCCGTGTAGGAGGGGAAGGGTAAAAAGGTAAATGGGACCCACACGGGGCACGCGCAGCACATTGGTCTCTGTTTGGTCTCTAGAGTCAAAACCTGATTGTGACCCACCCGCCCCAGCCCCTCCCTGTCCCCGTCTTCTCCTTATTTATTTATTTTTATCGGAATTATTTGTATTTAGGGTACGTTATGAATTTTAAAATTTTAAATATCAACATTTAAGATGAATTATGAGTTTGATAAAAAAAAAAAAAAAACCCTTATTGAATCTTAAATTAGTAAATTTTAAAATTACTATTATATATAATTTTATAATTATACAAGCTTTATTTAATTGTAATTTAAAATTGATTTAAAATAAAATATTGATTTGAGTTTTTATTTCAATAAAATATTTTATAATGATATTTTATGAGAAAAAAATGTATTTTTTTTTTAAAATTGTGCGAAAAAAATAAATAATTTTAATTTAAATTTAAAGTAACAAACTCATATATTGTCTAAATTTAAAATTTTATACTTTTACGATTTTCATTTATTTATCCTTCTATGTCTTTTTATTCTCTAGTACCATATTTATGATTATTTTTTACTAAAATACATAAAAAAATGATATATTATTATTATTATTATTAATGAGCAAAATAAAATAATAATAGTATGTACATATAAAATTATATTATAATAAATTTAATTTTTCATTACAGCGTGCGAATTGTTGAGATAGTTTCAATAATATTGTATCTTCTAATTCTCTATTCTTCTTATGCTACAATCAAACCATATCGATGTCACTGTAATTGAAAACATGGAAGGGTTTCGGTGCTAATTAATTTAATTGGGCATCATATTGATTTATTGTAATTTATTGAAATAGAAATCAATCCAACAATTAGTAAAATGTTAAGGGACAAAAATTCATGAGTTAGAATTTAGTTGTATTTAAATTGAAGTTATAATCAATGATACCATTGTAAATATAATATACTACTTTCATCATAAAAAATGAAATTGTTTATTGTTTGTTTGAGTTTTAACCATAATATATACTTTTTTATCTTTTATACTAAAAAAATCTAAAAGATGGTAAAAAATAATAATAATAATACTCATTTTATCATAAAAATTTAGCTTACTTTCTTTTATTTGTTTGTCATTAAAAATATATATATTTTCCTTTTTAGCCAAAAATTATATCACTCTTTTTCAATTTTAATTATTTTTTTTTATCTTTTCTATTATAAAAGGTAAAAGTACATATCACATTAAATTCGTATCCAAATCAAATGAGCTTATTTTTATATGAAGAAAATATTTTTTAATAAAAAAAGAAACTTAATTTTTCATGAGATGAAAAGAAAACTAAACTTATATTTTTATGAAATGGAGAGTAATATATATCATTATAATTTCATATTCACGTGTCTATAAAAATAATACTTTATACTTAAAAATTGTAATTACTTATCATTTATAATATAAATCAGCGTACAATTATTTTTGCGCTTAATGTTCATATTTATTTTTATATTAACATTTTTACCAAAATAAAAATAAAAATAAATCCATTGCATTGTCTTTAACAAATTTTCCAAAAGAGAATTTAGTATTATGGGCTCGAGTTAGCATGATTTTTAATTTTTATATTTTTATAACATGTAATATTTATAGTTATATATATATATATATATATGTAAAGATATTACCTTTCTCATAAAATATTACATACAAATACCATTTAAATAAATTAATATATATATATATATATATATATAGAAACTCATACTCAAACTAAACAAATTCCAATTCTCTTAACAGATTATTAATTAATTAAATCATGGATTTGCTCAACAGCCGTCGCCTTTAAAGGATAATGACTTTCCCAAACCGCATTATGAATAATTAATTATATTGTGTATAAAATTTGAGATTTAATAATAATAATAATAATAATAATAATAATAATAATAATAATAATAATAATAATAATAATAGTAATTGAGTAGCTAGCTAGGATAATACAAATAAAATATTAAATCACCTAACTAACAAGGTTTAGAATTTGAATTTGCTCACTGATTAAGAAAGAATGTCTATATTTAAATAATGCAATTTTAATAATTTTTTACATATCAGTGTGAAAATGTTGCTTTAATTTAATCGCAATTTTTAACAATGCCTTGTCTATTCTCTTATGAGCCAGTTGCATTTTTTTAATATTTAGTTCCATATACTTTATTTGTTTCGATTTGGAGTATTTTTTTAATTAATTAATTAATTAAAATAATTAAATTATTTTAATATTTTATCCATACACACAAAAAAAAATGAATATTTTTGCAAAATTTAAAATTAATTTAATATTAATATATATTTTTTTGCTATAATTGAAAAAAATATTATTTTAAGTAAAAAAAATACAAAAATTGTAAAATTAATGTACAAGTACACATTTTATTGAGGAATAAAAAATTTAAATTACAACAAAATTGATAAAAAGAAAAACTATCAATTAAATTTGATATGATAATGACGTCATAGTGACGTGTGCCGATGACAAAAGAGTATTCACTCAAGCGCCAGTGTCACGTGGCAGTCAGGTGGGGTGGCAAACGAGACAATACCCCACAGAATGATTGCGGTACGAAATAATTACATTGTCTGAAAGGATATAAAGAAATGGAAAAAGAATTAAAAAAAAAAAAAGGGGGGGAAAGTAATACGCCTCAATACTCAGAGTGTCAATTGTTAGCCACACCTAGGACCACAACTCCGGAAACAATCTGGTCCACTCATAATCTACTTCCTACTCCATAACGGTGTGGATCATCTCTGTCTTTCAACTCCCTGAACTGGATAAGAATCACCAGATCCAGGGCCACTAGATTTGTTACTAACACAGGCCCAACCCCTAACATGTGGACTCCGGAGTTCAATAATTACACACAAGATCATACTCGAACTATTTATTTATTTATTTATTTATTTTTTTGAAATTCGATTATGATATCATTTTAGAACATATAAATAATTCACCTGGTTTGCAGATAAATAAATGAATAAATAAGTATTATCTAACAGCTTTATTACATATTTTCAAAATTTATAAATTAATAAAAATTTGAATATATATAATATTTTATAGAAAAAATAAATTTATTATGTAATTTTTTTTAAAAAATATTGTTAATAAATAATAATAAAATTTTAATATACATAAACAGTACGTGTAAAATATTTTGAATTATAATTATACATTAACATAAATATAAAAATAATTAATAACCCTACAAAATTTATCACATAAACAATTTCATATTGTTAAATGAAAAATCTCTTTATTATCAATTTTTGGCATATAGACAAAAGACATTCTTCATAGCCGCTGTCCCAGATACCAAAAACAATAAATTACTTTATGCTGCTGCAGACAAACACAGACTGCAGACAGACTCTTACCTGGTTTGCAGACTGATTATGTGTGTTGTCTTGTCCATTTTGTCTCATATGTGCATATATCCATACAAGACAAGTTTGATAAAATGAGGATAGTCAAAGGAATGTCAGATCTATCTTGAAAACCGCCCTATTCCATTTGTGTGCTAAGAGAATTAATTGTTGCTTAATTTACACTCAAATCAGACTGCTGTATATACAATATGGGACAGTCTCGGTTGAGAGAGAGTGCACATTTTGAGAGCTTATCATAGAGAAAGAAATTATTGTAGAAGCTCTCATTTGAGTCCCTCTTTATCTCCATATTTTGCACCTGTGTTTGATACACAAAATCCACCTGAGAAGTTGCCGGAGGAAGGAGTTCTCAGAGACCCAAAGGACATGACAACCAGCTTGTTGGATGCATTGCTCTAGGCTTGTTGTATACAGTGGTGTCAGTACGCGTTTGTGACTACCAGTACCTGTGCATTGAATGCAAGGTAAGCCTTTATGGAGGATACGTGTTAAGTGAGTTGAAGGTTGTTGTGTACTATTTTCAGTATTGATTATAGTGGAGTATCTCCTGGATTGGGATCCCCCAAATGTAGGTTGTTATAACCGAACTGGATTAACAAATGCATGGCTCATTTATTGTTTTTATATCCTTGTCAGTGAGCTGTTATTACGGTAAGTTAACTGCGCTTCAGAGGAAGTTGACCCTATTTAAGGTGTTCGAAGTAGACTTGTCGAACCACCATTTCCCAACACATGTTAATTAAAATAATGCACGAAATTTATATATACATATACATATACAAGTTTTTAGTAATAGCATGGTAAAGTATATGAATTTAAACTTGTAACATAAGTTGGTATATGGACATACACTTTTCCAGAAAGGATCATTTTTTATATGCAATTGGGACTTTGCTATATTTGTAAAAACCTTATCATCCTAACTTTAGTTTGGTGAATATTTGCTTTGATGCAAAAATTAAAAATTAATCATATATACGTGTTACTTTTTACGAAAAGTCACCCATTAAATAAATCGATATATATTCATTTATTTTTTTAAAATTAGATAGATCAAGAAATATTAATGTTTTAGTAATGGTATTTATTAGTGTATAGAGATACCATTTATTAAATTAAGAAATAAATATTAGTGATTTGGGTATGTTCCATTTGTGGCCATTAACTCTTGATTGACTTGGAATTCAACACAAACTAATTTTCATTGAAAAAGAAGTCTTGGGACATTCCATGGAAGGACAAGAATTAATATATTTAATTATGTCTATATTTATAATTAAATAAATGTATGTCCTTTTGACTTGTCGATCCTTCAATCTATCATAATTAATTTTTTTAAAAAAATATAAATATTTTTGCCGTGTGGGGTTGACCTAAAATGTTTGTCATATTTTCCCACCGCCCACTATGACTTTTTGTCAATAATATGTTTTTGTCATATAATATATTTTTTTGGGGTAAATTAATATCTTTTGAGTATGTCTTTTGTAGGGTTCAATTCTGCCCTAATTGCTAAATGATTATGACTTAATTATCGTTTTCCTGTAATAAAATAGAGTGTTGAAGTGATAACTAAGATTCCATACACGAATTTTTGTTATATTTTTATTTTTAAATTTTTTAATCGTTGGTTACTTAGGTAATTAGTTGCAAGGAAGTAGGTGGTTTATTTTTATTCTTATTTTTTTAATTAGTTTATTATTTTTGGGGTGGATGGCGTAGAGTTGACGTCATTGCCACATCATTGTAAGGGTAATCTCGGAATTGGATTAAAAAATTTATGTCCGTCCGATGGAGTTGCGAGGAGAGTTTCTCATATTCTAATTAATTAAATTATATTGCGACTTGCGAATATATAATTAAATTACATACTTTAAAATAATAATAATAATAATAATAAAATTAACATGGATTATTAAAGTATATATTTACAAGTGAAAATTTCTATGTGATTAAGTAAAATATAGGAAAAATGACAGTGGTACCAAACCCACACGCTTATTTACATTTACTAATTTCTCAAATATATTACCGTATAAGTTTTACTATCCTAAGGTATGGAAGTGTAAACTTTTAAAAATATTGGAATACATTAATATTATGCTTAATTTTTAATAATTTGATCTTTATTTAATGTCTATTCTATATTATACGTTTATTATTTTATGTTACGTCAAAGATAGATTACTTTACTAAAAAAATAGTAGATTTTAAAAAAGTTACATCATTTTATGAGTATATTAAAGCACAGATGAAAATGGTTAAATAATGGAGCAAAACGTGTATATTATATTGAGTTCTTATTTTGTCGAGAATAATATTGATTGAATAATTGTGATGGATTTTACCTAAAGTCTAATGTATGATTGATTAAACTTCCACCATGCACCTTTTTGTTTTATTATTATTTTCACCATAATGGTAACTTACTTTAGTAAAATGAGTTATTCCCTAAACCATCATCAAGAGTAAAAGAGTTTTTCTTTTTTTTTTTTTTACACATACTAATTACTTCTGAATAGTAAACACAATCTAAACTATCATGAAAAGAATCATGTGTGTAGAAAATATTTATCAACTCTATATTTGTTTGAATGTTTTTTTTTTTTATTTTTTGTAAAGAAAATATTTATATACTCTATATATATATCACATATATAACAATGAATATCCGATCAAAAAAAAAAAAAAAGATATAACATTAAATAACTTTTTTTTCTTTAAAAATATAAAATAATAATAAAAAACTACACTTATTCGGGTTCGTTTGAAAATTTAGGGCCGAGTTAATATTGGGCTAATAGAATAATGGGCCCATTAATCTAAAGGGCAATTATTGCATGTTGCATTAATGGGCCTTTTATGAATTTATTCAGACCATATTCCATCCTGAAACTTTTCAATAATTTCTACTGCCTTTTGTAATTACATTCTAGGACTAGTCCCTCCTAGAATGTGTAGGTTTTAGGATTGTGAGTTAGGAATTTATTGAAATTTGAAAATAGTAGTATAAATCTAAACTAGAGCAAGTATTTAATAATGTGATATAAATATGTAAATATTTGATATATTGAACCAGGAATTCAAAACATATATATATATATATATAAAAAAAAATACAATTATTGTTTGAATTTTGATCTAATAAAAGGGAAAGATAAGACATTCATTACTTAAGCATTTGTCATAACATAATATTCATAAGAAGGTACATTTGCATCATCTAATTAATTTCTTCTCCTAACTAATCTTGGAGGAAAACAAATTTTGAATAAATTCTTCGAGATCGGGAAGTTGTTGGCTATCGTTGTAGTTGTACATGAGAGGCACCATTCTTGCAAGATTCAAAGAAGCTTCATGAAACAATGCTCGAGTAGTCGACAAATTATTGTATGAACACAAACACTCCTTGTTTAGGCGCTTCCATTCGATCGCTATCATTTTCTTGACATGCTCTCGGGCTTGCGCCAACGACACATGCCGGTTATCTTCCATGTAGCAAGCAATGTAAGAACCATCTTTGCCATCTTGATGCTCATCCTATTAATATACATATATATATATATTGTAATAAATATTCGAAGATTTAAAGCTTATCATTTATTTTCATCTTTTTCAAGTACGATCAAAAAATTACTAACATATAACACAATATACTAAAATTGACATCAACTTAGCACAACATCTTCTGAATCAAAAATACTTTTATACAAAAAATATTGTTCGAATTTCAAAAATTTCTTAATGAATTTTTGTACCTTGGCGTTTCCAAGATCATCCCAAAGGCGAAGAATTGTTGCTACAGAGGATATAACCGTCGACATGCCACAATCTACACGAGTTTCGGTTCCATGTAGTCCTAAGAGGAAGTAGAGGTTTGCGAGAAGAACATACACTCCGGAACTAACCTTGCCATTCTCCAAATACTCACGAGCACTCGGCACCTTGCCAGAGGTAAACCACTTTGCCTCGATGTAGAAGGCTTTGCACAAATTCGCCCACTACAAAAGTGATACGAATTCATGTTTAGACAAGGTTTTTCGAACATGTATGAATCTTGTAAGAAAGTGAACTTAATTAATTCCTCGCATACCATTTTTTTTAAGTAGTCGATAGGGTTGTGGCCGTGCTTGATGTAAATGGCGCGAGCAATGTCATTAGTAGTGTCGAGAAGGGCCTTGTAGCACATCTTCATGTAGTCGGGTAGTGTTCCGGCTGCATCATAGTCCCATCTATATATGCATCATTTGAACAGACAAAGTTCATTTTCTTTGGTGCGATATACCAAAAGTATTGGGAAAGTTTACCGTGGCAAACAATATTTTTACACGATTGAGAGTATTAAAAAAATTATAGAACCCTTACTTTTCTATGGCTTGTGTGAAGGCAGCTAACTCATGTGGCGTGCCGTAGAGATCGAAAACATCGTCTAGAATGTATATAAAAGCAATCGACTTTGTAAGCAAGATCCTCTCCTCGGACAATCCGATATTGCCCATTAGCATCGCCATCGACCATATATACCATTTCTTGGGCTGATTTCTTGCCAACTTTAGCTCCTTCGACAAGCCTAATCCATTCCACCACCTAGAACATATATATATATATTAATTACAACATCTCGACAACGAATATCAAGTAATGCAAGAAAAAAACCAAAAAAAAAGTCGAAATCTTTACTTGTGAGCATGGACTAATTCGTCTTCGAATAAAGATTGCTTCATATGCAAATCCATCTCCACAACGGATCGCAGCGCATGCTCCCATCGGTATGGTTTTTCGCTTGCGCCGCGATCCTTGATCAACACGATGTCCCTTTGTGTAATTTGCGTCAAGCTCTTGTGGTATGGATGTTTTAATCGGACATAAATATTGTTCGAAAGTATGCTGTCTGTGTGCGGATTGGATAAGCAGTATTGATGGAGGATTTTGGAGCTGAACTCTTCTGCTTCGTCGAGTATAGTCTCCCCTTCGAAGCTCAGCTGCGCCGCCTCGTACAGCTCCATCAGTCCGGCGATGTCGATGTCTGGCCTTCTTCTGTCCACGTCGGACCACCCACCCCTGCCCTTCAGATCATTGAATACATCTACATGGCCCAATTGAAAGAAGTTTCCAAAAATCAGTCGAAATCAAGTATCAATTAGCATTGATTAAGATTATATTAATTACCTGCAGTGATGTGGTAGCCATGGCATCTGAGGAGACGGAATGAGAGAGAAACGTTGGCGAGACTGGGGATTCCATTACAATGAAGTAACGGTGACTGTGACTGTGATTTTGTTTGGAAGCTGTAATGGTGGTTTAGGATTGCAGCATTAATCTGGCTTCGATATTGGTTGGTGAGTCCCAACCTGTGGATTGCATCTACCATCACCAAACTATGTTTTTGTCCATGGCTGCCCTCCAAGTACTGCCTCAGCTCCTCCACTCTCATCTCGTAATCCTCCTGCATATCATATTATAATTTTATCATATACGATATATATATATATATATATGTAAAGCCCAATTAAATTATGTGTATATACATATATATATATGCCTTGACAGGAGTGGCGAGGCGACTGCAAGGACGATGAAGGGAAATTAGGGGTTTGGAGTTGGGGATGAAACTAGGATGATGATGACGATGATAATCAAATCGAGGATGGAAGAGATTCATCATTATTATCTCTTATCTTCTTATGTACACAATAATAAATTAAATTGTTAATAATACTACTGCTGAAGAGATTACAGATATAATAATATAGATGATGATGAATTGGATAACCGGCCCATTGCCATATCATTATATATATATATAAGTTCTGAAATATTATGATATTTAATATATATTAAAAATAAAAAAAATTCTGTAAAATATTGGTATTTATTTATTATACATAAATATATAATTCTATTTTATATAAGTGATATATATATATATATATTAATAGATTATTTGCCAACTACAAGAAAGCGACTTCGTTTGTATGGGGCCTCACCGTCCATCAACTTATGGTTTAGAGAAATGAAAGTTTTAGAAAAAAAATAAATAATAAAATAATAATAATAATAAATAAATAAATAATTTATGTTGTTTGATTAGACCTGAAAATAAATAATAGTAGAGTCTTATTGCATGCTGTTTATTATTATTATATTTATTTGTGCATCTTTTTATATATATATATATATATTAAATAAATGACCATTTATTCTTTTTTTTACATTTCTTTCAATTGAAATATTTGTTTTACATCAAAAAAAAAAAAAATCAATTCTAAATTTTCGAATTAATTATATTTCTCTACAATTTTATTCACACGTATCATATTTGTGGAATAGGATAGAGTGTGACAATTGTGGGCATATCAAATGAGACGTTAAAAGTACATTATTGAATTGAATGAGTGAGATTGATTAATAATTATACTGCTATCATGCAAAACATGTGGTCGGTCCTATTTAATTTAATTTATACTTTTATCATAAGGTTAGTTCCGTCCTCACATTTAAGGACTCTGCAAAAATTTAATACATACTTATATTTTTATATTAATAATAAATAAATATTGTCTATTATAATTAAAATTAATAGTAATATTGATAATTTTTAAAATGACTTATTAATATTTAAGACTAATCTTTAGTTTATAAATAAGCTAAAAATATTAATATGTATATTATATCTATTTATATATTTGAAAGATTTATAACCCATCAAAGTGCTCAGTATTAATATTTTATCAGTTTAAATTTATTTATACACAATACTGATTTTTTATAGAATTTTATTTAGATTTTTTATATTGGTTGATGAATAGGTCTGTTTGTTTTTAATTATAAATTAATTATGATGGAGGGAGGAAGGAAGGATTTTATAGTATTTAATATTAATTAATTAGAATTTATTTTAATAGTAATATATTAGTGCATATTTCGGTTTTACACTAATCAATATATAGATATAATTATTTTTATAGGTAATTATGCATCCGTTTGAAGAATGGATTGTAGCTGGTGATGGAAATAGACGGCCTGGTCAGGCTTTGCTAAATAGACTTGGTGTTTGGCAAATAGTTTTTTTGAAGAGCTTTTTAGTTTATTGAACAACTTTTAGCTGTTTGATTCGTCAAAAAACTAATTTAGGTGTTTGGTAAATTAGCTTTTTGGAATAGTTTTTTGGACAAAAAAACTAATTTTTGAAAAGCTAACTTACCCACCGTTTTGAAATAGTTTTTTCTGTAAAAATTTTTTTTTATTCCTTATATGCCTTTAAAAATTTATTATACATTTTATACAAATAAATACATTTTAATTATTTATTAATTATATTAGAATATTTTATTATATTATAATTTTACTTTTATAAATTTAAAATAATTAATTTTTATATAAAAATTATTTTAATTGTAAAATATATAAATTTATTAAAATCAATATAACATAGAAAATATAAATATAAATAATTTATTTTTATATTAAAATTACATTATATAAATTTTCTATTAAAAATAAATTAAATTTATTGAAAATTATAAATATAATGAACTAATCGATAGCTAACATAATAAATATATACACGAAAAATTTATTATTTTATATTTTACATCATTTTCAATAGAAAAAAAAACTATTTATATATTTTAATAAAAATATATTATTTTTTAAAATCTAACTGTAATAAAAATAAATATTTTTATAACACTTTTACAATTTTCAATAACTAATAACAAAAAATTTTAAACATTCTAAACTCAAAAGAATATAATTGAATATATTATAAACAAAAATAAAATAGAAATGTCCTCAATTGTCATTTTACTTATAAACAACTAATATCAAACAGTTATTTTACCAAACATTTTAATACAAACAGCTAATTGAATCAGCTAGTCGAACCAGCTAATTGAATCAGCTAACAGCTATCAGCTAATTGAGCTAACAACTAATTGTCTTGTCAAACACGCGCTTGACCTGTTTTAAAAATATTAGGCCTGTAAGTCTGAATTTTTTTAAAAGTCTGACTTAGCCTACAAGCTTATTTAAAAACTATATAATATTTTTATTTATTTAT
This sequence comes from Andrographis paniculata, assembly GCF_009805555.1. Classification (NCBI taxonomy): domain Eukaryota; kingdom Viridiplantae; phylum Streptophyta; class Magnoliopsida; order Lamiales; family Acanthaceae; genus Andrographis; species Andrographis paniculata. The sequence continues at coordinate 6,348,867 of NW_026137587.1, forward strand.
TTATCTAGAAATTTAGTTAGAAATAAAAAATAAATAAAGTATAAACAATTATTTAATATATGCAAACAGCTAAAAAATTTTATTTTTTATAATAGATTTATAATTAAAATTATTTTAAAAATATTATTATTAGATAGAAAATTATTTTTAATATATAATTATAAAAAATATTTTTATAAAAAAATAATAGTAAGTATTAAATAGTCTGACCTGTTAATTAAAAATATTTTTTTTAAATTTAAAATCTGTTTTATTTAAATAAAAAGACTTTAATTTTTTTTCTTACTTGATATTTTTAGTAAATCAATCATGCTAAGCTAGGCTGATTTATTCCCATCCCTAATCGTAGCCACAGGCTCTGTCTCCCTGTTAATCATTAATAATCCTATTATAGGGCTAAGGAGCAAAAATTAAATAAAAATTCTTATAATTAAATATATGTTTTTTTGTATTTATATTAATTATATATATAATATTGTGCAAATACAGTTAAAATTCAAACTTATAATATAAAAATATGTTATATTAAAAAGATAAAAGAAAATAGAAATTAATCTTCTATTAAAAAGTAATTTTAATTTAAAAAAATATTAAGACCTCCAAAATGTAAAGAGAATATTGGAACCCGTAGCCAAGAGATGTCAAAAGTATAAATTTATGACTTCACCAACATGAATTCATTTCACACAATTAAGTGATTTATTCTATTTTCTCAAAAGAAAAAAAAAAATCATATATTATTTCTTTTGATTTATTTTAAATAATTATAACAATTTTTACTTATTTATATATTAACCGCAAATGTATACATTTATAAATCTAATTATATAATATTGACAAATTTTAAAACATAAAATTATTTTAATAAAAGTGATAAAAAGTATAAAAATAATTGAGAATATTTATGAAAATTGAAAAATAAATTTATGAAATGAATTATGCATAAATAATAATGTTTGTTGTAAATAAATATTGAATAAAGAATAAAAATTAAATATTGATATTTTGATTTTATCAAATTAGTAATAAGACAAGTTAAATTAATGTAAAAAAAAAAGTAAATTTAACAAATGGAATGAGTAAAATTTGTGTTTAATATAGTTTTCTGATTCAAAATATTATTTTTATAATTTTTGTCTTTTTCATTTAAAAATAATTTTTTATTATTGTAAAGAGAATTCATATATAAATATCAAAATATATCTAATATTTACAAAATATTAATTTATTTTGTATTTGTAAAGACAAAATTATTAAAATTATTTTATATATTTACACTAATCAATAATATATTATTAATTTTAATTTTGAAAAAACAAATGAATATATATATTAAGTTAGGGGGAAAGATTATATATATATATATCTATAATAAATTAAAAGCGGTAAATATATGAAACAAAAAATTTAAACAAACACACAATTAATTGTGTTCGTATGAACATTTTGGGGCCTGTTCATATTGGCCTAATACAATAATGGGCTTATTTTATTTATTGATTGCATATAAAACTCTTATAAATCATATGGCATTATTTTATTTATTTATAGTATTTTTTTTAAATTATGAAATTGTACTTATAAAACATTTACATCTCACCAAATTAAAAAAAAAAAATAAAAAAAATCAATTAAAAAATATTATTTTACATAATAATCAATCCAGATATAATTGCATAATAAATAATAATAGTTAATCATATTGTGTGCAGAACATATTCTTCATCCAAAGTTTTGTAATTTTACATATAATTATCCAAGTATAATAATAATAATAATAATAATAATAATAATAATAATAATAATAATAATAAATATTATTTTTAAATAAATAAATAAAGACAAATCATAACTTAATTTTTACAAAATATAACTAAAAATTTATCAAATTTTTAGTTATTTATTTTCTTTAAAGAAACCTATATCCCCATTTATATAAGTTGAAGCATATTTACAACTTTGATAGAAATAGTATTTGGCCCATATATTTAATAAAACCCAATAAATAAATACAATAAAACATAATATATTTAATATTTATAAGAAAAAGACAAGTATATATAATATAATTTACCATTTTCTAAATTGATATGAAAAAAAATGAACAGTTAGTATAAAAAATTAGTGTTTGACATAGAAATTGTTAAACTTTTTTTTTTTTTTTTTTAATATGAATAATATCTGTATTTTATTTTATGAGAATATGTATTGTATTTTTTATATTATTAATTTGTAAGTGTGTTGATTTTTATTTTATTTTATTTTGTAAAACACACCTTCTACTTTAACAAATACTTCACTAAGCAATTTATTATTGTATTTTCTACTTATTCTACTCACCCGTAACTTTCTTTTTTTTTTTTAAAAAAAAAAAAATCATTATACCTTTACTTGACTTTTTTGTAATATGCTCTCTTTTCTTTTTTTTTAGTCATTAAAAAAAAAATATATATATATATATTATTTCTTTTCTAGAAAATAATCAATACTAATTTTTACTATTTTTAACTATTACATTTTATTTTTTTTAACCGTAGAAAGTAAAATAGTACAAACCATATTAAAACTAGTACCCAAATACAATGAGTTTATTTTTAATAAATATTTGTATTTTGTTTTTACTATGCAAAGTTATGATTTCTCTAAAATCATTATGAAATTTTCATACAACTATTTTTATTTTTATTTTTTATAAAAAAAACCTAGAAAAGAAACAAAGATATTATTATACCAATTCTTGAAACTTCCATGAATAAAGATTAGCACATTTTTTACATAAGCCTATTGTAAATCCCTAACATTGTTTCTAACACATTATAATCTCATCCTACAAAAAATAACAAACCCTCAGAGCACTAGTAAAACTTGAAAAAAGAAATCCTATGGTAATGGAAGATTTATGCATTATCCTTTCTCTCGTTCATGATTTATATATATATATATTTATTGATAATGAATTTACATTTCAATGCTGCTCAGAATGTTTCCCTACAAATCTAGTGGAAGAACTGAAAAAACCTTACCTACAGAAAAAGCACAAGAAATCACAAAGCATAAGAACTACTGTCTTATATATGATCATAGATTCAGGCAGATTTAATCAGATTTTAAGTTCGTTCAAAATCAGAATTGTCAGCAGCTTTTAATTATGATATCAGGCATTACTATTAAACAAATTTAACCCAAATCCTAAATTCATATAAAGGCCACTGAATCCATAACATTCCCATAAAAAAATTCTAAAAATTCACAGTAGCAGGATCATGTATTTCAGTATTCCAAAGCAATCAAAGAATGAACGTCCAAAACTTGAATCAAGCAACAATGGCAATGTAATTACATCTTCATTACCTCAACTTTTACCTTGGATCAGTGGACTTCAAGGCATCAAGAACCAGCTTAGTCCGAGCGTGCTTCACCTCGAGCATCTTCAGTTGAAGCTCAACCTCCAGCAGCTTCAGCTGCTTCCATTCTCTCCCTTCCTCATCATCCCTGCGCTGCCCCTCGAACAATTTGGATCCAATTCTGTATATCCTATCTTCCATGCTCACATCTTCCGACCACAGCATTTTGGATGACCACACCCTTTCGACACAGTCATTATGTTTCATTGTATCCACATTTTTACGCTCCTCATTCTCGACTACATCATTGTTCTTCCGGCTTCTGATTGTTGCACTTCCGTTGGCTTTCGGAGTACCTTCCCATATGTGTTTAGATAATTCGTAGGCTTTCTGCTCGTGTGGTTTGGAGAAGGCTCGCTCTTTGCCTTGCTTTTCTTTGCTCTTGTTGTTTTCATACTTCTTTTTCAGTCTCCTGATTTTGTCCTGCAATTGATTCCTTGACACATCTACGTGGAGATTATCCTTGATGAAGCTGTGGAAGGCGTTCAGGTCGGTGACAGGGTCGGATTTCGTCTTCTCGGCGTAATCGACCATTCCTTTCAACATTGCAATCTCATCATCCTCACTCCAGAGCCGCTGGAAATACTGTTTCTTCGAATCGTCAGACTTCTTCACAAGATTTTCGGATTCGAGCTCTGGCTGCTTCGTCTTTTGCCTCTTCGAAACCCTCCCGGCGTGTTTCTCCTCCACGGAGCGTTTTGCGCCGGCAGATCTACCCGGAGTCACAGCCTCCGAAACCCTACGGTTCAGTGCGGGCTCATTGGCGACGCCGTTGGATTTCTTCAATGGTTTCGTGCTCGGCACGTCGGACTCTGTTTCGGATTCGGATTCGGATCCTGATTCTGTTCCCAAGTCCGTCTCTGTTTCAGATCCCGATTCAGATTGTTCCTTCATCTGCCGGATCACTGATGTGGATTGAGGTTGGGATTTTACGACCGGCGGCGGCAATGGAGTTTCCACAGTTGGTTTACGCTCTGGTTCGGATTCCGAGTCGGATTCCATCGAGGCTTCATCTTCTTCGTCACTGCATTGCGCTTCATATCGTTTGGAATCCTGAGGCCATCGATTCCTAGCCATTGGAGGAATGAGAACGCTAAACTGTACTCTAGGGTTTCGTAGAAGGAAGAAATTAGGTTTGGTTTGTATCTTCTTGAATGGGTATTTATCGTTGCGAGGGAGAAGGGCGCTGAGCTGAATAATAATAATAATAATAATAATGGAAAATTTAAAATATAAAAGTAGAACTAATAATTTAAATATTCCAGAAACAGGTTGAATCAATGAAATTGATAAATTAATTTACACAAAATAACAGTTGCAGTGGGGCCGGGTTGTCGAATTAATCCGGGCCGGGCCCTATCCAAGCTTGGCAAGAACATCATTGAGTGCAGAGACAGTCTGAGCGTAGTATTTCTCTGCCTCCGATGAGCTCTTTATCTTGGCGGCATGATCCAGCTGATGATCAAAACAAAACCATTCAATCAGAGAGAGAAATGATTAATTGTTAACAGAGAGAGTGTTGTACTGACATCGCTTATGGTCTGGAAGAGCTTAGAGATGAGGTCTTTGAGGGCTTTCTTCTCCTCCCTGGGCTTGGCGGAGACGATGGTTTTTAGGTCGTAGCGGAGCAGCTCCGCCCTCAGACGGAGGTCGTTCTGGACGTAGGGCCAAGCTTTCTTGTCAATCTGCTCCTTCACATTCACTATGTCTTTGGCGGAATCCTTCGCCCTTTTGGCAGCCTCTGCCGGCGGCAATGGCTGGATGAAGAATCGATCTTTCAGAGGCAAATCCAGGTCTCGTGCAATGTCCGTGTTTAGTGTTCCAGCTGCAAAATTACAGTACGTACAACCAAAACAACAATTAATACTACTAATCGATTAATAATGTGAATTGATTTGATCTGATTTGATTGATGCTGACGGAGTCCGCCGGAGGGTGGGGGCGGCGGGCCGATCTTGATGGACTTGGCCTTGACGTCGGCGAGGACGGCTTGGACGAAGGAGGCGGAGGCAATCCCTGCGGCGGCGAGGCCTAGAAGGGCTCGCCGGCGGCTTGGGTCGGTGTCGGCGGGGATGTGGTGGTGTGCGCGGATGCTGATGAGGGGAGCTGATGATGATCTGGTTGGGGATGGGGCGGCGGTGAGGTCGGCGACGGATTGGGAAGAGCCGAGGAAGGTGTTGGAGAGTGAGGCCATTACTTGAGACATGGTTGGATTCTAGATTGTCTGTCTGTCTGTCTGTGTCTGCGTGGAGCTGATGAAGATGAAGATGATGACGATGCGAGCCGGGATCAATCGATCGATGTAAGCTGATGAAATTCTCATTTGTATATGTGCAGTGGAGAGGGCCTTATCTGATTTGGATATGGTACGGGCTCAGACTCACCACTAGTTATGTGACACGTGGACGTCCCCGATTCTCTCTTGTGGAAGTGAAGTAAAATTTGCTACAGGCCCATTAACTAACGTCCATATATTTAGCCCGAAGCTTGGCCCAATCCATTCAAACCTATTACTGTTTATTACGTTTTAGAGTTATTTTAATTAAGGTTCGGATCAATTGAAGCAGATACATCGTTCTTCGGTAATACAGCAGTATCAAATCAAATAATTGAAATATTGAATACATAAAAAAGAAAATGATCCAAAAAATAACAATAAAAATACAAAATAACAGCAGTAGAAGAATACTAGAAAGAATATTAATTAGCTGAAGTAAACCGGGCATTTCCTATCTCTATAAGCTGGGAGTATCAAACCGTCCGGCCCAACCCCGACCGGGCAGTTGGCGTGGACCCGGTGGCGCTTGCTGTCCCACGACGATATCTTGAACCGAATCGTCGACGTGATCTCCAGCCGGAAAACCACCTCCCCGCGGGCCCGGGCCGCCAGGAACTGCTGCCACCGCTGATTCGTCACCGTCAGCGACGCGCCGCCCAGCACTCCGGCGATAACCGTCGTGTTTTTCGGCTCCTGGTAGAACGGGAAGAGCACCGGCGCGCCGCCGATGCTCTGATCCTCGTAGAAGACGGTGATGGCGGAGGAGTCGTAGTAAATCCCGATGTTCTGATTGGAGTTGCGGACGGTGGCGTTGTAGATAATCTGGGCGTTCTCGAAGCCCTCGGCGGCGGCGGCGAGGGCGGGGATGGAGAATTGCTGGACGTGGAAGCGGGGGCGGTGGGGGCGGAGGCTGAGCCAGAGGATGAAGGTGATGATTCCGACGAGGAAGAGGAGGCCGAGGAAGATGGTGCAGACGAGCTTCGAGACTCTGGTCGTCAGACTCTCCTTCACGCGGTGGGCGTAGTAGTGTGCCGAGTGGTGCCGCTTCATCATCTCCGGCGTCGCTCTGATCGGAATCCTGTTTTCCGGCGACCGCATTTTTGTGGGCTAGGATGAACGGACACAGATGAATCCGCCATTATATGTTTGTACATATATATATATATATAATATGAGGAATTAATTATTTTTGTTGGTCTGTTTACGCCGATGGAAAGAAAGGAATCATGCAGTGTGTGATCTTTTTGAAGATTAGAAAATTAATAAATTGAAATAGAGAATGAAATTGGACGATGAACATGTGAAGAAATTAAAGTGGTTGGCGTGGAGAGGGCAGAGAATTCGATTCTAGATAGTCATTTCGTCCCTACGGTAAGTATAATATTGCATTTGCATGTGTCGGAGCTGCCAACAACTCTGCATGCCTTGAATGAAAAGGTTTGGATTTAAGGAAGAATGAAAAATGATCCAACTAACATACTTTAATTATATTTAAAATGTACTAATCTATAAAACAAGTGAGATCAGACTTCTTGAAGTTATTATACCAAAAATAAATACAAACAGGTTGAACAGCAGTCTTTAATTTTTATAAAGCACTTGCCATCTACTTTTCAAAGTCTTGCAGACGAAGCATTCGCAAGTTGTACATTCCGCTATAGGAGCTTGTACCTGCGGAGGGGTGTTTGCCGTTACGAATCGTTTCGTGGAATTACAAGGTTGTTTCCTGATTTAACATGTACGATACGTGACGCCACCCAAACAGCCCTTCTAATGGGCACTACTTTGGTGGTTCGTCGTCATTATTGTTTCTTGCCGTGGAAGAGTCATCGGAGGCGGTGTGTTAGTTCTGGATTTCTTATTGATACTGATTGTGTCGCCGTTTCCATGGAGTATGCGCAATTCGTGTGATTCAACCGCTGCTTGAGGTATGGATTCTGATCATGAGTTTCCCCCGATGTTTCGTGCTAGAGAATCGGATGAAAATGGAGGCCCGAAGATATCGGTCTCTGGCGGCCTGAATAGTTTGCAACACTTGGTGGTGGATATCGAACCTTTTTCTCATCTTTCAGTGGACGAAACGGATGCGAATTCGAGAACTGATGTAAGATTTCATTTGTTTTTGTTTATTGCAATTCACTCGAAATTTCGACGGAATTGAATTGTGCTATGGATTCCCAAGTATAATTCAGTATTCAAGATTTACCTATTTATAATCATTCTCCTGTGGCTGTTGATGTTGATGGTGGATACACAAGTTGCAGAGACACCTTTCGGGAAGAAGCGGCGGGAAGAGAATCAGTCCAACGTCGCCATCCGGTAACCGTCATTGTTCTGCAGAATGTTCTGGAAACAGATGTCATTGATTATTATTTTCTTTTGTACTGATAATCGAATTTGATCTTTAATCTTCTTTTCACGAAACAATCGATCCCTCTTTGCATTATACAGTGGCTACCCATGCGCCACCGATCTTCTTGATTAATGATTTTGTGTGGAAAATTCTTAATTCTTTTGAATAATTTTGAAGTCTTCATAAGACAACACCGTTTGGCTTTTTCACCAAGAAAATTTGAAAATAATTTACATGTAAGTCCTGGCCATGGCCACAATAGTTTTCTATACTCAAGATGGCAGACACTTTTCAAATCAGGGCAGCCACAGGTTATGGTCCTCTCTGTTTATGGACACCAGCCATACTCCTTTTAGTTTGTCATACCCGCTGTATATGTTGCAACCTGTAACAATTGATGGAACTGAATGCAGCTATTATATGTGAAGGTAGTGTCCCTGAAATCCCAATGGTTGCAGCCATCCCCCATGTCCATCACCAAATCACTGTCAAGAATGATTCATTGTCAGAAAGCAAATGCAGAGGCAAAAGATCTAGGTTCCGTCGTTCTTCCTCTACTTTGTTGTTTGTTAATCCCAGAAGGATACTTATCCTCTTTGCTACTTTGTAAGCTCTACCCTGATTCTTTTTACTTGCACATTTCTTGTAGTTCAGACAACGGCGATTAACTATCTATAATGTTCGGATCATCTGTTGCAGGTCATGCCTGGGAACAATGTTGCTGATCTATTTCACACTGTCCGTTGGAAAGCTTAACACAGACGACATGGATCTAAATTGACAAATTACATGAAACTGTAAGTGGCTTACTAGAAATTTGATATTGCCTGGAATCTAGAATTGTATATATGCATAAGAAGCATAGAGAATTAAAACTTACATGGATGATAGATGTTTAGAAATAAATATAATGATTGATCAATATACAATATTGATAATTCCTCTAAGCCTCATCATTACTACACTCTGATAGAAAAAGGGATCTTCTCAAAGATTGTGTTTGAGAAACCTGGACAGGCCAATCTTGTATCCAAAAACCTTGACATCTTCTTGCACCTGCTTTCTATACTCCCCAAAGCTAAAACTTCTATACACCCGAGGTTCATCAGCTCCACTCTCTACAACTGTCTCAACTGATGGACAGAAGAAGTAGGCTGCTGAGAACCTCTCGACCACCGGATTGGCCACCACCCGGTGCTCGACACTCTTGTACATGCCATTGCTCCACGCCTGGAACAGGTCCCCGATGTTGATAATCAGGGCCTGGGGATTGGGTTTGACAGCAAACCACTTGCCATTCCTGACTAACTGCAGGCCTCCGACGTTGTCCTGGTGCAGCACTGTGATGAAGTCGCTGTCTGTGTGCGGCATTATGCCGAACACCTGTGGATAAATCGGGCAGGCAGGGTACCTGTTTAGGCGAAGGTAGCAAGTCTTTGGCAAACATGTTTCTTTAAAGAAACATGAATTCTGGCCCATCTCCTCGGCCAGGATGTCCATGAGCTTGTGTGACAGCTCGGACACCAACACTGCGTATTGCTCCATAATTGAGCTGGGAATTTATAATATCCTCGTCAGAGACATAGACATATGTGATATATATATATTGTTAACTTTGTTAGGCTGATTTACAATATTCATTTTCAAAATATATATGTGAGTGATAGTGTGTTGGGATGTTATATGAATGAATGAAGTGGAAGGTGCATGGAGGGGCACGTAGGCAGCAGCATGAGTGGGGATGTCTGGGAAGTAGGCACAGAGAGAACAGAATCCTTTTGGCATTGTCTCATTCTGTAAGAACACACACACATTTGAAAAAATATATATATAAAGAAATCACTGTCAAGGAACCATGTAGAAAGATTCCTGCCAACCCTTTTTCTCAAAATTAAATGTTAATTGAGTAGTTGTAGTAGTATATGCAATTAATTACTATATGTCCTTATTATAGATAGATATCAACTATGACATTTAAGATTAATATAGAAAATTACCTGAGGCTAGTGTGTCCACCCAAGCCCAACACGTCGCTAAGGGACACATGAAAAGCCTCCGACCATGAAATCTGCTTCAAGCAGGTGGCGGACGGCGTGCCCCAACGGTAACTTCCGGTGGAGAAGTTGATGTCGCTGTAATTCATCTTCTCCTGGAAGGGCTTCCTGAACAGCTTCACTTGCTCTTCTCTCATCCTCTCCAGAACCTCACAAGAGATTCCATGGTGAATCACTTGAAAGAATCCCCATTCTCTTGAAGCCTCCGCAATCTGCTTCTTGCACTGCTGCCTCTCGGATTCTCCGAGGTGGTTTAACTGATTGAGATCGATCAGTGGCAGCTCGCATTCCTCCACGGCTGACAGTTCTAGAATGTTCTTCCGACTCTTGCTAGAGAAACTGCTGAGGATGAGATCCTTGTACGTTTCTTCGAATGGTGGGTCGGCTGATTCTTCCATTCCTATGGGCTGAAATTAACAAGTTAGATTAATTGTTTTGGTAAAACTAACCCTGAGAGAAATGCATGTTTTAGTTTTGACAGTTCGCAGACAACTTAGGAAACGTACATACATATCTATGTTATATGTATATGTTTCTTGTTTTGTCTTCGATGAAAACGTTGTATCACTATTAATCTCTCCGATCTATATATTGATGAATATATATGTAGACAAGATTGTGCCTCTTGTCCATTTTGACTACTGTGTGTCTGTGTCTTCAAGAATATTAATTGTCAAAAATATATCCACTATGAACGAGGCATATACTTCAGTTGGGAGTGAACTTTAATTTGCATACAAACTGGCTGGTTTTATTTAACAGTAATATTTCCGATTGCCTTTACTTGGTAGGATTTGTTTTTACAATTTATATTGTGAATACCTTTCACGTGACTGGTAATATTTATTCACGTAAAAGTGTATATAGTAGTAGTTTTCTTGGGATGACGAAATAAAGGTGACAGAATCAAGGCTACACTGTATATTTATTTTATACTAGTAGAGTAGTATAAACATACTTATGGTCAGAATGATGAATATGTTTTGACATTGGTGTATATATATGACACATACGTACGTACTTTTGCCCCCCAAAACAACCCACGTTTCAGAAGTTGTACTCGACAAAGAATAAAAGTTGTATGGGGCAACGAACGTAGAACGAGAAACTTGGTGCACATGCAGCATTTGAGAATTGTCTCTCCCTCTTATGTTTTAGATTTACAAGAAATAGAGCTTACTTGGGTGAGATGCTCTGAATCGTTGACAGACACCACCATATCTGCTCAGTACGATTTCAATCTTCTTCTGTTATAGATTGGTAGGTAGGTAGCTAGCTAGCTAGCTAGCTGTTGATGCCTTTATCGATCCTGCATTTGGAAACACACATTAGCTTGCTTTCAGAAGTCACCATATTTAAGATTAACCTGCAGCATGCATATTATCAAGTTGCATTGTCATATAGTATATGACTTACTACTCAGATATGAAAAAGTAGGTAGCTAGGGTATATGGATGGAGAAGAAGATCTAGGAGAGTGTGATATATATAAGCTAAGGGAGATATTTAATTTATAGAGAAGCAGAAGTGAATAGATGCATGGTGGAGATGAGATGAGATATATATATATATATGTGTGTGTGTGTGTCTATATGTATATGAGGGAAGAGGAGAGGAGAGGAGAAGAGATGACCACGCGGCTCATGGAACAATCACTCATCCCATCCCCCCATGCAACTATGCATGGTGCTGATGAATGATGATGGGTTAATTATGCAAGTGGTCTCTCTCTCTCTCTCTCTCTCTCTCTCTACCCTGAAGTTTCCTCATTTGCCAATAACTCATTTACTATTATTTCTCCTTTTTTTGGGCAATCATCATTACCATGTTTTAACTTTTACCTCCAATCATTATTCAGGCCAAGTAAAAGGACCAGCTATAGGATGCTTAATAGTGTGTAGGATAAATTCGTGACCCTAGAGAGTCATAAGGGGAGTTTGGTGGAGAGATTCGAATGGCTGAGAAATAAAAATAGATAACGAAATTAGAGAGAAAATGAATTGAATAGGGAATGAAAATTAATTTTATTGTTTGATAAAATAAACGATTCAGTTGAGAAATGTAAAAACAAACGCAGATCGAATGAGAATAAATGATTAATCTGACAAGGGAACTTTAACAAGTGAAAATTAATGAAAAAATATTTATAGTGATTTCTTAGCAAAAAATTATAAATTATATATTATATTTTGTAAGATTATATGTTAGTACATTTTTTCAAAAATCATAAAATTTAAATTTTTGAATAATAAAAATTGAAATAATATAATTTTTTAAAAATTATAAAAATTAAATAATATAAAATAATAATAACAATAATGTAACCTTCATTTAAAACAATTTTTTTGGATATAGGAAAGAAATGAAATAATAAAAATGATTTATTTTTTAACTTTTATTTTTCTAACTTAAATAAATAAGAGAAATAAAAAATAAAAAAAAAAAATTATTTATCTCATGTCAATTTTCTATAACAAACACAGCTAAGTTCCTTCATATCTTGCTTGCTATACATGACTAGCGCCTCCACAATTGTGGATTCTTATAATATATATGAAATAAAAAAAAAAAAAAAAGGATCAGAGGTATGACTTTTAATTAACTTTGTTTTAATAAGGAGGAAAATGCTATTTAGTCACGGGTTGGCTTCTCTCTTAACTATTTTTAGTCCTCATTACAATTGGTAATAAGTCAACTTTAAATAGGACTATGGTTCAGAAATGTTTCTGCAAAATCATCATCTATAGATTGGACTTTCTTGCTGATCGATCTGTGCTAATTAAATTGGTATTTATAATTAATAATGTCGACCAGTAGCAGCAGCTAGTACAATTTAATTAATTAATTAATTAATTAATGTAGTAGTATTAGAAAAGGCTAGGTGGAAATTGAAACAAGTGGAGATGAATACATTTGGCTGTGGTTTTTCCAGGTGTGTGAGATATTTAATGGATTGGAGGAGGAGGAGTAGTAGTAGTAGTAGTACTAGTGTATGTGTATTGATATATATATATATATATATATATTTATATCATAATTGAAATAGAAGAACAGGGCAGGGCACATGATGATAGATTAATTAATTAATTAATTAAAATAGGATGCATGGAATGGTAGGGCCAACTGTAATAACGGCAAGGTCGACTACTCCATGTCGGCATGGCATGGGATTCCCATGCACACACATTGCTATATTAGGTTGATAGATTTTTAAAATTACAAGTTAGAATAAAGAAATAAATCTTAAAATTTATTTTTATTTATATTTATGTCCGATCAAAATTATAAACTTTATTAGAGAATGAAATTAATAGGAGCAAGGTCGTGGCATTTACCTAATAAGAAGACGACAAGTGTATGAGGGGTCAATCAACACAATTATATGTCGGTACATGAATCCTGCACTAAAAAGTGACACAAATTGCCACATGATTTTGTGGGCTCTAAAATCATTTTTTTTTTTAATAATAACAATAATATATATATATATATATTCTTTTTCCAAAATATCTTCTTCAATAAAATGTGTCTAAATTTGTGCCTCGAATTCTGTAAATGGTGGCACTTCCAAAAATAGGAAAGGACATTTTCCAAACGTTGGACAGATAAAAAAGCTATTAGTGTGTGTGTATCTATACTTTCTGTACTCTGTATATATAAAGTTTGCAGAATGTGCTCATTTTATTTCCATATAATATATATATATATGTGTAAAAGATTACTAGTCATTAATCTATAATCTAATTGGGTTGAAGCATAAAGATAGTGGACTATGTAATTATAAATCTATTTGATGTTTATATATTAATTAAATGAGAAAAAAAAATGTTGAATTATATATATATATAAATGTTTTAACCTACATTAGAATTTAATTTTTATATATTCCTTTCGGTGTAAGAAAAATTGGTAGAAAGTGGGATTGGTGGTGTCAAATATGTTATATATATATATATATATGTTTATATGATATTAAAAAATAAAATAAAATATTGTGGGTACATGATGAATCCAACATTGAAAGAGTCGCACATTGCCACATGATTTTGTGGGGTCTGATCATTAATCATTAATTAAAGAAAATGATAGAGATGTATGTATATATTTTTTTGTGTGTTGTGTTCTGAATGTATGTATACAATTCACCATGGGATGACTTGTTATTTTTTAAAATAAAATATATGTGACATACTAATATATATGTTTCCCATCGTAAAAAAAAAAAAAAAAAAAAAAAAGTACTATCATATTTTCCACATTAAGTTTTAATAGGGACATTTACTTTTTTTTTACAAAAATATAAAAAAGAATACACATTTTACTAAATAAAAATATTTTCTCAGGAAATATTAAAAAAATGGAAATAAAATGAAATGAGGGATGAGAATTGTATTCCCTCTCCATTTGCAAAAATTAGTTACATTTTCTTTTTATTTTACAAAGTAAATGTAACTAATTTTCACATATAGAGAAAGTATTATATATTATTTCTAGGTAGTTTGTGTTTTTTTAGTATATGATTTTTCTAAAAAAACATTAACAATTGTTGTTAATTATTAAAAATTATCAAATTACTATGTAATAATTTATATCTATTATTTCAAAAATATTTCATTCCAACAAAAATATTTATTACTATGTAATAATCCTCACGCAAATTTTGTTGCAAATAAGACTATCAAAATATTCAATCTCTTAAATATTTGGAATGTTTAAGTAGCTCGTATTCTATATTTAAGCAATATTGATATTTTAAACTTGTGTGTCCAATTAAAAATACGGAAATATAATGCAAAAAGTAAAATATTATACGAATATGGATATCTGATTAAAGAGAAAAAATAAATAAAAATAATAATGGATATTTATTAGTCATGATTATGCATTCATTATAAATTTAGTAAAATTCATAGTCAATCAACAAATTATAATCGGCAATACATGAAATATTAAAAGTTGCTTAATATGAAAATTAAAAAAAGAAAAAAAGAATGTGCTTATTTATTTAAACAGTTTTTATGCTTAGCAATAATATACTTTAATTGTTTAATAATTATATCAAATATATAAATATGTATATTTTAAAAATATTTATTAATATGCATTATATAAAAATATCAAATAAAGATAATATAATATCCAGATTCGACTAGTAATAATAAAATAGGAGTCCCGGTTCGGGCCGATCGGTCTGTCCCATGGCCCATGGGCTTTAAGGAGCACTTCTTCCGTCCTTTATGTGTGTGTGTGTAATATTTGGACATTGGACCAATTCGACAAATGATAACTGGAATGGAATGAACTATTTGTGTATTTTTTAAAGTTCTTTCATACTCCTATATTTAGTACTATTAAATTAGAAAAATAAATAAAATGAATATTTTGATTGAATAATTTTTAAAGAAAATTTAGTTGAAAAATAGAAATCTCCAAACAAACAAACACACTTATTTGTCCGAATCATTTGACTTGACTGAGAGAAGTAGGAGAAACGAAAATACACGTGTCCCATAATCCACGTGGCGTTACATAATTGGAGTGACCACGTAATAAACCCTAGTCAGCGCCCATTTGACCCAGCTAGATCCAGATCTGAACTACCAAAACTTGCCGCGGTCAAAATTAAAAATTAAAAAAAAAAAAGAATCACACCAAAGTTGCCGCCGCCGCCGCCGATGGCGATCTCTCCGACTCCGATCTTCGCCGGCTTTCTAGTCATTGCAAGTCTTCTCCTATTCCCTCCTCAAGCAACGCCACTTTCCTCCGATTCCGTTGTCGCCGAGCTCTCCTCCCGCCAATCGGAGTCCCCCACCGGAGTCATCCACCTCACCGACGCACTCCTCCGACGGATCCTCTCAGTCCCCACTCCGCGTCCCTTCCACTCTCTTATCTTCTTCGATGCTAAGCAGCTCCATTCGAAAGCGGAATTGTCCCTCCCGGCTCTCAAATCCGAATTCTCCCTCGTCTCCTCCTCTTTCCAATCCAACAACCCTAACCAAAGATCCCAGCTCTTCTTCTTCGAAATCGAATTCGAGGAATCGCAGGCCTCATTCGCTTTGTTCGGAGTCAATTCTCTTCCACACATTCGCTTGATTCCGCCCACCGCCTCTGATGTCAAGACGGAGTCCATCCAAATGGCGGCCTCCGATTTTTCGAGAATGGCTGAATCCATGTCGGAGTTCATCGAGTCCAGGACTAAGTTCTCCGTGGGCCCAATCAATCGCCCCCCTATTATCTCCAAGAAGCAGATCATATTCATTATCGCAGTAGCGTTAATCTGGACTCCATTTTTCTTAAAAAAATTGGTTTCCGGCAACACCATTTTCCACGATAAGAATGTGTGGATGGCGGGGGCGATTTTCGTCTACTTCTTCAGTGTCTCCGGTGCAATGTTTAACATAATTCGGAAAATGCCAATGTTCATGGCGGACAGGCAAGATCCAGCGAAGTTGGTTTACTTTTACCATGGTTCGGGTATGCAATTAGGAGCCGAGGGTTTTGCCATTGGTTTCTTGTACACAATTGTGGGGTGCTTGCTGGCGTTTGCCACTCATGTTCTGGTTAGAGTGAGAAACAGGACTGCGCAGAGATTGCTGATGTTTTTTGTGCTGGCTGTATCATTCTGGGCAGTGAGGAAGGTGATTCTTTTGGATAACTGGAAAACAGGGTATGGCATTCATGGCTACTGGCCTTCTAGCTGGTAGTGATGGTGATGAGATAATGCAGCCATTTATGTATCTATGTGAGTTTGGTGCAAGCTGAATGTGTTGGATAAGTTAACATAAGTAGCTTCTAAGGATGTTTTCATTGTCGACGGATATATAGTTACACGCTACAATGTGTTGTTGTTGTGTGGATCTTGTGTTTCCCTACTTTTGTGTTCATTATAATTCAAGAGGATATGTCTTGAATGTGGCTATACGTCCCACTGTTGTTATGTAATGGTGACTCCTGAGTAATTGTTTTTGTCTGGTTTCATCAAGTTATGTGGTTAAATGAGGATAGCCTTAAGTGTGTTTCCATACATTCATCTCTAGTTTGTTTTATGTAAATAGATATTCCTGCTCTATTTCATTGTCTGGTTAGACGAAGAATGCTTTGTTTGTGAATATGTAGGGCTATTGCTCAGTTTAAACAATTTTCCATGAATAAAGTGTAGGAGCTTGAGAATCCAGGCATTTGATTAATGCTAAAATACAATATTATTGCAGTTTATGAGATGTGTTTCAATTGTGCAGATTGAGATTGTAGAAACTAGAAACATGAGCTTGTGATAATACAGCTAGACCTAATTCCAGACTGGTTAATGCTTTAGCTTCTTTAGAGTCTGTGTGTCTGTTTTGTTAGACGAAGATTGACTTGAACACTTGATAACTATTTCTTGATGAACCCCTAATGCAACACCTATTGCAAGCTAAGTTGTCTTTGTTTTCATGGCTGATTTCAGTTTCATTCCTTATACAAGTTTCTATTTTACAAGTATTGATGAAGTAGTCGACTTTTTCACAGAGCTTTCCGGCTATGTTTGATGTCTGTATTTTAATCTGGCATTTAAACCATCCTTTTCTCCTTGTGCCCATAAATAGATTGCTTGTGTGTATGTAAGTGTGTATATATAAACTTGATTTACAAATTAAATTCACTGAAACAGGTTGCTCCAGCTAATAGAGAAAATCATATATAAATTGATAGGCGTAGCTTAAAGAATGTTGTAGATGCAGTCCTGCTGCTCCTGCAAATGACCTCACCCCACCCCACCCCAGAACGTGGTCACAACAATGAATGTAGAACTTAGTAAATTGAGGTGCATAACTGGCAAGGATATATATTCATTTTCATATTCATCCTCATAGAAGAAGCTGCTGCATAACTGGCAATGATTGACATAGATGTAGCAATAAAAGAGGAATGGGAATGATTCTGTAAACTAAATGATGATGTACGCATGGAAGCCAAACTCCCGTTATAGAATAATAAAAGTAAGCAGGATATCAGAAAAGATTCTGTGCAGGAAAATGATGGATGACCATGAACCCTAGAAACATATATGTATATATAAAAATGTGTGTGTGTGTGTGTGTGTGTTTGATTTCTGACAGTTGGGATACATGTCAATGTTGAGAAAAATTAGGGTTGTGAATGTTGGTTTTTTATAAATAGGAATTAAAGAATTGGGGAAAAATACTTTTCTTGCTACTGTGGTTTATTATACCTGTTTATCCATTTCCCTTACATTCTTTATGACCAAGTATACACTGTACAGGTGTGTCTTTGTCCTGCCCTTGATATCAAATCCAATCCCACTCCTATTTTCAGGACATTTCTCTCTCTCTCTCTCTCTGCTTCTTCCTCCTCCTCTTCTTCTTCTTCTTCTTCTTCTTCTTCTTCTGTTCGTCAGTTTTCTCAACTCCCAAACTTTAGGCATTATCTTGGATTTCTAAGCTTTTTATTTGGGGAATCCTTTGATTTGTTTGGTGGACTGAAGTTGGATTTGCATGAATGCTTTTCTTATGCAGCAATGGGGAAGAAGCCTCTGTGTTGAATCTCCATACAAACTTGCAGTAAGTTCCCACTTAAATTAGGGAAAAAAGGAGACAGCTTTCCGGCAAATAAGGAAGGAAGGGAGGCTGATTCGGATTCAGATTCTACATCTGGGAACCCTAATTCGAAAATGGGAACGAGAATGAAAGGGATCTACAAGGGCTTCAAATACACCCTGTCTCAAATATTCGGTACGCCGACGCCCTTCAAAAACCTCTTCAATCCCAAATCTCGACACTGGTTTTAACATATATATCTACAATGTCTGAATGGAGAAATTGGTCCAATGTTGTTGTTGTTGTTGTAGTGATGAAGGCAGAGGAGCGTGAGATGCAGATTGGGCACCCGACAGATGTCAAGCATTTGGCTCACATTGGGTGGGATGGCCATGGCGGCTCTTCTGGGAATTCAGCCCCCAGCTGGGTATGTCTACATCTTTCCTCTCGTTTTTTCCTCATCAATGGAGGAGGGAGTACTAACTAACTGATCAAAGCTTTTCTTCTTCTTCTTCTTCTTCTTCTTCGTTTTCTTCTGTTTGTCTGTCTGTAAACAACATAGATGAATGAATTCAAGACAGGCCCAGATTTTGCAGCAACATCAATTAACGGGAATTCTTTCTCTGGCCCTTATCCATGGTCCTCACAAGGTCGGTTTTTTTGCTGCAATTTCTCTCAATTTTTAGCATATTAGTTTGTTTTCTTGTATCATTGGCTAGTCAAAGATGACAAGTTCTTATTCCCCTCGAGGCTCAGCAGAATCATGTCGGAAACAGTCCAAATAGATTAGATGTTTTTCACTTGTGTTTCTTGTGGACTCCCGGGATCCCGGCTCCAGACTGCATCCAAATATGGATTCCTACTCTCAGGATCTCGTGCTCCGGGAGTCCCCAAGAATGTCCTCACCATGCCACATGGTACAACTAGGGACAGCAGCTAGCTAGACCTATCTCATTATTAGGTGATCATATGGCAAAATGTGTAGTAGGTTTTTTCAAATCCCATAATAAAATGGTAAATAATAATATTCACTGAAGTTACACATTTAATTAATAAAAATATTTTGATTTTGTTATGTCTTGTGTCACGGGTTGAATATGTCCTAACGTCGAATAGATTCCTTGTCCCAAAACATTAGGAATCTTTTATTTACTCATGTGATAACTTTTTTCACTACCACTATTCAACATTTCTTATCAAATTTTTGTGTCCCAATGTCATAATTTTTCTCACTAACACTATTCAACATTTCTTGATCAAATTTTTGTGTCCTAATGTCTCGATAGATTTTAGTGAATCCATGAGACAGCCATCCCCTGAACAACCCGAAACTTGCAAGGATTCACCGGCATTGCCCGAGCTCCCAAACATGAAGAAAAAGCAAAAGAGGAAGCTGAAATCGAAGTCGACCTCTTATGTTTCCTCTTCGTTGTGGTCATCATCGGCGCGTGGAGCCAAGTCTAAGTTGGGTTTCATGGAGAACGGAGGCAAGACGACCGACATCCAAGTTTCATCGTAGAATTAGAGAACCCTTTTATCTCAATGGTGTGCTAATGAAATCTTTTGGTGATTTCTTCTCTTATTTAAGGTTGTGAGGACATTGTAAAGAATTTGCTAACGTTGTACGAGGAATTGTTATGATGTATATTGGTGATTTAATAATTTAAATGGATGTTAGGGAGGTAAATTGGCGCTTTTTTTTTTTTTTTTTTTTTTTGTTCTTTTATTGGGCCTATGTTCAATGAATGGACATTATATTGGGCCGTTTTGATGGGCCTTTGAGATAATGATTTTATTTTGATGGGCCTTTTATGATATGTTTGATTGGATAGAAAATAATTAAACAAATCAATAATTAGTACTTAATTTGATAAAGAAATATATTCATCAACAGTTACATTAAATAACTTCTTTTTTATCAACAAAATATCATATTAAATACCTAATTTTTATTAGCTATTTTAATTTATTTTTTTAAACTCTAAAACTACTATGTAAATGGGGTTACCATCGACATTCAAAGTATATATATATATATGTACGGGCGCACGACATTGAGAGTGACACAATTTTTTTTTAATTTTTTAAAATTATAATTAATTTAAGATAGTGATTAAATTAAAAATGGTGTTGCTATCACGTATCATTACATAAGACAAGAATTAATAGTGTGAATTGAAATGAATATTACTTGTGTTGGATATTCAATAAATGCAGATGCCTACACATATATAGATAATTAAGTGGAGTCTTGAGAAATAAATTAAAATGGTCCCTCATAATTGTGTGTGATATAAATACCATCCCCAAAACACTAAATACTTTACCAGATTCATTAAATACTTTACTTCCAAACACCAAATTTTCTCTCCCATTTTCATAACTAAATCACCTAATCAATCTTTGTTTGTTCGTTTTTTTATTTACACACATATATATATTCTTGTGAGTTTTTTGTTAATTAACTTCGACTTTGACAAATCAACTTCAAATATTGTTGGAACCCAATTTATTTTGGCATATGGCTTTTCTGCTTTTCTACCGCCTTTTATAGTTTTCATTTGGAATAACTTGTCTTACCAAGATGCTGCAACATGCTACAACAACATTGTTTGTCTTACACTCTCTCCATTGGTGAGCACACAAGACAAATGAATGGATGTTTTGGGTGATCAAATTGCATCAGAATTATGCAGGAATACATTATTCTATTTACGTGCAAAGAGTTTTAATTGATTTTGTCTTACATGCACAACAATATGACTTTATAGATAAGTGTGGAGTGAGAGTTGGTTATTGTGGTGGTTTTGAGAGTGTGTGTAGTGAGAGAAAAAGTGTATCAATCCTCTCAACCACAACCTTTCTCTTCTCCATGTATTGAGTGAGTGCTATACACTTTTATTTTGCCAGAGACCTCGTCGGAGGAAGGAGAAATCGGAGTTCCGATAAGGGGAGACGTCCAAATTCTGAGCAGCTCTGCTCCGTGGTCGTTGTCAGCACGAGTTTGTGACAACATAAACCTGTGGAGGAAATTTCCAAGGTAAACCATGTTAGGAGGATGAGTTGAAGAAGTTGTGGTTGTCTTTGTTCTTAATCAGTACTGATTAGTGAACATCTCCTGGATTAGTATCCCCCGGATGTAGGATTGTTTAAATCCGAACCAGATAAACAAACACCTTATCTCATTGTTGTTTTATGTTCTGCATTGTCTTTTGTTGTTAAAACGTTGTTATAACTGTAAACCGCCCACGCTTTGAGAGTTGGCCCTTTAAAGTGTTCGAATGTGTTTTGTTTGATAAATCACTTTTCCAACATCTGGTATCAGAGTAGTGTTCTCTGAATCGTTGAGTAGATCCGTTCACAGTTGCGAAAATGAGCAAAGAAGGTGGTTCAACCTCTTGACGTCCTTTATTCGATGGAACAAACTATTGGAGTGTGGATGACATGCAACTGATTTTAGACGAGAAGATGTCGTTGTTGAGCAGAAACTTTTCGAGGATGATTAGTGAGAAACGTGTAGCAAAGATGAAATATGGGACGCTTTAGAATCGTGGTGGGTATTAGACAGTGAATACGCCCAGTGCACAACGAAAATGCCCTGAGCAGAAATCATCAAATTACAGCAAGCCCAAAGAGAAGTTTGATGGTGTATTCAAGAAGAATTTTACTGTGTTTGCTAAGCCTGAATCTGTCCAAGAGCTAACATGCTATGGATATGGAGGAATTGATCATATTAAGTCTGAATGTCCGACATTGAAGAAAAGAGAGAAAAGAGCATATCAAGCAATATTGAGTGATAATAATGAAGAGGAAACTGTATTTGTTGAAAAGCACACTGAAAAGGATAAAGTTGTGGCTTTCATGGCTGATGTTGAAGAAAGTAGTAAAGAAAATGATGTCTCTGTTAAAGAGTCAAGAGAATTGACGCAGATGAGTTGATTGGAGCCTATGAGAAGATAGTGGTAAAACAAAAAAAATCTGTGGTGAAGAACAAAGAGCTACTTGATACCATTTACCGACTGGAAGCTCAGAATGAGAAATTGGAAAATGAGATCGAAATTCTGAAGAAGGATGTTGCTACTAAATCAACTTAAAAATCTGAAGCTAAAAGATGAGAATGATCGTCTTCGGAAAGGAAAAGAAAAATTGGACGAAGTTCTTTCGATTGGAAAACCTTTCGAACATTACCGATGAATAGGTTTTTGTGAATCATCACAAAGCAAACCAATTACATTTGTGCATGTTGGTCTACTGGCTGATGTCAAACTTCCAAAGAAGCAATCAACACCGGCTAAGAAATAGAACTCAAAGAAAAATAGAAACAAAAATTGGGAGAAAAATTGCAGAAGAACAGAGAGTGATAAATCGTCGTCATCACGACGTAACGACTGTGGATATTGCAAATGTCTTGTTCATGCAGCTGAAAAATGTTTTCGATTAGCAAACGATATAATGAATGGAAGAAACATTTGATGGCCTACGGAAGGACTGAAGCAGATTGTTAAAGTCAGATTGGTGTGGATGCCCAAGGAAAATCAAAAGGCGTTGGATGCGAATCAGTTTGAAAAGTTTCGATGTCATTTGGGTATGCATTCCTACCCTACTTGATTTTGCATGCATGAACTTAATAAATTCTCTAATATATTTATGGTAGTTGAAATATTCGTGGTGAATATTGGAGAATGAAAATAATTTGGAAAGATTTTTTTTGAAAATCCAAAAAGAAGTAATATTGAAATAAAGTTGATTGAGCAACGTCGAGAACCAAATTTTGTGCTTATTTTAATAGAGGGGTAAGTGTTCATTTCACAATCCATTGTTGATGTTGTTGCTTGAAGAGTTGCTGGTGTGCAACCATTTCTCAGCAATTGAGGATGTTTTTTAAGGACATTGATCTTTTTGGCATATGCTCTTTGAGGGCGAGAGATGTGCACAGTAAGGGGAGACCTGGTGATTTGCTGCAACTTCTGTTAATTAACTTTTATGTGGTTGTGTCCACGATGTTATCATAATAACCATTTCATTCGAAAGGCTGCTTGTAGCCTATGTTTTATTTTGGTTTGTAACAAATTGATGAACTTACTTTCTGAATTATTGGATTGATTGGTTTGGTGTGGGAGTGATTCTCCTGCACATTGAGCTAAGTCTCATATACCAAAAAGGAGTAGAATGTTGGAATCCCAATTTATTTTGGCATATGGTCTTTCTGCTTTTTTACTGCTGTCTTTTATAGTTTTCATTTAGAGTAACTTGTCTTATCAAGTTGCTGCAACAGGCTGACAACCACAGTGCTTGTCTTACACTTTCTAGATTGGTGAGCAATATGTTTTTTGTGGTCAAATTGCATCAGAATTATACAGGAATACATTATTTCATTTATGTGCAAAGGGTTTTAATTAATTTTGTTTTACATGCAAAACAATGTGACTTTATAGATAAGTGTGGAGTGAGAGAGATGTTGTGATGGTTTTGAGAGTGTGTAGTGAGAGAAAAAATATGTCAATCATCTCAATCTCAACCTTATGGTTTTAATTAGGACATTTATTACTGTCATTAATTTTATTTTATAATTCAGCACATTGATGTCAGATAATAATATACATTCAACCTACGAATAATATTAACATAATAAAAATACAATATATAATATAAACTAATAGTATAGAGACGAATAATATATAAATTATGTAACATAATATAAAGACATTACATAAATTGACAATATGTGATATACTTACACAGATAATATAGGTACAATCAATGTATGATATATAGACATACATCACATGAATTATATTGTCATATTACAAATATAGCACATCACAATATTGATTCATGCAATAAATTTTCTTTTCAACAAAATATTCACACCATTAAACTGTGAGCATACATTTATATTATGTGCCTACGATCAATCTTCTGTTACATGTGGTAAAACTTATATTTATATATATTGTAACTAATTGTTATAGTATTTAAGTTTGACGTCATCCTCTTATAAATATGGACATGTCCTAAATTATACATTCATTGAAAGATTAGGGTTATAAATTGATGGCAAAAAAATGTCAAATATTTTAATATGCATGCAAAACTATATATGATGAGAAAGTGAAAGTGAATTACAGCAGCTACTAGTTAGTTTGTGATATATATATATATGTAAATAAATATTGATTAATAAAATATTGATTAATATATATGTATATTTCAATTGGAGCTAATTAAGAATTCAAATGCCATTGAATTGAATTGAGGGCATGCATATATATATATATATATAGATGTATGTGTATGTATATGTATATATATCTGGTTTGTTTGTTTGTTAGTATGGACGACATTGAATTTAAAGATGGATACCAAACTCCCATAAAAGATAAAACCCCCCCACCCCCCAACCTCCCCCCATCTCCATATCTCTCTCTCTCTCTGTTTTCTGTCTCTCTTAATGAGCTAGGTAGCTTGGGTTCTTGAGTCCGCCATTAATGCAATGGCAACCTCTGATACCCTCCGCAATTACTGAGTCCCCATTTGCTGCTGCTGCTGCTGCTACATGCCACATCTTCTTTCATCATCATCGTCTCTCTCTCTCTCCTCTCTCTCTCTCTGGATGTGTTCTTTCCCTCTCCATCCTCCATCACCACTCACCCACCTCCTCCTCGATTTCCTCGCCTTCAATGCTTTCTCTTTCATCTTCATCTTCAATTTTCATAATTAATTCTCTTCACAAGAAACGCACTGCAAATCTCTGCTGCTTCTCTTTCAAATTCGAATGTCAAATACTTCTTCCACCACCTTCCTCATCAAACCCTAATTCCCAGTGTACAACCACACCTGCAGCATCTTAGGGTTTCTCTTACACACATATATATATATATAACATTGTTACTATCACTTGATTCTAGTTCTACAATAGGTATATATCCTCGATCGAGTTTGTTAATAATTCTTCAATATCCTTGCCTTGGTTGTCTGCAGGTTTGGTACGTACTGGTATTGGTATATGTCTCGATTTTAATTTTCCTGTTCTGTTGTTACGACGATAGATAAAATTATAATAATAGCAGCAGCTCAGCTGTACGTCATAAATAAATTTGAAATAATAAATAGGGGCATCTCATGCTTACCAACCCCTCTATGTCAACCACTGTTCCCACCTTTATTATATAGATGCAGTTCTCTCTCTCTCTCTCTCTCTCTCTCTATAGCTTTTTCACTCATTGATAATACTTTCTTACCGGGGTTTAGATCACTTTCTTTTTTTCTTTTTTTTCCTCTTGTATGATTAAAGCCTCGACAGGTCAATCATTAATTGTTTTTCTCCAGGTTCAGCAATATTACTATTACTATTATTATTTATTGAGATTATTTCTGCTTTGAATGTATATATATATATATATTATTGGTTCCTCAAATTTCCAGATCGATCAACTGTATTTCATGTATAATGCAAATTAAACAGAAGTGGAGTGGAGTGGATGAATGATGAACAACCAGCAGAAGAATATGTTTCACCCAGACGTGTTCGACAGCCAGCAGCAGCACCACCACCTGCTGGACATGGTGCAGAAGAGCCTGGAGAACGAGATGGACAGCTTCATTAGAGACGACGACCACGACACCAAATCTGGTACAGCTGAGCTAATGGAACCCCCCTCCGGCGACGACGATGATCATGATCAAGATCAAGAAGACCCTAATCAAAGACCCAAGAAGAAACGCTACCATCGCCACACTCAGCATCAGATTCAGGAAATGGAATCGTATGCCCAATGCCCATATCCATCCATTCACTATATATCTATCTCCCATTACTCTAATTAATCGATCGATTTCATCTTCAATTTCTAGGTTTTTCAAGGAATGCCCTCACCCCGACGACAAACAAAGAAAGGATCTTGGCCGCCGTCTCGGATTGGAGCCCTTGCAGATTAAATTTTGGTTCCAAAACAAACGCACCCAAATGAAGGTCAATGATTTGATTCATTCATCAACTACATTCCAGGTTTACTTAATTTATTGCGTCCTTAAATTCACACATACATTCAATTCCAGGCTCAACACGAACGCCATGAAAACACCCAACTGAGAAACGAGAACGACAAGCTGCGCGCAGAGAACATACGCTACAAAGAAGCTCTCGGCAATGCCGCTTGCCCCAACTGCGGCGGACCTGCCTCCCTCGGCGAGATGTCCTTCGACGAGCAGCATCTTCGAATCGAAAATGCTCGTTTAAGAGAAGAGGTACCTACACTTACAACCTAAGATACTTCAAAGTATGTATCCTTAATTAATCATGGCCATGGCAGATTGATAAGATATCCGGGATAGCTGCCAAGTATGTCGGGAAGCCATTGCTGTCATATCCCCATCTCTCTCAGGGAGGAGCTTCCCGAACTCTCGATCTTGGTGTCGGAAACTTTGTGCCGCCGCCAGAGGACGTTTACGGAGCTTCATCTGATCTTCTAAGGTCAGTGTCGGGCCCGAGCGATGCCGACAAGCCGGTGATCATCGAGCTGGCAGTTGCAGCCATGGAGGAGCTGATCAGGATGGCTCAAGCTAAAGAGCCTCTGTGGATTCCCGGAGCTAAAAGTAATTCAGCCGGTGAAGCATTGAATGAGGAGGAGTATGTCCGAACATTTCCTCGCGGGATTGGGCCGAAGCCGTTGGGACTGAAATCGGAAGCCTCCCGGGAGTCGGCTGTCGTGATCATGAACCACATCAACCTGGTGGAGATACTGATGGATGTGGTAAGCATCAAGGCTTCTCAATTCCCCTGTTTTATGTGGAACTTTGATCGATTGTTTGTTTTTGCGCTGTCGCAGGATCAATGGTCGAGTGTGTTCTCCAGCATTGTTTCGAAAGCAATGACTGTTGAAGTTTTGTCGACCGGCGTCGCCGGAAACTACAATGGAGCACTGCAAGTGGTAATCGAACATTGCAGATAGAAAAACAGGGGATTTTAGTAATATGATGATATATAATACCTTCTTTGCAATGGCTGCAGATGACTTCTGAGTTCCAAGTTCCTTCTCCGTTAGCGCCGACTCGGGAGAACTACTTCGTAAGGTACTGCAAACAGCACGGCGATGGGATGTGGGCGGTTGTCGACGTATCTTTGGACAGCCTCCGGCCTTCTGCCATATCGAAATGCCGGCGAAGGCCGTCCGGCTGTCTGATTCAAGAACTTCCCAACGGTTACTCCAAGGTTACATGGGTCGAACATGTGGAGATCGACGATCGCGGCGTGCACTCTATCTACAAGCCGCTGATCAATTCAGGGCTCGCGTTCGGGGCGAGGCGTTGGGTGGCGACGCTGGACAGGCAATGCGAACGCTTGGCTAGCGTAATGGCGAACAACATTTCAGCCGGAGACATCGGAGGTATGCAATGCAAGTTAACTTACTCGAGCTTTCTCCTTATCTGAGTTAAGTTATGTTTGTCGATGCACGGTGCAGTGATATCGTCTCCGGAAGGTAGAAAAAGCATGTTGAAGCTGGCGGAAAGGATGGTGATGAGCTTCTGCACCGGCGTCGGGGCATCGACGGGACACACATGGACGACGCTTTCGGGGAGCGGCGCGGACGACGTCCGTGTCATGACCAGAAAGAGCATGGACGATCCAGGGAGGCCTCCCGGGATCGTCCTCAGCGCCGCGACTTCGTTCTGGCTTCCGGTTCCACCTCATCAGGTCTTCGATTTCCTTCGCGACGAGAATTCGAGAAATGAGGTACGTATGAGCTGATTCTTCCTTAGGCAATGACAAAGTTCGAACATTGTTACATATTGTTGTAATTGCAGTGGGACATTCTTTCCAATGGCGGCCTTGTTCAAGAAATGGCGCACATTGCCAACGGCCGTGATCCAGGCAACGCGGTGTCGTTGCTGCGCGTCAATGTGGGTATTTTTTTTTATCGATTTTGGTTAATGATTATTGTCCTGGACTGGATTAGGTTGTTGAATTGATTTGGGAAGTTAATTTGGGTGCAGAGTGCGAATTCAAGCCAGAGCAATATGCTGATTCTCCAGGAGAGCTGCACGGATTCGACAGGGTCCTATGTTGTCTACGCCCCGGTGGACATTGTGTCGATGAACGTTGTCCTGAGCGGTGGAGACCCCGACTACGTCGCCCTGCTTCCGTCGGGGTTCGCCATACTTCCCGACGGGAGTAACAGCGACTCGTCGACGAGTGGATCGTTGCTGACGGTGGCGTTTCAGATACTGGTGGATTCAGTTCCGACGGCGAAACTGTCTTTGGGATCAGTGGCAACTGTTAACAGCCTCATTAAGTGCACTGTGGAAAGGATCAAAGGAGCAGTCTTGTGCGAGGAGGAGGGGTTTGTTAGCAAGACATAGACAATGATGATGATGATGAAGAAATCAAGAAACGAATTGGAAAGGGCAACAACATTGTATGTTGTCGGATGATTCTGTGATGTGTTTTATTTGTGTTAGTTAATTTTAGTTTGAATTGACTTGGTTTCCATTCATAGTTGGCAATTGCTTATTTCAATCTTTTTTACTTCTTTATCTTTATCCATAAAATTTGACATCACATCAAAGATGAAATTCAAAGGGCTGGCTGTGGTAAGTAGTGTCATTTAAAGGGATGGTTGTGTTTACTCTGGCAAGAAATTATGATCCACCAGCCAAATTTATCACATGTCCTAAGGAATTTAAGAGGGAAACTGTTGGTACTTGATATTACACACACACTGCGCATAGGTGAAATTAGTTCATCATCAACACAATATACAGAATAAAGGTGAAAATTTAGACCAATTTAGAGTAGGTAAAATGCAAACACAAAAAAAGCATGTACCTTAAATAGCAACCGAAATCAACAGATTGCAGAAGTATTACTCGAACCAGCATTAGCAAAGGCACCAGAATCCATAAGAAATGCTGGGTTGGAATTTCCTGCTCATAATCAATGGTCTTGCAGAGTGATGATAATGCATATAGAGAAGATGATATGGTAATCAAACACATCTAACATAACTTTTAAATGAGAACTTATCGGCACATTCGCCAATTGAAAGAATCGAGCATGGCAAACAACTATTACAAGAGAAAAAGCCAACGCTTCGATTTCAAAGAAGAAACACATATTAAGAACATCACAGACATGAACAAACTTAGATGCAACAACCAGCAATCAAATCAACCATATCTCAATAAACTAGTGCATTCGAGGAAGACAAAAATCAAACTCGTAGAACAAGGAAACTCCACAAAATTATACAAAAAAGACGCATTCAAATAAATGAAAAAATGAATAAATAAGTGAACTTACAAATAATGGAATAAACATGCTGCATGAATAGTAAGATCAATATACCTTTATGTGACCAAAAAATGTTACACATAATGTTTTAGAAAATATGTAATTGCTAGTCTTGTTTTGATTTAAACAGTGACTTTCCACACCAATCAACAAATTCATTTTCTATGCTACGAAAACTAAAGGATGAAGTTCTATAGTGGCATATCTCTTTCATTAGTGTTGTCACATTCAGTAACGATGGCCAAGTATTCAAGGGCAGTGACAACGTCTCCAATCAGGGGCCGTGTGCTGGCTTCATCTTGCAGGCACATTGCTGCTACGGCAAGGGCTTGGAAGAGCCCCTTTACCGGGTAATTCCCTTCCAGCAATGGATCCACCATCAACAACAACTTCGTCTTGTCCTTGAAGAGTGGCTTTGCCTGCAAATTTTATGTTGACAGGTTCAAGAATTGATCTACCATTCATGCAAAATTATGTGCACTAAATGATGGGGAAAGTGAATTGGTGAGGTAAAGTTTGGACTAACTGACCCATACGACAAGATTCTCCTCCTCAGGTGGTCTGGAGCTGTCAATGGCTCGTCTACCTGTAATGATCTCCAAAAGTACCACTCCAAAGCTGTAGACATCAGATTTGGTCGTCAGCTTGCCTGTCTGAGCATACTCCGGCGCACAGTAGCCATATGTTCCCATTACCCTCGTGGAGACATGTTCTTGTTCCCCTGTTGGTCCTAACTTAGCAAGACCGAAATCTGAAAGCTTTGGGTTGAACTTATCATCTAACAATATGTTGGATGTCTTAAAATCCCGGAATATTATAGGAGGATTCGCTCCATCATGCAGATATTCGAGCCCTCGTGCTGCCCCAAGTGCAAGCTTCATCCTGGTGTACCAATCTAGAGCCATCTTATGCGGTGGCAAATCTAAGAAAAAAAGAGAAACCAAGAAGGAGATGAGGCTGTTATTACAATGCTCAAGCAACAAATTGTCTGAACAGGATAAAAATTAGGTCTTAGAACTACCAAGGAGATGATCTTCTAAAGATCCATTAGGCAAATATTCATACACGACTATCCGTTGTTGGCCATCGGCGCAGTACCCGATTAGATTGACAAGGTTGGGATGGTGAACCATGCTGAGAGTCAGGACCTCTGCTAGGAATTCCCTGTTTCCCTGAATCCCATTTCTGTCAAGCTGCTTGACAGCGACTACCTGGAAAGGGAACAATTTGGGATCAGACACAGCAAGATAATTTTCTAAAAAAGTATTTTCGGGCAGAGAAACATGCCTGTTCCGTTTTCTCAATGTATCCCTTGTATACCCTCCCAAATCCTCCTTCACCCAAAAGTAAATCAGGATTGAAATTCTGCGTTGCAATCGCCAGCTCCCTGAAGGTGAATATTTCTGCAGGAGCTCTGATCCTGAGTGCATCTTCGGCTATTATTCTCTGTTTGCTTCCGACTGCAGAATATGCAAGATTATTACCACATTGGGTAATTCTACATTAAACACACCATCAAATATGACCTTACCTGTGATCATGGAAGTACTCCTGGGCAAATCATCTGAGAGTGTACTTTTCGAAGATTTCAGAGAACCCTTCTTCATTGACTCAGTTCTCCTCATTCCGCAGCACCACAGAAATTTCATCCCCATTTCCACTGGTGTTGAATCGATTATCAGGACTGTGGTGTTTTTTCTCATCTTCATTATATATTGAGAATTTGGGATGCTGGCAGCACATTTGATTTTAAAAACCAAAATAAAATAAAAGAAATATATGGGCAAACAGATAAATGGGAAATTATTTGGAATAGGAAGTTGGAGAACATGAAAGAGGGTTACCAGTCATCATGTGAGCAACTACTTCTGAGGTAGTTTGAATGACAAGATACCACGTTGGATTTTGGAGATTGCCATGATCACCAACAAAGAAGGTTTAATTTAAAATAGTTTCCGAATCAAAGATATGAGCATTATATAGATTTAATAAAGGCACGTTGAA
Source organism: Andrographis paniculata (assembly GCF_009805555.1). Classification (NCBI taxonomy): domain Eukaryota; kingdom Viridiplantae; phylum Streptophyta; class Magnoliopsida; order Lamiales; family Acanthaceae; genus Andrographis; species Andrographis paniculata. The sequence goes on from NW_026137587.1 coordinate 6,380,786, forward strand.
ACCCATAAACAAGAATGGAATTCCCAGAATTATGCAAATTCAAATGAATCTGTAAATAAAGTTTAGCACCAGAATTTATTCACGGACAGCTTAAAATGAACCAAGAAATTAAAGCACCTAATAAACCAACATCCTCAGAAATCTATATTGATGATCAAAACCGTCCACTGGAAAAAAGGAACATGTTACAAGAAAATCAAAAGAACAGATCACTAATACCATGTTCATCATTCTACTTCGACAAGCCCTCCTCGATCTCACTCCATTTCTCGGAGTTCCTCGAGAACTTCTCCTTCACCACCCCAATTATTTCCTTAGCCTCATCGACCTTACCGATGCTAGTCAACCCATTCACAAGCAACTTCATAGTAGTAATGTTAGGTATCCAACTCTTAGCCAGGCATTTCTTGCATACTTCCAGGGCTGTGTCGAAATCTCGCCCCTGACACAAATAGTAAACCAGAGTAAAATAACACCCAGCTTCCGGCTTCAGCTTGCGGCCGTTCATTTCCTCGAACAAAGCCTTGGCAACATCCAAATTCCCCTCCCGACAAAACCCGTAAATCAAATGGCCAAATGTCACGCGATTGGGTTTCATGCCTCTAGCCAAAAGATCGTCCAACAGTGCCTTCGCCTCAGCTGATTTTCCAAGCTTGCATAAACTCTGCATTTTAACGTTGTAAACACCGATCCCGGGCTTCACTCCGTGTTTCTTCATCAAACCCATCATCTTTTCCGCATCGCCGAATTTCTCCTCCTTGTAGAACCCTGAAATCACGATGGAAAGCGTTGTGGCATTAGGCTTCACCCCCTTCCTGTCCATCTCGGCCAAGATTGAATGCGACGAGTTCGCACTGCCCGACTCAGAAAACCCCTTCAGAAGGGTGTTGTACGTTTCCAAATCTGGATCCAATCCATATTTCCGGGGAAATTCAGAGAAAATCCGCTTCATCGAGCCGTAATCTCCCGCTAAAATGCAGGCAAACAGCAACTTGTTCAACGCCTTCACGCTGTGCTTAATCCCTAAAGCAGGCATTTCGTCGAACAGCTTGATAGCGTCATCGACGAGACCACACTGGCCATAAAGAACAATGAAATGGGAAACGATACGCTCGGTTGTGAAATGGGGTTGATCCAATGAGTCCCTGATTAGCCCCCGAATGCCCTCGTAGTAGTTCGATTCTTTCAGCTTCGAGATCGCCACTGAATAAGCAATACGGTCAAGTTTCAACTCCGGGGTGAGAGCAGCAGCGCGGCAGATATCGAGAATCCGCTCCGGATTTTTCTCGAATCGGAGGAGGGAGAGCGCCGCCCGCGACTTCTCTATGCCACTGAGTGGGGTTTTGGAATCCGGGCTGAGGATGGAAGTGGAGAATAGCCGACGGCGGTGGAGCGACAGTGATCGGAAGCCGCTGCGGAACGCCATTGGATCTTCGAAACAGAGAAGACAGTTCAGAGAAGTAGGGTTTTAGGGAGGAAGTAAACAACGAGTGAGAAGGACGAAAACGTAAATTCAAAAGATGACAAGGGTTGAAAATGGCAAAATAAAAAAAAATATACATCCGTTTATTTCGGGGTACTGAACCCGACGTGAATCGAACACGCAACCTTCTGATCTGGAGTCAGACGCGCTACCATTGCGCCACGGATCCTGTTGTTTAAAGTATTAATATTTAATATATAAAACACATTTTTAATTTGCTCATCATTATCATAATAATCTTAAATTTTGGTTTGTTTTCTTTTTTATATCAGTATGAAATATATTTGAAAAATAAAATAATTATGAATTTAATATAGTTCATTAAATTGTTTAATTATTAATATTATTTATATTGAATTATGTTCAAAATAAATTTATAATTGTTATTTTTCAAATATATTATAAATAAATGTGAATTAGATGATTAAGATAAAAACATTACACGAACTATGTATAATAAATAAGATCAGTATGATTATTGACGTATATTCTATATATTTGTTATTTTATCTTTTGAGTATCAGTATATAAATTCTTTAATATTTTTTAATAGAAAAAGGAATGATCCACCAACATTAACTTATAAAATTAGTGGAAAATGAGTTGATTTAATTATATTTTTTCATCCAATTTTTTGTTCCATTTTTTAACAAGTTCATACAATAATTTATAGTAATAATTACCAATAATATATGGAGAAAAGAAAGAAGAGAAAGATAATTGAATGACTATAAATAGGGAGGCAACGTCGTCCTCATCGGCTGGAATTCCCATGGCGTCTCTGATCTGTCTGATTTATTTTTGTTATTAGAATACAATTGTTGTTTGTTGTTTTCTTCTCAGTGTATCTCTCTTGTGTTTCGCATTGTATCTTCCCTTTTGTATCTTTCTTCCATCTTCGATTTGATCTCCTATTCTGGTTGTTTGTGTACAATTTTATTATTAATATTATTATTATTATTATTATTATTATGTGAGACCTGATAACCATTTATTAGCGAGGAAGAGGGTACGTTAGCTGTAATGACCAGAATGCTACTGAGCTTTCCGGCGATTGGCGCCGGAGTCGTTATGGGGAGATTGTTGCCGGACTGGTGGGAGGAGATCGACGAATCGGCTGAGTGGCAGGACGGAATATTCTTCACGCTCTGTGCCGTATATGCCCTCGTTTCATCCGTCGCCCTTGTGAGTCGATCCTGTTAGTTACTGTTGTCACGATATGTAAATGAAAAATGAATGTCTGCTTATGATTGATATTCGCGTCCTTCAAATTTTCAATATGGTTGAGAACTATTGTTGCATTAAACCTCCGCACTGATCAATTTGTGCTGCACAGATTCAACTGATAAGGATTGAATTGAGGGTGCCTGAGTATGGATGGACTACTCAGAAGGTTTTCCACCTGATGAACTTTATAGTTAATGGAGGTAACAAGAACAATCCCTTGGAAGTCATTACCTGTTTATGCTTCTTTATGATTCATTAACCATCGAAGTTCCTGATTGCATTGCAGTACGCTCTGTTGTGTTTGGATTTCATAAGCAAGTATTTCTTCTGCATTTCAAGGTAAGTATGGCTGGAACTTTTGTATTTTACTTGGTACAGCATTTTCTTTTGAAGAATCCATAAGCAAACAGTATTAACTAATTTTGCTTAGAATGTCAAACATTCTTTTCCAGTTCTGATATTGGAACTGTCAGCATACAGAGTACATAAAAATTATTGATATGATTTTCTGTACAAATCTCTGGCAATAGAATTTGTAAGGGTAGTATAATGCTGTATGAAAATCTGCACTATATTTGTGTCCATGATTCATAATATTTACATTATCTTTATATGGATCAGGCTCTGACTTTGGTGCTTCTGGATCTTCCTGGCTTGTTGTTCTTTTCTACATATACACTTCTTGTTCTTTTCTGGGCCGAGATATATCACCAGGTACAAGCCGAGAGTTCCTGCAAAGTAACGTCTTATTTTAAGTGAAAATACGGTACTTTTCAAGAATAGCTTGTGAAATCTTAGATGCTTGTGAGTTGTTGATGCTGTTGTTTTAATGAGCAAACACTGAAAGTTCATCTTTTGTCCATTTTCAGGCCAAAAGTTTGCCAACAGATAAGCTAAGGATTTTCTATATTGCTATCAATGGTGTAATTTACTTCATTCAGGTTTGTTGCAATTCCATGGTACTTGATTGTTGATTTTTGTGGCTCCACTTTGTTTCTTTAATGCATCATATGCATTAACATGATGTAGAATATACTTTTCTCTCCCCTGTTTATATAAGAGAAAGAAGTAGAAGAAAAAACAAAAGATTTCGCTGCACTGCCATTGTAGATAAGTAGATAACAAGCTATTAGATTGGTTAGATGATCTAACTAGAAAAGACGTGTTGGCATCAGGCTTGCATCTGGACATACCTATGGATTGACGATACCCGCCTCATAGAATTCATTGGCAAGATATTCATTGCAGGTTAATCCCATTCCACTTTTCTCTACTTCCTTCAATTTTCCAAATATGTCACTGCTTATCTTGCTCATCTCCTTTGATTGCTTACTGCTGCAGTGGTATCATTTTTAGCTGCATTAGGGTTCTTCCTCTATGGAGGAAGGTGAGCTTTGCAAGCTCCCATTTTTGCTATTTGTGTTCGATCTTTCATGAATTTTATATCAAATTGCTTTCTTCCAGTGCGTGCCTTGAATTTAATTAGTTTAAACCAGGTTATTTTGCATGCTGAGACGCTTCCCCATTGAATCTAAAGGAAGGAGAAAGAAACTTCATGAGGTTTGTGGCTACTTATATTTGTCCAAACCGAACAAGTTTATGACTAGTTAGTGATGTTAGATCATTCAAAGAGTTTCTTATAATTTGGTATTGACCACTTAGACTGCATTTTCAGGTTGGATCTGTAGCTGTAATATGCTTTGCATGTTTTCTCATAAGATGTTTCATGGTAAGACTCCTTACTGCCCACTTTTTCGATTCAATTCGTATCCAAACTGAAGTAAGAGATATACATGCCTGCATTACAGGTTGCGCTATCAGCGCTTGATATGAATGCATCACTCGATGTGCTGGATCATCCACTCTTGAATGCCATCTATTACACGGTACTGAACACCCTCAGAACATCGTTTTGATTTTGTATATGGTCCGAGTGTTTTCTTAGCACGATTTCATGCAAAACTAAACAGCTGGTGGAGATAATCCCTTCAGCACTAGTCTTGTGTATTTTACGAAAGCTACCTCCAAAGAGAGTATCGGCGCAGTATCATCCCATCCGCTGACGGTCGTAATAATTTACAGTTAATGCAGAGAATCTACAAACAGGTATTGTTGGCAACATCACCACAAATTGAAAGGGAGCTCAGATCTTTTCATGTCCTACTAAAATTTTCAATGCCTTGATTTATTATGATTGAATTGATTTCTTTCCTCTTTTTGATTAAATTCAGGATCTGTTGGTCATTGCTGAAACTTATACCATATAGGATATACAATTATCTCCGGTGATAACAAAACAATATGTAGTGATGTACATACAGATCTTGTTTTCAAATATAAAGTGTTAATTGTGATGATGAATCAGGTAATAAAGTTTTATGCCCTCTCATTCACATTTAGACGATTTATTTTATATTTTAATAAAATAATCCTTGTGCATAGTCAATTTTGTACAAGTTTTTATATATGCACGGTAACAAAATGGGTAAAACAGAAGAAGAAGAGGCATGGTGTTGGGCCTATGAGATTTTTATTTAATTATTTCCACCGCCAGTGTACTAATTAATTAATTATATCAAAATACTATTCAAATAAAAATTTAAAATTAATATTTTATTTTAAATCAATTTTAACGATAATCCAAATAACAACAATACAGTCAGCAATGATAAGGTTGACAGATAAGACAATGTTTTTTGTATCCATGCAAATTAAAGCCATCTGGATGCGTGGTGGAGAGCTATTCGGACAATGGGATGCATGTAGTGTAGTGTAGCGCGGCTTCTGCGTTGACAAACAATAACAAACTTTTTATTTTCTTCACTTCATTAAAGTAAAGGACCTACTACTGTACTCATTTTAATTAATTAATTAAATAAAATATACTCCATAAGTAACTGTCCTACGCATGCACTGCTTCTTTTTCTTCATTGATCTTAATTAGCTGCTTAGCTGAGGGCCCTCCCTCCCTCATTCATCGTCAATCATATTATAAATTACATCAATTATATCCCCAATTATATGTACTATCCATTCATTACTTCATTCTTGAATCTTGATCCATCCATCCATCGATGGCTCTGATCACACAGCCACAGGGGGCTTACTGCTACTATTCCAAGATCAAATTTGAGGATGACCCTGATGAGTTGCAGCACAGAAGGGCCCAATTCTTGATCCACAAGATTCTGCAAAAGGCAGATGACATTCACCCATCATCATCCACCTGGTGGCCATGCAAACTCACTTTCAAATTGCTGCTTAAGCAGCAGAAGAAGAAGATCAAGTTTGGTATTGGGAGGAGGTTGAAGAAGCTCAGAAACAGATTCTCCTCATCTTGCAAATACTTGGTTGCTGCTTATCCTCCAAACACACACACTGCTGCTGCACCAAGAACCACAATATAAATAATTCATACATACAATATATATATATATATAATAGTTTTGTGGATTTAATTATGTTTTCCAAAGATGAATACAAGTTTTGTAAGCTGGCTGCTTTCCATTTTATAATAATAGTAATAATAATAATAATATGCAGCGTGTCTTAAATCAGCATTTTTTCCTAACAAAATAAAAATATCAAAAAAATATCCTATAGTCATTTTTAAAGATTAAAATAAGACCCAAGAGCCGCACCGACGCCAGATCCACACCGTTCGTTATGATGGGGCCCGAGTGATGAACGAACAGGATTATCCCAAGGCACAGAAACTCCGTACTCCGGAATCAATTTGGATATATACCCAAAACTGCATCTTTTACTTACCTTCCAGATAGCGTCTCGCACATCTCGCCGGCGGTGAGACTCAGATCGGTTGCGCCATCCCGGGGCTGTTTTCATATCTGCAATGTATGCTACGCATAGTATAGGGATGGCAGGGAAATGTAGCGGGAGTAGAGGAAACGTGTAGCCAACGCTCACCTCACCTACCTCACTTTTTCTTAACCAGGCTCCTAATTTTCTATTCGATTTCTCTCCTACATTGCTGTAGTAGAAAATTTATTCCCCAACCTTTCGCTTCGCGAGCTTAATTTTGCCGTCGAGCAATATTTAATCAGGAATTCGGTTCTTAATTCCTTGATTATTTATCTCTTTATATGTTTTTTCGTTCCTCTGAGTTCATCTTTCCAGGTTTGGATTGGTAGGGGATGAGATATGGCTTTGAAGGCTGCGCCGATCTTGGTTTACTGTGCCAATAACAAGAAAACCGTTCCATATTCTCAGTTGTGCATTCCGGATTTCTCCCGTGGCCGGTCGCATGATCTCTTTCATTCGATTTACAGTGATTGGAAATGTCTGGGTCACAGGGCGATTACTCCTGTGGAAGACGAGATCCCCATAGCTCCTGGTGCTGTTGAGGATGTAGCACAGATCAGTGTAGCGGGGGGTAGAGGATTTCACAAGGATTTGAACTCTCTCCCAAGTGAGTGTCGCATTCCTGTGACACAATTTTATATTACGAGCAATTATGAATAATTTGGTGAAAGATGATAATTTCTTGACTGGTTTCCTTTACGATATTGAAAGTACCATTCCTGATTCATTTAATTTTAGTTTATTGTGGTTATTGGACTGCTCATGTAATCTTGGTCGCAATGATCTTGCTGTGCCCTGCACTATGATTATTTATGTTATTCTTTGGCTTTATTCGATTTGCCTTCAGAATTCTATCAATGCAGAACCTTTTGAAGCAACTTAGATTGATATTTGAAGTGAACTTTATATTTTATAAAGGTGCTATATGTTATGAATTTGCTATACTTAACAGCAATGCTTAAATGCCATGAATTACATTATACATATATGATATTGATTCTACAGCTATGTACTTATTTATATATCGCTGATGGTGTAGCATTTCATTTAATACTAATTACATGCAGAACTCTTGTCGGCTGCCGACATAACATCTGCTTCACGTGATGATAAGAATGTTCGGGTTGCGTATCAGGTACGTTATCTCAGGCTCGATATAGTTACATCTTAATGGTTTAAATTAGCTTCCTTATCGAGTTCTATATATCTTGTATAGGGATGTCCCGGGGCATATAGTGAGGTTGCTGCACTGAAAGCATATCCAAATTGTGAGACTGTTCCCTGTGAACAGTTTGAGGCAGCATTCAAGGTTGCTATTGTTCACAAAAAAATTTAATTAATTTTTCGAATCATTTTATCTTTATGATCGATTTTAATTTCTCAGGCAGTTGAGTTGTGGTTGGTAGACAAAGCTGTACTTCCCATTGAGAATACGGTTGGTGGAAGCATACATCGTAATTATGACTTGCTTCTTCGCCATAGGCTACACATAGTTGGGGAAGTTCAGTTGATTGTTAATCACTGCCTTCTGGGATTGCCTGGGGTTAGAAAGGAGGAGCTGAATTGTGTGTTGAGCCATCCACAGGTAATTACCTATACGTGAATCTTGTATCGCACGCATCCACAAAAACAAGTCCTAAAAAAATACTGTGTCTTCGTTTATCCATCTCTTCCAAACATCAGACTACCTTACATATCTATTGCATTTATTTACTATGGGATAAGTTTTTATGGTGCATTTCACCTATTCTTTCTTCATGATTCTGTTCTTACTTTGTTCGAGTCTGGAAACGTGATGAGGAGATTAAGAGAGTTTATGGAAACATCGCTTACTTTTAGGTCCGAAACTTTTGGGTGTAAGTTCTGCTGTTCTGAGACTTGGTTTTGCAAGGAAGGTGAAATGTTTGAGAAGGCAAAATGATAGAAATTGGAATCGAATATTACTTGTATAATTTAAAGATCTCTAGTTTAGGACATGTAGCTTGCTGCTTTTACTTTCTTTTTCCTGCCATTTTAGTTTTTGACTTAAACATATGAACTGATGGGAATTTCAGGCACTTGAACAATGTGAAATAACACTGAGTGAATTGGGTGTGACGAAAGTCAATGCTGATGATACTGCTACTGCTGCTCAGGTATCGTCTCCTTTCTAAAGTATTGACTTTTTTGCAACATTACAAGTTTCATGAACATTCTAAAAACATGGCAGATTGTAGCCTCAGAACGCGTGAGGGAGACTGCAGCAGTTGCTAGCTCTCGAGCTGCAGAAATATATGGTCTTGAGATTCTTGCTGAAAGAATACAGGTGGGCTTAATTCTCATGTCGGTGATTCCTTAGTTACGCCTCAAGTTCTTTAATATCCGACTTTTGATCAATTTAATTCAACACCCAACTAAACAGGATGATCCTGACAACATCACCCGTTTTCTGATACTTGCAAGAGAACCTGTAATCCCCAAAATGGATAGGCCATATAAGGTGATCTTCTTTTCTCAGGCTCATTGCGCCCTATGCATTACAATAAATTCATTCATTCTTTTTAGACTAGCATTGTCTTCAGTCTGGAAGAGGGACCCGGGGTTCTGTTCAAGGCTTTAGCCGTGTTTGCGTTAAGAGACATTAACTTGTCGAAGGTAATCTTCACAGCTTGTCCCAAAATTGAACATCCATGGATACTTTATGGTTTGACTGTAAAATTAAATTACAGATTGAGAGCAGGCCACAGAAAAGACGGCCTTTGAGGGTTGTCGACGGCTCTAATAGAGGAAATGCCACGTGAGTATATCCTCGCAGACATTTGATTATATCTCAATGAAGCTACTCAACATGATTCACTACATTATTCAACCTCTGCGGGGTTGGCTTGCTTTGCGATTATGTGTCTCTAATGATGAACACTTGTGTTGTTGGCACAAATAGAGGTGACTAAATTCCATGTGCAGATACTTCGATTATCTCTTTTACATCGATTTTGAGGCTTCTATGGCAGACCCCCGTGCGCAGAACGCAATGGGACACCTTCAGGTAACCATGTCCATACTTTGCATCACACCTCAATCAACTAACTCGTACTCGATTCCTTCCCATTATGTTCTTAATTCTTGGATGTCTTGGCTGTAAATCTGGGACATGTTAACTTCACAGGAGTTTGTTAGGTTCCTCCGAGTCCTTGGTTGTTATGCGATGGATCTCTCCATCTGAATCAGCCAGTTCTTGTGAATCATCAAAGAATGGCTATTCCTACCGGGTCTCCGACATGACATTGTAATGATGGAGGGAGGTCACATAAAATTAGAATGGATTCATCGTTCAGGTTTGTTAGTTTTCATTTGTTGTCTGGTTTTCTAGCGAATTTAATCAATTCCCTATATATGTTTGTTTGTTTCATCGCCATTAACTTTAGGGAAATTACTTGGAACAGCGCCATGACATTGTAATAATGGAGGGAGGTGGATTCTTGAATTCAATAATATTTTTATTGGCTATAGAGCCTAAAGATTCTACAATGAATTACTAAAGGTGTGCTTGTGATTTGTATGTATTTGTTGTGCTTTCGATATGAAATGTTTTAAATAAATTCTGATTTTTATGTATGAAAATATTTGATTAACAATGATGAGTGGAAATGGTGGTCCACATGAGTTGAAAATGCTCAATTATAGGGGTGGATTAGTGCGGTATCTATATCTATTATGCTGGTATATTGAATTTTCGGTAGGATGTAAAAAAATACTATACCAAAAATTTCGATATAGATAGTATAATTTTAGGTTTGTAGGTTGAAAGTCGGATTCCTTTGTAACAGAATAAATTTTTTTAACATCTCAGGCTGAGTTTAGCATGGCCCGAAATTTACATCTTGGGTCTACTTTGAAAGCTCATGGCCCGAAATTTTTTTCACTGGATTGGGCTGGGCGGTTCAAAAGTTTTTCGAATATACTTTGAAAGCTCATGTCTGCTTTTTTGTTTGATCGAATTTTTGGACGTGTCTACATTTGTCCACAGGCCCAATTGCCTATGGGCTGTAGTTGATAATGACACTTAAAATTATATTTTGATGTATCTTTTAAAAATTTTAAGTTAATTTATAAAAAATACAATCCTATCTTCAATATTCAAAAACATTTATCACCAGAATCAAAGAAGATTCCGACAAACATCTCATGCGACTTTAGGCTGCAAAGTTGCAATCGATTTCTTCAAGTTCATGGATCCCCGGCAGCCAATAACCACTCGCCACGTCGGATCTCTCCCCTGCCTCTATTCACGTCCAGATTCAATCTGCCATGGCGGCTTATCCCCCGCCTTCCTATCTCCTTTCTATATATATACTTTGCCGTTTCCGAAAACGCAGCAGTCAAAGTTGGCGCTCGATTTCCTGTTAACACTCTGCGAATTAACAGATTTTTCAATCCATTTTTGTTTACAGCAATGGCGTTTTCTATAGCCTCTTCACCGGGAGCGGTCCGCAGCTCGATGCTGTCTTCTTCTATTGCGCAGACCAGAGGTAGAAATTCAACGGTCATTTGATGTTTCTCGCCTTTCTTCTGTAATTCAGGGGATTTGTGTTCAATCGTCTTTCTCTTTCCTCAGGTGCTCGATTCGCCGCATTTCAACCGTTGAATAAGCTTCATCATCGATCGTCGGCGGTGAAATTGTCCGCTCGGCGTAGCGATTCAAGCGTCCTCTCTGCGGAAACCATTTCCGCCGGTGGTATAGGTATGTAGAGATTTTCATTAATCGCCGTGCATGTGAGTTAATTGCTACAACATTTCAATATCAATTTCAATCGAACTGTCGATGATTTAGGTTTTCATTGTTCAACTATTTTGCAATAGATTTCGACGACAAGATAGAGGTAGACGACGCCTATGAAAAATTGGCGGAACACCTTGAGAATGCCTCTCCTCTGGAGATTATGGATAGAGCTCTGGAGAAGTTCGGAAACGATATTGCAATCGCTTTTAGGTAATTATAGAATCGGATAATTAATAGCTCGTATCATGTGTGATTTCAAATTACAAATCAGTTTTCGTAATGGTAAAGAAACATGTAGCCAGAACATAATCGTGTGTGATTTCGAGTTTGATGCTTGATTTCCAGCTTCAGTTTGTTCTTGCGGATTGAGATCTTCTTTACCCTACCAATTACATCCGCAGTTATCCTGTTTCAAATTTGAGTTACTGAATCGGACATAACATTTTACAGCGGGGCAGAGGATGTAGCTTTGATTGAATACGCACGGCTAACAGGACGGCCGTTCAGAGTATTCAGCCTCGACACCGGAAGGTTAAACAAGGAGACATACAAGTTCTTCGACGAAGTCGAGAAGCACTACAAAATCCACATTGAATACATGTTTCCAGACGCAGCTGAAGTCGAGTCCCTAGTTAGAACAAAGGGACTATTTTCATTCTACGAAGACGGTCACCAGGAGTGCTGTCGAGTGCGGAAGGTTAAGCCATTGAGGAGGGCACTCAAGGGGCTCCGAGCTTGGATAACCGGCCAGCGAAAGGATCAGTCTCCGGGGACACGATCAGAAATCCCTGTTCTTCAGGTGGATCCTGTTTTCGAGGGGCTAGCCGGCGGTCCAGGCAGCCTGGTAAAGTGGAATCCTGTTGCAAATGTGACCGGAAATGAAATCTGGAGCTTCTTAAGGGTAATGAATGTTCCTATCAACTCCCTCCATTCGCAAGGCTACGTCTCGATTGGCTGCGAGCCGTGCACCAGAGCCGTGCTACCCGGCCAGCACGAGCGCGAAGGGCGGTGGTGGTGGGAAGATGCTAAGGCGAAAGAATGCGGACTCCACAAAGGCAACCTTAAAGAGGACAGCCGAGAAGATGGAATCCCGACTAACGGTGTTTCTGCGCATACCGATCTTTTTATATCCCAAACCATTGTGAGCTTGAGCAGGCCTGGAATCGAAAACCTGTTGAGGCTCGAAAACAGGAGGGAGCCTTGGCTAGTCGTGCTGTACGCGCCGTGGTGCCGTTTCTGCCAGGCGATGGAGGGCTCGTACGTCGAGCTGGCATTGGCTCTGGCAGAGTCGTCCAGCGCTGTTAAGGTGGCGAAATTCCGGGCTGATGGAGAAGACGAAGCTTTCGCTCATCGGGAGCTGCAGCTTGGCAGCTTCCCGACTATTCTATTATTCCCCAAGCATTCGTCGCGGCCGGTGAAATACCCGGTTGAGAATCGGGACGTTCCGTCTCTTATGGCCTTTGTAAAGGCTCTCCAATGATCAATCGTTGAAAGACTATAATATGTAATTAATGACACATTCGCTTACAAGATTGTAGTTTTTAGATGGGTTATTGGGCTTGGAGGCCCATTAGTTTGGGCCGGGGAGAGAATTGGCTCAATTAAAATAATCAACGGCTATAATGTAAATATTCTGGAAATCCCTATTCTCCACAATATTTCAATAATAATAATAATATTATGATAATAATATAAACATAATAAAAAAGTAGTGGTAATATTTCTGGCGTATTTTGTCCGGATCCTGAATTGAAACGTATAGACCGGCTTCGAAAATATCGAACCACCGTTTCCGGTCCAGCTGACGTCAGGCGCCGTGAACCGCCGTAGTGAAGCGGTCGTTGCCAACTCAAGTATAACTCTCTATGTACACGTCACTAATTAATTCTAGGAGAGTATAATTCTTACATATATATATATATATATATATATACTATCAGAGTAGGTGATTTTGGAATATGAATGGGTCATATATACTCATGACACAATATTAATAATGAATAATTAATACTATTGATATTGATATGTGGTATAATTAGAATGTGTATAGGTATTTGTTGGTGTACATAATTGTTAAATTAAATTCGATTGGAATAATTCTAGGAATTTTGGTGTGTTTCCCTTAGGATGAGCAATATAATTATAAATTGCATATATATTCCACAGCTCAGCTCAGCTCGTTGGTTCAGTGCGTATGTCATGTTGTTTTAAATCGTTTTTGGACATTTCTCAATTAAAATCCCCCCATCTCCCTAACCACCATTTCTCTTAACTGCAACATTTAATTGTTTCGTTCTATTCATCCTCAACCTCCTCATCACTTCTATCCATGAATACACAAAATATGTTGTCACCCTTTTTCTTTTTCATTTAAAAAAAAAAAAGAAAAGAAAAAGATTCCTTTTCACCATGCATGTATATATGATTCTTGTACATTGAAGGGTTTAATTAATAATCATACCAACGTAACATATCATAAAATTGTACAAAATTATATATGTGCCATAATTGATCCCACCGAATCAGCTTCATGGCCAAAAATCTAGGGTTTTCTCTACAAATTTATATATGTAATATATGATCTTGTTCGTGCTTAGAATTTCTATATTTTAATTGTATATGATCATGTCGGCTTTGGGAAGAATTTGACTTGCGACACCTTATTAAATATAACAAACCTACTTAAGTCGAGACGTGGCATTCACTTTTATTTTTATTGCGGCGATATGGAAGCACCGTGCATTTTCTTTTTTTTTTGTATTCATTCGGGTTGATCCCTAATAATTCCTATATTTATTTTAAATTCAAATCGCCACCACGTGTAAGTCAATCAACAACTCGACAAACAAGTCGCATCCTAACTTGTAATCTTATCGCGTAATTTCCATCTTATAGCTCAAAAATATATTCTTTTCCCACAAACAAAATTAAAACTACACATCCACATATGCATCAACACCACTGTACACATATACATACATAGATGGATGGATAGATACACAAACCCTGATGAATTGAAGAGGATTCTCCCATTAATGGAGTGGTTGAAACACAGAAAATTAATGAATAGGTGAACGATGGCTTCTCTTTAATTAGCATGTCAGCAGCAACTGCCTGCATTAGCTCTCCAGTTTGGATGTTTCTGAGTTTAAATCCCAAGAATTAAAAAAAAAAAAAAAAAAAAAGATCGACTCTATTACCCACAGTAAATTAGACATGGAGTTTGTACTGATGAAATTAATCATTCGATGAATAAAAAACCTAATTCTACAATAGTAACAATAGGTGTGAATTAATTTCAGCTTATCCCTACGATGTGGAATTCTGTGATGAAATAATTCACACCTTAATTTTAATTTTCCCAAATCACTTACTGTTCATATATTTTTATCTATTCATTTTACTATTTTTATATTTTTTCTTTTTCTTAGAAGGTGAAGAAATCGACAAAACGGTGACTACAGTAATCTTTCCCCACTATTTAATCCCACTCTCAGACCCCCAAGCTCTCACCCCCAAACCCTCCTTCAATTAATCTCTCTCCTTTCTGCAGAGCCATGGATCCGCCGCAGCAACAGCCTCCTGCACCCGCCGCCGTGGAGCAAGCTGCAGATGGTGCTCCGGCTCCGGCTCCTGAACAGGCGCCAGCGCCGGAACAGGAACCGGCGCCGGCGCAGGCTGCACCTGCAGCGGCACCTGTCCCCAGGACTGGAGTGAGGCCGTACGTGAGATCGAAAGTGCCCAGGCTGAAATGGACTGACGATCTCCACCAGTGCTTCATCGAGGCCGTCGAGTATCTCGGCGGAGAAGACAGTAATGGATAGATTGATATACAGAACTATTATTGCATGCGTGCATGATTCAATTAATTGTATATATAATTATTGTTTCTATTTTCGCCATTGAATTAATTTGGGGTTTAATTGGAAAGAGCAGATGTGGAATCGAAATTTATTACTTACGGTTTTGTCTTTCTGGTGGTCTTTTAAAGGAGCTACTCCGAAAATGGTGCTGGAAATTATGAACGTCAAGGGGCTCACAATTACTCACGTCAAAAGCCATCTGCAGGTTGAAGACGACATTCCCGGGAGCTCCTGGGGCTGCCTGACCCAGATTGGATCTGTGCCGTCCGTTGGTCTACAACGACGGCGTGGATCTTTCTGGTCTCGGGAGTTCCAGCCGCCCCCAGGAATCCGCCCTAATTCCTCTTGTTCTTCGCTTTCTAGGGTTTTGTGTTTTTTATTCTTTTTTTTTTTTTTTTTGGCCCAGTGACGCAATCTGTAAAAATTCTTTAATACTACGATGAATAGCTTTGTTTCTAGAGATGTTATCGTTTGATTTGATTTCTTACATTCCATTTTTGGCAATGGACAGATGTACCGAAGCATGAAGCATGAGCAGGCTCTCCAAGGTATGTGTGCGTGTCGCCTGTATATCATTTTATGTCTGAAATTTATCGAAACTCCTTTACCCTCTTTTATTTTTTATGTTTTTGGAAGAATCTGGATTTCAATTTTCGAGTCAAAAAAATTAAATTACAATCTAACCCTTCTGATATTTTCAGAGCACTGTTGAAGTTCATAAAAATGTCATAAAAAAAATGAGGGTTTCTTCATGAAATGTTACAAATCTCTCTAAAATGAATGTTGTTGCAGCAGCAGAACAGGCAGCAGCTGCTGCGGAGAGGAACAGGAGAGCTGCCGCCGCCGCCGCGGCGGCGGCGGCGGCTAACTTCAACTATCATCTGCATATGAACAATGGCGCTTCTACCTCTACTGCTCCTCCACCTATGGTGATGGCTTATCTTCCCCCTCCTCCGGGATTCTTCTTCAACAATCAGGCACCCCCTAGGTACCCCCACCCCCCTTAATTAATTAATTCATTATAATTTCTGAATCGACCTTTGATCCAGGCCAACTAATTGCATATATACATACAGGCTGCTTCCGTACGACCCGAGGTTCAACTACCTCGTCCCAGTCCCGATTTACCCTCACCCTCCGATCCCGGCCGTTCACAACTTCATGATTCCGGCGCCGCCGCAGATGGGAGGGGCTGAGACACCAGCTGCTGCTGGTGGCGACGCCGGCGCTCCGCCGGCGTCGTCTTCTGACAACACTGAGGAGGAGGAGATCTCCCTGGAGCTCACCCTCGGCTGATCGATTTATTGATCCTCCAAAATCCGCCATTGTTCTATTCTGCATATCCATCCATCCATCCATCCATATCATCAATCCACAATCCACAATCCTCCTCCATCAATCCGCCTACCTGCGATCGATGCTGCTGCCCTTAATTAACTAATTATTAGACCTTAATTGGACTAATTATCTATCTGTCTGTCTTCATTTTGCCTGTGTTTTCTTGTTTCTGTTTGTGTTGGCGCAGCATATCTATCGATCTATCTATTTATTTACCTAAGGATGCATTGGCACCAAAGTTTATGAATTATGAGGTGATGAGTTGTTGGATTCAACTCCTGTTTTGTTGCTCATTACTTCTCGGCTATATAATATAAACCATCTTTTTTGCTGTTTCATCTTACCCCTTAATTTGTTGTTTGATGTTGTTGATGCTTTTTTTCTTTTTTTTTTGTTAACTATATAATATCTCAAATTTCTTGTAGAATACATGGTTGTATTTTAATCTTAAAATTATCAAAATATAAACACACACATAAAAGAACATACTTTTACAATCCAGCTTAATTGAGGCAAGAAGCACGCACTACTTAATTCTTGCTCATTGGAAGTGGTCTTATAAATCTTCATTCTTTTACTATAATTTCAATTCCCTTTTAATATTAAATATATATCATCTTCATTCTAATTCAAATTTGAGACTAGTTTGTTTGGATTTGGGTGTTTGATTTGAAGAATGAACATAGCAAAATTCTTAATTGATGTTTTAATTATAATATAAACATTTTTATATATTTGATATAAAAAAAAAATTTAAAATCTCATGGAGTATAGTATTAAAATGAAAATTTAGGTTCTATAATGCGATATAAATACGTGTTGATATGATTTTTTGAATGTAAAATTGTTTTTTAATATAATATAAAAACTGAAAAATAGGGTTGGATTTGATATTTTTTTAGGAAAAAAAATAGGATGAACAGTGTATATAAAATTCAATCCCCAAACAAACACACCACCGCAAGGTGTAATACAATTTCCTCCAATAAAACATTATATTCAAATAATTTTTTCAATATTTCAACCCAAACTAACCATTCAACATTCAATTCATTTAATTTACATATACAGTAAGGGTGTGTTTGTTTGGGGGTTTGGATTTTGAGTTGGGATTTGAATAGTAAATATTTTGAATTTGAATAGTTGTATGATGTGATATAAATAGGGTTTGATGTGATATTTTGAATGTAAAATTGATTTTTAGTATAATATAAAAAATGAAAAATAGGTGTTTGATTTGATGTTTTTGGGGGGAAAAAATTGGATGAATAGTGGAAATCCGGAAAAATCCTTCAAACAAACACACCCTAAGTACATTTGGAATCCATTCATTTAAATATTTATTGTGTGTTTGTGAGTTTGAAGTACTAAAATTATGAATTAAAATAATTATTTGATATAATAAAAATATGTATTATATAATATTTTTAATATAAAATTAAATTTTAATATAGTATAAAAAATATATATACTTGATTTATTATTTTTTAAAGAAAAATTAATAAATAGTATATTACCAATTAGAAACCTAGATTTGTACAAACAAACAGAGCCTACTAGAGGGTGTGTTTGTTATGAAAAATGATTTGAATGTATTTTTTTTATATTTACAGAGAATTATATAGATAATATAACAATGAATATATGTAATATTTTAGTTTTTCTTTTGAAAATGTGTGTGAAAAAAAAATAAAAAAACACAAAAGAAATAAAGTGTATATCTATAAATATAAATTACTATAATTTAAATTTTGTGAATTTCCATCATCTTAAAGTAAGTAGAATATTACACCAACATTACAATATTCTATATATGCGCAGTAATAACCTTTTTTAATATTACATTATTGTGGTGATATTTTAGGGTTTGATTGTTATGTTTGCACTGATATTTGAATTTTGAATTTAAAGTTTATTTAAATAATATTTTGATATAATATATAAAATTAATATATTTTTACTGAAAATGTATATATATAAAAAAATTGAATAAAAAATATTGCAAATTAAAATAATATTACTATCTGGCTCTAGGGTCTCGTTTATTTTTTTTTTGTGTGTTGATTTTTTAATATAATTATTATATTAAAATATAGTATAAATTCAGAAAAAATTGCAAAAATACTTCCATTAATGTCTTATTAATTTCAAAAATTATACAAATATAAAAATATTTAAAATATTAAGTATAATGACGCAAAAGGTAAATAAAACCTTTGGAGGCGTACGAAATAAGTATTTTTAATTTATATAATACTTTATCGGTGCCAACTAAAACTATGTTCTTTTAACTTGAAAATACTGAACATTTCTTTTTTATTGATTTGGTAAAATTATTAATTGTTCTACATATAAAGAATTATTATAATATTTTTTATTTTATTAATTCTTATTTTTTGTCCAATAAAATATATATATATATATATATATATAGTTAAAAATATAACTATGCTGTAGTTTTGTTGAAATTTTCAACTTCAAACTCATCATCCTTGGCTCCCGGCCTTTTTTGCTTAAACAATATTTCACCCCAATGTTCAAAAGCTTGGTTCCATCACTAAATATATCTCATTAATCAAATTAACTATTAATTAATTAATTATCTATCAACTAATTGCTAAGCACTATAAGTGAAAAATATAAAGCACGTATAATATTTATAATAATAATACGTAGTGAATTTAATAAGTAAAAAAATAATACATAAATCTAGATATACAAATGAAAATTTGTGATTGAATTTGAGTTCTTAATTATATACATAATACGTTAATATAATATGTTGTAAGATTAAACAATAAAGTATAATTTTATATTGAATTAGTAAGAAACTTGGTTTAAATTGCAAATCCAAGACTTTGAGGCTGTGTTTTTTAGTATTCGAATTTTAATATATATATATATATATATTTTCTAAAAATATTGTATGAGAACAAACAATTATTTAGCATGTATATTTATATAATAAGCGAATATAAGTTTTTTATTTTTGATTTTTTTTTTCTATTTTTTAATATGCAATCTTATCCTCAATAAAATATACTTTCGGAATATTAATTATTTACAAAATATTATATTAAACTAATAACAAAATACACGGGTGATATCTCATGAGAAATACTAATAACAAAATACACCTATGAGAATATTTTTAATATTCATATAATAACGACAAAAATAAATGTAATCTTAGAGGTGGACTGAAAAAGTATAATATTTTAAGTATCCTAATTATATTTTTATTATTTATAATTTGAAACTCTCAAAATAGTTACAAATTTTCTTTCATTTATACGGATTTTTTTCTCTTTTTACACTTTTATTTATAAAATCTTTTAAACAAAAAATAAGAGTAAATCCGTAAAAATAATTATTATAATCATATTATTAAAATATTGTCTTAAAAAGTAAACAAAGCAAATGTAATGTTATGGACAGTATATTATTATATATATGTTTTTTTATTTTTTTGGAGGTTTGAATTTTGAGTTAGATTTAAATAGTAAAAATTTTGAATTTGAATAGTTGTATGATGTGATATAAATAGGTGTTGATACGATGTTTTGAATGTAAAATTGATTTTTAATATAATATAAAAAAAATAAATATTTAATTTGATTCATTTAAAAAAAAATGAGATAAACAATATAAATTTAATCCAATAGCCCGAACAACCACACCCTAAGTATATACCAATACTAATACTAATAATTAATTATTAATATTATTATTGTTGTTGTTGTGGTTGCTGTGAATAGACAGCGCTTTATTGCTTCGCTCTCAAAATTTTAGGTTGACCAGACAGCAGTCGAGAGCGCGATGGGATCCATGGCGAAGAACGGCTTCCAGCAGTATCTGATGCAGCTGCAGAAGCACCCGCTTCGAACCAAAGTCTTTGCCTTTGCATTTCAACCTCTGCTTGTTTTAGTTTTTATTTAAAGCCTTCCGATTATATATATGTTTTGTGTATTCGTGTGTACGGTTTCTTCTTTGGATTCTTAGGCTCGATCACGGTATGCGTGTGCTTCCTTTTTTATTTTTTATTTTAATTCTCTATGTTTATTTCGATTGTTAGGTGATAACTGCGGGAGTGTTGTCTGCAATCAGTGATGTAGTGTCGCAGAAGCTCTCCGGCATCCAGAAACTTCAACTCAAACGCCTTCTTCTCAAAGTGGTACTGTGTCGCTATTGACTTTCTGATTAATGTTGCATCTGTTTACTTGGTTGCGTTTTTAAATTTATTTTCGAGTAATCAAATTGGTTATTTATGTTTTTGTGAAAATTGTTTGATTTCGATAAATTTTCGTGGAAAATGTATTACATTCTATTTGGTGTTATGCAGATTATGAATTTGTTTCTAGGAATGGTTTATTCTCGAGTGATGCATCTAAAATTTGTTGGAAGATTCACTTGATCGACTGATTTAGAAGCATAGTTTTCTTTTTCTCATTTGGAATTGTTCCAAATCTTCTGTTTGGTTTGTGCAATGTGTGGAGGAGATAGTGTGGAATCGGTTGTTTGGTGAAAATGCAATTAATGTCCGTGCTGATACTTGTTGGGGTTGGTAGAGGTTTATTGCCAGTCCTTCAATGCCTATTGAGGTTCATTCATTCTTGTCATCTTTCAGGGATTATGACTAATTATTCTTTTCTTTTTTTTTTTTTTTTTGGTTTTATAAGTGAAATTTCGTTAGCCAATTACATATATAACAATAATGGTCCGTTGTGATGTTATCTTTTGTAATTGTTTCTGGACAAGTGATCATATATATTACACATCAGTGTTTCTTGCAATCTAACTTCTTTCATTGTTTTCTATTTCAACATCATATTTGCAAGTGATTTTTCACTTTGTGAGGCTTGAATAATGTACCTGTATGATAATTGATCTCAATTCTTTGATTTTGATTCATGAGACAAATCAATGTAAATTTATTGTGTATTTTGAAAATGGAAGTGGCTACCATCTTAACTAGAAATGTGATTATGCATTTTCTTGCACCTGCAATATTAAGAAGTATAAAAACTGAGATGGAAGCATAATCAAGCTGTAATTCCCTCAAAGAAACACGGCAGGACTGCATTGCTCAAGTTTTAGTAGAATCCAAATGAACCATTCTGATGTTCTGAAACATGTAAAATGGTATGTTAAGACTGACCGCTAACCTTGTACCTAGTCTTATGAGTCAATATTTGATTATACATTCCTTTAGAAGTTTTCTGCCGTTGTTTAATGATAATGCGACAAATAAAACCGAAGAATGCTTCCAAGATAATTTATTAATCTGATGCGAACATGAGTACAGCTTTTCGGCGCCGCCTATCTGGGACCATTTGGCCATTATTTCCATATAATGTTAGATAAACTTTTCAAGGGGAAGAAGGACACAAAAACAGTAGCCAAAAAGGTAGTTCCCACGTTCATATTTAATTTTTCCTTTTGTAATTTTCTATTGAATTAGAAAAATGAGAATCTACTGCCAGGAATGAAAATTTTCATATGAAATCACTTCAGGTGGTGGTGGAGCAGATGACATCTGGCCCGTGGAACAACTTGGTTTTCATGCTTTACTATGGTTTAGTTGTTGAGGGTAAGTTATTGTGGCTTCTAGATTGTGAATCCTTTGTTTTAACCAAGCTTGTGCTGAAAAAGCTAAGACTTCAATTTCTGGACAAATTCATAAATGGAGTTTCTGGAAATGTCAGATAAGTGACTGAGGAACACATATCAACCATTGATCATACAAATGGTTTCCTTATAAATTCTGTATACATATGGCCATCTAACGATGTATATTGGCCCTAAACAGAAGCTGTGTAGTGTAAAAGATGCATAAATATCTCCTGATTTGCTTATTGATTTTATTTTTGTTTATGGATGAATAAACCAGTGAGGTAGTCTTAAGATATCCTGATTAGATGATGATATTATTGACACAAATTCTATAATATACATAGGAAGACCCTGGATTCATGTGAAATCCAAGATCAAGAAGGAATATCCAACTGTGCAGTATGCCGCCTGGACGGTAGCTGCAATTAGCCTTTCAAGTTTTATTTAATCTTGATGAAGTAAAAAGTGATCATTTTTACCAACTTCATCATCAATATTTTGGCAGTTCTGGCCTGTCGTTGGATGGGTGAATCACCAGTATGTGCCCCTACAGTTTCGAGTTATTGTCCAAAGCGTCGTTGCCTTCTTCTGGTACAATCATTTCTCTACATTATTCACAATCTTCTGAATTTTCCTATGCTGATATACTCTGTTCAGATTTACAGTTAAAACTCAATTGCTGTTCTTGCAGGGGAATATTTCTGAATCTTAGGGCGAAGTCGCTGACCGTAACTAAAGGCTAAGGTTACTCTGGCGCAACAATATTTATATAGTTTTATGGATTCTGGATTGCAATACTTAAAGGTTAGTTGTATCTAACGCTTTCTTCTCATTGTTCCCCCTTCCCTCTGTCCTTCTGAATATATTCATCTGTGGATTAAACCATATATCTTAAATAATCGATGCCGCATATATTGTTTAAACAGATACTTGATATATTAGATTCATTTACATAGCCTCGCTAGAACAGACAACACCACCATCTTTCTTTTAACCACACAGTTGCTAACAGATAGTCAGAAAAAGTACATTATAGCAATAACAAGGCTGAGTGGTTCATCTAAGCTGCTTCAGTAAAACCCACTCTGAGTTTTCCGTAGTCGAACACTGTGTGGTATCGTCCCATGAACATATCCCCCAAGATCCTGCAGTTAATGATTACCAGGTAGTCTTAGCATCCGAAAAATGGTGGCAATGCAAAAAAATAGAAAGAAAGAACTCGATAACAGGGGTAGATTACCAAATAGGTCCTAGAGGAGGAGGGACATCCATAGGAGTGAAACCACTGATACATTGTGCTTGTGAACCTTCCTCCACCTTTAGTATGTACTGATCAACACCAAAAAGTTAACGATTACGCACTAATGTTATCGGGGCTATTGGCAAGAACCATGGTAATAATAGTACCTCCTTTGGGGACAACTCAAAGACTTTTCCACCTATTGTGAAGGAAACAGTAGGCATTCGAGGAATGTTGGCACAATCTACGGTTGATTCTCCAAGACGGTTAGGCAGTCGATCACAAAGCTGTGGTTTCAATGTTGATACATTAGCATCAACACAAGATGGAGCAACATAAGTAAATGATGCTAATAGCCTGGCAACCATACCTCTTCGACATGACCCAAAATCTCAACCTGAGTCATGTTTTCCCTGAGTTTCTTTGCCATCCACCCAACAGCCATTTCGCACGCAGGGCACATCGCAGCCGATCTGGTGTCTTGCTCATCCGTAACACTCTCAATATCCCCACTAGTATCAGGAAACCAAATCATCCTTTCAGAATTATGAATGTTGCAGAAGTGTTTTGAGGAATTATTGCAGGGAGAAAGGAACACACCTCACACCCCGGGTTCCATCGAACGTGCATAGCTCGAGCTGGGAGCATATCTTCTTCGGTTGAACCTAGTTCAATGGAGATAGAGTGCAGATCAGAAATTCAGAAGCAACAAGATACTGAAATTCAGAAGCTGGATTCCGATACATACCTCTGCGAGAAGAAGATCCATGATGACCGGGCCATATTGTTCGACCAACGACTTGCACTCTTGCCGTAAAACTGCAGAGGCTCCTATGGCTTGGTTGATCTTAGAGATTACTTCCTACACAACAGTAAACAATTAACTTGTTATCCTAGAGTAAGGGAAATGAGCTCATACGACAATAGTTGGGCAAAACTCACCGTAGGGCCAGTGAAGAGCGAAGTCCCGGAATCAGCTATGGCTGAGCATCCACCGCGACAAAAGCCTTAAGAGGGAAATATAAAGACATCAAAATTAGACTACTCTTTCCCAAGAACACATCTTTATTGAGGAGATTTTAAGAGTACATACCAGTGGCTTTACCACCGATGAGAACATCTCCCATGTCGAACTATGAAACCACCCTCAAGTTAGATAACATTGAAAGTTAACTTTGTCGAGTAAGATCATATTACTAGACAAAGATATGTGTAAGAAGGGTGATGATAACCAACCTGCCAGTATCCTTTCTTTGTCACCGGGACATATGTATGTTGACCCTTGAAGTGTTTCGGATCAACTCCTCCGAACACAAGCTCGCCACCCTCCTGTTCTTTTATGTTCCGGTTAAGCCAGAATGAGAACACTGGCTCCTTAACTAGACCTTCTTCGACCATTTTGTACCTGCATGGACATTAACTTATAAATACAGCCTTGGAAAAAAGAATATGAAGCAAGTATGCTATTTCTTTGCTTACCATACAGGGGTCGAATTACCCTGTGAAATCTCCTTAAACCCAAGTCCCAAAATGCCGTCAAACTTGGCCATTACGAATGAGAGACTTGGCTCGCTCGTCGCCTCGATGAATTCCTACAGAGATCAACAAGTGTAAGCCTCTAGAATCAATGCAAAATCTCGATGAAATTGGAAACATTAGACAACCTACCTGACCCTTGATGACTAACTCTCCAACATTGACACTGTCCTCACTGAAGAACCCGGAGATCGATCCAGACCCGTATTGAATTTCAGCTGACTTTCCTGTCAACAAAGAAATGGCAACAATTCTCAAGATTCATTTGGACAAAGGTTCAATCTCAATTTGAATTTGGCGTTGGGCTTTAGACGAGGTTCAGTCCAGAATAATTAAGACAAGAGAAAACAAAAACTGAAAAGATCGAGAAACCAACCATTCTTCTTGTAGGTACTTGATTTGTCTGATTTGTATTTGGAATGCACCATGCATGCAAGCTGAACCAAAACACACACACACACACACAGATCGATTAACTAACTAACCGAATCAAATTGTTGTCATCATTGATGAAAAATTAAAGTAGAAAGTACTCACAGAAAAATGGCATTTGGAAGATGGAACCCAGAGATTGGAGCTACCAGTGTCGAAAACGACAGTGAATTCCTGTGGTGGAGTCCCGACTCCAATGTCCCCATAGTACTGAGCATCCATGAAATTCTTCAACCCCACTATGTCACCACCACCACCACCACCTCCGCTAGCTCCTCGGATGCCGGCATACTTCCTCATCGTGCTTCTTAGCTCCTCCCCTTCCTCCGACCGGTCCAGCCGGGCCGCCTGCCGGTTGTTCTCATCCAACTTCACCTTCCTCAGCCCGATCCTCACCAATCCGTCATCATCAGACGACCAACAAAAAGCAGGAGTAGAAACCAACACGATTATTGTAATCGTTATTATCAGATATTTGAGCTCCACGCCGTTTGTGCTCCCCATTATGAATTAAGTAATAATAATGGAGAGTGTGGAGGAGGCAACAGGAGTGTGGTCAGAATATATAGAGAGGAGGGATTAAGTAGGGATAGGAAGGAGTTTCTTGAGGGTAAAGAGAACCTAATCTCGGATTTAATTAAACTTGTTGGAGGAGTTGTCGGTCGCTGTCACGAAACACTCGTTTTCGTTTTGTGGAGTGTGGAAGCAAAAAAAAGCGGGATAGCTTTTCATTCATTCTCAGGCCGGCGCCATGAAAAGAGCAGACAGGACGGTAAACAGTTTGGTGAAGCAACATATGAGGATTTGGGAATGGTAGGGAATGGGGAGGTAGGCGAGGTGCGTCGGATGGCGATGTGGTGCCGGAATTGGAAGAGACGGCGGTGAGGGTGAACAGGGAGATTACTGAGTTTAATGGGAATGGAGGGAGCGAGAACGATGGTGTGACAGTGACGTGCGGAAAACGAAGTCTTAGTGAAGCGTAACTGAATGCTTACGTGTCGGCAAAGCATTGGTAGCTTAACACGCGACGCTTGCCTTGTACGTCCTCGCGCTCTTTTCACTCGGACTCAGCGGCCCCACTTCTTATTTTTAATTTTTTTTTCTGTTTTCCTTTTTACTGCTATATTTTTAGCTTTAATAAAATAAAAATAAATTTTTTTAATTTTTTTAGCATACTTTTATAATATATCAGAAACGCGGCGGGCGTTTGGGTTGGACTTGTAACCATTTTCGAATAGTAGCTACGGTTTCACATTTAAAAAATAATAATAAAAGTAGAAGCATTTTATTTCTAATAAATAGTGTTTATGTTTATCTAATTACTTTTGATTTTTCTTTATTTATCATATAAAATTTCAATGAATTGTAGTATAATAAGATTAATATGCATTTATAAGAAATATAGGCAAAAGATGTGTTTACGCTAAAATAAATCATTAATCAAACAACACTATATGTTGAATTTGTTTTTCATTTCTTAGATAAACAAAAGAACGGCCGAAATGATAAATTAAGGTTTCTTTAAATGAAAGTTTGGAAGTAGTTTTAGAGAATTTTTATAATAGTAAATAGTTGAAATATTAATTTGATGTAAATAATTGTTGGATGCAATATTTTATGTGGAAAATAAACTTTTTATACAATATTTTAAGTAAAAAAAAAAAATGTATTTGATAGTAAAAATATTTGTGTAAAAAGCAAATTATATAATATTTTAAGTAAATAATCGTTGAATATGTATTTTGTGTTGGCAATAGTGTCAAAAGCTTATATATGAAACTTAAAAATAGAATTTCAATAATTGTATCAATCTAATAACAATTGAGTGTACTCATTGAACACCCTTTCAGTTATTCAACAATCATGAAATTGTGGGCTCTAATTCATGGTTTATGTTATAAAGAAAACAATCATGAAATTATCTTTGCATCATTTTTTAAAGATAGCAATAATATAATCGTTGTTCTAATCATTATCTCTATTTATAAGTTAAATACAAAAAATATTAATAATAATAAATATTAAGGTGTATTTTATGTTATATATATATATTGTTTTTATATTTTATATGTAAAATCATTGTTGGGTGTAGTACGTATTTTATATAGAAAATATTTATTAGATGCAGAGTTTTTTTTTTTTTTTTTCTTTCTTTCTTTCTTTTAAGGTTTTGATATGAAAATTGGTGTATGGTGTGATTTTTTTGCATGGAAAGTGAGTGTTGAATATTGGTGTGTTTTTAGAGTAAAAAAAAAAAAATTGAAAAGGAAAAAACAAGAGAATACACTTGTAATATTTTTATAAAATAAAATAATAAATTGAATGTTAAAAAGATAGTACTAATTCTTTTATTTATTTATCTCTTCTTTCGAATCCAATATATTATTATGATCGCATTGAGAATTTGTTTTTTGGTAGAATTATTAGCATTATCATTATCTCTACTGTAATTATTAGAATATGAAAGTTAAATTCTCTGTTTGAATAATAAGAATATATATTTATAGTAATATATAAATTGTCTAAATAAAATAACAATTTTACGAATTTTTTAAACAAGATAACTACCATAAATATAATATATTGTTTTTAAATATATTTTGACCTCCATCCTCAAACTCAAGATATAATTGAACAAACTTGAGTTTGCCAGAAGTGACCGAAAAACATATAGATGAGATCTTCTACGTACGAATTTGAATTCGTCAAGGTTGACTGAAAGTGGTGTAGTCGTCCACTAGATCATAGTCAGAAGCAGAACTTCCAACACTATTAGAGTTGAAAACACGATTCGCTCGCTCACAACGAAACTAGAGCCGGAAACATGTCTCGCTCATTCTATAGGACTAGAGTCAGAAATAGGATTATCTCGCTCTCAATAGACTTTGTCAGTGGAGTAGTATAGATGGAGACGACATAAAAATAACAGTATTATCATTGATAGAAGCAAATACATTAATAAAATATAAAAATATATACGGAATATAACGGATTATGGAGTTACCCGAAGAGAATCTGGATCTGATACCATGTTAGAGTAAGAAATTGAAATTCTCTATTTCAATCATCAAATATAGTGATATATAAATCGTTTAAATACAACAAAAATCTCACGAATTTCTTAAATAAGATAATTATCATAAATATATTAATATAGGGTGTGTTTATTTGAATGATTTTTGTGAATTTCTATTATTCACACATATTTTCCTCCTCCCAAAATATCAAATCAAGTATCTATTTTTCATTTTTTAATTATACTAAAAATCAATTTTACATTCAAAACATCACATCAATACATATTTATATCACATCATACCACTATTCAAATTCA
This sequence comes from Andrographis paniculata, assembly GCF_009805555.1. Taxonomy (NCBI): domain Eukaryota; kingdom Viridiplantae; phylum Streptophyta; class Magnoliopsida; order Lamiales; family Acanthaceae; genus Andrographis; species Andrographis paniculata. The sequence goes on from NW_026137587.1 coordinate 6,409,433, forward strand.
AATTTTTTACTATTCAAATCCCAATCCAAAATCCGAACTCCCAAACTTGGGATTTGAATAGTAACAAATTTGAATTTGAATAGTTGTATGATGTGATATAAATATGCATTGATGTAATATTTTGAATGTAAAATTGATTTTTAGTATAATATAGAAAATGAAAAATAGGTGTTTGATTTGATATTTTTTGGGGGAAAAATTTGGATGAATACCCAAATAAACACACCCTTAGTATATTTTAACAAAGCTCTTCTTCAAAAAAGCAAACGAAGAACTAGAAGCGTCGGGGGAAGATTGGGGTCTCGAATTAACCCTAGAATCTCTAATTACCCGCTTTTATTTTTATATTTATTTATTTGTTTATTGTTGGTTTGAATTTCACGAGCAAATTAAAGTGTAATTGGAGGTGTAATTTAGGGTTTGAGTTGAATCGGTTAATTTGGTTTTCGTTTTGTTTTGTTTTGTAAATCATTACCATGTCTGCAATTCTCTGCGGGAAGAGGTCGTTCTTTGAGGAAATCGACCCATCGGCGTCATCGCCTGCATCTGCATCGCCGCCGGCGCTAAAGAGGCTTCGGTGCTCATCATCTACGTCGCCGGTCAGGTTTACCTACTCGCCGCCTGTTCAAACGAGTCCGATTGCTCATCTCAGGGGATTGTTTCCTGATCTTGATGTTCAGCTTCTAGAGAAAGCTATGGAAGAATCTGGCCATGATCTTGATTTGGCAATTCAAAACCTCAACAAACTTCATATCGGATATTCTAATAGCAATGCGGGCCCCACCGAAAGGAAACGTAACCGTCGATAAAGGTGAAACACCTCCTAATGAGGGGGCAATTCCTTTGCAAGAGCCACACGTCCAGAACAACTTGCCGGAAGATGGCGCAGAATGGGTGAACTTATTTGCGAATGAGATGATGAGTGCCACCACCATTGATGATGCAAGATGCCGAGAAGCTAATTTCTTGGAGAGTCCCGAGAGAACCATAAGTTCTCGGGCTAGTGCTGAGGCGGCGCAAAATTTCCCCCAGGAAAATCTGATGCTGAAAGAACATATTGAGGCGCTTCGCCGGGAGATTTTCATTCTTAAACGCGCAGCCATCCAGCACGAATGCCAAAAGGAGTATGACGAGAAAGACAAAGAAGTCCAGCAACTGAAGCAGGTGGTGGCTCAGTACCGGGAGCAACTGCGAACTCTCGAGGTGAACAACTACGCATTGATGCTGCATTTCAACAGAACAATTCGATCCCCGGGCGATTCAATCCGGATTTCACTATAAATATACGTACTCCGAGCCAAATTCTCTTCAGGTACCTCCATGATCCGACATATCCCATATATTTTTATATTTTATTGATGTATTTATTCTATCCACGGTCATGCTATCATTTGTATGCCGTCTCCGTCCTTGAGTTCTACTTTTTTACTCTAATGTTGTTGAGAATTTTTTTTTTATTCTAGTTCTATAGAGTGAATGAGTCTATTTTCGGTTCTAGTTCCGTTGTGAGCGAGCAAGTCATGTTTCTAACTCTAACTGTGTTGAGAGTTATTCTTCTTACTCTGATCCAGTGGACGACATCAATCTTGGTGAATTTAGATTTGTATGTAGAATATTTCCGCTATATCTTTTTTTCGGTCACTTCTGACAAACTCAAGTTTGTTCGATTATATCTTAAGTTTGATGAGCGGTGTTAAAATATATTTAGAAGTAATATATTATATTTATGGTAATTATCTCGTTCAAGAGATTTATAGAATTATTGTCTTATTAGACGATTTTTATATCACTATATTAAAATAGATAATTTCAATTTGATATTCTAACACTAACGAGTTCTTAATTGTAATTATTGATACAATATAAGGGTGGTTTGGCTTGTCTTTCAAACACCAATCTAAACTTATTCAGTTCGTAAGGTTCTAACAATAAATAAATTATTTTACATAATAAAATATAATCTTAAAGTGTTACTTAAACTAATATTCATATCAAAATATCAAACTCAAATTAAAACCAAACGAACCCTATGATTATTTTCCTAAAGAAATTGGCAAATGTCCAAAACTGTTTGGGCTATAGATAGTTTGAATCGAAGCCTTTGCTGGGCCTTAGCCCGTTTTCTTAAATAATAATAATAATAATATATCTGCTTTATAATGGGATTTATTTTTAATATACTAAATAAATTTAATATGTGGTATTTTAAAATAAAAATATATTCTATATTTTAATATAGTTAGATATTTTTTACAATAAAAATAAAACAAAAACCAAGACGAGAATTGTCTTATTGTGAAAAGGCAAAAGCGGATTTTTTGAACATAACCATGAGTCAAATGTCAACTTCGGCAATTTAATGTAGGGTTGTACTCCATGAATGAGTACAAGCCGACGATGCGACCCACACGTTGTGTATCAAAGTACAACCATTGGAAGCCTAAGTAAGATTTGTGAGTATTTCAACGTCATGACGACACTCGTGGCACGTTAGTCAATAACGTATCTCACTTTGTCCCAATTTTATTTTACACATATCAACACCCATTTAATTAATTAATTATTTATTTATTTATTTATTAATTGATCTGATTGGTTTGAAACTATCCACGAAGTTGTCCTGAAGTCTCTGCAACGTATACTTCTTATTCCTCTCTGTAAATGACGTGTCGATAATTGATTGGACGGAGGTGTTGACCAATCATGTCAGAATATGCCTTTTACACGTTTGTTTATTCCACGAAATGGTCCTCAGTCGTTGTTCCAGTCTTTAATTGTCACTAATTTTGTAGGCTGTTTTCCCATTAGTCATTTGACCAGAAAGTAATAAAATTAGTAGTATATAACAAGATAATACTACAAGTAATTGTAGTGTAATAAATTTTGAATTTAATGTAATTGTAATCTGTTTGGCCGCTGGTAATACAAGCAGGTATGGACATGCAAATTGCATCCCTAAATTGAATCAATTTTCATTTCCAAATAAAAAATTAAAATAAAATAAATCATAATTGTAATAATATGACAACAAAATTATGAGAGGTGTATGGATCGAGAAACAATGGATTGGATTTAAGTTAACGAAGCAGATTAATGGCTGCTATCGTTTCTATCTACGGTTGGATTGTTGTTCGTCGAATGGCTGCCGGCATTGTTAGCCTGACCGCCGCCGATGATGGAGGAGATTGCGGCGGCGAGGGCGGCCGTGAAATTAGGGTCTTTGGTGATCGCCGCTGTGGCGGCGCTTAGGGTTTCCGCGAACGACGAAGGCTGATGAAACTGCGGTGAATTCCCGGGCATCTGTGGGGCGGCGCCGGCGTCATTTGACATGTGGAGACCGGAAAACCTGGACTGATTGTAAACTGCTTGCCCGAATAATTGAGGAATCATTGTGGATTGGACATTGTGCAGAGGAAATGGAGCGGCCGCCGGAATCAACTGCGGCGGCTGTCTCTGGATGTGGTGCGCCGCCGCCGCCGCCGCCGCCGCGGCTGGGGACTGCGTGAGGTCCAGCGTGATCGTGGGGAACGGAGCTGAGGCGGAGATGGTGGCCACATTGGATGAGGGTAGCATCGTTCTTGCAAGGAAATTATTTGGATGCATCAGCGTGTCGGCGCTGGGCATGGCGCCGGAGAGGAGCATGTTGGCGGCGGCGGAGGTGGTGGACGCCATCGCCACGGCGGCCGGCGGGAGGGGGTGGTTGTGGGTCCCTTCGTAGGTTGTGATCAAGATAGTCTGGTCGTCCGCACATCTCTGAACCTAAAATCAATACAATTCCTTCCGTTAATCAATAATCAGTAACAAACCCTAATTCCCAATTTCCCCCAAATTACATCCCTAAATAAACTGTCTGTAATAATCCCGAACGTACTTGTTTCCGCACCGGACATCCGACGGCCATCGTGCACCGGTAATAAGCACGTGGGCACGGATTCCCTTTCGCCATTTTCTGTCCGTATTTCCTCCACTGACATCCGTCGGAGATCTACAACATAAATTAAAAATAGAATCTTTCAACTCAAACTCATCATCAATACAGAAAATTGACTTATAAAAATATAATCAAATTTTCCAATTAATTAATTCTACTCACCATGGGAGCTTCCGACCGAGCTCGAACCGAGACACGTGCTTTCCGCATGGTGGCCTGATCTGCGCCGTCGGGCTTGGCGTGACTCAATTTCGCAACCTTATTATTCGGACCAAAGTTTTCAGATTCAGGCGCGTCATCGTGGTCAACCCTCTTATTCCCCGGCGGCGTTCTTTCTTCGGAAGAAGAGTTCGATTGTTCGTCCGGCACCTGCCTGGCGGCGCCGCCGGGGGACAAATCCAGAAACTGTCGCGGCACCAACTCAGCTTCACTCTCGTCTTTGGTTAAGGTTCCCCGTGGCTGGGGACTGACATCATCGGATTCAGAATTCTGCTGCTGCTGCTGTTGTTGCATCAATGTGACGAACTGCATCCTTAAGGCAGCGTAATTGTTGCCGACCTGAGTCAGCATCGCTTTTAGCTTCTCGTTTTCTGCGTTGATTCCTTCAAGCTCAACACGAAGCTGTTCCAGCTGTTATATACATCCATAAACTCAATTAAGGATTAATCCGAAATTAATCTAACATAACATATGTAGATAATAATTAATTCATTAATTACCACAATTTTTGCTCTGCCGTCGCGATCCACGTCGCCGGAGACGATCCCATCCTCCACCGTCGATTGATCGCTGCCACTCTTTGCAGTTACCACAAGCTGCATATACACCAGTCCGTAAAAAATAAATAACTATATAGATATATCTAATTTTGTACAGTACTGTAAAAGTAATTATTAATTACCTCCAAATCTCTGCCGGAAATGGTTTCTTTCTTAACGTCACGGTGAACTTCTTCCACAGGCGTCCTCTTATTATCTCCCGAGAAAAAATCAAGTTCCCCTAAAACTTCCGGCCGTCTGTCGCCGGCCGGCGGCGATTTCAGCGGGAACATAATCAGACCACCCCTGTCACGAGTAGTATTCAACCTGGGGCTTAAGGTGAATCCAGGACCAGGAGGAGCAGCTGTGGTCTTATTATTTCCGAAAACCCCGACTTGGTCGGAACTCTCCAACGTGAGGCCCCATCCTTTGTCCATAAATAGATAAATTATCGAGTAGGGAAATTAGATTGCTAATTTGATTTGATGGTGTCCAGATCGGAGAAGACGAAAATCCCAGAATTCTCCGAAACCTGCAATAGGGCGGTGTTTATATAAAGGGTTGGTGAAGGTGAAGGTGAGGTGAGAACGGGGGGTTTGATAAAGTTACGTAAGGTGATGCGTCACAGTCGGCATGCCAGATGGCGGGTGGCCCACAGCTTTGACTTTTGGAGATGGGGGTGTGTTTGGTCAATAGTAAATTTGACTCGTGGAGGTTGGAATTGATCGAGATGGGTTTATCAGCGTCATCATCAATTCAATTCAATTCATTGTTGTAGAATTTTAAGAGAGATGGAGATGAAGTATGAAGGTTGCTTCTTGCTTGTAAGAAAAATAGCCACCGTCCCGATCAATGCGCCGAAATCCACGTGACGAAAATGAACAGGTAACAGACAAAGTCAACGAGTTTGACCCAACGCTGCTTCTGTTCTGTTCTGCGTGCTAGTTGGTGAAGTATTACGTACGTACACATGTACATGATATATGTATTCATGTGTATCGAGGTGGGTAAATATATATATATATATATTAGCCAATGGCCTTTTTTAAGATGTGAATTTTGGGAGTTTTAGGATACACTACAAATAAAAAATTATTTTTGTAACAAAATTTTTTTGTCACTAAATTTATATTTTTTTCGTTATTAATGACATTAGAAACGAAAATAGGAATGGAACTACGTTAACTATGTAAATTTTAGAAACAGAATTCGGTTACAAATACATTAATTTTTTGTAGTGATATGTGATTTTGAAGTTTTTTTTTTTTTGTTCATATAATAATTTAAATGTTACATAATTTTGTGAAAACTATATATATATTTATAAGAAATTACACATGATAAAAAAATTAAAACCAATTAAAGAAAACAAGTTTAAATGTGTTTCTTTTTCAGTTTAGAATTACTTTGAATATTTGATTTTTCCATTTAAATTATGAAATTCACCCTAATTGGTAAAATATATATGTTAAAGGATTATTTCATTTCACAAGTTTTCAGATACTGTGTATTAAACTACTAAAAAAATATATCATTAATTACATATTATATAGTTTTTCGTACATAAAAAAAAATATGTTCATTTTTTAAATAGACGAACGGAGTATTCGATTTTAAATGAAAAAAAAATTTGTATTATATTAATTTGTAACACAATTTTATACTTTTATCGATCCAACAATTTTACCATCAAATCATAGTTCAATTTTTATAATAATTTATTAGTTAACATACATATAAATAGATATATTTTTAAATATTAATGTTAATAAGTTAGCCGGGCCAAGCACAACGGATAATTTTCGAGTATATTTTTTTTAAGTTCAAGCATAATTTTTTTGTGATGAATTCGAATCGAATTTTTGGACCGTGGCCTGTAATTTTGAAGATAAATGTATTATTTTTGCTTTCACTACAATTTACCATAGATTAGCAGTAGGGATTGAGAGTTGACCATGATGGGCAAGTGGCAACCACATACCCATGAGGAGGTCTATATATAAATATATAGGAACCGTTACACAGATTTTATAATTAAATTATGTGCCGGAAATCATAGAACAAAATAAAATTTATGCCAAGAAGCATTCAAATTTTATTTATTATGTGTATAATTTGTTGGTTTATTATAATTATTATTTTTTTTTTTTATGGAATCGGAAATATATATTTGAAAATCGACTAATATCTATATAGTAGTAGTAGTAGTTGGTTGGTGTGCGTAGCAAAATTTAGAAATCATTATTAAAAAGATTCAATCAATTCAAAATTAAAATCAAATGAAAGTTGAAATATGATGAAAAGCTCGTATGTCACTTTCGATAATAATATATATTGTCAAAGACAATATAATGTATTACACTCGAGATAAGTATTCAACATTTGCTCACTATTCTTTTTTTAAATATATATATATATAGATGATGTTTTTATTTTAGATATGAAAAAATTGTGTTGATAATATAAAAATAATATTTTGTGTTAGATTATATATTCGTTGTGCTTGAATAAAATATATATTATATACTCCATTTGTTTCTTAAGTATGTACTTTTTTGTTTTTTTTGCATAGATTTTAAGGTATATTAGTATTATATTGTTATATAATAGGTGATTAAAATAATCTTATTAGTATTGTATAGAAATGTAATGATATTTGTGTAATATATTATAACTTGTAAGAGTATTTGTAACGTTGGGTAGACAGTACAATTACTAAAAAAAAATGATATTTTGTTACGAGGCGGATCAAAATGAAAAAATTGATAGTTTGTTAAGAGACGAAGATAGTATTATATATTGTATTAATGTATGTATATATATTTATAATTCTTTAATAAAATAATATTTTTAGAGAATCGCGCTACTTAAAAAATACTTAAATGAACAAACTTTATTATTACATGTTGTTTTATCAATTTTTTTAATAAATTTTATACGATGTTTTCATTTCACTTTTTGTTCACCTTATTTATATATTGAAATAATATTATTTTTTATTTTTCGTGCCTAAGTAAAGTGATATAATTAATTCGGAAGGAGAAAATATAATATAAATATATGAACTGAACTGTACATAATTTATATATAACATATAATGTTGCATTAAATAAATTAATCAAGTGTTGTCCGCCCGTGTTATATGATATTGAGACAAATCACGTACCATGGAACTTATTTACCTCAATTAATCAATACCGCAACAGCCCGTATACATACATATTCATACGCATATGCATGGATCTCGTGTTAGCGATGTCATTTTTAATATTATGAATTTAGTCGTAGGTCCAGTCATACCCAAGTGGTGGGCATCCTAGACCTAGTAACCCTAGTAAGAATACGATGTAGTCTTGTACAACTCTTCCACTACGGTTTATAAAGTTTATACGCAACTATATATATATATATATATTTATATTTAATTAATTAATAATATTATTATATTACAACCTTACTAACAAAAAAAATTCAATTTCTCATTAATGTGAAGATGTTAACAATGGGAAAGTAATAACGACCCTCCCATAAATGCAGGAAAAAAAAAAAAGGCCAAAAATTCAACCCTATGTATATATATTTCCACCTCACACTTACTTAAGCATTCACGCTTTTTATTTATTATTTATTTATATTTATAGTTAATCCGGCCAGCCGCACATCGATCATTAATGTTTTCTTTTATTGAAAATCAATCCCAATGACAAATATTTAGGGCTTGAATTTTGCCACACGTTAACGCGCTTCTATTTAGGATATAATAAAATAAAAATAAATATTTAATCAACTTCGACGTACGTATGCTATAGTTTGTTTTTATCTTTATCTTTAATTTTTTAAATAAATAAAAAATAGAGATGAAAAGGGAGGAGGTCAACAAAGGGCCAAAAAAGTCAGAGGGAAGGAAAGAAAGGGCGGTTGGGACAAAAAGAGAGTTGACTAAGATATTGTTGTCTGACTGAAGACCACCGCGCACGTGCCTTGCCTCACTTGTGATCCTGGACCTGGACCTGGACCTGGACCATCATTAGCTGTCATAATTTCCGTAATTTATTTATTTATTATTATTATTAATTAATAACAATTATATATACGTCTATACTTGCTGGTGTCCACTGTCCAGCTGTTGCAACCATAAAGATTCATGTTAAAAGATATACATGAGTTAAAAGAAATGAGTATTTTGGGAATAAAAACTAATTCTTGATTAAATTTAAATAAGTTGAATAAATTATAAAATTAATAATAATAGTAATAATAATAAAACGATCACTATTAAAAGGCATCCGATCCACTCTAATTTTAGTATTTTGCCTTAATTTTACAAGCTTGATTGGGACAAATTTTGAATATATATAATTTAATTTTGAAATTAAAGAGTCGTGCTAACATGGGGCTTTTCATTTTTCACACAGACACACACTGCACCTAACCTAATTAACCTTTTGTTCTTTTCATTTGTCCAAATATAACCAAGTCTAGATTTCTTCTTCTTTCCATATTACCAGCTGCATTTATACAAATTCAAACTTGAACCAATTTCTCTATATTTCAGATCTTTGTTATTATTATTATTAAACCATAATGCAATAATCAGATATGGGAAGAAATCATATATATATATATATGTGTGTGTATATCCCAAGGAATTAAAAACCTTGGCTGGCTACAAAATGAATTTAATTTTTAGAATTGCATAATGTTTTTTTCAATACCTAACCCTAACCAAACCATTTTCTAATTCTCACAGGAAGACTGCAGCTAATTAAGCTGCTGAGCCTGATATATTTGATCAATATATATATATATATATATATATGCATGTGGAATTTGTGAAGCAGCTTACGTCTGAGTTGGAATATAAATTAATTAATTTCAAATTAAGGCCATCGTGTATATCATGATCCACACAATAATTCAGTATTTGATTGACAGTTAGAAATTAAAATGATATAATTTAAATTAATCGACACGTACATATGTATGTTAATGCAGTTTCTGACTTTTATGTATCTGAATCAGTGCTACCAGCTTCTAATATTACTAATTACTTCCTTTGGTTACTATAAAAATATATTTATATTTAACAATTGAATCATATATCATGAGTTGTTTACTTATGTTTTTATATCTTTTTTTTTTTTTTTTTTATCATAATTTACTTTACTGTCATTTCTTATAGTAATATTTTAGCAATATATAATAATGCATTTGGGCAAATACATTGCTCAACTATATACATATAAACAAACAATCAAGGTGCTAGCCTTACACATGAAAAAAACTTATATATATATATATATATGTTGTGTTAATATATTGAAATCACTTGTCACATATAGTGCACTTCGACTAGATGTGTTGTCTACATCTAGTTTATATCCGGTTGAGTTAATATATATTGTGTATTGAAATTAATTGTCGCTTATACCGTGTGTTAACTATTATTATATAAAGAATTAATATATATTAATTCTGTTTAAATGTTAACAGATAGATAACCATGGGAGGTTTGTGATGAATTAAAGGTATTCCATCAATAATTATTATTATTATTATTTTTATAAGAAGATGAAGACTCAATTTTTAGAATTTGGATTTGAATTCTTAACTATATGTAATTCTCATTTTATATAAAAGTATATTATTTTATTTTATAAAAATTACATCTAAATTACTATCCAAATCAAAATTCAAAAAAATAAAGATAAAAAAAATCTATGTAAAAAACAGAAATTTTACATATATACTATATTGATCAATTTTACTTTTATTTTTATACATGCGAATTAGGAGGAACGAAAAAGAATTTAAACAGAAAATCCTCATAGGCCGAGGGTGTGTCTGTTTGGAAAATTGGATTTTGAATTGGGATTTGAACAGTAAAAATTTTGAATTTAAATAGTTGTATGATGTGATGTTTTGAATATACAATTGATTTTTAGTATAATATAAAAAATAAAAAATAGGTATTTAATTTGATATTTTTTGTGAGAAAAAAAATAGGATGAATTGTGTATTTAAAATCCAATCCCAAAAACAAACACACCCTTAAGTGAATGGACGGAGGACGAACATTTTTGTTAGTATTTTTTTTTAGACCGAGGCCCAATATCTTTTTATTGTTTTTTTTTAAACTAAGGCCCAACATATTTTTAGTATTTTTTTAGACGGAGGCCCAATATCTTTTTATTGTTTTTTTCTAAAAATAAGGCCCAACATATTTTTCAGTATTTTTTTAGACTGAGGCCCAACATTCTCCCGTAAGACTCTGGCCTCATTAAAGTCCCACATTCAAAGTAGCACTTGTTTTACTAAAACATTCATTTCCGCTTCACACGAACAACGCTACACTGACTTGTAAAAAACCAGACCAAAGTTACATCTGGAAATAAATGAAACACAAATTCAAATCACCACCACCACCACCCAATTCCAAAATTAAGAGAGCAAACAAAGAGTGAGTGGGGATTTTACATCCCACAACGAATCTAATTACAAAAGCAGCAACTCTTCGGACAAGACACACAAAATTAACCGAACCTTAGAAAACCCGAAACTGTGTAAGCATCAGCATCAGCACCGTTTCCCCGGCGAACAAAGCAGCGGACCAGCGTCCGCCGTGAGGGCCGGGACCAAGCTCCCTGGTGCCGCTGCAAAATACTGGGACTTGGCATAGTCTGGCGCAATGCTCCCCATGCCCGATGGCACGAAATAAGCTCCGTTCAGAAACACGTCCTTGCTCGACCTCCACTTCCAGGCCTTCCACGCATCCTCTGTCTCCCTCTTCGTCACCTAATTAAATCCCAAATATATATTTATTTATATTTTAATTAATTAATTCAATATATATATATATATATATACAAAATTAATTCAATTCAACCTGCTTGGCGTAACCGTCGTTTGAGGCTACGAAGTAATTTCCCTCGCTGAGAATGGTCGGGTCGGCGCTGCCGCCGATGGCGTACATTAGCCATTCCTCGTATCGGTTGTTCGCCACGTGTGCGTACCCGTATCTAACTCTACAATGTACGTATTTTTGAAAAAGGTACAAAATAAAAATAAAAATAAAATGTGGGGGTGTTTTTATAATTTGTCAGGTTTTTGGTTACAATACCTCGGCATTCTTTGTACTAATCCAGGGCCGAAGTGGTTGAAAACCACTGTCACTTTCATCCCCCTGTCCGCTGTAAATCCGTCCCTGTGCCCCAACAGCATCACCTGAAAATCAAAACCATTCCATCATACACAATAATTATTAAGTAGCATAGGATTTAATATTATTAAATGAGCATATAAATGAACATGACTTAAAAGTCTAAGCTGTTAGTATACACATTACGTACTTTGTCATGCTGAGTGAAGTAATTATTTGAAATCGTAACAAAGCTCGAAGCGTGAGTAACATCGGTGAGGCCATCGGCGCACCGCGCCAAGTAGCAATGGTCGATCCAGACGTGCGACGATGCGAAAACGGCGATCCCATCGCCGTCGCTGCCGAGCCTGTGGCCGAGATGGCTCGGCGTGCTCCGCACCAGGCCGGGCTTCCCGGGCTTGCAGTCATGAAGGCTGATCCCGTGCACGATCACATTGGTCACGCCCTCGATCGTAATACACGGCCCGCCGGAAATCTCGACTCGAGCCCCTCTGCCGTCGATCGTCTTGTAGCTATTCATAATCAGCTCGTTTTCCAGCTTGATCACCATGTCCCTGTCGAAAATGATCCACAAGGGATCATCCTGGATCGCGGCGTACCTCAGAGTGCCCTGTTTTGGGGACTCGGCGTCGTCGGATGGGTCGGTGACGACGTAAATGGCTCCGGCCTTGCCGCCTCCGGCGTCGCTGCCAAAGCCGAGGGCGCAGTCGGCTAAAGCCTTGCGGGATGAGGCCCAGTTGGGGTCGAACCGCCAGCATGAGTCGATGGCGTTCATCATTTTTTTGGTGGAGTTCGTTGGGCGGTATTTAGATTTGGATGCATCTGTGGTGGTGGTGGTGGCGCGTGAAATGCAGATGGCTGCGAGTAGGCAGAGGAGGAGGAGGAGCGGTGGCGCCGCCATGGCCGGAGAGACTTGGGAAGGGGTAGAAATAGAAATTGGGAATGGGAAGGGATGATGAGGAATAAGATGGAAGTGTTGGTGGGAGCCATGTTTGGTTTTGGTTTTTGGAGAAATCAGATTGTTGTTTGGTGAGATTTTGGAGCTTCATTTCAACGTGCGAGCGAGACAGGACGACTATCTCTATCTATCTGGCCTTAGTAAGTATTGTTAAGTGTTGTCACTGCTGCTGAATCACCATGTTTCGGATTATTTAAGGAGGAAATCTGTCCTGCCGCCGGCGCGGCAGGTCAACGTTGACCTGAACTGAAGCGGGAAGTCAGATGGGATTCATTTTTAGTTATTTTTTTATTATATAAGTATAGTTAAAACAATATGGAGTACTACTATTATATTTTAAATAATAATAAAATATTTAATTCAATATTTTTATTAAAATAATTACGAAAATAAAAATAGTCGGTTTTTATTCTAATAATCTGAAATTCTAGTTTTAACGAAAAATGAAAAATCCAGAAGGTGAGGGAAGGGAGGTAGCAGAGACCAGACAGGATTCTCTTTCTCCTACACCGGAGACGCAACCAAAGTCCTTTTCTCCTCCATTAGATACGACGGCGGCTTCCTCCATGGAAAGCGTGGCTGCGGCGGCGCTGCGCTCGGTGCTTCAGCGAGTGAGTCAGGCTGCGGAGCGGTCAGGTCGTGGATCGGATCGGATTCGAGTGGTGGCCGTGAGCAAGACTAAGCCAGTGACAATCCTTCGGCAAGTGTACGACGCAGGCCACCGATGCTTTGGGGAAAATTACGTCCAAGAGCTCGTTGAGAAAGCGCCTCAGGTTTCTCACATTTCTGTTGCGTGATTTCAGTTTATTTGTTATCAGTAATTTTTTTTTTTTATTAGGTTAAAATTTGGTGTAACGGATTATAGACTGATATTAACCAGCAATTTTTAATTTTTTGTTGAATTGTAGCTTCCTGAAGACATACAATGGCATTTCATTGGGAATCTGCAGAGCAATAAAGTGAAGCCACTCCTAAGTGAGTTCAATATCTATCACACTCTGTTTCTTAGAAAATTTTGAGCTGCAAATTAAGCTAAAAGGGTTTCTAATTGGAGAGGATTCCATAGAAACTAGTATCAGTACATGCTTGAATATCAATCAGTCAGAACCAATAACTGGCAACCTTAATACAATATCTATACAAATTTGTACAACTGAGTGCTATTATCTACGACCTAAATCCCTGTAGATGCCTCCATGTGCTTTGCGGTCATGGGGTACCGCTGCTAAGGCTGAATTTGAACTGGTAACTACTCCCCCTTCCAGCCGCTGTTATCTACCAATGATCCGGTGGTAGGATTGTGATCCTTGCTTTAACATCACCTAGAAAATGGATAAAGCTATGTAAAAAGGTGGAAGCCATTGGCTGTATTAGTTGGCTATTTAGCAACTCGCTTACACTCCAAATTGAATGTGAATAACAGTTTCATATGTCTTGGTAGCAGCTCATTTAAGTTAAAACCTAACAACGGCTTTATTTGCTGAAATAGCAGCTTGATAACTGCCAGCCTATGCAACAATTCTGTTTCACATGGTTCTTTACTTAACTTTATTTCCCTACAGATCCAATGTCGTGATTATGTAAACTATAAGCCATACATTGGCATTTACTGATAAGATGGTTGCAGCTCAAGGGCTGTTTCTGCCTCAATAAACATTTGATCATTAAACAGGTGGCTTTTAACTCTTCACAGATAATATAAAGGAATAAATTAAAATGATGTTGGCAACATGTGGAAATTTAGAACTTGTCATAGACATTTAGTGATAAGATGCAATGGTTTTGATTTTGCTTGGTGTTAGCATATGCTTAGTTGATGTCATTTGCCATTTGGACCTAAGATTGGCATGTGAGGATATACAGCTCCGTGGCAGAAACTATTGTGTGAACTGAATTTTCTTTTGAAATGTTAAGAAACTTCTACTTAAAGATGTAAAACAACTGACAGGGGTATGTATCATCAGGAAGAAGTATTGGAGATTTATTCCTTCAGTTTTGTCATTGAAACTCTAGAAAGGATCGTTTATCTAATGTACTGGTACAGAATTCTGCATTCTAATTATTATATTGTATGTGTATTGTATTGTATGCAGCTGGTGTGCCAAATCTTGCCATGGTGGAGACTGTAGATGATGAAAAGGTAAATAAATGGAGCTTAATGCTTTCGTTCCATGTATTGGCCATTTTCAGTTTTATTAGTTCATAACCAATTTTGATCATGGTAGTGTAGGAGCTGGGCGAACAATTGCATCTAATCGTGTATCTTTATGCACTCTGATGACAGTTAGCCTCTCAGTATCTGATTTTATATTTTTACTTTTTTGCAGATAGCTAATCATCTCAACCGTGCAGTTGGAAACATTGGAAGAAAACCTCTCGGAGTAATGATCCAAGTAAATACCAGTGGTGAAGAATGTGGGTAACTTGAGTATGTCTTAATTGATTTAATTCCATCTTTGTCAAAATAGGGACGTATCTTGGAAAGCTAATCTGAACCTTTCCATTATTCTCTGCAGCTAAATCCGGTGTCGAGCCTGCTGGTTGTGTGGACTTGGTTAAACATGTTACAACAAACTGTCCTAACCTAGAATTCCGTGGCCTGATGACAATAGGAATGCCGGATTATACTTCTACCCCAGAGAATTTCGAGGTACACATCCTGTCTCAGTGGTTGTTTGTTGTAATAATCCGATTCTCATATTGTAATTGGGATGTCATCGTTGGGTGGTTCTCAGACATTAGCAAATTGTCGGAGTGAGATTTGCAAGGCACTGGGGATGGCAGAAGAGCAATGTGAGCTTTCAATGGGCATGTCCGGTGACTTTGAGCTTGCTGTGAGTGACTTCTACTATGCAACTAAATTGCTAACATGCCGGAAAACCAACAGCTCACTAAGTTATTTTCTTGTCCGAAAATGCAGATTGAGATGGGCAGTACCAATGTTAGAATTGGATCCACCATATTCGGAGCTAGGGAGTATCCGAAGAAACAAGCAAAATAGATTGGTATTATCTCTGCAACATACTGATTTCTGCTGCTTTTCTTGGCCATTTGAGGTGATTATTCGGAGCTGATAGCTAGCAACATAATTCTTTGGCTGAGTTCCATGATGTTTGTGATTATTACTGGACTATTATACATAGGTACTTCAAGTACCAACTTATTTTATAATAGGACCTTAAAAATAAAATCATTTAATAGTTCTTTGATATAATTTGCCTCAGCTCAATGCATATTCAATCAATCAATAATGTATGTGTGTAAGATAAATTTATTATATATGTGTAAGAAAATAAATCAATTTAAACACATTATAACTAATAATTTACACGGCAATTGATATTGCATGGAAGTTATATTCGACAAATTGATGAAACACCTATGAGAACGTTCAAACTCACCTCCATCCACCATCGGAAGCCGCCGGGAATTGCTGCCGGAGCCGCCACAACCAATTTTATCAATGCTACCATCAGCCGACTCTCCTCCCAAGGCCTCCACCGCGAGGTCCTCATCGCCTTCGCCTCAATGCTCAAGTCCCCCGCCACTGCTCCGGACGCCTTCACCTACCCTTCTCTCCTCAAGGCTTGCACTTCGCTCGGCTTTGATTCTCTCGGCGTCTCTCTCCACCAGCAGGTTATCGTTAATGGATACTCCTCAGACTCCTACATTTCTTCGTCGTTGATTAATTTCTACGCAAAATTGCGGAACACTGAGTATGCACGGAAGGTGTTCGATGATATGCCTCAGAGGAATATCGTCCCCTGGACTGCCATTATTTGGTGTTATTCCAATGCCAGGGATATGAATAATGCATTTTCCATTTACAACTCTCTGCAACGCGAAGGTATCGTGCCTAGCTCAATTACTATCTTGAATATGCTTACAGGAGTTTCTGAGAGTCGGCACGTCGATGTTTTGCACGCTTGCATAATTAAAAATGGCTATTTACGTGATGTGATTTTGATCAACTGTTTATTGAGTGTATATGCCAAGTGTGGAAGAGTAGAAGACGCGAGAGAGCTGTTTGATTTATTGGATGACAAAGATCTTGTTTCTTGGAATAGTCTGATTAATGCCTACTCTTTAATGGGGAACATTACTGAAGTTGTAAAGCTTTTCACAAAAATGAGGTTTGAAAGCATAGAACCAGATCAACAGACTTTCGGGTCGTTGGTGTCGGCTATTGCTAGAGAAGGTTGCGAGGAGGTGGGCAGAATTGTTCATGGGCTAATAGTAAGCTCAGGGTTTGAATCAGAAAAACATGTAGGAACATCACTTGTGTCATTTTACTCAAGATGCAGAAGGGTGGATGAAGCACTGAGAATTTTTGAGATGGCTAACGATAGAGATACTGTATTTTGGACTGCCATGATCTCCGGGCTTGTACAGAGTGATTCTGCGGACAAGGCATTGGCATTGTTTCGGAAAATGTTGGTTTCCGGAGTGCTTTTGTCTGCTGCAACCATTGCTTGTGTTCTTGCAGCTTGTGCACAGCTAGGTTCTATTAAGCTTGGAAAGTCGATACATTGCTACATGCTAAGGCAAAAGATGGCTCTAGATATTCCTTCGCAAAATTCTCTTGTCACCCTGTATGCGAAATGTGGCTTTTTGGACCAGAGTTTTACGGTCTTTAGTATGATGGCGGGAAGGGATGTCATCTCCTGGAATGCAATTGTTGCTGGTTATGCGCAGAATGGATATTTGGACCAATCGCTGCATTTATTTCATGAGATGAGGTTAGATCAGCAGCAACCGGATTCAGTAACCATAATTTGCCTTCTCCAGGCATGTGCTTCTCTCGGTGCATGCCATCACGGGAAGTTGATGCATAACTTTGTCATCAGAAGCTTTATGGGACCGTGTATCAGGATAGGCACAGCTTTGGTCGATATGTATGCTAAATGTGGTGACCTTGGTTCAGCTAGAAAGTGCTTCGACAGAATGCCCCAGCACGACACTGTTTCTTGGAGCACTATTATTGCAGCATATGGTAGCAATGGGAAAGGGGAGACTGCCATGGAGATGTATTCCAAGTATCTGCAAGATGGACTTGAACTGAATGATGTCATTTTCTTATCCGTCCTCTATGCTTGCAGTCATAACGGGCTTGTGGATTGCGGCTTGGCCTTGTTTGAGTCCATGAAAAATGATCATAATATTGAACCAAAGACTGAGCACTGTGCCTGCATTGTTGATCTCCTCTGCCGAGCTGGTAGGGTGCACGATGCGTATGATTTCTACAGGAAGACCTTTGCAAAGCCGATGGTCGATGTATTGGGAATACTACTTGATGCCTGCAGAAACTATGGCGCAGAACAGCTTGGGTGCATCATTGCCAATGAAATATCTGAAATTGAACCTGCAGATGGTGGCAAGTATGTCCAACTGGCTCACACCTTTGCTTCAATGGCCAGATGGGATGGCGTGGGAGAAGCCTGGGCACAAATGAGATCTCTTGGGCTGAGAAAACTTCCAGGTTGGAGTTTTATCGAGATGCATGGCGTGATCACCCCGTTTTTTACACGCCACACTTCACACCCTGAATATGCAAGCATAGTTTCGATATTGAAGAATCTGACAGAGGAAACTAAGGAAGTAGAATTGGTTCCAGAGCATGAAGATTTTATCCTTGATTGTGATGTTCTTTGACTAGGAGATCCATTTTCTCGACTGGACGGGCGTAAACCCAGCCTGGAGTTGCAGTTTCCAGGTATATTTATTCGAGTTTCTTGAGTTTTATTGCTAAACTGGTCATTTGTTTTGCACATTCACTTACTGCATCAGGAAAAAGGTGTACCGAGTTTTTTTAACTCAATAGTTTTCAGAACAAAAACAAGCAATGTCACTACAGCTTATTTATCCTGTACATGAATGAGCCATCGAGCGCGCAACTTATGCATATCGTAAAATGATCTCACTTTCTAACACTGGAAATTGATTTGCCGGTAAAAGATGGAAAACCATAGACTTCCTGTACCTCACCCTGAGGGAGTTTCTAACTCAAAATTCATCTATTTCTTATTGTATAATTACTGACTATGGGCTACAGCAAATATTATCTGTATGTGATGGCAATGATGCATCACTCAATTTGCTCGGTGCAGGTGTATTTCTTCGAGAGGATCGCTTGGTAGGCACTAGCACATCTTCATCTAGCTTGTCATTGTTACGATTGTCTCCATCATCGTCTTCATCTTCATTTTTGAAAACAGGATGGATGTAGGCGTATTGGAGGTAGCTCTTCAAGTTCAGGTTTGGTTCTCTTGCGCGCTCTAGGATATCTTTCATCATTGTTTCCTGGAATGGAATATATATACACACAGCAAGAGGTAAGATCAAAGATAGTTAGTTAAACAGAAAGTATTATAATAGTTTAGGAGTTTTGACAAAACCTGTAAGGGATATCTAACAAAAGCTGGTTCATAACGGGCCTTGCAGAATCTGTGGAACCAAATGGTCAAAACTGGAAGCACGATAAGAAATGGCGTGGACTGAGCAGCACCTTTGGTGCTCAGTAATCCCATCAGTATAAGCTGCGAGAATACAAGGGCAGAGATTATTCGACCATGGACATCCGGCCAAAATGCAGCACCACTTTCGTATTCTTGATTATACACGTTTATGATCTGCACAGGGAGGTGACCAAGAGGACATACATACATACATCAGTTTGTGAATAAGCAACAGAGAGTTAAAGGAGTACAGAGGCCAATTTAATTTTACCTGATGGCGAAACACTACATACGCCAGGGCGAAGAAAACCAGTATGAAAGGAATGAAAACAGGTGTGACCACTGCATAGACAAGGCCTAGAAGAAAATACAGTTGTATCTGTGGTTCACCTGTATTGAATCCAATGCTTCCCGGATCCATTGCTTCATCCCTATCCTTTTCCGTCTTCACCAGGAAGAAGTTTTTCAGATGGAAGATTATCAAAGGCTTCAACCTCAAGATTTCTCCCGCCACACCAGCCCATCCGTCCACCATTACATAGGTAATGAAGAAAGTTGCTTTCATAGGGATTGCGACACCGATTGTTTTAGGGATACTGCAATATGAAATTACTTTTGTTATGAAAAATATGAACTGCTTCAAGATTTTCTAAATCTTAACTCACAGTAACATACTCATTTGCAGACTGATGGATGAAGCTGTCTAGTTGTTGAAATGCAGTTCCAGCTATTACACTCACGAGGAAGACGTTGACAAAGTTGAAGATGTAATATCTCGTGGCGGCTCTCCTCTCCAGAGCTGATATGGACAGAAATCCCTCAAATTTGGACATTATCATAAGTATTGTTGGTAGAACGACCAGAAAAATCTTCAAAGCAATCCCTGGAAGAAAACCTTGGATCACCGACTTGATAAAGGGCCTATATGATGAAGACATGGTCAAGCATCAAGATTAATAATAGCCAGATGTTTGGGAAAGCAACAATACCGATATACTACTTACACTTCAATTATCGGCTTGAGAAATGGTACTGCTTTTTCAATACCCTCTATATTTGCAAGAGATTGCACAAAAGTGACGGGGATCATGAAGAAGAACGTGAGGAAGAAGAAAGCAACAGTGGTGATTAGCCTCCGGATAGTCAGAGAAACGTAGGGAATCGCAAGGTTATCCCAGTAGACATCCCGGGGTTCAGATGCCCACTCTGTCAGCCACACTGTGGGATTTCTGGTTTGTTGTGTCTGTGCGCAGACCGCAGCGCCCCACCTTGTCTTAAAGGAGACAAATGCCGCTGGCATGATGCATTTTGGATCGGTTTTCACCCTCTCCCTCTCTGCAGCTATCTGCATTTTCAGCACAGTGATCATGTCAAAAGAAGGTATGATCTTCATATAGCTATGATTTGAGATTGAACTATTGTGATTACTTCTCTTGACAGTCTCTCGATTGCAGCCATCTGATGGTCAATCGCATCCACTTCTTCCCCCCAAAGGCCAAGAAAACCAGTCTGTAAGTTTGAAAATTTAATCGATACCGTGAAGAAAGCTATGCAATAAAAACATTTCTTTGAAACTTTTAAATCAAATCAGTTCAAGAATGAGGTACCTTTGTCGTTGGTCGTTTTTCTTGATTTCTCGAGTATTTCAGTTGGTAATAGTCGAGCCAATTCTGTTTGCTTTTCTTCTCCTTAACTAGCTTGGCAAGTTTATTAGCATTGATTACAACCTGAATGATCATTAGCAGAATCTCTTACTGTCACTCCAATTTAGATCGTAAATACTAACATCTGCAGGGAATCTCAGCATGAAGGCAAACCTGATGAGTTAGATAGTGATCAGGATGGTTAACCATGAAGAAATGCTCGACAGATTCGCCCACAGTTTCATCGAGGTCCGGTGGCACATTTTGAACAAGAACCTAGCCAAGATCAATGTCGTAAGAAATCGATCATGCTTCGGCTACACAAAGAAATGATCTTACAGTGAACTGATCAGGACGACGTTTCTCAGAAGCAAGAAAGTGCAAGCGCATCGTTGCGACCCTTTCGTACTCCTTTCGCAAAGTATAGCAAGTCCAGAAAGTAAAGGTGTAGATCATCACTATATGCGTCCAAAACCTGCGTAAAAGCAAGTCAGACATCTAAAACACAGACAAGATACTACGACATTGGAGTATTTGTAAGCATTCCAACCTCGGCGACTTGAGTGGAATGTTCGATATAGAGAGCTTATCGATGTTACTGAACTCCAACTTATTACTATGCTGCGACTTCGCCAAGGTGTCATTAGTCCAGTTGACGGGCACCAAGATCGCCCACGAGAGCAGCGCCACGGGGACAAATATCTTAAGCCTGAAATTACCAACGGCGAGCAGCATTGTTAAAACCACAACTGACTGCGAAACAAGACAGGGATGACGAACTAGAACTATTACCCGAGCAGATAAATCCTCAAGTACACGGCAGAATCGAGGCCGGCGTGATCAATGAGCTCCGGCTCGGGCATTCTCAGCGCGTCGGGTACCCAGTTCAAGAACCTGATGTATGATCTCCAATCCAAATTCACAAACTTGGTGACGAACGAGCCCGAATGCATCGGGCTGCTTCTCAGGCCCTTGATGTACCATTTCGGAAAATAGACTCTGTCATTGATCGGCTGCAGCCGCAGAACTGCGAATGCTACCAAGAATGCCACTGCAAACAGAATGTTTATTCCGGCAGCCACGCCGATGTCCCCAAATGTCGCCATTGCCTACTACAAACTAACAAAAAGTAAGGAGGAGTGATCTCCTGAAAAGTTCTCGTATTAAAAGACAAAAAAAGAAAAAAACAGAGGATACATGAGTCAATGGCACCAAGGCAATCTACTGTCTTTTCTTAGTCTTTTCAACTTTGGTTTCGAACAATGAATAGTCAAAACAATTTTAAAAGTTTATTTTTCATACAAAACATCGAATGCGACGCTCTCAACGAAAAATAATAACATAAACCAGTGCACTGAAACATAAATCTATCAATTTGACCTAATCTGAAGAGGTAGCAGAAACAGCAAATCCCTAATTAGTTTTCTGCAAAATCGATCAAAACACCAATCCCAACAAGAACTGAAAAAATAAATAATCTGCATTCGAAAGACAGAAGCTTTTCTCAAACAGACCTGTAACAAGAAGTTCAAAGTTCCAATCTATCTGCCTGCAGGGTCAATCGAAGAAGCCAAACCACACTCGATTAAGTTACAGACATGAATTAGTGTAGAGAATCCAGGCGCAAGAAAAGGAACAGAGGCTTCATGTGGGAAAGTTTGTACAGAAGGGAAGAAAGAATCTTTGTAATGAAGCAGATTTCGATTTTTTGTTTTTTTTTTTTTGCCCTTAAGCCTGAACTGGCTGGCACTTTCCTTCCGACCCTTTTAAATTTGTTGATCTTTTTTTAAAAAAAATCGTTTCTTTCTTCGGAAACGTTTGGATTGAAGTCGGCACTGATGGCATCCATTAAAGAGTGGTTTATTGTGCAATTAATATGCAGATTTGACTGTAGAAAAATATAAGAAAAAGAAGGTGATTTGTTGTCGGCATTTTGCCCACGTGGTGCCCAAATGCAAAATATTATAACGGCTACTATTTTTCCCCGCCGCCCCACGCCCTGATTCAGCGCGTGGTGCGCGTGAATTCCGTCGTTTTCGTTATTGAAAAAGGTTAATACTATACTCTATACTCTATAGTATTACATTTCAACACTATAAATTCAATTTTATAATACTAATTGCATATTTACTGTTTAAATAATATTCTTGATATTTACTTTATGTTTCATTTTATTTAATATTTAAAATATTTTTATATTTGTATAAATATTCTTTTATTAGTATTACAATATATTAATGAAAGAATTTTTTGTAATATTTTTTTAATTTGTATTATATTTTGATATAATAATTAATATTCAAATATCAACACGTAAAAAGTAGACGAGACATTGTAAGTTCATAAATTCGGGGTAAAATAATTTTTTTATATGTATTGTTTTGGTAAAAAGTTCATTATTTAATATGGATAATATTTGGGTGTTTTTAATCTAATATAATTCGTAGCCCATATTTTGGTAAGTATACTAAGGGTGTGTTTGGTTGAGAGATTTGGTCCAAATCTCACTATTCATTCAAAATTTTCTCTCCAAAAATATCAAATCAAACACCTATTTTTTATTTTTTATATTATACTAAAAATCAATTTTACATTCAAAACATCACATCATCACCTATTTATATCACATCATACAACTATTCAAATTCAAAATTTTTACTATTCAAATCCCAACTCAAAATCCAAACCCCCAAACAAACACACCCTAAGAATCAGCATATCAAAATTGGTGAAAAATTGCCATAATAGAATGGGCTAACATGTAAACTATGATAATTATTATTACCAAACATAAAGACATTTTGATGTATGAATAAGGAGAATATTTTGTGGCCCCCTTTATCCAAAAATTTCGAATACTATGACTTTTTAGGTGCAAAAGTAGAAATTGAAAATTAAAATAATTAAAAAGAAAAGAAAGAGGGCCCTCAAAGAAAATTATGGAGCAATTTTGTTATGGTATTGTTCCCTTAAATTCCACAATACGAAAATCCATGTAATAATTTTATCATGCTAATGTTTGCTTTCTTGGATTTGTCTTCATGGTATTGTTGGGCATTATTTAAGGGTGTGTTTCTTTGTTACTTTTTATTTTTTATTTTTATTTAAATATAATTTGTGAATAAAATAATAGCACCTAACGGATTAGGTTAGACACAAATTTAGAATAAATATAATTAATAATATATTATTAAAAATAATTATTTTATAATATAAATTAGTATTAAAAATATTTATCCAACTTACAATATAAGATATTAGTATTTTTATTTAATACTTCAATATTATGTAACTAATGCACACAACTACTACAAATATCAATGTCATTTTATTTGGTATTATATACATATACTCCCTCCGTCCCGGTGCAAGGTTGTCATTTAGTTTTTGCACGTAGATTTTTTAATATTAGTATTATAATGAGTTGTAGTGAAAAAGATGAAAATATCCCTATTAGTATTGTATAATATAAAAGTAATGACATTTGTGTAATATAGTGTAAGTTAGAAGAGTATTTATTATATTAGGTAGGTAGTACAATTACTATATTAAGAAATATTATATTAAGAAATTGTAACTTTATTTTGGGACAGATGAAAATGAAAAATGACAATTTTTCGATGGGACGAATGGAGTATAATATTAGTATTTAAAATTTTACGTCCAATTCTTTTGGGAACACACAAAGAAAATTTTTTCTTTTAATTGTTAAGATTGTATAGTAAAATTCAAATGAAAAAATAAAAAAAAACAAATACAAATACATTATGAGGGTGTTTTTTTTATTTCAAATAAAGAATTCTACTATTTAGCCAATATTGTTCGTGATAAAAATATACTTCTTCCGTCCCGGTGCAAGGTTGTCGTTTGGTTTGTACATATAGATTTTTTATATTAATATTATAATGGATTATAGTAAAAAAGACAAAAATACCCCTATTGTGTAATATAAAAGCATTTGTGTAATATAGTGTAAGTTGGAAGAGTATTTATTATTGTAGACATGTAGTACAATTATTAAATTAGGAAACGATAATTTTGTTTTAAAACAAAAAATGAAAAGTGACAACCTTTCAATAGATTATAATAAAGTATTATTTAAATAAAAAATTCAAAATAAAAATTTTAATTTAAAATTAAAAACTCAACAAATCTATTTCGTTCTTATATGTAACAAAAAAAAAAGAATTATATTAACATTAATTATTACAAAACCATTGTAACATAAAATAATACTATAACGATTGTATTAAATTACGGTATTAATAATTTTTTGAGTTATTAAAATAATTCAGAGTATTGATATGTTACCTAAGCTGAAGATTAATCTAAAACAAATTGAAAGCAATTCTTGATTTTCAATAAAAATTGATTTAGATGACAACTCTCTGTACCAACTCCAATAATAATATACTAATATGGTTTACATATGGCTGACATACACCATATATTTTAATTATTTTAATGTAGGAGTGAGTAGTGTATGTAATGTAAGCAGCAATTATCGACTTTTTATTACTAATTTATTAACTTGTCGTTACCACTAATGGTACACTTGTCGCAAGTCTGTCAAACCAATAGCCTATAGATATACAATCTGTCTAATCATGACGTGCTTACAAACTTACAATATAAATTTATTAAAAAAAAAAAAAAAAAAAAAGTTCATCCAACCTCTTCTGTATATATCACATGCTCTATTACTTGCAATTCAAACCCAAACTCGAATTTATCTGAAAAGAGAAAAGGCCTCCTCCAATCCAAACTGCTAAAAATGTATGCCATTGCTAATAACTAACTAACTAACTAACGACCAGAAAAGAGATTAACGAACCCATGATGTGAGCCAATAATGTCCCAATCCTCTGCTGAATTAGATGAAGAAGAAGAAGACGACAATGTCATAAGTGCCACCACAATCGACCTCATGCTTGGCCTCAATTCTGGGTTCTCATCTGTGCAAGCTTTTCCCAAAAGCGCTACCTGCAACCCAATACAATACAATACAATACAATACAATTCATTAAGACGATCTCATTCTCAGGTCAGGGATCGATCATCCATGGAAATGCAATACCTTAGAGACTGAATCGGGAGGGTAGTCATCTCCCATCCTCGGATCGACCAGCTTACGCAGAGCTTCCGCTTGATCCGGCTGCTCGAAAGCTTCCTCAAACTGTCGATGGTACCAAATATTTTAGAATCGTTTAGCCAAGATCATCCAACACAAGTTATATATGACTAGAACTAGAAGCAGCCTTACCAGAGCAACAAGGCCTTTCGATGCCGCTGACCCAAATGTATCATCATTCTTCACGATTGCTTCTTTCGCCGATATCAATTCAAAGAGCACCACGCCAAAAGCATACACATCGATTTTTGTCGAAACATCGCCATACTGCGCATATCTGATGCAGAGAGCAAAACCAACTAGTAGTCGAATTAACACTATTAAATGACCATCTCACCTACAAATATATATATATATAAAGCAGACATACTCTGGAGGCATGTAGCCGAAAGTTCCTACAAGACGCGTTTGTAAAGAGGCACCTCCTACTTCCGTAAGCTTTGCGAGCCCAAAATCAGCAACCTTAATAGCATTCAGTCTAGTTTTAGATGTGTCAGATCCGCAGTTGCAGGAAATGAGTTCAAACAAGACCAACCTTGGCGTGAAAGTTGTTGTCGATCAAAATATTTGCAGATTTGATATCACGATGGATGTACATTGGGACAGTATGCTCATGTATGTACTCTAGCCCCCTAGCCGAATCGAGAGCAATTTGAACCCTCGATGACCACGATAGAGTATCCATTGCTATAAAAACCAAAGTCATTAACAAAGCCATCAAATGCATTCGCCGAATAAATATACTAAGTAGCTGTGGCTTCACAGTTTCTTACCTATGCCGCGCAAATGTTGACTAAGGTTTCCATTGTCGATATACTCATAAACAAGAAACAAAGAACTTTCGATGCAATATCCTATCAACCGCACCTGCACTTTGTAAAGATCGAAAGTTGAGATTTTTCAGCTCAAGTCGAGGATCATCGACTTCAAAGGAATATTACCAAGTTCACGTGATGCACGTGTGTAAGAACATTCAGCTCGGCGAGAAACTCCTTGGATGCTTGCATGTCCATCTTTTTTATCGCGGCTTTCTGATATCGCAACCGGGGAAACGAGCACACTAAGTTATCAGTGATGCAATATTGTAATTTCGAAAGCATAGATATATATATAAGCACAAACCTCGCCCCTTATCTCGGCGTAGTAAACAGATCCAAAGCCACCTTGTCCGATTTTGTTAGACACACTGAAATCATTCGTCGCGGCAATAAGTTCAGCCAATGAAAACTCCACCGATTTTTCCACCGTGATGCCCCTGAGCATCGGATTGGTATCAGGAGCAGTGGATGCATCAGATCCCGAAGCTTTTTCCAGTACATTAAGATATGAGTTTCATAAACGAATATGTATCTAATCTATGCAGCTTGTTGATCTTGATGAAGTTTGAGAATTACCAGGTGCATTCTCAATGTTTTGATCGCCATGAAGAAATGTTTCTTTCGGCTCCGGCTTTCTCCTGCAGAAGACAAAATAGACACACCCCGCCAGTGCGACAGTCCCGACCACTGCTGCAACAGATGTGCCAGCAATTGCGCCAGTCGAGATTCCTGATACAAAGCACTCGACTTAGACACTGATAGGATGAAGCATTTGTCGATTAATCGAACCACAAGAGACCAAAGAAGATCAAACCACTTGCACTGCAAAAACGATATGTAACATTAGATACACACCAATGTCATGTGTGTATACAAGGCTAAACAAGTTCATCTTGGCCATACTCACCTTGAATTCAATGGAGGATAAGTTCCATTTTCATCTACAAAAACCAAAAAAAACTCATCAGATCAGTGTAGCAGAGTGTCAACAATACAGAGAAACTGAGAACAAAGCTAAAACAATCCACAGAATTCACACTTTCTCGAATCAATTACCTCTTCCGGGAATGAAAACCAGACCGCTACCGCGGCTAAAATCTACACCAGGATTGTAATCCTGCAGCAGCCTCTCAGGAAGGCCAGATTCATTAGCTACCGAAGACAAACTCTCACCAGGACGAAGAGGATAACTAACAAACATTCCATAATCTTTCGACACACGGCTGTTACCACACGAACAATTAACCACAACATTCAAACTTGCACTGACCGGAATACTTCCCTGATCATAACTATTGAATCGCTGCATCATCTCCACAGTAGTGAGGTTTGAATAATATTGTGTTGCTATCAGATTGTAAGAGTCATCAGTCTCAGCTGCATATGCAAACTGGTGTCCCATGAACTCTCCATTGACACAACTGCAGGAAAATGGCACAATCACTCGGCGACCAGCCTGGATGTTGTCCGGATTGGTGATCCAAGGATTGTGCCTAACGACAGTATCAACAGTTGTCGATAACCTCAAGGCGACGAAGGAGAGTGTCGAGTTCGGCCACATGTAATAAGAGGCCAACGCATCGCACTCTCGGCTACATTTCGATTCGACACGAATACAGGAAATACTCAGCATCAGAAAGCAAGAAACAACACTGATCCACATATGTTCTTGCATCTCCATAATTCTTAACATTCTTTTCTACCATGTACGATCATTAAAGAGAAAACCAAGAGAAGAATATGTATGTATTCATGTTCTTCTCGGATAGATGAGTTTGGTCTGCCATGGAGGTTGTTGAACTATGCGGTCTACTCGATCAGTCAACTGCAGTATAAAATTACCAATTTGTAAATTACCCCTATGGCTAAGTGGCCGACATTTTTTGACTAATTGTCTAGTCGACAGTTGGTGGGATTTTGTTTACTATTCGAAGGCGAGGAAGACTGAAGCTAAATTACAAATTTCCAGGTCAACATTATTGCACTTCTTTATGCAGAAAAATCAGCTGGTTATAGTTAATT
Organism: Andrographis paniculata; assembly: GCF_009805555.1. NCBI lineage: Eukaryota > Viridiplantae > Streptophyta > Magnoliopsida > Lamiales > Acanthaceae > Andrographis > Andrographis paniculata. The sequence goes on from NW_026137587.1 coordinate 6,438,308, forward strand.
TTCGAATACAAAATTTCATATCAGATCACACACGTAATTTAGTCACTATTAATTAAATTAATTAATCAGTGAATTTTATATACAGTAAATAATGAGCTTGTTCACACTAGTAAATATTACTATTAAACAAATACAATTACATATTACCAAAATATTTCTTATATTACCAATACAATTATTTGTACCTAATATGAAAAACACAATACAAATTGAACAAAATATTTCATGTTGCATATTGGAATGGAAGCGAATGATGTGATCTTATCGTGTACGCCTTTGTCATGATTAGGCAATGATTTAGGTGGGCCCAATTGTGGCAGGACTTGCAATGAAAATTATATATATATATATATTAAGTGAAAATGATACCTGGTGTTGAGAAGCAATTGGCATCCGGGATATGAAGGAAAAGGGCTAGCTGCATGCCTATGAAAAAGACCTGTATGGCTCCTTGTTTTGCACACAAATCACAGGCTTTATTACATGTATTGAAATGAACTACACCATCCTTGCACAAGTGAGATGAAGGGTTTGCTGATGGATAGATGATACATACAGTTGGAATCCGAAATATGTAGTGACTACCAGTATACTGTTGGTTGTGGAACTATATTTGACATGTAGGTTGTGGAACTATATTTCATTTGTCTATCTCTTAAGTTTTGTAGCTTCACAAGCACTGGACAGCCTTTTACTCTTCCATTTCTTGTTGATCCTGATCTTCCTGTGGTTGCACCAAGTTATTATCTTACGGGTATAAATTCAATCCATCAGGAATTTGTTTGTGCTCACAAGATTCAGGTAAAATTTACCTCGACGTAGGCTCTGACTTCTTCTGAAGCATTGATCTGCCCTTTACTGAAATATGCCAGTGCATTTTCTTCAATGTGTTTCACCCTGCAGATAGGTTGCACAGTTTAAAAAACATTCGATAAAATGGGAAATTGATTGTCACATAAATACAAAGTAGCTATGTCTTACTTGTATATGTAGTTGACCATTATGCCTGCGCTTTGTTCTAGACCTTTTTCAGAAAGATCAGCCATCCAATTGATTCTACCAATCATCTGTAAAGGCCATATATAAGTGTTATTTTACAGGCATAACGCTTCTCAGCTAGTTATGCAAAATGCTACATTATTTGAGTTTCTGTGTGTGCCTGTTCTTGGTGGAAGAAGGGCCAATTGGACAAGAATAAAGAAAAGCCACCTTGGCAAAGCTTAAGTCTGAGCTCGGAAACCCACACACACATAGCAAACCAGGAGTTCATGATTGGCAACTAAAATGAAGGTTATGTTATAGTGGGCAAATTACGAACCGCTCCATTCTGCAAATGGAAATTTCCTACAGAGTCCAAAGCCTTTCCCCTCTTCTTCTCCTGATAAAGGTACCTGTAGTCATGGAACAGATAGCAAAGTAAATATGATAAAAGAAAAAGGAACATTGATTATACAGAACTCAGAGCACCACCACTTGTAGTACCTGGAATGCCTAAAGATTAATTAGTGTTCGATATTATCTTAACACAACTCTTCAAGGTAGTATTTTTTTTTTTTTCTGGTTTTATAGACATCTGCTAATTGCCATATTTTACGTATTCATCTCCTTTTTCAGGAAAGAATTGAAGTATACGCCTTGGAATTTTTGAAATAATTAAAAATGTAACGGGATGTTTGTCTAAAAATTTGGAAATCTTACTTGAAATAAATACCTGGCACAGAGTCTCATTAAAGGGGCTCTCAAGACAAGCAACAGCTTCTCTGATTTCATCCACTCATGCTTCGTTGAAGATAACAAGTTCCACAAGGCTTCCATCCCAGTTTTTCCGTTGCTAAATTCTCTATACATGAGTTAAAAACATGGCCTCGTCATGATTACGTTGGAGAAATATAGACTGATGGTTGATTGAATTAGCTTGAAGCATTATTTCTGTTAGAGTCTTAGAGATAAAATCAATATATAATCTCACATGGATTACATTGAAGCTGCGAAAAATTGAGATGGTGCTTACCCAGTGGCATTCAATATTGCAGTTTCTTCTTCTGGTTTTAGCAAGTTTTCAGTGAAAGGGGAACCAGATTTCTCACTGGATGCCAACTTTGGCAAAAGCCAATGCATGTATCCTGGTATAGGACTTAATGTTGCAAATGTCTGCACAGGATAAATTCTGCAAGTTAAGTTTATTAAGAAACAAATGTGTGTGTGTGTATTTATTATATATATATATATATATGCTGATTACTGAAATAAATTGTATGGACTTCCCAGAATGCTCCTCACAAAACTAAAATTACAACAAGATGCTCTTTATCCAACTTTCCTGATGATTAGCAGTTCCTAAGATGAAATCACTCAACACCATGTGAATACTTACTGAAACCCTAAACAGCCAATATTTATATAAGCATGGTTTAAATATGCTACTTTTCATTTTCTGCATGAATTGCGAATTTGTGTAATTATCTCTCCACATTTAAGCACAAATAAGGAGAGATGTTCAACCTAATAGTCTTGATACCATGGTGGGTGTCAGAAGTTTGGGTAGGAGGAAATTGGATCAACATATAAGTCTACTGAGAACGCATAGTGAAAGATGTAAACTTACTGAAATTCTTGGCATGTCCTTTCTGACCACATCAATTACTCGCTTAACAAGAAACTTTCCAAGGTTAATTCCAGATAAACCAGGCTGCAGATCCATGAGAACATTCAAAGGAATCTTTAGTAGCAAAAAACCCAAAGAACAGTGATTCTTTTAGATGAGTTGGAAGAATACTGCATGATGTTAAGTCAATAAGGAACAGGTAAATACAGCACGAACATACACCAATTCAAATTAGATAATTAGTTATAGATTTAAGACTTCATGCAAGTATATAGATCTGACTGATAGGGAATAATTACTATAGGGAGAATTGTTGAGCCTCATTATGATAGAGTAAAGGAGGAAAATGGAGAACAGGAACTAACACATTAATATTTGTGCGCTTACTGGTTTCCAAGATCAAAATTTTGGAACCAAGGAAATGCAACTGTGCATTATCCAAATGCACCAGAAATGGAGGAATATTTTGTGATCACAAAAATAAAATATCAATGAAAAATCAAGCTACACAATTAGCATCCTAGGTTCAAATCTGATTCTACGAATTGGGAAGTTACACACTTCAAATTCAGATCTTGTCATATGGGGAAACAAAGAAGTGTTGCATTGCATTTTTATTACCTGAGTAGAAGAAATGGAGTAAAAGAGTGCACACGCTGCTTCACTTTCAGGTGTTGGAGGATGGTCCCATAGAACTTCCTGTAATCCAGCATTCGAGGATCACATGAAATCCTTTTCTTGTATATAGGAATATAGGATACAATGTAGTTTACCTGTATGGTTTGAGCAACATTCTTCAACAGTGCAACTTCAATAAATATAAGTGGTTCACCTGAAGATCAATATAATATGACACTAATTGTAGTCACACTTATGTTACAGAGAATGCAATGAAGAAATACTCCAAGTTTTAACTAATACGACTCCCAAAACCCAATTGAGGAGTCGCTCAGCATAAGAAGTCATAGCATTTCTTTGAAACAAGCAAAAACAACCTAACAAGCTTTATTATTTTTCACACTATTGATTATCTTGAAATAGGATGCCATTTCCAACCTCAAATTTAGATTACAAACAGACCCCTACTTTCTCGTAATGAACAAATGACAGAGATGAACAGCAACTCATTTTGCAACAACAATTTGGATGTTTAGAACCACTCAAATGGGAATAGTATTCAACATTTAAGATCTGAAATGGGAATCATTTTCGTTCCACAATCTATTGCTGATAAATGTTTCATTTGAACCAAAATTCAATGCTATATAATCGCCGGACAAGAAAATAATGCAACCTGGAATTGCAGGGTGTAAGTATCCAAAACAACGACGGCCTACACCCAACCTCCGCTTCAGATCTAAAAGATTGCTGATGGGATGGACAGCCTACAATGCACACAAACATTTCACAATGATTTAGTTTGCAGTTTTTCAGTAAGGGCAAGTCTACAGGCACAGTGACAAAAAAAAAAAAAAAAAAAAACCTCATATGCTACAATCTTTTCTAACAAAGAAGCTGGATCATCCCATGTTACAATGTGAAGCTGGAGGTTTGCAGGACTGAGCCAAGTAATGAGCTTCTCTTTCAAGTAAGAATCCAGTGCCCTAAGTGATGGTATATTTTCCTCTCTGAAGAAGAGCAGAAGTAATATTTAAAAGCCATATAATCAACTTGCCAGGAAAGGAAGAAAGTCTATGAAAAATCATTTAAATGAAAAAGTATAATTGTTTTAGTGTCCGGTTTACCTATTAAACAATTAAACTCTTTATGTGACTTTCAGCATGGTTTAATCGCATAATGTGAGATACATTAAGCCAGAAACAAAAGATGATACAATCCATAACCTTACGCGAGAAAAGATAGAATATCTGCTCTCATAATTGATAAGAATCTCAGTCCCCCAGGATGGGTATTCAGCCGTTCAAAAAGAACTTCATACTTCGGCTTGAGAGATTGCCTCAAACTTCGCTCAATTCTATATAAACCAGAAAACAAGCCTTCCTCCACATGTGCATCTTCGGGAGCCTTACTGCCTAATTCAATTTGTTAGTCCAGTACCACTTCCCAAGAATAAGCTAAACAGTGACCAAACCACCCACAACCAAAGATGGAATACACTTTAAAATGCAACATACCACTTGGAAGCTCAAGCTCAAGATACTGCTTCATCAATTCTCGCACTTGTGTCCGGGTGAGATCATATTCTTTAGCAAGTGCAAGCAGGAGTGCTCGCCGACTTTCCACTGAAAGACCAAAGTAACCCTGCATTCCTGATATAATCAGCATGCAAAAACTTAAAAATCATTGGAAATGCAATAAAGTAAAAGCAGACCTCAGAGAAATCATCCAATGCAGCATCCAGAATCTCTGTCTTGTCCAATGATATCGCTGAATGCATTGACTCCCGCACTTGCTCAAAACTTCTGAGAAATTACACCTTAAGTTAACATTGCTAACAACTTTAGTATATAAAACCTTTCTTTCAGTATAATGAAAGATCACAAGCTACACATAGCTTCATTGCTCAAGCATGAGTGCACGCCTAAGTGCCTCAAGATTGGTATGCATGAGAGCTCCATTACTGGGTTATCCCCCCTTATTTTAACTGAATCCTCGCTCCTAACATCTTAAAAGATCCAAGTTTCTACTTGTCTGGATTATGGAAATTCCATATATATATATATATATATATATAGAGAGAGAGAGAGAGAGAGAGAGAGAGAGAAAGAGAGAGAATTTAAAATACATGTTTACTTCATTGTTGTCGAAATGGTTAAAGTTCTACAAATTGGATACTTGATCAAAGTTCTAATCTATAGCATAGCGCTGCAACTCGCTTCTGTTTTAGATCAAATGTTAAAAGACATGCATAGCTTTGTTTACGCAAAACATTTTTTAAAATTTTGGCACTATTCATTTAAAGTAATTTTTGTAAAAACATTTGTATTCTTTTGTGGATTTATTACATGCTTCTTCTCTCCAAAAATATCAAATCAAACATATTTATCTTTTTTTATATTATACTACAAATTTATTTTACATTCAAAACATCACATCGACATATATTTATATCGCATCAAACAACTTTTCAAATTCAACTTTTTACTATTCATAAATCCAAACCCAAACCCACAAACAACACACCCTTATCAAAACTCCAAAATTCTCTATCTAATCAGAGCCGAGTTCTCTATTTTTTTTTTAAACACCATGTTTTTTTCTAATACAACTGTACAAGTAAATATAGGTCAGGTAATAATATGGAAGATTGAAAGTAAACATGGTTTTATTCCAAACATGTGGGATGCAGTCTTGCATAGTCATATTATATTCACCGATGGAATAACTCTAATTATGTCACTCCTACGAATTTGTAAATCATACGAGGACTGTGTACTCTGATTGACCCCATTCATCTAGACCTGTTTACCAACTTCAACCTACACACCAGAGGCACGTTTTAATTTTACGCACATGAGTTCGATTCATGTTTTACAAAGAAATCTAAGGTTGAAATTGGCCAATACTCCACATTCATTTAAGTAAAACCAATAGCAGTATCACTAAGCGAATACGACATACAACTAGTTATATGCATGATTTCAACATTTCAGACCTCCAAAACCGTTCAGATTGCCAAAATGAACTGAAATAAACATGCGATCGCACTTCCGCTGTATTCTAGTGAACATAAACATTTCAAAAGAGCTGCAAAAAGCATGTACGGTAACTTACGTGTGTACACTACCGGATGCATCCTTTGAACGAGAAATTTTGCTGTTACCATCCAGTGGAGGAAATTGCATTTGATTGATCCTCTGATCGGTAGTAACACAAATCAGTGATCAAACGATAGGAAATCACAGTAGACTAAACTAAATCAAACTATTAACTGCAGCAACAATTAACTCGATCACCGAGACTCAACGAGATCAACTGAGCCAATTCAAAAAAAAAAAAACAAATCGTATCCGCCACGGAACTACTCACCGAGGTGGGGGAAAGTGGATGCATTCTGGCACGCATCAGCACGGCGAGAGCCTTCCTGTTCCTGCGCATAATGATTAAACAGATATATCTGTTCCTTTATTTATTTATACCAATTGGAGAATGTCTGCAGCAGTATTTTCGGAATTCATTTGTCAATCTAGCCGGCTACGTACGGTGACTCTCCCTCAGGTTCGTACAGTCACTACTAACAAATCACATACCAATCCCACCAGCCGACCAGTATCGAGCACCTCTCAAAACGACGTCGCTTCGACCGTAATCAATCTGGCGGCCCATTTAGTAATTTTCAGGCCCAAAAATAAAAGCCCAACCCATTTTATTAACCAAATTGACCAAAATATAAACGCAAACACCCGACCCGATCCAACATAATATTCGAGTTGAAACCCGAAGTTAACTACCCGATGTAATGCCACGCTGGAATATATGAAATAAAATAATTGTAGGTGAACAGCCAACCAAAGCTTAACACAAAATATTGATTGGCATAACGACCAACCCCTAAAAAATAAATAAATAATACTACCTCCGTCCCGATAGCTACGCTGTAGACACTGTATTTTAGAAGGGATATAATTAGTAGATAATTAAGAATATATTAGTGAAAATAATTATCTTATAATATTAATAATTATAAATTAAAATTAAGATAACTAATTAGTTTAATTAAAATTTTAAAAAATAAAATTAAAAAAATTAAAATAAAATTAAAGTGTGTAATTATTTTAAAAAAAAAAAATAATATAGTATGTGGAACAGACGGCAACGTGGACCTGGTACATACCAGGGCGAAGTAAGAATAATAATAATTGATTGCTGAAAGATGGATAAGTGTAAATGATGGCACTCATCACCTGCCCCAGTATTTAAAAAAGGGGCCCACAACGTAACTGAATAATTGATAGTCTCCAGCCATGTATTATTACTATTGTTATTATAATATTAATTAGTATTATTGTGTTCCAAATTTGGTGCTCTAAGGTAGACAACAATATGTCAATTGCACATTTTTAGTTGTAATTATTGCACCAACTCTACCTTAAACTTTATTTATTATTATGTCATGTTATGTGTGATGTGTCTACAGCTACATACAATATAATGTTAACTGTATACTCAAAATTTACAAATTATTACTACTGTTAGAACTGTTGTCATTATTGAGTATAAATATAAATATAAATAAAAATAAAAATACACTGACAAAGGAATCTGGCACTGCCCAAAAAAGGATGGTTGCTTGTAAAAGTTAAATTTCAGATGCTTCCCCATATTCGCAAGTCAACACTTTGCTTTGTTTTTATTTTATTTTATTTTTTTAAAAGCAATAATGGGTGTTTATTTTCCTACGTTTTATTTTTATTATTTTTTTAAAAATAAAATAATAGATAGATGTAATTTTTTATATATTTTTCATTAAAAATTATATATTTATAGATTATTTATACAATATTTTTAAATTTCTGACATTATTTAACTTTTAGAAAAATGTCATATAAAATGTATTTTTTATTTCATAAAATATAATATTAAATATTAATTTTTTATTATTTATAAAATTTCAAAACTCCAAATATATCTAAAAGGAACCATTATTAATTATTATGGCATTACAAATGATTAAATTAAGAAGTTTTTCGTACTTTTCTACCACCTTTTAAGTCATATTGCATAAAAACTTAATGTAAAGAAAACTTGTCACTATTTATTACTCCCTCCGTCCTATAAATATAGTTTTAATTGGGTTGAGCACAAAATTTAAAGGATATTGATATTATATTGGTAGTTAATAAGAAGTATGGATAAAAGACTTTTTTGCCCTTGTGAATGTATTAGTGTAAAAAATAGTGGCAATTGTATAATAAAAATAAAAAAATATTGGTAGTTTTATGGTGATATAGTTATTTATGGAAACAAGACTATTGTTTTGGAACGGACAAAAATAGTAAACAAGACTATTGTATTGGGACGGAGGAAGTACTACATAATGTAGTAACATTTTGACATTTTCTTTTTCATTTGTAATGTATAAAATAAAATATGTTTAATGGTATCTTTATAATATATATGTAAGAATTAATAGAATCTTGATATTTATGTTAATAATTTTAAACAATATAATTAAATTTATATGAAATTGGCGAAAATAACCACATATATACTTTTAAATATAATAGAAAACTATTTTTATCAAGCATCTTAGTAAATAAATAAATATATAATGTATGTATTATCTATTATATTACAGTTGGATTTAATAAAAACACATTGAATAATGATATTATCAATAGATACTTACAATTTTTTAATCACTAAATAGTAGTATCATATATACATATAGTTTAAATATATGCATTAGATAAAATGAGTACCAAAAAATGAATTTATCACAAATTTACTATTCCTTCCAATCCAAATAAAAACTATTGTCACTGTCTCCTAATATTCAAAAAATTTTGGCATGAGTTTTTATGTATGAGGGGTTGATTGAGTTTTTTTTATTTATAATTAAAAAATATATATAAAAAGCAATATCATATTTTAATAAAAATATGTTTTAGATAGATAAAAATAAAAATAAACATAATTTTAAGAGATACAAGCAATGCTTATTATAAATAATTCTACAAACTAGTAAAATATTATTATATTTAACTTATCATATATAGAAAATAAAATATTTAATTAAAACTAATGAAATATATATTTCATTTGACTATTTCAAAATATAGTGAATAATAACATACATCATGCTTGTTAAAGCCACAAAAACTATCAAATATTTGATTATGAAATATAATCTATTTGATTAAAATACTATTTTTTTCCTTCAGTTTTAATATTTATATCTATTTTTTACACATAAATTTTAATAATAGTCGGTAGATACTATGATAGTATAAATACCAAATTGTCTTTGGTTTTAAGTATAAGTGTACAACAGAGTGAAAACAAAATGATAAATAAATATAAATAATTAGTTTCGTTATGCAAATATTTGCTCATTTGATTGTGTACAAATTTTAATAAAAGTGAATAATAATGATTATTTCTTTTTTTATATAGTAAAAAAAATATAAAAATATAATAATTTTTAATTTAAAGAGAAACAAAAATATATTTTTTTTTATGATAATTCAAAAAAAAATAAGCATAGATTTAAGAACTGTATCAATATCAATTGCAATGCAATACGTATCGCAATCTGATTATTAAGATTTAAGAACAACCGAGGTTTCAAATGTAGGGTCGAAGCCTTAATACGGAAACAAAAAGCCCCCCTTGCATAAATACGTCATTTTCTACGTATTCTTGTAAAGCACAAGAACGTCGTCGTTTTCAGGATGCATTTAAAGCCAAGACTTCCGTGGCTTCATACGGTTAGTGCAACAAACACCGGAGACTAGACTAGACAAGTAGTACGTAGAGTAGGTTTTAGGTTTTTTGGACGTAATTTTTCAACACTGCCATTTTAATAAATCAACGTTCAAATATCATTTTTAAATTACGATTAATTATGCTACTAATTATTAGGTAAGTAGGGCCCACTTTTCAACCCCCATTAATTAGTCACTGGTCCGTGGACCTCAAAACCAGCTTAATCCACACGGCCCGCGGACCATCTGTGTGGTGTTCGGAGTCCCGGATCTCTCAAGAACCACTCATTTCAATTCAGCCTCGCTGTCCACAACTCCAAAGTACAGTATTTTTTTCCTTTTTTTTTTAAAAAAACCTAAAGTAATTATTTTTTCAGAATATTAAAATCTTATTTAATTCCCATTATTATTTTGATGCAGTACATATATGTTTTTTATCACTAAAATTTACTAATCAATAAATGTTAATTATTACGGAATAAAATTTCGAAGCTGACCATATATACAACTACACAAACATTAGTCCAATTTCCAATTTTCCTAACATTTTGTCTTTTAATAAAAAGTCTAATAAGTATTTATGTGGGAAAAAAAAAAAAAAAACCTATAAAAGTGTCCAAATATTAGCCTATAGGCATTAGTCGATGAGGGCAATAAAGTCAGTTCATATCCTACGTCCAAATTCCAAATTAGCCTTCCGTCGGTGATTCTTATTGCTTCTCAACAAGGGCTTTTTAGTCTTTTCATGTCCAAAGGTTTATAACCACTCCCGTGATTTTTATATTTCCATGTAAATTGATCGATTTTATTAAATCAGCTACTATTAATTATACTTCCCAGTTTGGCCGACACATTTTTATTTATTTAATTTATTTACCTGTACTGTGGCTGCCGCTTCTGTATCCGTCTCCATAACTATGAAGCTTCGAATCTCAGAAGCGTGCTTATAGCGACGGTGACACCTGTCGCAGAGGATCGCACCTGCTCCATCTCGTCGTCCTCCTCGATACGGCGCACCGACAATGCTTGTTTAGGTTAATAGGCGGCAATCCATTTCGTATTGACTGCGGCGCAAGTAGTCATCGGCAATGGGGTTGAAGCTAGCGTTGGCCAGCTATAGAGTTTTGTTAACTGAAGTTGTGGTGATCGCAGCGGTGATGTTCAGGTTTTGCGCCGTGATTGATGCTACTACTGATCCTAATGATGGTAAAGATTTGAGTTTTTCTTTCTGTTTTTCTTTTCTTTCCCCTTTTTTGTATTGTTGGTATTGAATTGCATATGTTTTGTGGATACTGGATAGTAGGCTTATTTGTTTGGTGAGTTCCTTTAAGCTCGGTGGAAAATGACTACTTTAGGTTTGTTCGACTTTCGCTTTGGAGAGTGAAGGAATTTGCAGTGTTAGAAGTTGTGATTTGGCGTGTTCTGTTTTCGCAAAAACTCTTTCAATGTTGCCTTCGACAAAAAGTATGGGTTTGAACTTTTAGTTCCAATGGAATTTTCATCGGTTTTGGAGTTTATTGGGGCAGTAGAAAGTGAGAGTGTCAAGTAACGTTGTTGGAAATATCTCAGGAAAGTTTTCTGAGATTTTAAGCTGCTTTTGAACGTCTAATTTTATTACATATCGATAATGAAAAATATTGCCCTTGTTTGGTTAGAAGGAAAATGCAAGAACTTGGTTATGCAAATATACTTTTATCTATGAACATGAGTTCGTTTGTCCAAAAAGGAAATTTGAGTAACAACAGCCCTTTTTTTGGTTTAAGTTTATTGACCTGAAAATTTATGGATCTGAACAAGTCAGAAACTGTTCTTCCAGATTGTAAAGAAAACTAAAGATTGAGGATTTGCTTTGTATGGGGCTCTGTGTCTTGTGGGATAGACTGTCCCTGCTGCTTCATGAAAATGAAGCAAATTTGTGATTCAAGTAATGAATTCATGTCCTTTGAAGAGGATCAATTAAACATACATGTTGAATTTACCTGCTCCGTGCAGTTCAAGGGCTTCAAGTGTTGTACACTTCATTAAATAGTCCTTCACAGCTAACAGGATGGAAATCCACTGGCGGCGATCCCTGTGGAGAGTCATGGAAGGGTGTTACTTGTCAAGGTTCTTCTGTTGTATCAATGTAAGTTATATTGCTGCAGCATTTAGTCTATGTATATAGTCTATATTAACATGTGGTTCATGAGATGGTCTTCTTGATTCTGTAACAGCCAAATATCTGGTTTGAGACTCAATGGAACAATGGGATACTTGCTCAGCAACTTTGCATCACTCAAGACATTGTAATAGCAGTCTCTCTGCTCAGTGGGCTACATTAGTTCTTGTTTTTCAATTTCATTTAGATAAACCATTCATTCACTTTTGCAGGGATTTGAGTGACAATAATATACATGATGCAATTCCATTTCAGTTACCTCCGAATCTGACAAGCCTGTAATGTTTAGCTGTCCCTTTAAAGTTTCTTGGCTTCTTGGGGTTACTAGTACATCAAACAAGTAAATTTACTAAGGATTTATTTTATTTTATTTTTTAATTTTTGGGTGCAGAAATATTGGGAGTAACAATTTAAGTGGCGGTCTTCCTTATTCGATTTTAAACATGGGTTCTCTTAATTATCTGTGAGTATAAAATCTCCTGGACCCCTTAGAACTTCTATTTTGCATGATCTCATTTGGTGGTTTAGATCTTTTTCTACCTGAAACATGTCCCAGGAATGCCAGTCGAAATGCGATGTCTCAATCAGTTGGAGATATGTTTGCTAACCATTCTGCATTAGCTACCATGTAAGTCACCGGGGTTGTCCCCTTTTATCAGTCAATTCTTCAATAACTTGTTATTGGTTTGTACATACTTCTAAATTACAGATCAATCTTTTTGGAATATGCATTTAGTGCAGAACTAGCAACTCCCTAATTTTAAAATTGTGTGCTATTGATGATATACTTGCAGAGATATATCCTTCAACAATTTTTCTGGGGACCTCCCGCCTTCACTTGCCTCATTAACAAATCTTTCAACTCTGTAAGGATTACAACTATTGCATGATGAATCATTATTTTATTTTTTTAATTTTCATTCTGTTCCTTTTTTGGGGTACCATTTGTCACTACTGACTTCACTTTCACATTATTTTGGCAGTCTACTGCAAAACAACCAACTTACTGGTTCTCTAAATGCCCTTGCTGATTTGCCTTTGGAAAAGTTGTAAGTACAACCTTGGGAGGTTAATTATCTGCAATACTGTGAATCATTAAAATTTAAAACTCATATTAATTTTTCAGAAATGTGGCAAACAACAAGTTTACTGGATGGATTCCACCAAAGCTCCTTTCTATCCCAAATTTTGTGTAAGTGATTCCATTCATTCTTACAGAATACAGTTCATGAATTGGATACTTCGAAAGCTCTAACTAGTATTGTCTCCCATTAAAATTTTCATATACCAGATACAACGGTAATGCCTTTTCCAATGGTCCTGCTCCTCCTCCTCCACCATATACCCCACCTCCTCCTGGTCAATCTCACAATAATGGTGGTCGAAACCATCCCAGCGGTCGTTCACCTGGCACCAATGTCCCAAGCAATTCACAAAATGAAAATAAAAACGGGTTGTCAACAGGAGCTATTGTAGGCATTGTTCTAGGATCTTTGTTTGCTGTTGCCTTGTTTCTGCTTCTGCTAGTTTTTTGCCTTAGAAGAGGAAAGAAGAAGGAGAGTGCTGTACGGCTGCCAAGGATGAGCCTTCCCGTCAGCAATGATAAAGGTAACACCTGTTTTATTTAAATAATCTTCATTCGGATATTTTCTTAAGTTAGCATAAACTCCTGTCTTTTAAATGACATATGGTTAAAACATGTCGCCGAAGAAAACAATATCAGTCACAAAATCTTGTCAGTGATGTATCCATTCCTCTGTTTTTGGTAAAATTTACTGTTAACTATGTATGGCTTTGTTTGTTGTTCTTCTACAGAAGCTACATGCCTAATTTTGATTGACTGTTTCTGTTAACTTGCATTTTATTGCACCGTTTTGTTTATAGCAACTATGGAGATGCAAGAGATAAGGCCGCAGCTTACTGCTACCGTATCTGATTTGAAGCCCCCACCAGCTGAAGCTGTGACAGTGGAAAGGTTACAAGGGAAAAATGGATCAGTAAAAAAAGTGATATCACCTATAACTGCTACTTCTTACACAGTTGCTGCTCTTCAGACTGCAACAAATAGCTTTAGTCAAGACAATCTTATTGGCGAAGGCTCCCTTGGTCGCGTTTACCGAGCAGAATTCGCCAATGGAAAGGTAATTTGATTTAGTTTTCAGCAATTCTTGCATGAAATGAGAAATTTTGTTTTCTCCTGCTGTTGCATGTAGGTTTTGAAATGAGAGCTTGCTTTTGACAAGATCAGAAATTACCTGCTTCGAGTGCTTGATTGATTTATGGATAAGCCATTGTTGTTTCCCTCGTATGTGTTTACATTTGTATAAGTTGTTGGTTTTCAGGTCATGGCCATCAAAAAGATCGACAATGCAGCACTGTCACTGCAGGACGAAGATAATTTCCTTGAAGCCGTATCAAACATGTCGCATCTGAGGCATCCAAATATTGTGGCACTGGTGGGATACTGCGCTGAACACGGGCAGCGTCTTCTTGTTCATGATTATATTGCAAATGGCAGCTTGCATGATATCCTACACTTTGCTGACGAGAGGAGCAGGATGCTGACATGGAATGCTCGGGTCAGAGTGGCACTCGGAACTGCCCGAGCTTTAGAGTATGTTATGTCGAATAACACACACAACATGCACACACATGCGAAGGCACAATCTCCTTCCGTATTTGATTCTAATGTCATATTGTATTTGCTTAGGTACCTACACGAAGTGTGCTTACCTTCTGTTATACATAGAAATTTAAAGTCGGCAAACATTTTACTTGACGAAGAGCTCAATCCTCATCTATCCGACTGTGGATTGGCAGCTCTTACGCCAAACTTGGAACGACAGGTAAGTCCTCACTCACTTTATTGTTACTTAAACATGCCGCCTTAATGGAGATGGCCTAAGTTAAGCATCATTGCATACTTTCTACAGGTTTCATCGACCCAAATGGTAGGCTCATTCGGATACAGCGCACCTGAATTTACCTTGTCTGGAATATACACAGTAAAAAGCGACGTATACAGCTTTGGTGTGGTTATGCTGGAACTTCTAACCGGGCGAAAGCCTCTCGACAGGTTCGTCCAATTTTAAATAGTGGCGACGTCCTTCCAAAAATTTCATCTTATTTGTTTCCCATGCTCAGTTCAAGGGCGAGGTCAGAACAGTCGCTCGTGAGATGGGCAACTCCTCAGCTCCACGACATCGATGCTTTATCTAAGATGGTTGATCCTGCTCTGAATGGCATGTATCCGGCAAAGTCCTTAAGCCGGTTCGCAGATATCATTGCCCTCTGTGTCCAGGTAATAATAATAATAATAATAATAATAATAATAATAATAATAATAATAATAATATATCTGGTTCCTACGGTATGTAATAATCTCAAAAACACTCAGAAATTTGAAAAATGATCATTATTTTGCATGCAGCCGGAGCCTGAATTCCGACCACCCATGTCAGAGGTGGTGCAAGCACTGGTTCGGCTGATGCAGCGGGCGAGCATCGTGACGAGAAGATCCAGTGAAGATGCAACAGCAGCAGCAGCAGGAGGGTTCTCTTTCAAGACTCCCGAGCATGAGGCCGGTGGCGACGGTGGCAGCGACATGTTGTAGCAAGAATTCGAACAACCTTTGCAAGTTTTGAGCACGAATGTGTGCAGAGGTGGATGGTTTTCCGAAGGCATGAATTTGGGGAACTAATAAAATGACTAATACACACAACTGAGAAATGCAACAATGCTGCTTTATGTAATGCACTGTATTTTTGTATGTATTCCTTGTATTTTATTTTCATTTTCAAACTAGTCTGTTTCACCCAGTCAATGGAACCTTTATAGATTTGAGAATATATATCTGTATCTATATCTATATATATATATATATACACACACGCACACAAATGTGTCAATTCTGCTCAAAATGCAATTCTTAAAAGACAGGATCCATTAACTGTGCACTAATTAAATCTGTAAAGACTTCATAGGGACATCAGGACTACAATATCTGAGAGTAACAGAAACAGTATACCACAACTAGTTGGTTCATCGCCAGACATCCATGGACATGGGACTAAAGATTCTTGGTAACTAACTGCCACAAGTCTAACCAGGGGAACAGCTATTTCCACTGTACATTGAGACAAAGATCATCAGCATACAATACTGGAAGGGTTGGGTTACTTCCTCTGGCGCTTCGACAGTACCTACAACAGGTAAGAATGAACAAGGAGCTTATTGACGAAAGAAATTCAATTGAAGCTAAGGGAAGTAACCAATACTAATATGAATTTACTAAAGCATACCTTGTCATTTGAGAATGGGGGTTTACGAAGCTTTTTTACGTCCTCATCAGATCCATGTTGGTAGCAAATGAAGTAATCCAACTGTTTAACCTGTTCTATAGTCAAATCCACACAAGCAGGATGGTACCTGCAAAAACAATAACCAATTTTTAGAGTGAGTGAGGCAATAAGGATCGAATAGGGACAAAAAATAAAAAAGGCATGCTCTTGTTACCATTTTTACCATCGCAAAATGTAAAATTAATAAAGTATCATTTTCCCTTTATTAATGTACTCGTCATACAATATTATGCGCGCACATATAGTAAAAACCTCAATCAGATACATACAAAACAGAACAGAACTACTACATAAAACATGCACTACATCAGTTCAAAGTTCAAACTTAATCGAATGAAAAGAAAAACTGCCTACATTAATTTATTTTAGATTTACTGAAGAAGAAAATGCAGGCGACACATATAAGTGAAGTCCTGATTCAATTAATGGAAATAAACTTTCTAAAAGACGATAAACCTTACCAAAAAAACTAAAACAATCGGCATTTATAAAGTAGGAGTAATAAATAAACTGAAAACACACATTTAAAACAACTAGTTTTTCCCCTTCAAATTCATTCCATCAATGAAATTTGATGATGCAAACACAATTTGAATAGCTAAAGATGATAATGAGCAAAGAGCAATTAGCATACCAATCCTTGCATTCATCGCATTGTATCATAAGATCATCGGGATTATAGGGCATTTCACATTTGCAGTACCTGAAAACATGCCACCAAAATAACCGCATTTAGCATTTTCTCGGAATGTAGCATCACAAAGTCACAATACTATGAAGGAAATCAAAATAAAATCATTAAAGTACTAACACTGCCACCCGATCAGGCATGAATGCTCCAGTGGTAGGTTTATATTCAAATCGGCAATAGTAATCCTCAGGTCCAACATTCTCCAGCCGCGTATAATTCTTGAAAGTGTGAACATTACACTTCCCCTCAATGGTGTCAGCACTTTGAATGTCATGATGATCAGACAAAAATAGCTCCTTAGCTCCATGGAACTGCCTCCGCCCTCCAGCTGATTCCTCTGGCCTATAGTACCATCTTACCCGGACTTTAACATTGTTGCGGCCATCAGACTCAATCTTATCGACTCGTGCTATATAGGGAGCTGAATTGATCTCTGATGGTCGCATCATAACACAATCTCCAACTTCAATCAAAGAAAAACAACAGATTATCACTCAAGGAATATCACATGCATAAAAAATATGACAAAACCAGTAAAATAACAAATGGATTAAAAAAATAAAAATAAAAATCTATTTTCTTAAGGAACCAAGTAGATTCAAGCTTATGAATCGACAAACCCTAAAAGAAAATCAAAGGAAACAATAAAGCTTCAGCAGTAATTCGTTTCCACAAAACAGCGTTTCTTTCATACTAAAACTCAAAGGAGGACAGAAACCATAAAGCTGAAGATAGACATGCATGCACACAACGATCCTTCAAGTTCATCGCAACCAAAAAAAATTAACGAACCGATACATATCCATGAAAACAGAACACTTTTCACTTATTAACTCACAATAAAACAGTTTTCAAATCAACAAACTTCATTACACGTTATTCTACGCAATGGCGTGCACGCGCATACCTTTTACAACCTTGTTGGTACCTCTAATGGTGTACGAGGCAATGTCTCTTTTACCAGGTCTTGTTTTCGACATCGGTCGTCAAACAATGTCCGTCGTCAACCGCGGTTGATAAACTCGAGCGAATTCTTCCCCTGGCAAAAGCGATTCACGCTTGTATTTTCTCGCTCAGATAAATTTATAGAAATAAGGCATTGCAAGAGCGACTCCCCGAATGGAAAAACTCTCGAAATTCGGAGTACATTGTCCGGGAAAAATTCGAAAAATTAAAAAGGGAGCGAAGATCTATGAGCCCTAGAATTTTGGGGATAATTCTGCAGTCAACGAAACCCTAGAGAGCTGCCCTTGTTCTTTGACATGGGGAATTTTAAGCTTGCAGGAATCAATGGCGCGATTAGCCGCGTGTTACTTAAGGTTTACTATTTTGATTAATTAAGAATCTGACAGGTGGCAACATTTTATTGGTGAATAATGGGCTCCATACATATAAGGTAAACGTTGGGCCTATTGCAGGAAAGCCCAATTATATTACATAAGAAATCGGCGTCATTGGGCCTTTAGTAGCCCATTTTACTTTTAACAGACTTGCAACAAATTTATTCCATTAAAAAAAAAAAAAAAAGGAAACAATTTTTTCATGATATCTTTATTGGTGGAATTTGTTTGATAAAAATCTTGCATTAACTTAGTTTACTAAAATTAAAAGAAATAAGTATCTGATCAGATAATTTTTTGTCTTATTATAAAATTGTTAAGCAAAAGACATTATTAGTACCACTTTTAGTCCACGATGACTCTCAGAAAAAATTGACATATCTATGAAGATGTCATATGTAATGATGTAATATCGGATCTTTATATGTCTCATTGTTTTAAGCTTTGTTTATATACATATCTTTTAAGATATTGACACTATTAATTGATAGTAATTTTTTTATATATATAAAAATATCACATCAATTATTTATTATCATTAACAAACATCACATTAAATTTCTAACTTCATATTATTTTCAAATCTTTAAAAATTTTAAAAACCTGTATCCATAAACAGCCTTAGCCATATGCATATTGTAACAAATTCGGGCATCTTGATATGGAAACATATGATTATATAATTATTAAATACACCTTCACAAACAGTAACATAAATTTGGAGTAAATATATATATATATATATACCCTATACTAAATATATGCATGTTCAATTATTGTCTAATAATTATTTTACCCGATTTTAAAATATAATACATATTCTATTGTATTTACCTAAACAAATTTTTATATTTCATATAAAAAAAATATACATCAAATCAAAAATTAAAGAAACAAAACCTATGTATTTTCTTTACATGAAAATCTACGGCAGCTATATACAGCAGCCTTTTAAAGGATGTTCAACATATAAACTAGAAGCATTATTAAATTGAATTAATGAAATTATTTGACCTTTTATTTACTTAAAAATTTTATTTATATTTCATATATTTTTTTCACAAAACACTTGACTAAATAATTATTCAAAATCAAAACACAAAACTAAAATTCAAATAATCAAAGTCCTCACCAAAGATTTTATGACCCCAATTGAGCCTTTTGACTTATTTTGAAATGTAAAGTGGCGTAGAGTATTGGCAAAATTTTCATAATCAAGAAAGTCCATCTTGATTGAAGCCATACTATTTTATTTGAGAAAATTAAACTGGCATATATAATCATAAAATAACAATAAATTTATAACATTTTTTGCAAAATTGAGCAAAAATCAAATGGAGAAGAAACCTCAAGCAGCAGACCAAAGAAAAGATATGCATCAAATAAAAGAAAGAGCAGCAACAGCCAATAGGTGTGAATAGATAGATATGTTAGATCATATTTTACTTCACTGCAGTAGTACTGCAACAGCCACAGTAATAGCAGTAATTGTTGAAGATAACAATGGCTGCAACATACCATATTCTTACTTAGAAGCATCTTCTACACACAAAGACATCAACATCAAGAACAAATCCACTTCCACCCATTATCAGTTTAGATTCATTAACAAGACCTCAAAGCTCAAGCTCAAGCTCCTTTTCCATGGCTGCTCCTCTAATAATAATAATAATAATAATAATCATAATAATAATAATAATAGTTGCTTCTTGTTCAAAGAAGGTGAGGAGAGATATCCATGGGGAATGGATTCCCCAAAACATTCTCCATATAGTAGTGAGGGTGGGGGTGGGGGTGGGCTGCATCCATCACCACAAACTGCATATCCTCCGACGGCTTCCAGTGCCGCTTCCTCTGGTTAATGAACCAGTTGTTTATCTGCTTCTGATCCAGCCCAGTCGACTCCGCCAGCGCCACTTTCTGCGATTCCTGTTCGCCAAAATTAACATTACAAGAATCAGTCGAATGCATGGCATTGCACGGCGCATATATACATATATATATACATACAGAAGGGTAAGGCCATTTGTAATGGCGAGTCCACCAGTCGAGCAGCTGTTGCCTGGCCTCCTTCGGCAGCTTCCCTTTCTTCCGTTTCTTCATGAATTCCTGCTTGAGGCTTCCAAGATATCCGCTGTATTTTCGCAACAGCTGCCCCTTAAGTTCGCGGTCTTCAGCTTGAGGATCGATGAAGTTAGTGCTCACATCCACTTCTTCCTCGGACGATCCATTTCTCTCCATCGCTTCGACACATGCTGAAACAAGAAACAGTGCCACCATTGATGATTATTGATCTATTTCTTCGACATCAAAGCCATAATTAAACATAGTGACTTTCTTAAAAGGTTAAAAAGCCCAACAATGAGCAAATTCATGAAACAGTTTTCAGACAGTTTGAATTGCCTCATTTAATAGTAGAGAAGCCTGTAATTTTGAATTATTGAGTGTCAAATATACAACTTTTATGTCACATTTTCTGGGGGGGTTTAATCATCCTCAAATTTTTATCCAGGGTTTACTTACAGTGCCATGGGATTTCCAGAACTCAGAACACCGTTGAAAACAACAAACAATCCAGGTGGGGGGAAAAAAAAAATTAATTAACGCAAATTCAGAAAATAAAATGTCACAAAAGCTCAAGAAACTCATCACAAACCCGAAAGGGTTTTGTAAAACAAACTTCCTTTGAATGGAAATAGAACAAAAAGCAACTCCAAATTTACTTCAACAAGAAATTCAACTGTGTAGGTAAAAACCTATCTGCTAATCTTCGAAATTTTAAATTAAACAATAATTGTCACTTTTAAATGATTCACGCGGCTAATAGTGAGTGAATCAAGAAGAAAACAGGTAAAAAGAATCCTGATCTGATCTGATGGGTTCAAGAAAACAATTTTATAATACTAAATGCAAATCTTCCCTCTCCCTCCCTCCATAGAATAATACTTATATTCATTCACTCACTCACAGTGAGTGAGAGAGAAAGAGAAGAAAGAGAAAAGCCATGGGACAATGGATGAACAGCATCTGGAAACACACCATCTTCCTTTCTATGGTAAACATAATTCACCAATTTCTCGGAAACATGCACATGCAGGCAGGCAGGCTCATTATTTAAACAAAACTACCCACCAAATGATGCAGTAATTTAACTCCAAAACAGTAAGATCTGAGGAGCATAAATACCATCCATCAATCCATAATGAGGCAAGATATATACTATGGCGTATATATATGTATATATATAGAGAGAGAGAGAGAGGGAAGAAACTGTTTTTGATTTGGTCACCAGAGGACCCAGACGGCGCGGAAAGAGTCAAGGCCTTGAATTGGCATTCGATTCTCGAAAGGAAAAGCATGGCTTCTTTGAAGGGTTTCGAGAGCTCCTGCTCGTACTTTATCAGCATTTCACAGTAAGCTTCCATGAATTGGTCCAGCGCAGGATCCTCCCCCACGCAGATCGTGCCGTGCCGGCGGCTCATCGCGGCGGCGGAAGCGCACACTTCCTCCAGCTTTGCCACCACTTCAGGCGGCGCTCCTATCTGTCGATCCCACACAAAATCAACTAACGAAAACCCTCAAACCCATCCCCAATTTTCCTTTTTTTTTTTTCAAAAATTAGGGCTAGATGAGAGAAGAAGAGAATTCCTAAATTACCAACAGTAGAAGAATTTTACCTTTTGGCAATTAACATAAGCAGCCAGGAGGCGGTTGTAGTGAGGATGAGCCATGATCTTCGCCTTGGCGGAGCTGCCGCCGGCGGCGGCGGCGGCGGTGGCTGCATCATTGTTCTGGTGCATAAAATAATACCCAGTGCTGGTGTGGTTGTTGCTTTGGTTCTGATGCTCTTCGAGCATCATAGAACCACCGCCGCCGGGGTTAAGTTCGTGGTGATGATTAGGCGGAGGAGGAGGGAATAAGGCGTTTCCGGCGTCGGAATTGGGCTGAGAAGAAGAAGCCATGTGAGGCGGCATCATCATCACAGGGCAAAACCCATTATTATTATTATTACTGTTATTATTATGATTCTCCCCAAAAGCCATCAGACAAGAATTGCTACCCGAGCCACCACCACCATCCATTTGTGTGTGTGTGTTTTTCCTTCTCTCTACTTTTCTGCAGCTTGTGGACGATGGATGTGTGTATGTATGTATATATGTATGTATGTATAGCTCTCCTGAGATCACTTTATAAACCCTTGAAGAAGATCATGCACTCATCATCCCTCTCTCTCTCTCTCATCTGTTTCTCTTTCCTGTTGTACACGCACACACGCATAATTAGCTGCAATCTTTTTCTGATTTTCTTACATTTTATTTTTTTTATTTACTTATTCTTTTAGAGACCGGAATAACCTACGCAGGGGCAGGGGCAGGGGCCTCCCGAGTTTCATGCTTACTGATTCAGGCTTTTTACAGGTTCTTTTCTTTTTAATCTTTTGCCTTTGGAAATGGGGTTTTTAGTGTGCTTCTGTGTGTCTTTGTTTTTTATCTCTCTCCCTGGTCATTAACACGCATTAAATTTTCTCCCTCTGAACAGAGAGACCAACAAAACAAAACAAGTGAGATACTACCAGGAAAGAAAGTAAAAAATGCAGCGAAGAAGAGACTTTTGCAGAGGAGAGAGAGAAGCTTAGGTTTGGTTTTAGCTTAGGGAAGAAAGGAGGAAGAGGCCGATGATGACGACGATGATGATAATGACAGAAGGGAAAGCCATATGTTTGTTATCTTAGCAAAGCTTTACCTTCCCAATGAAAACTCTCCCTCTCTTTTCTTGCACTGCCACTGAATCACTGCCATTACTGGCAAACTAGAGAGAGAATTCGCTCATAGATCTTTGTTTGGGAAGTGTATGCTATGTAAGAGAAAACCCATTTTTATTTTTTTAAAAATTAAATAAAAATAATAAAGAAATCAATTGTGAGTGATCAAATCGAGGTTTGGCTTTGGAGAGAGAGAAAAATCTATGATCTACGAAATGAAGACGATAGATATTAGATAGATAGATAACAGAGGGTTAGGTTTTCTGGGCCAACCCATACCGTCGATTCCCTCCCAGACATCTAATCGACGGATACAAATCATTATGGACTCCAGGTCCGGGACTGTTTATGATAATACATGTATTGTCTATATATACATACACAATACATACAGTCACTCAGTGATATTAAGCTTTTTTGTCCACTCTTATTATTCGCTACTTTGTTGTCCTCTTCTGCCTTTTTACCCTTACCACATTCTCAAAACCCTAAAAACTTGTCCTCCCCCCCCCCACCACCCCCCCCACCCCCCCCCTTCTTTTCTTTCCTTCTTTTTTTAACTATTGGTTCCAGTTGTATTTTGTTGATGTGAATATTAATATATTTATGTGTGTGTGAATTGTTAGAATTCTTTTTGCATGCAATGAACTCTATAAATTTATGTGTGTGTTTTGTGACAACGTTTGTCAAGAACTGTTATGTTACTATACACATGTATGTATGTATGTATGTATGTATGTGTATATCACGTGTTGAGGTCAAAACATGTATATATCGACTGCAACATGAAACATTAATTCTGGCTGGCTATATATTATTTTTAATATGTTTATTTTATAAATATATGCATAGAGGTGTGTCTTCTGTTGAACCATTTGATAGATAGCCATAGGTGAATTTGTTGTCGAATTTACAATTGTTTGATTATCCATTTATTTCGAATTTCATTTTAGTAAAAATTCAGATAAAAAGGAGGTCATTATCAATTTTCTTTTCTATACTCCGTCTTAATACAATAGTTTTATTTACTATTTTTGTCCGTCTTAAAATAATAGTCTTATTTTCATAAATAATCGTATCACTATATAAATACCCTTACTCTTTCATTATTATTACACAATTGACACTACATTTTACACTAATACACTCACAAGAGCAAAAATATTTTTTACCTATACTTTTTACTCACTATCAATATAATATTAACATTCCTTAAATTTCGTGTCAAACACAACTAATACTATAGTTCCGGGACGGAGGGAGTATAACGCTTCCTTAGTCCGGCCACAAATTTTTTTTTAATAATCCAATTACAAAGTAACTTAAATATTTTTATTTTATTATTACATTATTATTTTTACATTATTTTTAACTTCTCACTATAATTAAAATATTACTCCCTCCGTCCCAATAGTTTTGTTTACCATTTCTGTCCGTTCCAAAACAATAGTCTTATTTCCATAAACACTCGTATCACTATAAAACTACTGCTACTTTTTCATTTTTATTACACAATTGCCACTACTTTTTACACTAATACACTCACAAGGGCAAAAAAAAATCTTTTATTCATACTTTTTACCTACTATCAATATAACATCAATATTTCTTAAATCTCGTGTTCAACCTAATTAAAATTATATTTATGAAACGGAATGAGTATTATTTTTTAAATTTCACACAAAAAATAAATATATACTGTACCGTCAAATAAGTCATTTAATCCGAGACGGAGACAGTATTATACTATAAACTTGTGTTTAATTTGATGATTATATGAAAAAAACAAAATTTTAATAAATAAATAATAGATCAAAAGTGAACCTTAAAAAAACAAACATTTGACGATCAGGACTGTAATGATAAAGGCTGGCAAGTTAGATCGGGTGGTGGCCGATGTCCCTAAACAGCAATATTGGAGATTTGTAACAGTACCCATTAATTTGAGTAAAATTTAAAAAGTATAAATGAATTTGAATAAATTGGTCACAGTGAAAACATGATCCACAGTACTACAAAAAATAATATATTTGTAACGGAATTTTATTTTTAAAATTCACGTAACTGAAGTAATTTCATCTCTAATTTTATCTCTAATGTCATTATTAATAGAAAAAAATGAATTTAAAAATTTAAAAAAATTGTTATAAAATTAATTATTTCTTATAGTGAACAGTTTATGTATGCGTAAAATATAATAAGACGATGGATGCCAATGATTTTTTACAACTACCACTTCGATATATTTTTTGAAACATGAAAAAATGTAAATAATTATTGGAATTTTAAAAACAATTGAAGCTATACATACAGTAAAATTTAAACACAATTTCAAATGCCCATTGTGATCTGTAAATATAGATCTGTGATGTAAATTAATTTGGGATGTAATATTTTTTATACTCGTTTATATTTATTTATATATATATATATATGTTTGTTTGTTGTGACGAGCAATTCAATAAATAATATAATATAATCTATTTTGGATAAATTTGCACGAATTTATTTTTGAATTTTTTTCAAAATACTTTAGCGATTATTTTATGATCAATTATTTTATTTTATTTTTTGGTTTGGAACTTTGGAACTTGAAATTCTTCCTCTTTATAAAAAAGGAAAGATACCTTGGTGAGAAATTAGAAAAAAAAAAAAAGAATTTGTTCTTTATACACAACACAAAATATCTTAAAATAAGATTATAATTCACTTATATTATCTATTAAAAATATTATTTTTTTTAACGATTTTTTCCTTGTTCCTCCATTATACATTAATTTTGTTTATAATATTATGCTAAATTGTATTTAGAATAATAAAATAAAATTGTGTTGAAAAAAAGAAAAGACTTGCAAGAAAAAAAAAATTAAAATCATAGTAATTGGTCTCATTATAATTTGACCTATTCGATCTTATTCATATTAAAATCAATCAGTTTTATTCTTATGATAATTGACACTAATTAAATAGAAACATAATCATATTAGATTACTCAAAAAAATTGAGTAAATTTCATAGATAGTCGTTTAAATTGTATTTTTTTATATATTTTTTAAATATAAAAAAATTGTATCAAAAGATATTTTTACTTACTATAAAAAAGCGTACCATTTTTTTATATATATATTTTTTTATTATAAAAGAAAAAAACATAATTCCTTTTGCTTATTTTTATTAAAATTTGTTGCTAACTATATGGACATAGGGTAATAATTTTTTATGTGTAGGGTATCAAGATCACGGGTGATAGTTCCTCTCTCTGAATATCCTATTCCCTCCGTCACACATAATTTGTCCTTATTTTCTATTTTCGTTCGTCCCACGTAACTTGTCATTTCTATTTTTGAAAATATAATTATGCACTTTAATTGCATTTTAAATTTTAAATTTTATAATTTTCTTAATTTTAATTAAACTATTTACTTATATTAATCTTAATCTATAATTATTTTTAC
Source organism: Andrographis paniculata (assembly GCF_009805555.1). NCBI lineage: Eukaryota > Viridiplantae > Streptophyta > Magnoliopsida > Lamiales > Acanthaceae > Andrographis > Andrographis paniculata. Next base: position 6,465,068 of record NW_026137587.1, read on the forward strand.
TAAATAATAATTATTTTTACTGATACACTTATTAATTACTTACTAATTATATTTTCCCTAAATTCTCGTGTCTACAGTAATACATTCATATTGTATGGGACGGTGGGAGTATTTAATTAATGAATGATTTATCAGGTCACTTTAAAATGAATGACATGTCCATGGCTGATTTGATTTATTGGTTAATTAAGAGGTACTTATTGCAAGGTTCGTTACACGTAACACCATAAGTAAATGTAGAAACGAAAGCTTTTTTTTTTTTTTTTAACATCTATGGTCACTAGTCAAGCGAGGTTTTTTTTTTTCTTTTTTTTTTTCTAATTTTATAAAAAGAAAATTTGGTCCATTATTTTGTTCATATTATTTTCAAAATAATCACAATTATTATTATGTTTGAAACAATGTATTTTGTAATATTTTAACAAGCTTTTCAAAACTAGTCAAGCGAGGTTACGATCGGAGTATCGGGTGAATTAATATTTTTTTATTTATTAGTTAGTTAATAATAATAAATTATAACATTATTTTATTATTTTTTATATATTTAATAATATTATTAATTAAATAATACTTTCTCCGTCATGCAAATATGTACTTATTTGACCGAGCACGAATTTTAATAAAAATGAATAATAATGATTATATAAAAATAATATAAAAATATAATAATTTTTTACTTAATGAGAATATTTTTCAATAACAATCCAAAAAGGAAAATGAGCATAAATCTGAACGACGGAGAGAATATAATATTATACATGATTAAAAATAATTAAAATATATATTTAAAAATTTATATTAAAAATATATATAATATAAATATAAATTCTTTTAGTGAATAATTTTTTTTTAATTTATTTATTTAAAATTAACATAAATTAATTTTTACAAAGTTTTAAATGTAAAAATAAAAAGGTTTTCAACAAGTCTGATGTAAATTAAATATATTTTGATTTAGTAAATTTTACCAAAAAATTAAAAAGTGTTAATTGTGACAGATAAAAATAAAAAATATTAATTAAAATGAGATAAAGAGAATAATATTTAAAATATTTAATTATATATTTTTTAAATTATATACATTAATTTCTATTTTAAAAATACTAACAACATTATTCATATAAAAATAATAATAAAATAATATTATAAGTTACCATTATTAACTTATTGATTTCTATTATCTTAAATATTGTACAACTAAACTAAATGTGTTAATTGTTTCAAGAGGGAGTGAATATTTAATTTTTATTCCTTATAAAATGTCTTCAAAATTTAGTTTTTAAATACTCCCTCCGTTTCATAACAAAATATTTATTTTTTCATTTTAGTACGTTCAATAACAAAGTATCCATTTTCTGTTTTAGTAACTATACTATCTACCTAACATTACAAATACTCTTACAACTTACAATATATTACACAAATGCTATTACCTTTATATCACACATACTAATAAGGTTATTTTAATCATTTATACTTTATTCCTACTATATCCCAATATAATACTAATATTTCTAAAACTATGTGCAAAAAGAAAATTAATATTTAGTTTCGGGACGGAGGGAGTATAATTAGTGGCATCAATTTGTGTTTTCGGGTTTTGTTTGTATTAGATTGGGTTGTGGATATATCAGAAAAATCTGTTGTCACTGACACAAATTTCAACGCCAAATCGAAAATTCTAAACTCAAACACGATATAAATATTTTCGAACAAACTTGGCATATGACACTGTTGATGCAATTTTTCAACAATAAAAAGTAAAATTCGAAAATAAAAATTATCTTCAAATTTGATAAATTAAATGCCTGAGATTAAGAATTTCTAGAATCCGTATGATACATAAATAAATTAGGAAAATAAAAACTATAGATTGAAAAGTAAAGTGGTGATCCTCAAAAGTAATTCACTTGAATTTGACTGTGGATTGAAGATAATTTTCCAGAATGGACCCAACTATTTAAATATTCCTTAAAGAAACGTTTCAGAATCGTCGCCTGGTTGGTTACAGCAACCGCCCACTAATTTCTCCTTCATTGACACGTGTTTTAACCGTCTCGCTAACCGCATAATCCAACCGACTAATCCAGAGACTAACTGATTGCTAGACCAAACGACTCATTGGCCACCCTACCAAGCGACCACCAACTGGTCTCTTGTCCGACCTCGTATCGTCCGTCTCATTTTTCTTCACTCCATTTCACTTGGTCCGACCTCTTTCTTTGTCACCCGACCTCATTTGGTCCGAACTCCTTATCAACCGACCTCCGTATCAGCCGACATCCGTCCGACCTCATTTGGTCCAACCACGGGCCAACCAACTATGGACCAACCGACCGGCCCAACCGACTGCGAACCATCCGACAGCGAACCAACCGACAGCAAACCAACCGACGACGAAACAACCGAACGTGGACCAACCGACGGCGAACTAACTGACCGGCTCTGTTTGCCTTATCTCCTTAAATGGAAAGCTGGCCCAACCGATTTCTTTGACTCAGCTGTTATCATTTATTATTTATTATTATTATTATTTTGTACGTAACAGACACAAAATACACTTGAAATTTTTAAAATTGATATGAAATAGAGCGGAATATCTGAAATTTTTTTGAATTTATCTAAATAAATCCGATGCAAAATATATTCCAAAATTGATTACTCCTTCCGTTTCACTTCTTATGTCTACATTTTTATTTTCGTTTGTTCGATTTATTTTGTCACTTTTTTTTTAAAAAAAAAAATTATATATTTCAATCTTATTTTAAAAAATTTAATTTATAATTTTTTTAATTTTAATTATGAGGACTATTTTTTTTAAATCCAATTTACTTCATTTTTTTTATTATTTTTTCTTTTTTGAATTTGAATTGACCTAATTTCTTAAAATTCAAACTTGAAAATTATTAAATCAAAACAAACTCAATTTTCGGATAGGTTTCAATACTGACACCCAAGTTCAAGTATAATCGATCTGTGATTATGGAGAAGCATGATAGCTATAGCTGTTCTTTCAACATTATTTTTAAATTTTAATTCTTTAAAAATAATAAAAAAACATACTTGTTATAAAAAATTAAAAAATCATTACAAAATAAAAAATTTAAAAATCAAACATTCAATTAAAATAATACTTCCCCGATCATTCAAATTTATATTCACTTTTGTTTTTAAATTTCTTTTTTTTTAAGTAAATATATTTTTATTTATTATTAAAATTCGTATACGATCAATGTGCACACATATTTTATATTTTTATACAATTTTTCGTACTATATATAACAAATAATTTCATTAAAAAAAAAAAAAAAAACGCTGTGTGGGAGCCAATATCTATTAGCGGCATCACAACTTCTTTCTACTAATCTCATCTCTACCTTGCTCCTCATGTACATCGTATTAATTAATTAAGGATTACGAAGAAAGAAGCTTAAGAGAAAGAAAAGGGCAGAGGTGGTGGCGGTGGCGGTGGTGGTCGGAGAATTAAACGTCAGTGGAAGGAAACTGCAGCAGACGATATTAAGAAATGAGTTGTTGGTGTATGAATATGAACATATGATTGAGGAGCGGCAGATAGGTAGGTAGGTAGGTAGGTAGGATGTAGGTTAGGGATCGATAGGAAAGGAGCTTGGAATTTCTAGGGTTCTTACAGGCCAGGCCCAGGGGAGATTGCTTTTCCTCAGTACCTCTAACCTACTGTCTCTCTCTAATCTATATATCTATATATATATATATATGAGCTTTAAGTCATGTCCATCACCAGTACTCTCTCTCTCTCTCTATATATATATAAGTATTGTCGTAGAAGAAGGATGAAAAACAACAGTAGTGAGTGAGTGGAATAAAAATTTATATTCGGACATGAACAGATCACAGACAAAAAACTTTGCTATCTAATGTTAATGTGTTTTCAGTTTTTCTGTCCTCTTTTATTTTTTAATTCGTAAGTTTAAATATTTATTAAAAATATAAAATTTACATAATAAAGATCTGTATTTCGGGTGTGTTTGTTTGGAGTTTGAATTTTGAGTTGGGATTTGAATAGTAAAAATTTTGAATTTGAATAGTTGTATAATGTAATATAAATAGGTGTTGATGTGATGTTTTAAATGTAAAATTGATTTTTAGTATAATATAAAAAATGAAAATAAGTGTTTGATTTGATATTTTTTGAAAAAAAATAAAAATAAATAGTGTATATTAAATCCGATCCCTCAAACAAACACACACTAAAAAAACAAACTAAGAACCTATACAATGGGAGTAATAAAAATAGCCACAAAAATTAATTAAGGTTTTGTTGACCTTACAAACTTTTAATCATTTAGCATTATTTATTTTTTAAAAAATATTATATTAAATATTAATTTTTTATTTTTTCTAAATATTCAAATTCTAAAAATTTATATCTAAACAAAGCCTAAATTAATTTTAAAAATGTATATTTATAAATTTGAAAAAAAATAAAAAAAATAAATAAATCATTGTATAAAAGAACATCTAAACTAAAAGGTCTTTTAAAATAGAGTCATTATATATATATATATATATGCTCTTTTAGAGTATTCTTTCATTTTAGTAAAAACGAAATTTATTTGATAAAGTTAAAAAAAATAAAAAATAAAAAATCAAATTTTAATTTTAATTTAGAAAATGAGAGAATCATAAACCCTTGTTTTAATTAAAAGTTTGTTCACAAATTTATGTATTTTAAATATCACATTTAATATATTTAACTTTATGTAAAGAATTACTCTCTCCGTGTGGCTATCGTGTTTCGTTTATTGTAGACACAAAAATTTATGAGGAGTTTAATTAGTAAATAATTAAAAATATATTAATTAAAATAATTATAGTATAATAAAAATAATTTTAAATTAAGATTAAAATAACCAATTAGTATAATTAAAATTAAAAAAAATTATAAATTAAAAAATTTAATATGTGAGTAAAGTATATAGATTTTTTTAAAAATAAATAACCAAATAAGTGAAACATACGAAAATAGAAAAAACAAACATGCTGACGGAGGAAATATATTTATTCATTGTTCCATCCGTCCCAAAAGTATAGTCTTATTGTATTGGGCACAACATTTAAGAATTGTTAATATTATATTGGTAGCTAGATAAAAAATAAGGATAAATAACTTTTTTACCCTTATGTGTAAAAAGTAATGACAATTTTATAATAATAATGAAAAAGTAAGAATAGTTTTATACTGATATAGTTATTTATAAAAATAAAACTATTATTTTGGAGCAGATTATTATATTGGAACGGATGAAGTATTATTTATCTTAAAAATAGTAAAACACGTACATATGTGTGTAAAACAATATAAGAGTTTGTTTTTTAATCCAAACTTTTTCAATTTTTTACTGTTTAAAGTTTAAATTTAAAAAAATATATATATTTTTTTTTTCACAAACATTTTATCAATTATTATTTAAATATCAAATTCAAATCATTTTTTTTTTTTTTCAAATCAACCAAAAGAAATAAACCCTAATTTCTCTCTGGCTACCTTTAACTATAAATAAAGATAGTTAATCCTAAAAATAAATTAAAGCAAGAGCCCTTTTAAGAGCAGCTTGTTTAATAATAATACTAATACTAATACTCATACTAATAGTATAGTATTTTTTCCGATTCACTTTTTTTTTATTTTTTATTTTTTTTATTTTATATATTCATATCAATATATTCATTTATTTTTTACACAGAGTCTATAAATATTAGTATTATATTGAGACAAAATAGAATTAAAGGTAAAAAAAATTGAATTAATTTTATTAGTATTGTATGATATAATAATAATGATATTTGTGTAATATAAAATTGATTTTTAGTATAGTATAAAAAATAAAAAATATATGTTTGATTTGATATTTTTTTGAAAAAAAATTGGATAAATAGTGAATTTAAAATCCAATTCCCCAAACAATAACACCATAATTATATTTTAAATTTTATATTTTTTAATTTTTTAATCTAAATTAAAGTATTTAATTATCTTAATTTTAATATATAATTAATTTTATTATACAATAATTATTTTTATTGATATATTTTTTAAATTATTTATTAATTATACTTTATCTAAATTCTGGTGTCAACATTACGAGAGGAAGAGAATAATAAATTGTGTTTGATTTGAATGATGGTGATTTGGGAAGAGGGTTCAAAAATCTGACAGCAAACTGATAATCCTTTTGGTCTTTGTGTAATAATGACCTCTTCACTTTCTACTTTTGGTGCTCCTTCCAATGGCCAATTAAATCAATCAATTGCCCTACCTGCCTTCTTTATAATAATAATAATAATATTACTTTTTCCGTCCCATATTATATGAGTGTATTAGACACAAAAATTAAATTTAAATAAAATATGATTAGTAAGTAATTAAAAATATATTTGTAAAAATAATTATTATTTAATAAAAATAGTTATAGATTAAAATTAAAATTAAAATAAATAAATAGTTTAATTAAAATTAAAAAAATTATAAAATTTAAAATTTAAAATACGATTAAAATGTATAATTATATTTCCAAAAATAGAAATGACAAATTACATGGGACAAACGAATATAAAAAATAGAAACAAATTATGTGAGACGGAGGAGCATTATTAATAATCTTTTTAAGTATACATTATTTATATATATATGCAAAATTTCATACTTATAATATACGACAGTTAGTAAGTGTACTTTGGGATCAATTATTATTATTATTATTAAGGGTTAGTGTTAAGCCTTCCTCCAGTGCCCACTTTGCAAAATGCTTTTTTTTAGGTCACTAACCCATGAATATTTTCCCGTTGATAATTATGCTCTTTATGACACGATAACCATTATATTAAATCAATCTCTCCCCCTCTCTCTCTCTCTCTCTATATATATGTGCATACGTGTAATTTTGGAAATGGGCCTTTGTGGGATTGATTGACAAGAAATTTTAGCGTGCGTTTGGAATAGATTTACTAAGGTTTTTACTGTATTTTCTGTTAAAAATAGGTGGAATACAATAAAATTCAGTCCTGACTTATAAAAAATTGTATGAAATTCTTCACTATTCTAAAACTATATAAGATTTTTTTTTTTTTTTTTTTTTTTTTATAGTTTTAAAAATATTATACTTCATCCGTCCAGCTAGAAAGTATACATATCTCTATTTTGGAGCGTCCAATTACAAAGTAAATATTTCATTAAATACCTCATTTTTTTCCACAAATACCCTTACTTTACATCACATCATTACTTTTACAAAAAAAAAAAGGACAAAAATATCATTTTACTACTTTTAACTACCAATTATAATTAAAATGTTATTATTTTAAACACTACCGCAAAAAATAAATATTTATTTTGTGTGTGGACGGAGAGAGTATTTAACAATATTTTTCGTCATTAGTTAACATTGATCTTGTATTTACTGAGTGTTTGAATTACATTCATAGTTAGAGTGCATGTAAATCACTATTAACTAATGACAAAATAAGAATTAAATATAGAATTTTGAAATTATAATGTAATTTAAAGCAGTTGTAAAATAAAAAAGATTTTGTATAATTTTCGTAAACTATAGTTGGATTTTATTAGCGGACAATAAAATACCTAATATACAGTATATCATTCATATCGTATTGAAAATATATTTAAAATATCAGTTTTTTATATACTGTAAATTTTGGTATAGTATAATATATAGTGTTAATTGTGGTATAGTAATGATATAAAATTCTGCATATAATAAATAAATACTCCCTTCGTCCAAAGTATTTATTTTTTCATTTTACTCCGTCCCATAACAAAGTATCTATTTTTCTATAACAAAGTATCCATTTTTCTATTATAGTCCGTCTCATAACAAAGTATCCATTTTTCTATTTTAGTCCGTCCCATAACAAAGTATCTATTTCCTTTTTTTTTAGTAAGTGTACTATGTACCTAACATTACAAATACCCTTACAACTTACAATATATTATATAAATGCCATTACCTTTATATGAAACATATTAATAAGGTTATTTTAGTCATTTCTACTTTATGCATAGTATATCACAATATAATACTAATATTTCTAAAATTACTGTAAAAAAACAAATGGATACTTATTTTTGGGAACGGATGGAGTATATTATTTGTATTATATAGATAAACAAAACACCAGTCTAAGGAACCAATCGGTGCCCAAAACCCTAACAACGTTTAGAATAATATAACACCAATTACAATCGACATAGCTGAAGGGTATACGTATACATACGTATGTATCTATATTATATTTATATATATATATATATATATATCTCCCCCACCAGGGCAGAACAGAAGTGTACCCCAACATGCACACAAAATCATAAACCAACAAACAAGACATTCTTCTACTGCTCAGCTCAGGGAATCTTATCTTATATACATATATAAGCAAAGTGGCCTGGGAGAAAACCAAAACAAAAAGCTAAGATCAATTATTTATTTATATTAATTTACTTACTTTATATTTTTTATAAAAGAAAAGGAAAGAAAGGAAGTGAAATGAAAATGGGAAAGTTGTGGATAGAATTGGAAAAATGTCAAACCCTAGAGAGCTGGCATGAACACGTACAGTGCGTAGTGATCTATACTTGCTGGGGCTATTCATGGGATATGATGAGCTTGCATCTTTCCCAAATTAATACTACTCCTACTATATACACACATATATATATATATATATATTGATTGCAGCTTATCGTTTTCCCGGGACAGCCCCACCACACCCCCCCCCCCCCCAACACCCCACCCCACCCCACATATACACACCATTCATTCATTGTTGTAACTTGTACGTGCGTACATTGGAAATTCTTTAGTTAATTATAATACGTGACAAGACTGGCTTCTTATATAACCTATATATATATATATATAGGGCCAATGAATAGAAGGGCCCTGATGATATATATCGATTATTTCTTCAAATATTAGTTAGGTAATTAATTGTTGATCAATGGTGGTGGCCGATCGAGTGAGAATGTGAAGTTAATTATGGGGCCACCCCCACCCCACCCCACCCCCAGCTGGGAAAATATCTATGTATTGGATGGATATCAATATCATGGCTTGTTTCTGGCCGACAGTACTATTGTATGTGTCTAATTCATTTATATTTATTCTCTTCCATATTTACGTACTACCTCATCTCATCTCAGCTCAGCTCACACTAATGGATGGATGGATAATCAACCTCATGCATCATCTGAGGTTGAAGATTAATGTTCTTTTCTATTCTTCACTATCTGTCTAGGGTATTTAAGAATATTATTAATTGAGATATATATATATATATATATATGCCTTGTGTTTGGGTGTCTTTTGACGTAATCAGATTCATTCTATAATATGCTATGCTCTAATTTTAGATTTGCTATGTACAACTTGATGAGGCTGCAGCAAAGATAATATCCAAATTAAATTTATGCACCTATAGGGAAGTAAATAATATACATTCGGCCTTCAAATCGACACACCTCACAAACTTGAGATACTTTTAAACTCTTATCAAACTTTTGGCTATTACAAGAATGAATATACAGCAACTCGAATCCAATCCTTGTTATTTCTGCATTTTATGTTCTGTGACAAACACGCATTATTTCGATCGTTTTACAAGTGCAAAAGAGAGAGGAAACTAATACACACTATATATATATAAACAAGGTTGGATCTCTCTCAACTATTTTTAAGGGTTGAGGAGGAGGTTGCCTTCCTTGATGAGCACAAATATGCTGCCTCCATCTCCTCTTGAAATTCTAAGGTCATTGTCGAGGAATGTGGTCAGCAGCCACGACTCAACATTTCTATTAGAGACGGAGAATTTAAGGGGTGGTTGGTTGGAAAGGGTTCTTGCCACGGAAGAAGCTGTGTCTTGTACAGAGGTGAGCAAACCTTTGACTGGTGTGAGATCAATTTTTTGCCCAAGAAATTCGACATTTTCTGGCAATTCGATTGAATCTGTCAGCTGGGGTGTCCCAATGATGCCTTCTTCAAACTTGAGCTGCACCTCAGATTTAAGAACATTAGATATACAGCATAATGCATTACGGAATTCAATCAAAATGCAATCCTTAGATTGCGTAAAGGAAATTAAATATTGCAAGAGAGCACAAAACAACCTGCACTCGCTTTGGACTCCTCACTTCAAATTTAGCATTTGTAGTGATTGAAGTGGTTGCCCCTGGCCCAGCAAACTGGACAGAGTTTTGTACGGTGAAATTCTCGGAGTCGATGGTCTGTGATATCTCCTCAACCTTCACCAGTGGCAGATTTGCACTCCGTGATAACAGAGGAAACAAACCACTAAATGTTGTGTACCTGCAATGCTCAATTGACAAAACAAATAAGATTCACAAGCTGAAACATTGAATAGGAGTATTAGAGATATGCATCAAGCTTAATTACAGGGCTGCTGTTTGTTTTCCTCCAATTTGCATGCTATAGACTGAGGTTAGATATGCATCTCTAACTAAATAACACAAATTTGCAAGGCAAAGGAAACACCAAATACAAGCAGAATGGAAAGCAGAATGTCAAAAATAGTTGGATGAGCAGCAGACATTGGATCCAATGATTAGCATAGTGTCAGCAACAAGATGAAAGTCACATTGCCTATGTGCACAAACATAAAACTAACCCTAACCTCTAATATCTAATAACTTAAGCATGAGACCAACACAACTATCTTTAAGTTAGTGTAATCTATGATAGTGGCTCAGCAGCCATCCACATTTGCCATTGCCAATCCCCAGTTTTGAAAATATTGAAAATCACAAGCGTGAAGCTAATACTACAAACACCAACAGATTAAATCAAGCATACTTCAGGCAACCCTACAGATTGACATGGCATAAATCTGGTGGGTGAAATTATCTACAGCATATATGAACATATAAAACAAGCAGCAGATAACCGTACGGCGACGAGGTAAATCTTAACTGCAAACTCAAATCAATCCAACCACGAAATCAAAACAGTTTCGCACACAAAAATCACCGGCAAAACAATTTGAACCTTCTTTCTCACTAATATATATATTGAACAATTGAAGACAAAAGGAATAACCATCTACTCCGAACTTACACAAGGATCCATTTCCCGTTGAGTAAAGACAAAGCCTCGGTCGGAGCAGGGGTTGGATTTTTAGCCTCCAGCTGAGTGATGAGCTCCACAATCTCCGCCCTAGTTTCGCTAGAGGCAGTCAATCCTCTGTTCGTTCCATAGAAAGAGTCCACCAACTGTTTCTTCAATACATCAATTTCCGACGGTTTCTCCTCCACCACAGCCACTCCTGGCGGACCCGCAGGCTCCTTCTCGACACCCCACTCGTCGTCGCTCACCGCCCTAAAAACGAAACTCTGCCGCGAATCCCTACCTTTCCTTATCGAAACTACCGGAAAATCAACCCGATTAACCGGTGAAACAGCAGCACACGCCACCAATTTCGAACACTGCGACGAATTCCTGAAGTTCACACAAGGAAACTGATTGACAGAAGCGATTGACGCCATTGCTACAGATGATTCTAACAAAAATAGAAGCAAAGGATTCCAAACCGAAGGGAAACTCATCGGCCGAAACCAAAGTCTTTTATACTCATCCTTGGCACCATACTTCGGAAGGTAGATGAAATGACATTCTCACCCTTACACTCATACCAACTTCGCATATGCTCACAAGGGTATTACAGTCTTTCCGATATCGTGAGGCGAAGATTGACTTGTGTAGTTTCTAGAACACTCGAATTTTTAATTTAATTTAATTTAATTTTTTTATGTGACCCCAAATGTTGCACATTCACCAACTTCAACAATTAAATATGAATAAATTGATTACGTTAACTTAAGTAAGATTAAGATCAACAATAATATAAATTGAGTAGTTTTGGATCAGTAAAAATTACTTAATTTATTAATTCACGCAATTTGTGCCATTAACAAACACGCAATCACGTGCATTGTGCCGTGCAACCGAGGTTCCACTTGTTCAAATATTTTTGGAACGTTTTATTTTATTTTATAAAAAAAAAATGGAAAAAATGATGTTACATGCTTATTAATATTATACTTATTAAGATATCTATTTTAATTGTAATTATTATTAGTATTATTATCATCAAATCATTAGTATAAAATAATCCTACATAGGTGGGCTTAATATTAATAAAAAAAAGTCTGTGGGCTAGATTCTATTTTATAAGAACAGCTGCGGAGTACCGTCCAAATAAATTAGCCCACCCAATACGATAACTAATGGGCCGGAGTTTATAAAACTAATATATAAAAAATATGGGTAGTACATATATTGTATGAATTTGAAAACATTATATTAAAAAAATAATAAATAAATAAATTGTATTCAGAATATTATACTTCCCCGTCTGCTAAGTGTGTAGAGACAAATAATAAACTATAAATAATTAATAATATATTAATAAAATAATTATAAATTAATTTATTTAGTTAAAATGGAAGATTTATAAATTAAAAAAATTAAAATGATCTTAAAATATATTTTTTTTTAAAAAAAAATGATAAAATAAATGGGAGAAATAAAAAAAAATAGACACAGTAAAGGAGATAGAGTATTTAATACTTATTTTATTTTTAAAACTATAGTTATTTAATCTCATACTTATTTTACTTACAAAAAGACAATCAAAATACAAATAGACTACACCTACATTTAACATATTTTATACACAAAACATACAATTAAAAAAATATTTTCATCTAAAAAAATCAATTTAAAAATAAAACCTCAAAAAAAAAAAAAAAATCTCAGATTTTTGTTTGGGTTGAATTAAGTTATGCAAATTCATAAATAAATTTGTGGTTGGGACAATCATATATATTGGGTAGTGTTGTGTATGTCCTGTGTCCCACCACGAAGCTGAATGCTTAAATTTGATAAGCACATTTCAGTGCAACTATACATACATATATATACAGGTTTGCGCGTGCATTAATTCTCGCATCTAACAAAGTGAATTTAAATGCCCACTCCATCATCAATAATGGAGATAACTTATAAAATTTATGTGTCTCAGATAAGCATCACCATTTTATTTATTTATTTATTTGTTTATTATTATTATTATAATATTGTGTATTGGCAAAGATTTTAATATAAAAATAACACAAATTGCACAAGACGTAAGAGAATAAATATACATGAATAAAGTTATAATCGCCATTTTACAAATATAATTATCTAAAGAAATTCTTATCCTCATTCCTAACTATATATTTTTATCTAACAGTCCATGTCATAACCAATATGCCACCAATAATTGAATTTAATTTTTGTTCGAAATATTATTTTTGAGTTTAGAGAAAGACTTTTCAAAAAAAGAATTTCTATTCAATTTTTATTTTTATTTTAATTTTTATTATTTTACTATTCTCACTGTAATTTAAAATTTAAAAACACTTGCATTATGTATAAACCCAACTTTAATCGTTGACATTCATGAAACAATACAAAGAGAATAAATTAGAACTCCAATATACATAATTAAAATAAATTACCCTCGTGCTAATTGTGATTATATTCGTATTCTTCGTGTTTTTTTTTTTTTTTTTTCCAAATCTAAAGCCTACCAATTTTCCTAATTTTTCTTTTCCTTTATTCTGTTATAAACCATGTTTTTATTGAATCATTTATTGGCCATGTAAGAACATGTTCATTATTAAAAAAATAAGTAAACAAGAGATCTATTAAATTATAGGTAGAATAAGAATAAGATAGCAAATTGAAATATACTATCAGTAATGTGATACTTTTGAAGGTAAAGGCGAGATATCGTTCTCACAAAATATAGAGTATGTTTACAATTTTTTATATTTTAAATTTGTGTACATATATAAATATGAAAAAAATATTATAGATATATATATATATATATTTATAAATCTTAAAACCCATCTAGACACACCATGTGGAAGAGAAATAAAAATAGAGCTTACTATCACTACATTATAATTTTAGTCAATATTTAATAAATGAATAACTGAAATTTGGAAGGGGTAAGGAGCTGAATTTTTTTACAGATAATTAATTATAAAATCATATTACATTAAATAATTAAATAATTAATTATTTAATTATTGAATTAACCCATCAGCATCTCTGCACCTGATCCATCGCCTTAAATTTGTATGGACGATGGGGCATGCAATTACTTGGTCGGAATTTTATATCTGTTCATGAACCTGTCTCTTTCTCGAAACTTCCTCAATTGATATGCACGTGTGCATCGTTTTATTCTCAAATATTACCCCTACATAATATGCAATTATGTATATATATTTACAACACTATTTTTAAACACTTTATTTAATTTTTTTTAAAAAAAAATGAAAATTTACCTTTAATCTAATTTTATTTTAAAAATGTTAAGAGTGCACATACTTATATATATATTATTAATTAATAATATCATAAATTTTAAAAATATTTATATTTATATAAACAGAATCATAATAATTGAAACACAAAAATTTTAGTTGAGCATATGCTTCTTCTATCCACTAATAATAAATACTCCTTCCGGTCGTATTACAGTTACGGTAGACACGAGAAATTAGAAAGATATAATTAGTAAATTATTTAAAAATTAATTACAAAATAATACAAATAATTATAAATTAAAATTAAAATAACTGATTAATTTAATAAATTAAAATGTAAATACTTTAAAAAAAAATGACATAACATGTGGGATGAATGAAATAAAGAGTGTCACACATGATATGATATGTTGGACGGAGGGAATATATTTTATTGTTACAAATTGTTAAAATAAAGAGTTTGTAACTCAAATCAGATTTTATTATTATTATTATTATACATGCTGTATAATTTTTAATAAAAATATAGAGTATTTATTTTTAAGTTTATTTATTTATTTTATTTCAGTCATATTAAGTGCTATTTAGATATTAATTTCTTACACATATATTGTAAAATGTCGATGCCACAACTCATTACCGTTGTCAGTTTTTTCAAATTACTTATCTATTGTGTTTCCGACCAACCATTGAATATGTTTCTAATTTGTCAAAATAAATAACTTGTAACAATTCATTGTAATGATTTGATTGTAGAATTGCAAAAGAATTTTATAATTCAAACTTATGGTTTCTATGTTTTTTAATTGTCAAGCAGACATACAATAGTATAAAAAATTAAATATTTTTGATAAATCAAAAACTCTTACAATTTCATTTTATTTCCAACTACGAGCGTGGAAATTCAACAAGCATTGATTTTTTTTGTTTTCAATAAAAATTTAATAAATAAAGACAAGCAATATTGAATTTCCGTTTGACCAGAAATTAAGAAGATTAGGCCATGGGATGAGTACTTATTAGACATTGTTTTAATTAATAACATTATTGAAACTATATAAATATTGAAGACGAAAAAACATGCAAAATAAAATAAATGTTAAGACTTGAATTTATTCATTTTTATCAAATTTATTTTAATTGGAAATTAATAATTTTCATACCTGGCTATCCTATTCCAGTGTAGACCCCCTAGGCCCTTCACCCTAATATTGTATAGATCAATAATGATTTTATATTATTGTTTATTAATATATTCATTACACTATCACTACCAAAAAATAAAAATAAAATAAAATAGTATAGTAGTAACGGAAAAAAGGAATTTAAAGACAAAAAAATTTGTTACAAAATTAATATTTTTTTTAGTGTATATATAACCACAATTATATTAAATTTGTAATTAATAATAACCAATCAAAATCACGTTTACGCAGCAAACATACATCTTTGTTCAACGGCATGACTAACATGATGGTTGTATATTTTCCTAAATATTCAATTTTGACTAAAGAAAGTCACCGATAGAATATTGTAATATTGTGACCATATATATTCAATTTATGACATAATATTAATTACGAATTGAATTTCTCCACGTAAGCTAGTTGCCATCACCGCCATTGGATTGCTGAGGTACTGAGATGCCGACACGTGGCGAGAAGTTACTTGGTAAGTTAAAGGAAGCTTCCTTAATTGTGTCTCAATTCCATAAAGCCAATACTTTTCAAAAATCGTCATGCAATTTAAATTAAAATAAAAAATAAAAAATTCAAATTATAGTAATTCAAAATTTTGGTCATGGCAAAAGTACATATTTATATTTATATTTATATTTTTATTTTTAAAAATAAAATGGAAAATTCAAATACTGTCACAAACGTAGACACGGCTATACTTTGAAGACACGCAATTACATTTCAACAAATTAACAATTCGGAATGTCACGTGCGATAAATCGGCACGTGCTGGACGGAAAGTTAGCAGCCTCCGTCTAGGTCAAGAAGCCTGCACAGAAGCCATCACTGGAGCGTGGGCCCCGCTTCTCCAATAATAAATTTGGTCCAATTTAAAAAGTTTTGAAATATTATTATTATTATTATTTTTAGATCAACTACTATGATTTTATATATTTTTTTAATAGAAAAAAAATCACTATCAATATTTTTTAATTTAATTGCTATGCTTTGGTAAGCCATATTATATTAATATTTTATAGTAAAAACTAATATCCTTACTATTCAAATAAATTTGATGATGTGGTCGCCGTAAAATTAAGCATGTCTATTCACACAAGACTCAAGAGCACGTTGTAAAAAAATATGGGTGTGCTAATATCTTTGAATTTTGAATTGAGATTTGAATAATAAAAATTTTAAATTAAAAAAATGTTACGATGTTATATAAATAAATATTGATATAATATTTTAAATATTAAAAAAATAAAAAATACATATTTAATTTAAAATTTTAATTTAATATATATTTTTTTAATATAAATAGTACAAATTCCTCACAATCCTTCAACCAAACACACCCATGTGAATAATATGAAAGAGATGTATTTTTGCATGTTAATACTCTTTCATCTAAGTATGTAATAAATTTTTCTACACAAATTTTTAATATATATTTTTAATAACGAATAAAATATAGAAAGTAATACAATTTTTTTTATTATTATTATTGAAAATTTAAATAAAAACATTTCATGACAATAAAAAAAAGGATAGATTTGGATGAAAAACACAAGTAAATGAGTAAATGTTTTATAAGAATATATATATAGTAAATAATTTTAACTTATAAATAATCAATATATTTTTAATTTTTTGTCGAGCAAAAGAAGTTATTATTTAATTTAATAAATATAATCCCTATATTAATAAAATATTTATATTTTTTAAAATATATGTATAAGTTAAGTAGTTAAATACATTTCGAACGAGGGAGTATTAATTTAAGTGTACAACATCCAAACATACTTATTTTTAAATTTAATTTAAACTTTTAATTCTTTGAGTTAATAACTTTAATAATTTGTCGGATCTTGCAACTTGAGTGGGTCCATGTAAAGTGGTCCATGTGCACTGTCCACAGGCTAGCTTTCCACTTCAGAGGACTTCAGTGGGCCCCACTGGTAAAGGGTTATGATTTATGCTCCTATTACTATTATTAATTTTTGAAAAGTAAAAATTACTATATATTGTACTCTTTTCGTTATTTATTAAAAATATATTGGTAAACATGAGTAAAATAATTTAATTAAAAATTAAAAATTATAAAATATAATTAATATATATAATTATATTTTAAAAACAATAAATATATAGAACGATGAGGATATTAATTTTTTTAACCATCCTAAAAATATTAATTGATAGTAATAACTAGAAAAGTGATTAACCATGTTAAAAGATTTCCAAATATAGAATTTCATAATCACATATAAACTCAAATAATTTATTCATTACACCTAAATAGGGTGGTTCAAGTCCGGGAGCTCAAGAAGAGCTGCCATGTTCCTCTATAAATTGCCCTGCAAGAATTTTACAATTCACCAAACCAAAAGCAAAAACTACTTCAAAATCCAATCACTCTCTCTCAAGAACACACACACAAAACAAATAAAAAAATAAAAATGAAAATGACAAGTTTCCCAGTGATCGACATGGAGAAGCTCAACGGAGAAGAAAGGGGAGCAACAATGGAGCAGATAAAAGACGCCTGTGAAAACTGGGGTTTCTTTGAGGTACCACCGTACATATTTTCTTACACAAATTAAATATTTCTTGAGGTTTCTGTTTAATTGATAATCTGACAGTACTGTTTAACTATGTCCGTACGTGAAGATTCTGAATCACAGCATAGCGCCTGAGTTTCTGGACAGAGTTGAGAGGATGACGAAGGGGCACTACAAGAGGTCCATGGAGCAAAGGTTCAAGGAAATGGTGGCCAGCAAGGGCCTGGACTCCGTCCAGTCGGAGATCGACGACCTGGACTGGGAGAGCACCTTCTTCCTCCGCCATCTCCCCCAATCCAACATCTCCGAGGTCCCGGACCTCGACGATGAGTACAGGGAGGTGATGAGGGAGTTCGCGGCCCAGCTGGAGAAGCTGGCGGAGGAGCTCCTGGACCTGCTCTGCGAGAATCTTGGACTGGAGAAGGGTTATCTGAAGAAGGCCTTTTGTGGCTCCCGAGGGCCGACCTTCGGGACCAAGGTTAGCAACTACCCGCCGTGTCCGAAGCCGGACCTCATCAAGGGACTCCGGGCCCACACCGACGCCGGCGGCATCATTCTCCTCTTCCAGGACGACAAGGTCAGCGGACTCCAGCTCCTTAAGGACGGCGCGTGGATCGACGTGCCGCCCATGCGCCACTCCATCGTCATCAATCTCGGCGACCAGTTGGAGGTACGTACTCAGCCTAACTCTCGCACTTAATTTGCCTCAGGTTTTTTTTTTTTGAGCTCTTTTGACTATTAAGCCAATTGCGTCACATCAAATTACTTTAAATTTAAATATTGAAAAACAGAGTCATGAAGTATTTTTAAATTGAAGATTTAAATATTTAAAATAATATTTTGAAGTATTTAAATAACAATTTCAGAGACTTCAGTGCTGTTAATTTTCACAAAAATCACATAAAACAAAATACTAAATTCATTATTATTTCTAAAATTCTAAAACCCCAACAATCTCTGTTTAAGCAGGCAGTCTTATCTTTTTCGCATAGTTTATAAAAGTAATAAAAACACGGGTAAAAATACGTAACATTTTCGGCAACGAGTCAGTCTTGGTCATTTTCAGTTGTGATATATATATATATACTTTATTTTATGGAGGAGATCAATTATTTATATTAAAATGATGGATGTAAATAGATGTCATATTATATTTATATTTTAAATAAAGATAAAATATTACTAATATTCATATTTTTTTTAAAGAAGTTCCGCTCACAACAACGAAAAAGTGATTCGGAAACATAAAGAATTAGTTAAGTATTTTAATATAATAAGTTGTGTATGTGTAAATTCTTGGCCGGCACATTACATTGAGGATTGATTTTTGTTAGATGATCGAAACGAAGTTTAAATTATTAAGGATACATATCATTAATTATTTTTCTAATATATTAGAGTTTTCAATAATTTTGTTATTGGAATTGAAGGTGATCACGAATGGAAAGTACAAGAGCGTGATGCACAGAGTGATCGCGCAGACAGACGGCGCAAGAATGTCGATCGCATCATTCTACAATCCGGGCAGCGACGCGGTGATCTATCCGGCGCCGGAGTTGGTGGAGAAAGAGTCGTCAAAGCAAGAAATGTACCCGAAATTCGTGTTCGAGGACTACATGAAGCACTATCTCGGGGTGAAGTTCCAGGCGAAGGAGCCGAGGTTCGAGGCTTTCAAGGCTATGGAGATCAACTCTGGCCCCAATCTGCAGGGGCCAATTGCAACTGCTTAAATAATTAGTAATTCCATTCATTATTACAATTATTCATGCATACATACATACATACACACAAGTTTGTTTAAGTTTAAAGTTTGTAGTAGTAATCATGTGTGGTATATATCATATATGGTACAGGGAGAAGATATATCCGTGTATGTCATTATTTATGTGTGTTCTTATTATTACACGTGATATTGTGGGCTTGGGTTTTGGTAAGAAATAAGAAATGGAAAATGTTTGCACACAATTCCTCCCATTTTGATATATGATAATGATGATATACATATATATATATATATAGTAGCCACCTGAAAATCTGATCTGTTTATTCATAAAGATAATCAACATATATTTTTATATAAATATCATAAGATGAGTTATAATATAGCATAAATATACTACGATAGTATATAATATATGTTAATTATTTTTACATGATCCGATCAAATCAACACCGAATCTGCCTTTTATATATATATATATATATATATGATTATGGGATCTTGATTTCTAATCTTGATTTCTAATCTTTGAGTAGGAATATGTTACATGATATGTCTTCTTTCCATGGGAACAGAATAATTGCACAAATTAGGAGGAGTAAAATGTTGTGTTTTTTGTGGGTTGAGTGTAGGAGGTCCATGGAGCGACAGTCCTGGACTAAACCCACCAATGATTGATGTGGGCATGAGTGACTCTGGAACTGGAAGTGAGTGAGTGCATCTCATTCTCATGACAGTTCATGTGGGAAGGTGAAATAATAAATCAGTCAAAAAGATTAGTTTGAATTGACTAACAATAATACTCTCCCTGCATCGTACTCGAATTAATGTTCTACTTTTTTATTTGAAACGATCAATAATTATTATTCTATTTTCTTTTTTAAATACAAAATTTTACATTTTTATTTTCATTCATTTATTATTTTTAATCTCTACTATACAATTAAGGACAAATTTGTCAATTCATAACAAAAAGACAATCACCTAAAAAATCGTACAAATATACTTTAGGACAATAGAAATTGGACGGAGGAAGTAATAATATTTGCATTAATTATAAAATATGTTGTAATAACATACTATGATCACGGAACACTCATTTAATATGTCGAAATTTTCACGTCAGATCCTACAGTGTAGTCAAATATATCAAAGTTCATTTTTGACATGTGCTATCATACCTAAAGTTGAAACTACCAAAATTATTTTGGTGTATATATATATATATTTCTGTATACCAAATATTATAGATTCATGCTCCATAACAGATGGTCTCTTATAATAGCGAGAGAGGTGAAGCAGTAACTGTAAAATTAAATTATTAAGTGATTAAAAAATTACATATCTGTCATTGGATCAAAATTTTAACTACTTCTATTATAAGTTTTGATACAATAAAAAACTTATATTTTATCCATCTGTGTTGCTGCACAAAATTGCAGTCAATGAAAACAGGCAAAAATAAATTGATGGATAATGAAAATTTGGAGCTTAACACAAAATAGAAGCAACCAACGAGAGAAAGGGTCCCCTCCAATCAATCTTATCTTTATCCAAAAAAAAAAAAAAAAAAAACAAAATCTTTGTTGTGATTTTTAGACCAAAATGGATTTTCAGGCCTAATAATCCTTAACTATGACTGTTGCAAGATTTGATCAGAATTGGTTATAGATGCAAACCAAGCCTAAATTTTAATTTTTTGGACTATTCAATCCAAGGTTGGGTTGACTCCAGTTTGGGTAAAATGGGCCTACTGTTTGGGCTATCAAATTGGAAGAGACCAGACCTTTTGCTCACGTCCGAGGTTGCCTCTACGTTGTCACAGTATGAAACCACACGATCCATAATTCAGTCTACATACATACATATCTATTGAATGTATGTAGACGGAGTTCGGGCAGAGCACATCCACTAAACAACGGTGTTCAGTCGCCGCATCCTTTTATGAACCAATCTTAAGTTCTTAATTTGATATCACTTGTAACCATGCATGCGTGCGTGCGTCCCGATTCATCAAAAATATAAAACGTCGTCGTTTCAGCAGTTTGTCGTGATGAATCTGGACAGTTTTCTTCTGAAGGTTCACTCTCACTGTCACGTGTAAAAAGCCTCTACATTTATCTTAATTAAGCTATATAATAATATATCTGTATGTATTTATATATATATATGCACATTCATTTTATACGTGAAACAGAAATTTGATGAGGATTCCGGTGAGATTCGCGGCGGAGTTTGACGAGCTGTCCAGAGTACGGCCTTGCCAGAGTAGCGGAAGCGAGCATTCCGCTGATTTGTCCGATCTGGTGAATTCGTTTCTCGAAGAAGAAATTGGGGAACAGAGACGAAACGAAGGTGTTGCAATCGACGACGATGGCGATTTGGAAAGCAACTCGGAAATTGAATCTCGAGCTTCGTTGGAGATTCTATTTGATTGCGAAAACGACGCCGTTAGAAGAGGCGTTCGTGCAGCGGTGGAGTCGGAGTACATTCAATTAGTCGCCGGCGGTGGAAATAGCTCCTCCTCGTCGCCGGATTTCAAACGGCGGTTGATGCATCGGCTGCGCAGCAGAGGCATCGATGCTGGTAATTTCTTCAATCCTAAAACACAAAATCAATCAAAAACATCAATTAGGTTTTCAAAATCCATACATCGAGGAATTCAGATTTCAAATTAGGTTTTCTATCAAATTGCAGGCCTCTGTAAATCAAAGTCTGAGAAAAAAGGTGCGCACACGCACGGGAGGTACGAGTTCGTCGACGTGAACGCCGGCGATTCTCGCTACGTAATCGAACTATTTCTCGCCGGAGAATTCACCATCGCTCGTCCTACCGACGGCTACCGCGCCCTGCTGGACATCTTCCCCCAAATATACGTCGGCAAGGCGGAGGAGCTGAGGCAGGTGGTGCAATTAATGTGCCAAGCAATTAAGAGGTCGATGGCTGCCGTCGGAATCCTGGTGCCGCCGTGGCGCCGCCTGGCGTACATGGAGTCAAAGTGGTTCGGGTCACATCAACGGACCACCAATGAAATTTCAACCCGGAAGGGTTCCAAGATGAACGGTCCAGATTTGTTTGATTTGGAGAGGGTAAGATCTGGGCCTAGCCAGGCCCAGGCCCAAGGGATTATATTAAACTGCCGACACGAATTTGCTGCCAGGACACCTAGCCAGGCCCAGGCCCAAGGGAATACACTAAACTGTCGACACCAATTCGCTGCCAGGACACATGGCAGAATGGGAAACCTGGCAACAGTTTTAAATTGACAATCCCTGTATTCTAGATGTAAATTTAAAATAATATTGAGCTCTATAATATAGTGCCTCCGTCCCACACTAAATAGTGATATATTAATGTATATACAAAAAATTAGATAAAAATATAATTATTAAATAATTAAAAAATATATTAATAAAAATAATTATTATATAATAAAATAATTATATATTAAAATTAAAATAATTAAATAGTTTAATTATGATTAAAAAATTATAAAATTTAAAATGTGATTAAAGTGTACAATGATAATGACAAATTGTGCGAGACTAATAAAAATAAAAAATAAAAACAAATTATGTAGAATAGATAAAAATAAAGACAAATTATGTATAACGAATAAAAATAAAAAATAAGAACAAAGTTATATGGACGGACTCCAATACATGATTTTGGGTAAAAATGTTGATGAAGTAAAACAAGATACGGATTCGTACCTGTCTTGTTTTTATCATAAAAGTTTCCTTTCAAGCATATGATTAATATTTGTTTTCCACAAAAAAATTTAAGTGACTAGTGACAGTGATTGGAAGGGAAGTGTATATTTACTTATTTTTATTCAAGTAATTTAATAAATGAAATGTGATATAAAAATTAAATACTTTATTTTAAAAACATTATAAAGTGTTTTGAAACAATAAAGCATTATCTTAATAGAGACTTATACAAAACATTACAAAAATCTTCCAATGGAATGTACCTTAAAATATATAGCAAAGTCAACTCATCTCTATAGATATATACACACTAAATTAGGAGGAATATAATCGTCTGTCATTCAATTAATTGATTAATTTGAATAAAACCCCAATCATCTCTCATCCGATTCACCAAAACCACAAAAAAAAAAAAAAAAAAAAAAAAAACAAACAAACAAAAAAATTCAAACAACGAAAAACACCCCCACGACACAGACGTCATCTCCTCTCTCACCGCCGCCGGCAGCCGGCATCACCGCCACCGACACAAAAAAATGCGGCGGCAATAATAACCTAATCCCCTCCAAATCCATAATCCAACGGCGGCGATGGATTCGCAGTGGAGGGAGAAGAAGCTGTACCCGATCGTGGGAGCATTCGCCATTGTCTCCCTTCTCTACCTCAACTTCAAAGACAATCTCCATTTCACATTCCCGGAGGTTGTCCGCAATCTCCCCGAGATGGGCTTTGTCGGAGTCAACCACACGCGCTTCCTGCTCCTGGATGACGCGGCGGCGCGTGAGTTCTACGTCAACGGGTGGAACTCCTACTGGCTGATGGAGGAGAGCGCCCGCCGCCACGGCCCGGCGAGGCGTAGAGTTTCGGAGATGCTGAGGAAAGGGGCCGACCTGGGGATGACCGTTTGCCGCACTTGGGCCTTCAGCGACGGCGGCGGCGGCGGCGCCGACGCCCTCCAGCTGAAACCCGGCGTCTTCAACGACCGGGTTTTTAAGGTCCGATTATCATAACCAACAAAAATTGGAAATTAAAAATAAAATTGAGAATCATGAGAATGATTGTGAATATTCCTCAGGCATTGGATTATGTTGTAATGGAAGCAAGGAGACATAAAGTCCGACTGATTCTGAGCCTGGTGAATAATCTGAAAGCTTATGGCGGGAAAACTCAGTATCTGCAGTGGGCAGAGGCTGTGGGAATCAACGTTTCTTCCAAAGATTCATTCTTTTCCGACCCCTCCATCAAAGCCTATTACAAGTCATATGTTAAGGTTAATTAGGCCTTATGTTAGTTAAGGTTACTTAGTTCTTATGTGGTTTAGTTTATTACAGTTTACTTAGTTTTTGTCACATTGCAGGCTATCTTGACTCGGAGGAATTCCTTCACCGGAGTGAAGTATTCCGATGAGCCGTCGATTTTCGCATGGGAGCTCATGAACGAGCCCCGCTGCGACTCCGTTTCATCTGCCCCTACCCTTCAGGTACATATATATATATATAGTGATTAATCGATTAATCGAAAGGCACTGGATTGAATTCAGTTATGTGTTCGTTATACGGTTGCACAGGCTTGGATCGCGGAAATGGCAGCCTATGTGAAAAGTTTGGATCGAAATCATCTCGTAACCATTGGCCTCGAAGGATTTTACGCGTCAAAATCATCAAAAAACTACGAAACGAATCCAGGGGACTGGGCTGCATCCCTTGGATCCGATTTTCTAAACAACTCGGCTATAAAAGACATCGACTTCGCATCAGTCCACGCCTATCCGCATAGCTGGTCAGCCGCTTCGAATTTTATAATTTTACCTGTTGTACTGTCATCTCATTACCTGCCTAAAATGTTCGTATCCCTCAGGATTCCGGAAGCGAAGTTGGAAGCAAAAGTGAAGTACCTTTCGAAGTGGGCTGATGCGCACATAAGCGATGGCGAGAACTTGCTGAAGAAGCCGGTGCTTTTCACAGAAGTAGGCGCGCTATCGACAATGGAGAAGGCTGGATTGTACGATAGAGATGTTCTATTTAAGACCATCTATGACAAAATTTACAACTCCGCAAGGAAAAGGGGGGCCGGGGGCGGAGTTCTTATATGGCAGCTGTTGGTCGACGGGGTCGAGGAGTACAGCGACGAGTTCTCCTTCGTCGCAGGGACATTCCCCTCGACGCGCAAGCTGATTCTACACCAATCGTGCAGGTTGCGCTATGCGTCAAACGACACAGAACGCTGCATTTATACATAGATTGATAGATTCTCAATTCATTCTTTCAGCCACTCCATTTCTTAAACCTTATCATCCAACATAGAAGAAAACACATACATTAGCCCATATATATATGTATATGTATTGCGATATATGCTGCAAAGATTCGACTCTTGTCCCTCCGGTTAGGCCGGAGCCGAGCAGCTGCACTTGCACTGCGACAGGCACTTCTTGCAATCCGGGAGGTGTGGATATCCGTTGGTATTGCAGTCACATTGCTTGGTGCATTTGGAACGGGAGGAGCCGTTCCAGAGGCATTCGGACAGGCACTGCATGATCGGGACACAGCCAGGGCATGCCGTCTTCATCTGGCTTTCGATGCAGGCCCGGCACCGGGTGCCGCCATCGCCGGACGGGCAAGCCCGGGATATAGAGGCAGCATCGAGCAGCAGCAGCATGATGAGAATGGAGAGAAGCCCTATTCTTGACAGCTCCATTTCTTACCAAACAATATGAGATGAGATGATGGTTGTAAATAAAAATGGATGATGTGCGAGTAAAGGGTGTCTTGATTTGCTCAATATTTATTATGACTTCTTGGTATTATCCATTTGGTGAATTTATTACACCTGCTGCAGCAGGAAACAATTCTTGATTGCTGAGAAAACACATGGAAATGGAGACCCTGTTCATATTTCTAGGTTTGTTGGTAAGCCCATTACAGGACAGTAATAAGCCCATGATTCATTGCAATCTTCATCTTCATATAGTTTGGGTTGGAACACACAATAAGTCCATTTCATGACAGTAAGTAATACCTCAGATAAATGGAAGAGATTGAGAAAAATAAGTCCAAATTGAATGATCAATAATGCTATGGTTTGACAAAAACATGAACATAACCAGTCAAAGAACGAATTAAACGGGGTACTTCGATCCGCTGATGCTGGGGCTTACTGTGATGGCCATTCTTTCTTGATCTCAAACGAGTATTCCAGATCCAAGTAGCATTTGTTGTCGTCGTCAAGGAACTGCATTACAAAAACTAGTATAAATCGATTGTGTTTCATCAAATTGCTACGGTTTATTATAACAACAACTAAGGGCGAAACAAAAAGAAACCTGTGTTTTGGCTGAATAAATCCCACGAGCAAACATGCCGGATGGGGTGGTGTCTTCAGGCATCTCGTGCGTGTAGGGCTCTGGCTGAGGGCTGAATGTGCCGATCATCTCCTTGGTGCTGTCGACTGAAATCAAAAGAATCAGAATTTCGACTATGTGTGAGAATTATTTCTATCTAGTCCGTGTTGATAACTTGATGTATATACAGGGGGATCAATTCGCAAACCTTTGATGCCCGTTTTCCAGACGGTGTTCTTGTACTTGAGACCAGACACAATGTTGTTGCTGACCTTGAAAGCGAATTTGAGGCTATACGTGCTACCTACCTTCAACGTAAACCATGGGCTTTTGGGCTTCTTATCCTCCGGAATGGGAAGAACAATGTCATCCCTTCCCCAAGCTTTGATAGTAAGGTTCAGAATTTTCACTTCTGCATCGAGAGTGTCTACAGAACACAAGGCAAGTAAATACAACCCGGCATTGCTAACATAGCCCTTAGACTCTATTTACTTATGTATTCAACTTTGTTTTCGCTCTACTCATATAAAAATTTCATTTAAAATGTTAGTGGACAAACACATTTTCTTTTCTGATCATCTAATTCAACAACTATGTAATTACATAACATTGACAGCATCTGGTAACATATAGTATTCTTGTAGGAATCACATCTAAAACAGTGTCCAAGAAACATTTAAACTCAGAGTGTGAGTGAGTTGCCATAGATTCAAATCATGATTCCAATAATTTGTGCTAAAACCATTCAAGAATCTCTATGCTGATCTAACATCAAAACATATTAATACCACAAACGAATATGGAGAAGAGAAGTCAATTACCACCAACAGAAGCCACATCCACACTGCCAAGAAGCTGTTCCTTCCATTTCCTTAAACTCTCATCATCCTGCAAAAGAATCCCCAAAAATTCAATCGAGAAACAAAAAATGGTCACCACAATTCCCCAGAAAACAATTTCAAAAACAGAAGACATCAAAGTGACCTTATCCTTCTCGGATAGCTCCTTGAGAGTGTACTGAGGGCCCAACTGAATCTTGATCTCGACTTCATCGTCGTCGTCATCCTCGGTGGTGAGGGAGCTCTCACTCTGATTCCGGCTGATCCTCTCCGTCTCCGTTTCCGACTCCGACTCCGCTGCCGCCGCTTTGCCTTCTTTCTCCTCAAATCCCATGCCTTCGGAACTACTCGATCTCGATGCAAACCTAACTACATACACTCAGAAGGCATCCACCGATGCCGAAGCCAAAGCCCTAAATCAATTTAATCCAGAATAGCAAAGACTGCAAAACACATTACAAAGATGAATAAAAAACGTAAGGATTGAAAGTATATCGGAATGGATGTAAAATCGAAGAAGAAGAAGAATCCAATAAAGGAGGATCTCTGACTACGACTCTGAGCGGGAAAAGGAAAAGGTAAAAAGGGCAAAAAAAGTAAAGGAGACAGCAAAAGTATGGAGAGGGGACGGGGAAAGGGTCATGTGGCGATCCGGATTTTTGCATTTAAACTAAAATATGCGTCGATGTCATCATTCATTACAATATAATAAGTAGTTAATTAATTAAATAAATTAGATCGTGAGGCCCACTAAACTCGCAGTTTAACTGGCTGGCTATCAGAATACAGATTTGTACCATGTGCCCGCCGTCGACTCTTTTTTCTGATTGGATGGTGTACATGAGCCCTGCTGCTGCTAATTATACCCTCCTACCTATATACATAAATAAAAATAATAATGATAATGGGGGTTCAAAATCAACTAATTTTATTTTATTTATATTTAATAATAGGTGTAGCCATAAAAATATACACATATATATATATATATATATTCTTGCCCCTCCACCCCTCTCAATTCTCAAAGGTTGCTGCCATGCCATGACTGACATTTTCCTTCGCTGCTAATAACTGGACTTTTTTCATTCTTGAGAATGCAAATAAGTATATTATGCAAGTCAGAAGAAGAGAACTGAATAATGAACATGCATGTAGGGCAACTTAAAATGCAAAGCAGATATATACACACACATATACATACATGCCATTGTCCTTCAATGGTTAGTTGGCTAACATAAAAATACATACACCAAAATATTAATCATTTTCTCACCAATCACCAATGAAATAATAGGGCAACAAAACCTCCTTTGTTATTTCTATTACATCCACAGCCACTGCCACTGCACATTTTACTCATCATCAATATCAATCATCAAATCACAGAAACAAAAAAGTATCAGCTCCTTCCAAAATTTAGCATTTGCAATACAAACAAGCTTCCATTTTGTAATTGCAGATCAAATGTGAAGCAACATTTTCAACCAATCAAAGAATCTCACATCTAAAGAGCCACAATACGTTTATAATTAGAGTTCGGCCTCAGGTAGTTGTAGGTAACAGTAATCACAAAATTCTCAAATTCCAACAGTGGGATGCATCAATTTTACCTGGAACAAGATCAATTGCTTCCCCATTTTCCTAGCACTCGTTCTTTTGCAGAGACGGGTGGAGGAACTTGATCCTGCTGGGTATCCACATTTCCATACCTTCTAGGATGAATCCTATTCACAAATTTTGAAGTAACAAAAGAGAAGGTATCCCGCGTCCCTCTTAAAGCAAAGAGCAATGGATTAGAAATGACAGCCAGCATCACATCTCCCTTCGCCACTATAAGATACTGCACCAATAAAACGTTATGTATGTAAAACTCAATTCGAGCATCTGAGAAAATACAGAGAGAGAGAGAATGAAGAAAAAGAAAGAAGAAGAAATGAAAACACATATAAGGTGGTTGAGAATTTTAGAGATGCTTACCACAACAAGAATACCTAAAATTGCGAGACTCGCTTGCTGAGCTTCCTGCCAGAAATGATCGCCATCACCAAACCATCTGCGCCATCCAAACCATCCACCCCCACCTGAATTTCCTCCTCCAGCTTCTTCTCTCCTTTTCATCTCTTTGTCCCATTTCTCATACTCTATTTTCTTTCCACCTAGGGCACTCTCTAATGCTTTGCGAGCCTCTTCCTGTAATGCATGAATGCAAAGAGTTAATTAAAAATTTGTTTGCTGCACCAAGATAACTTCACAATTATATATGCCGGATCAACAACACAATGGATGGACTTACTAGGTGGAGAAAGTGGAAGATTTTTACAACCATTGCATGGTAAATATATATGTGTGTATATCAAGTGGTGACGCATCCTCCTCTTTGGAGCTATGAACCCAGTTTCGACCCGGGTGTGTGTGAGGTAATATTTATATATATATATATATATGTTGGGCAAAACTTACAACTAGTTGTATTTGCAAAATATATATATGTCATTAATTGAGCATCTTCCTCGGCTTGCCTAATCACAACCACCTTAATCTAGAACACAAATGATTTTTGTTGAGAAATAATTGTTTCCATTGACAAAATGAACCTGAGTTGTGTGCTCTTGTATAGTGAAGGAACTTTCTTCTTCACCTACTAAATCTAAGTCAAAAACAAAGCTGTTTAAATGCAGGAAATTTACAGAGATAGCAGAAGAGAAACAGAAAGTTCATCCGTTACCTAAACCCCAAGCTGTTTCATTGAGAAACACTATTCATTGGCGTTTGAGGGCAATCTAACACAAATTTCATAACCATAATTTGCTTCCAAAAATTAAAATCTGTAAAATGAACTAAATCAGATTCAAATGGAATGTCTATAATCGGAAGGACGACTTTTCCAGGTAAAGAGCACTCCCAAATGCCTACCTCATAACGCAACAAGCCACAGTTCTAAAGCCTAGAACACATCTTATCGAAGACAACACTTTAATATTACTAAAATAATCAATAACATCGATGGAAACCCTAAAATGCAGAAACGAGTGGAGATTTCCGAAGTTTTCACTACTCTTTCCATTTATCGCCACATCCCTAATTTCCATTATTTTCTAATTTGCTCCAATCACATGCCAAGAAAACTTACACAGGCATAAAAAGCAGCTCGCGTGTCTACAGAAACAAACAGTCATCAACGAAGGTGAATAAATACCTGCTTGCGATTATCAGAAAAGAGGCACGAAAACCTGCCACTGCACTTGAGAGACTGTCGAAGAGAATTCCACTCTTCTGTAGAACATGAAGGTGCAGAGAGCTCCAGCCGGCGGCCGCACGCCGGCCGCCTGTGCCTAGTCTCGATTTGATAGGACCCAGAGATAGGTTTGCCTGCGATTAGGACCTGCGCCATTGTAACTGTGTGCAAGCTGCGCCAAAAAATTCTTACAGAAAATATTTATTCGTTTATTTATTAGTATTATTTTTTTACTTTTAAGTATTTGTTAACAAAAATTGGGCTACAATGGGCCGTTTGAGAATAGCCCGTTTCAATAAAATCATTGGGCTTTGGGCCATTAGTGACTGAAATTGATGGGCTACACCTTATTGAACTTCGGCTTCTAGAATTTATTTTTGAAAAAGAATACGAATGCGTTTTCTTTATAAAAAAAAAAGAAAGTATTGTTAAATACTGTCTCATACCTCGGTGTAATCTTAATAAATTAAAAAATAATAATATTTTATTTATTAATAAAACGTGTAAATTTTTTTGATATTTTTATTCTTTAATTTTATATATATAATATTTTTTTTAATAATCTATATATAATTTAAATAAAAATTAAAAATATTTTATTAAAAATAAATATTTTTTAATAGAACATATGAGTCCATCCCCACGCCATTCGATTATTCCAATGACAGTAGAGCATAGTATTTTCTTTACATATACTTATTACAGTATTTTTTATTATTTAACATATTTTCTTTTTGAAAAATATTATATAAAATACAATTCTTATACAAATATCTCATCTAATTGTTATTTTAGAGAAACACACAAGAAAAGTAAAACAACCAAACGCCATGGCTGTCATCTTATGTTTCTTCACATTATTTAAGCAAATCTTGAAAACGGGGCGGGGAAACATCACGGCGTAGGGGGTACATTACGTGGCGCAATGTTAGTGGGCGATTCCACGGCTGCCGTTCATGGACAAGCCAGGTGGATCCCACGTGGGCCGATCTTCACCGTCTATTTTTCGGCTTTACACTCTGTACACTATATTTCCGATGCACAGGCATGACGGAAATATTATTTATAACTTTTAATTTGTTATACTTTTTTTTTTCCTTTTTTTTTTCTTTTTTCTTATAGTATAATTTAAATAATTATTCACATATTTTTAAGATTAAGGATACGTTTTTATAGAAAATAGTAGCAAAATTTCATATTCCACTAATTATCGGTACAAAAAAAAAAAATCACAAAATAAAAAAATATATATATTTGAATACTTTGTTGAAATTGCAAATTTGAAGATAAAAAAAAGGCTATGTCGGGCTTTTCAATTACATAATTTTTTGTCGCGAAAATATAAAAAGATAAAAAAATCTGTGTGTAAAATAATATTTAATTGTTGTTCAAATTTAAAAAAAAGAAAGTTATAAAAATAAATATTATCGAAAAGTTGCTATCCTGGTGACATAACATCGCCTGGACTTTCAGACCTAAATCGAATTTCAATTCGCCTAATCTATATACACTCATACTTTCATAGAAAATGTGAAACCTGTTTTTTTAATACGATTTCAATATTTTTACATATAAAAAACTTCATATTCAAATAGAAACTACACAAATTGTGTTTTTCAACCTCTACTATTTATTTTTGTTACTTTTAAGAAATTGTATTTAATATTTTTTATTACAAAATACATTGAATAACAACACATGGATGCATTTAATTTTCTTAATATGTATAATTTTTTGTAAATCAATAGAAGGAGAAATAAAACCTACAGATCATTAGATGTGTTTAGTTAGTGTTTTTATTTTAACTTTTTTTATTTGAATAATAATTTATATGCAATATTTTTGAAAAAAAATATATATTTATGAAAAATATAAAACTAGAACAATATATTTTTTAAAATGACCAGAAGGCAAATTCTAATACACTTCCTAATTAAAAATCCTATTTTCCTAATTAAAATATAATTTTTTTATTTAAATAATGGAAATGACATGAGTGCAGTACTCTTGAGATTGGTGAGGCGATACAAGTGATGACTGTGATCCCACGTGGCAGCACGCACGTGGGACCCGTTCACGAGAGTACGACTGCAAAAGCATCTTCAGTAGGGCCCCACTTCCTCAGTAAAGGACGGCTCCGCACAACTTTCTTCAAATCGGACGAATTAAAATCGAGGGGTGTGCCACGTCAGCATCCAGTAGTAGTCATAGGTGGCGGTGCAGGTGGTCCCGCCACAGCCCGCCACTACTTTTTTCTTTATTGGTTTTCAATATCTCATAAATTCTAATTTTGACGCATAGATATACTCCATTTCACATTTAATTCTCGGGAAAATGTAAATTTTGTTCTGAAAGTGGAATCCTGTGATGATTATATGCAAAATCTTTAGTATAAAATGACTATGGATGTGTTTGTTTGGCGATTGATTTGGGAAGATTTAATTTAAATTTTATATTTAGATGATATTTAATGAGATATTTGTGAAGAAAATAATACTCCCTCTGTCCCACGTATCCGTCCCACATAACTTGTTATTTATATTTTTGGAAATATAATTATATACTTTAATCATATTTTAAATTTTAAATTATATAATTTTTTCAATTTTAAATAAATTATTTGTTTATCCTAATGTTAATATATAATTATTTTTACTAAATAATAATTATTTTTATTAATATATTTTTTAATTATCTATTAATTATATTTTATCTAAATTATCGTATTTGCAGTAATATGCCCAAAATATCTGGGACAAAGGAAGTAGTACTCTTAATGTGTTCTTTCAAATTATTTTTTGTATTAACATGATTCATAATATAAATACTGTCAGACAATTATATATATATATTTTTTTTAAATTTACAAAATAAATTAATATAAAATTAGCGGCGGAAAGAGTATATAATATTCATATTCAATTCTTTTATAAAATATATAATTTAATATAAAATATAACTTTATATATATTATCAACCCAATTTCACATATCTTACGAAAATTTTTTTCGAAACTATAACACTAAACAAACCTATTCAATATTTACTTTTAGAAAGAACCTAAAGTTCACACGGTAAAAAATAATTTATTTATTTTTTAACAAAAAAACACTTTAAAAGATCAATAAAAACCTAGAAACAATTTTTGTTTCAAATAATAATAATAATAATTTATTGGACCAAGAAAAATTATTGGCCTGCTTGATGGTGTATATATATATACATATATATTTGAATACTTTTTACTTTAAATTTTAATATTTTAATATAGTTTTGAGAATTTTAATATTTTAAATTTTTTAAGAATAATAAAAGTTTGAATTGTGACACCCCGTAATTGAGTTTATGGGATTGATTATATAGAGTAAGGGATGAAAATAATTTTTTGTATATTTTTTTAGTAAGAAATTATATACGTGTGCTTGTTTGGAGTTTGGATTTTGAGTTTGAGATTTGAATAGTAAAGATTTTGAATTTAAATAGTTGTATGATATAATATAAATATGTGTTGATGTAATGTTTTAAATGTAAAATTGTTTTTCAGTATAATATAGAAAAATAAAAAATAGGTGTTTGATTTGATGTTTTGGGGGGGAGAAAAATAGGATAATAGTGTATTTAAAATCCAATCTCCAAAACAAACACAAATATACAAAATTTTCTAACAATATTATCCAAAATATACAAAATTTGACAAAATATATACTTCATTCGTCTCTTAACAATCTATCTATTTTTCCATTTTGGTCCGTCTCGTAACAAAGTATCAATTTCTTTTTTTTAGTAATTGTACTATCTACCAAACTTTACAAATAACCTTCCAATTTACAATATATTACACAAATATCATTACCTTTATATCATATAATACTAATAGAGTTAATTTAGTCTTTTTTTTTTACCTTTATTTCTACTTTATCTCAATATAATATTAATATTTCTAAAACTTTGTACAAAAGACAAATGAATATATAAATATGGGACGAAAGAGGTATATCATTATATGTAATATTTTCATCATTTCTTGAACCTTACTATAAAAGCACCTAAAATCATAAATACTAAACAAACATACTGTGTTGGGGATGGTATATTAATCTATATTATCATAGTTTGCCTAAGTATCAAAACATATGTAAATCAAAACCCTACAAAAATTTCTCCTATTACAAGAAATCAAAGTGACAAAACTGTGTGTTTCAATAAAATGAAATAATGTAACAAAGTGATATGGTGCAATACCACGTGGAAGTTCATAGGGATTGGAATATTGTAATGATTTTATGTAAGCTATTTGGAAGACCATTATACTCAATTACCAAAAATTACACTCATATATATATATATATATATATATCGTGATCTCCACGGCAATTTAATTTGCAAATTCAACAACACTATACTTCAATTAATAATCTACAAAAAAATATTGAAATCAATAAATAAATAAATTTCGAAACAAAGATCTAAGATAATGTACCCAAAATTAGATGTCCCAAATTGAAGAAAAAGAAACATATACTCTCTCCGTCCCAAAAGAAGTGTCTTATTGAGAGAATTAAAAAATAATAGTATTTAATTGAAAGTGGGTATAAAATAAAATGTAAATGACTAAAATGCCTTTGTTTTTTTTAAAGATTTTAAAGAGTGTGTTAGAGTAATAATTAGGGGTAGTATGAAAAAGTAAGAATAATTTTGTTATAAAGTGGGAACCATGACTACTAAATAAAAAAACAAGACAATTGTTTTAGAACGAACGAAAATGAAAAAATAAGACAAATCTTTTGGGACGAGGGAGTATATAAGTAGGGAAATTAGGATTAAAATGACCTACACCATGTGCCTGCATATGCCCATATCCAAAAAAGTTTATATATATAATAAAAATTGTAAGATTTTAATAATTATGGATCACAAAAAAGGGAGAATGCCCATCTGGTCTACTTTTTGCTTATTAAAACTGAACTCAATAAAGCAAAACTAATTTTTACAACTTGGCATGCCTTAGTTATGTGTCCTATTTGGACATCACTTGTGTTGATCTGTCAAGATTCTTCTTCTATCCCTGTAACTTTTTATTTTATTTTTTTAATATATCAATTCCTTTCCTCATTATAGATCTTTATTATAATATCTGGCTATTGGATCCCATAATACATAATTTTAGAGATTGTTAAAATATATTTGATTAATTGACGGCTACACCACTTTCAATAAATATTGGCGAATTTAAATTCGTACATGAAAGATCTTGACTATATTTTTTTCGATCACTTTTGACAAACTTAAGTTTGTTCGATCGTATCTTGAGTTTGAGGAGGTGTGTTAAAATATATTTAGAAACAATATATTATATTTATAGTAGTTGTCTTAAATATTAGTAAGATTCTTGGTATATCACTGTAAATATATACATATTCTTATGATTAAAATAGAGAATTTCAGTTTCATATTTAAGATAGAGAAGATGTACTATTGAACTTATCATAAATTTATACAAATATATTAAATTTGTTTATTTTATGTTTAATTTGGTATTTTGATTTTTTTTTTATATTTTTTTTTTCATTAAATAATAACATTTTGTCTGAAAATTTGATAATTTTTATAAAAATATTAAGGTTTTTAATTTGTTTGTTCATGGTTTTTCAATCAAAATTTTATTAGCTAATTTTTCATTCTAAAAATATCAAATTAAATATCTATTTTTTTATATTAAACTAATTAATTTTGTATTAAAAATTCACACCAAATAACTATTTCAATTTAAAATTTTACTATTTAATATACACTAATACAAGCCTTTCTTCAATACTCCATATAAAAATTTTACTATTCAACCTAAAAAAAATTTAAACAAATATTATATCATTTTTTACCCATTAAAAAAATATAAAATAATACTCTACTACAACAATATACATAACATAAATCAAACTAATAATTATTTAACATAATATTTTTTAAACTGTATACAAAAGAGAAATGAGACTAATCTTATAAAATGATGAAAGAATATTGTAAAATAAATTGAAAAAGAAAACTCAAAATGTGGAGAGTAATAGGGTTTCTTTTAGTGTTTATTTAGATTTGAAATTAATTCAAACCAAACACTTGGGTGCATTTCTTTGGAAAATAATAATAATAATAATTTTATTATTTCAACTCAACTTTTTTTAAAAAAAAATATATACTTTTTTTTTCATAAATTATTCATTCAAATATTATTTTAATACAAAATCTAAACCAAATCTTTTCAAATCAAACCAAAATAAACATACTCTTTACATTTTATAGACTTTTAGCATTATTGATCAACAATTAACCTTTTTGGAATTTTTTTTTATATCAAATATATTTTCCTTTTTTTTTTATAAAATATTATATCAATATTTGGTTAAATTTTTTAATTAAAATCAATATTATTCAAATCTTGCATGATTTTTACTATGAATATATTATTTTTTCTCATAAAATATCAAATAAAATACTATTAGCTAAATAAAAATTCAAATTAATACCTCATTTTAAATCCATTTTAAACCACAGCACAAAATAAACCCCCAATTCTTTACTGTTCTCGTAATTTCCCAAACTTCTGTGTAATATTGTTAATCCATATATAAAATATATTGAACTATGAAATAAAATATTATAAATAATTAATTGTGAATTTTGCTTTTCTTTTTTTTTTTGTAGTTGGAATATAATAATGTTGCAGACCTGATTTGGGACCCTATAAATAGCCCTCTAAATGGATCTTCTTCTCCCATCAGCATACCACACTCACTCACAACTACATACACATCAGTTACATTTTAAGTTCTTTTTCCATATTTCTTCGTTAATGGCTACTGCTGAGGTATAGTCGATCTACTCACTTCCCTTCCATATTACCTACTTTATTATTACTGATCCTCATCATGTCTACACTATGATCCAATGAATTTGAGTTTAATTATTACATCAATGCCTGAATTAGGGTTTACTGATCGATTTTTAATTTTTAATTTGGAAGAATTTATGATCGATCGATCTGATCAGCTTCGTATTACAGATTTTACATTTACTAAACGATCGATCAAATTTCATGTGTATTTTGCAGATCGAATCAATTCCAGCACCGGTAGTGCCGGCCGCCGCCGCCGAGGCTGTTCCTGAAAAGGCGGCGCCGGCGGAGGAGAAAGCTCCAGCTCCGGTTCCGGTACCGGCTGAGGAGGAGGCAACCAAGGAAGCCCCACCACCGGAAGCCACCGGAGAAGTTACGCCGGAAGCTGAACAAGAGCCTGCTCCGGCAGCCGAGCCAGAGAAAGCCGTGGCGGAAGAGCCCGCAGCCGCAGCCGAACCCGCAGCGGAAGAGGAGCCGGCTCCGGCCGTGGCTCAAGAAGCCGTCGCTGAGGAGCCGGTAGCCGAGCCGGAGCCTGAGGCAGCGGCGGCGGCGGCGGCGGCGGAGGAAGTGGAAGCAGTAGCGGAAGCTGAAGCTCCGGCGACGGAAGAGAAGGCTGTAGAGGAGAAAGCAGAGGCAGCCGCAGCCGAAGCCGAAGCCGAGGAAGAGAAGAAATCTGAGTGAAGAATGGAATCATAATCCGGCATCGTTTACAACCATTACTACTACTTCTACTACATACTTTTATTATTATTATTATTAATATTATTGTGTTTTTGTTATTTTAATTACCAGTTTGTTTATGTTTCTATTGTCGTACGTTGTTTTAGCAGTGTCTTCTGTCTTTGTTATTTTAATTACCTTTGGATTAATAAAATTATATTTTTATAAACCTGCAGTTTGTTCTTTAATCAATGCGATAGAAAAAGTATTATTTGAAATTTACAATTTTTTTTAATAAAAAATAAATAAATTATATATTCATAGTTCTTGATGGGCTGACAATACATTTTAGGGTCCAAAAATTGAACTATGTACTGGACTTTCGAGACACTGTCATCCGTCTGGACAGGTTACATATTTTTTAGGCTAAGCTTTCATATTAATGGATTTAGGTCCCCATGCCAAAATTCAATAAATTTCTTAAACTTTCTTTATGTATGGGCTTTCGATTGTTACTCATTAATTTTTTCTTTTAAAAAAACATTATTTATTATTATTATTATTATTATTATTATTATTATTATTGTTATTATTATTATTATTATGCTATAAATTGATTTTATATTTAAAATATTATATGGAATATTATTTATTCATATTACATTAAGTAACTATATTTTAAAATTTCACTAATTTTCAAACTCCCACCTCCAATTCAACTCCAAATTGCAGTTGAAAATTATATTAGATATAATTTATTTACTTAATATTTGATTTATTATGTAATATATATGTTTAAAAAAAAAGAAAATATACAATTAAATATTTTAAATTTTATATATCATGCATAGGATCCCAATTTATATTCAATGTCGATTGGGAATATGTAAAGTTAAATGGACAATCTCATTCAAATCATTTACCTTTTCTTAAAAAGTTTATTTAATGATATACTTTACAATAAAATATTTTTAAAAAAAATATTAAATTTAATAAATAAATAAAAAAATCAAATTGTAGACATCAATTGATCAACCGATCCCTAATTGTGGTTGATAAAAATCAAAAAATCTCTTCAATCCACATCGGTTAATATTGCTTAAAACGACGACGTAGAGACGTCGGCGACTTGGAAGCGGCATCACTATCCATTAGCCCGTTGGGTTTTGCTATCTCGACAGTGGCCGTGATATTTGTTATGACACGGTCTCTCCAGCACCAGCAACATATAGTGGAGCTGTGACTGATCGACTGTGATATTATGAACCCACAAATCCACATGGAGAGTGCGTCCAGCTCAGCCCATGGGCCCCACACACTTTACACGCGCACACAGCCCTGCCCAATTTAATCTCGAAATCCAACTGTCCACGTATACTAATCCAACGGCCCGTGGCCCACTCCACCAGAGGGATCCTTCAACAATGAGATTTCATTATACTGCCTCCGTCCATATTTATATATCCATTTGTTAATTTTAAAAATATTAGTATTATATTAAGATAAAGTATAAATAAAAGTAAAAAGATTAAATTAATCATATTAGTACTGTATGATATAAATATAATGATATCTAAATTTGAAGGTTATTTCTAATGTTAGGTAAATAGTATAATTACTTAAATAGGACGGACCAAAATAGAAAAATGAATAAGGGATAGAAGGAGTATTTTTTTTGTGCGTGCTTTTTTTTTTTATTTTTTTCATATGTTATTATTTTTAAATATTATTCCTTTCGTCCAACATAAATTATCTCTATTTTTTATTTTGATCCGTCTATTTTTTAAAATATAATTATATATTTTATTCATATTTTAAATTTTAACTTTTTATAAAAAAAAATTTAAATTTTAATTAAAAAATATTAATTTGTAATTATTTTTATTATATCATACTTATTTTATCTAATATATTTTTTAATTACTTATTTATATGTTATCTAAATTCTTGTATTTGAATATACTCATATTAAATGGCACGAAGGAGTATTATATTTTTAAAAAAGATATATAGTAATAATTATTCTTAATCTAATAATAATTATTTTTTAAATAATATATAATTAGACACTAATTTTAGAAGAAATATAATTAATAAATAATTTAAAAGTGTATTAATAAAAATAATTATTATATAATAGTAATAAATAAATTAAAATAATTAAATAATTTAATTAAAATTTTAAAAATTATAAACATAAAATTTAAAATATAATTAAAGTATATAATTATAATTTATTTTTAAAAAAAAAAACAAATTATGTCGGATTAATGAAGTGAAAAATATGAACATTTAATATATGACCAAGAAATATCAACCAAATTTTTTCTTTTTTTCTAGAAAAAATAAAATTATTATTATTATTATTATTAAAACGTTTGGACTTTGGATGCCAAAACATTGTGTAGAAAATATATTAATTAGGTTTTAATTAGTTGGATTTATTTTTTAGGTTCACGTTAAATTTAGGTCTTTATTCTTCGTCATTGCAAAATTATGAAATTGAATAAATTTGTTTACACCATAAGCTAATTCTATTTTCTTCATTTTTTATTGGTGAAGAAGCGACACAATCGATTTCATCCACGTCATTATAGAGCGAGTGACAATTAAATTTAGATCAAAATAAATAAATAAATAAATATTGGGTCGATTTCGACCATGAAAGAGGAACGGATACAGCTGTTGAAATTGAATAGTGATCGAAGAGAAGACAAATTGAATGGTAAATGATCACACTATGCTTACTTATACATTTTTTTAGTTTTTATGGAGATTAAAACAATATACTCGTCCCATAACTATGTATCCATTTATTTTTTGAGTGTTAAATATTTGGATATTAATTATTATATCAAAATGTATTACAAATTAAGAAAAAATTGCAAAAATATTTCTATTAGTGTTTTATAATACTGATATAATGACATTTGTATAAAAAATTATACAAATATAAAGATATTTTTAACTTAAATACAATGGCGCGTAAATAGATACCTTCTCATGGGACAGAGGGAATATATATTTTATTAAAAATAATATTGATCGGTTGTCAATAAATATATTTTATTTTTATTTATTAATAAAATATTATATTAAAATATTATTTAAATAAAAAATTAAATCTAAACATATCCATTGTTTTTCTATATTTTATAAACGCAAATTTTTTTATAAAATTTATTTTAAACAAAAAATATAAATAAACAATGAAAAATTATAAAATTAATAATTTAGATTGTTTATATGATACTCCTTCCCTCTCATATATTTTGAATGTATTACTATAGATAAAAGGAATATAAATAAAGTATAATTAGTAGATAATTAAAAAATATATTAATAAAAATAATTATCACGTAAATAATCATATTTAAAAAGAAAAAAAAAACAATATATGTGGGACGAGGGAGTAATATTCTATGTAAAAATATTTATCTTTTAGCATATTTACACAGCTGGCAGCTAATTTTCTCATACGCTGCTATAACTAATTTTGAAAATCAATATTGGAAAAAGGTCAGAGGCTTTCATTATTAAAAAACTAAATAAAAAGAATGACACAGTATCCTCTATAAAGCTGCCATTGCCATTTTCGCATCATATTCCAATCCAAGCTCACACAATTTATCAGCTCCGGAGAGAAATATCTTCTGAAGAAATTCCAATTCCTTGCGATAATCATCTTCGTTGAGGTTGGTGTTGTTTGGGGATTTTGCAGCTTGGTGATGATTGCCATGGAAGATTCTCGAACCACCGGCAGCATTAGAGTTTCGTCGTGCCCCCAAACGCGGCATTTCTACTACTATACTCCGCCGCCGTCTCCGGCGAAGTTCACCAGGACGCTGGGCCGCTCCATGCGTACAATAAGGTCTAACCTCTTCCAGGCCGAACACTCCCCTCCGATTCCCGAGAATTCGCCTTTCGTGTCGGAAAATCTCACCGACTCGGTTATCGACTTTCGCCTCGGTGAGCTGGCTAGTAAGACGTTGAGTAATTCGAAGAGCCTGTCTCCGTCTGATATCGACGATGCGCTGGATTTCTCGTGTGCTTTCAGCGATTTGTCGGCCTGCTCAAGCGATGTCTCCGGGGATCTTCAACGTCTTTCTGCTCTACCTAATCCTGAAATAAAGGAAGGTCCGAGCTCAGAGATCGAGCCTGAACCTGAACCGTGCCCTGGATTTTTGGATAGGGAAACGTTTTCGACGGAAATTATTGAAAGCATCTCTCCGGAGGATCTTCAACCGACTGTGAAACTTTGTGTTGATGGATTGCAGTCGTCGTCGATTGCTTTGAAAAAGTCGGCAGCCGCTAAACTGCGGCTTTTGGCGAAGAATAGGGCGGATAATCGAGCCTTGATTGGAGAATCCGGAGCGATACCGGCTATTATTCCGCTCCTCCGTAGCTCCGACCCGGGGACGCAGGAAGAAGCTGTGACGGCTCTGTTCAACATCTCCCTCCACGAGAGCAACAAGAAGCTAATTATGAATTCAGGTGCAGTGAAATCCTTAATTTACGTACTGAAAACAGGAACAGAGACTTCTAAACAAAACGCTGCTTGCGCATTGCTGAGCTTAGCTTTGATCGAGGAGAATAAACTCTCGATTGGTGCGTCTGGTGCAATACCTCCTTTGGTAGCATTACTGATAAACGGGTCCAACAGAGGCCAAAAGGATGCGCTCACCACGCTTTACAAGCTGTGCACGGTAAAGTTAAACAAGGAAAGAGCGGTAAACGCAGGGGCTGTGGGACCTTTAGTAGGACTGGTAGGAAAAAAGGGAATTGGACTGGCAGAGAAAGCGATGGTCGTGTTGAGTAGCTTGGCTGGGATTGAGATGGGACGCGATGCTATTATGGATGCTGGTGGCATGAGTGTGTTGATAGAAGCTGTTGAAAATGGAAGTGACAAAGGGAAGGAATTTGCTGTATTGACATTGATGCAATTGTGTGGGGAATGTGCTGCTATAAGGGGATTGCTTGTGAAGGAAGGGGGTATTCCTCCGTTGGTTTCTTTGTCGCAGACTGGGACTGTCAAGGCGAGGCATAAGGTCAGTCTTGGAACATAATTCTGCATGGGTTTTTAATTTTTGGTTTGCTTTGCAATTTGCTTTTGGGATATGTTCGAGAATTCGGTTCTGATTCATCATTGGATGGTGATTCAGCTGCACATATTATTTGTAGTATTACGACTATTCCTAAAATAGACTGGCGGTCACATTCAGAAGATAAGTGCTCCTAACAAGCTAAATAAAACAAAAAAAGGTGAATTGTCAAAAGTTGTGATGCCAACTAAGTGGGCATCTGTATTGTTTTTGTCCAAAATCTTGTTCTTGGTATGATAACTTTGTTGGGGACTGATGTGGTCTTGTATTCTTTCCCACTTCTGGATATTTCTGTCAAGTGTTCTGTCTTCTATAGCGGTGAATATGGCGAAATAACTGTTGTACTGATGCTTTCTTTAACTGTGGTGATGGCTGATGGCCGAGTATATTATTGCGTGCGTGCGCGTAGTTTTCAGCGAATTAAAAGCCGCAATATTCTTCACGCTACGCTGTTTTGACTCATAGGGTATCCGCTTTACTTTTCGCAGGCTGCAACACTTCTCGGGTATTTGAAAGAACCAATGCCGGATGTTTCTTCTTCTTCTCAATAAAGGACATGGGTAAATGAATTTGAATGGTGATATATCTAGTTCCTTTTGTATTTTGGTTCCTGCTGGCTGCACATTGGAAAATTAGTTATATGTATATGTGTGAATGTAGAGAGAGAGAGAGTCTGTTCTAGGGTTCTTGCGTGAAAAGCTGACATTTAGTTGTAACTTTGGTTGACCACTACAATGACATTTTTCTTGGCCTTAGGTTTGTTGGGATATGATATTCTTTGTAAGAGTTCTTGTAATATAAAAATATGTTCATTCATTCTCTGTGGCTTTTTTCATACTCAGACTTTCATTATCATATATTAATGCCTTTGGTGTACCTTCATGCTCACCTCCTGCTGCCACAACAACCTGCAGTAGCATTAAAGTAGAACCATGGGTAGGGACCTCCCTCAGGGCCTGATTCTTTGCTGCTAAGTAGATAACTACCTCACCTTCTGATACTTCAAAATGTTATGGTACGTTTAGATATTTTGAATTTAGAATTTCTTTCTGAACAAAAAGGTAAACATTTAGTACTATAAAACATTACTGGTATTTCAATATAATAAATAGCGTGATTCCAAAATAGAATAAGGACACAAACATGACACTCCTAAATGTTCACCATCACTGCAGAATTACCTGTTTTGTAAACATGTTGCTTTTCTTGTTTTCCTTGCTTTTCCCCCTGCTGCAAATTAATTATTACTCTAG
This sequence comes from Andrographis paniculata, assembly GCF_009805555.1. Classification (NCBI taxonomy): domain Eukaryota; kingdom Viridiplantae; phylum Streptophyta; class Magnoliopsida; order Lamiales; family Acanthaceae; genus Andrographis; species Andrographis paniculata. The sequence goes on from NW_026137587.1 coordinate 6,509,959, forward strand.
CTGGCACAGCAGTGTGTCCCTTGTCATCACTGTTGCTGTATCATCACAGCCTCGAGTGTCGGTTGAGATATACAATGATGTTTAAAAGTTGGCTGTACACAAAACATTGGCAACAGCAGATGAACCAGAGCATCACCATCACAGTTACATCTTACAAAGAAGTAGTAGTACACAACAAAAAACTGATGATCACACTTGAAAAGAATATTATATGGTCCATCTTCAACAATAACAGTGACATCGTATTACACAGTGTCTTATCTAACTTGTTGATTGTTTGACTTGCCACACAGCTTAGGTTTGAAGCCCCTCTCCAGCATCTTCTCCACTTGCTCAAACTGCATCCCCTTGGTTTCAGGAACCAGGAAGTATATGGCCACAAGCCCAATGAAGGAAAACAGGGCAAAGAGCAGGAATGTCCCAGCAGAACCAAGTGCCTCAGTCAATGACAAGAAGGTTAAACTCACTATCAGATTGGAACTCCAATTGGCAACTGCTGCAATCCCTCCTCCAATGCCTCTGAACCTCAGTGGATATATCTCTGAATTCACTATCCAAGGTGCAGTTCCCATTCCAGGGGAGTATGTTATGATGTACAGTCCCATAAGCGCCACTGCCAAAAACCCAAACTTGCTTGGACAACCCTGGCTGAACCACGTCCGATGCTCAGCTTTGCACATGCCTTTCACTGCATTCGTTGCGGCCAGGCATGCTCCGGGATGATACTGGTAAGAACATGGCATTAAAACATGGATGATCATGAGTGTAAAAGCACTAAGAATGATGCTTGAGACTCACTTGATTGTGTCCATTTGTGCAGAAAGCACAGTCCTTAGATGCTTTGAGACAGGACATGCAATTCCAAGATGATGCCTTTGCTGATTCCAAGTACTGGGGACAAGTGTTGTTCCTCCCAAAGTGGAGGGATTGGATGTTGCTGATTCCCGGTGCATGAGCGGAGGCTTGATAAAATGTCACAGCCAATGCGATGAGGCAAGTAATGATCCCGAACATGGATATGATCATCAGCCTTCGCCTCCCAAACCTGTCGACAAACCCCATGCTGACAATTGAGCCAAGGGCGTTCAGACCAGAGGTGATGAGGGAAAGGGCCAAGGCTGTCTTGTTCGAGGCGAATCCCGCCAGCTGAACAATGGTTGGGCTGTAGTACATGACAGTGTTTATGCCAACAAACTGCTGAGCAACTTGAACGGTGACTCCCGCATACAGGCCCCTTCGGACAACATCATTTTTCCAAGCATTCTTTAGCTTTGCTGATAAAGTATTGCCAATGGCTCCTTCCTCAGCCTTCTCAGATTCAATGGAGGTTTGTAGAGCCTTCATTTCGTCGTCCACCTCGTTGGCAGGGTATATTTTCTCCAAAATTGCCCTGGCTTCTTGAATCTTGTCCTGGTTGAAATTCAATGAAACAATTGAGTTCCAATGTGTTTTTCAATTATCCAGAAACTATTGTTGATGCTGACAGAAACTATTACCTGTCTATACAGCCACCTTGGAGACTCGGGAAGCGACAACATCAAGACGAACTGAACAATGGATGGAACTCCAGCTACCCCGAGCATCCAACGCCAGGTTCCCGGTGCCTTAAATACATACATACGCGCACACAAAACTTTCTCGAAACAGCCATTTGAAACTTATAGCAACAAAGTCTTCTGCAATTAACTTAATTACCTTTGTGAATGCTAAGTTAATGAGATATGCCAAGAATTGTCCTCCGGTAATCAACAATCCATTAGTGCTGACTAATGCTCCTCGGATTCTTGCAGGAGATGCTTCCGAGATATAAAGTGGCGCCGTCATGGATGCCATCCCAACTCCAAAACCGACTATTATTCTTCCAATGATTATCATCCAAGGACCTACAGAAGCAGCCATGACCAATGCTCCGATGGTGAATAGAATATCAGCCACAAGAATGGACTTTTTTCGACCATACTTGTCGTTCATCCATCCCCCCAAAGCAGCACCAACAATAGCTCCTGCTACAGCCATGCTCACGATCGTTTCCTGCTCAAATAAGGTGCTGCTAACATTAATAGGATTGCAAAAAGTTTCATAGTTAAGATTAAGCCTAATTCTTCACTTTCCTGCAGCCATGTCTGCCTGTCAACAGACTTGTACTCGTCCCGGATGTAGAGCAAGGCCCCGGAAATCACACCTGGTAAAGCATCACACTTTAAGGTTAGCATTGCTACATCCAAAAATTATATGCTTTTAACAGAATTTTTTGATCATTTCCTTTTTCTAATCTCGTCTGTAAATTAAAAGACATAGGATTAAGTAACCAATAGCGATTCACCTCACCTGTGTCGTACCCGAATAGCAGCCCTCCTATACCTGCCGAAAAGGCGAGCCTCATAATATAGGGATTTTTCCAAGTGACACGCCAACATTCTGTGAATTCTGTCTTATCTGCCTTCACAACACCTCCTTCCACCATCTTCTTCTACCCTCAGTAATCACCCCTCGAAAACAATTAATTTCTACCATTTAGGAAAATCTGTTAGCAATACCACTTTGTAGGATGATCAAAAGATAATCGAAATGACATATTCATATTGATTAGCGATGATCATTAATATAAAACGAAAAAGCACAATGCATCGTAATTTTCCCTCTACATATAGGGTTAATCTGATGATTTTGAGATTGGGGATTTTATCAGATTTAGAGAGTTCTTATATATCATGAGCAGTTGAATAAGAATGATTAACCGAAACTTATGAATACTTGAAACCAGAAATGAAACCCTCCAAAAGCAAAAGCTAGCAAAGTAACCATGAAATTAGGGTTAATCTTCATGATTACCTCAGTTAGGATTGATTTGCTTCACTGCTCCTCCTTTTCTGCATGCGATACAAATGTATGAATCAATGATAGTTTGGGCAAACAGGAAAAATCTTCTTTCAAATGTAAGATTAAGAAATTGGGAATTGGGGAGGTGCTAGAGTGTTCCTATGTTTCTCGTTATTTTGGATCATATTAAGCCAGTCAGTTTTTGGATAAACTTTTCGAATAAATAATGTTTTGACTACATTAGTAAAAGTATTGGCTGTGACAGATAATATTAATTGTTGGGAATCTGAAAATTTTAATAGCAATAAAAAAGAAGGTAATTAATGTAAATATAGCTTCGTCATTTCTGTGCATATCTGACATATATATATATATGGCCACTATAATTTTTGCTCATTCTAAATATAATTGCATGTGGCTATTAATATTAATACAATCGTAAGCACATTTCATTTTCTTTCTATTTTATATATACTAATTTTTTAAGTTACAATTTTATCACGTAAATCAAAACTAATTTACGACATATATTACCTATACTTACTTGGATTCTTTATTATCCATTTATGATACGCGGCAGTTACCATACTGACTTGTACATGCATGTGCTTAATAGGTTATGAAGTATTTTGTATTTGTATTTGTATTGTATTGTATTGTATTGTATCATAATATATTATATTACATATAATTAAATATTGTTCATTCAAAATATTTGCTATGGTCCGTAAGGAATATTTGATCCCAATTTAATCATTGAGTTATAATCAGCCATCCACTCATTGGATTGGTAAAGCTTCTTCCCCGGGAATCTTTTTATTTCTTTATCCCTTTCCATAGAATCATCTTCATCTTCTTCTTCCCCTCCAAAGTCCCTCTTATCATTCTTTCATCCCTCCCCACAATTAATCTGCCATTTCTTTCCCTGAATTAATTCAGAGGGACCAAGAAATCAAACAGTTTGGGGGAGGGATACATCTTCATCAAGATATATATTAATTAGATCCCTTTGGAGATGCAAACATGTCCTGTTTGCTGTTTCCTTCCACGGGTGTCCCAATTCTTGCATACATTAGCCATGCATTATAATTAATCGTAGGCACACCCGACCCAAACCCATATATATATATATATATGGAATCCCATCACCATGCAGAAGAAGACGAGGAGCAAAGCGAGGATTATCTTTTCAAGGTAGTGATGATCGGCGACGCAGCTGTGGGGAAATCAAACTTGCTGTCCAGATTCGCGCGCAACGAGTTCTATCCCAGCTCGAAATCCACCATTGGAGTCGAATTTCAGACACATAAAATGGACATTTCCGGGAAGGAAGTGAAGGCCCAGATTTGGGACACCGCCGGGCAGGAGCGCTTCCGAGCAGTCACTTCCACCTACTACAGAGGCGCCGTCGGGGCACTCCTCGTCTACGACATCACCCGCCGCCTTACCTTCGAAAGCGTCGGAAGATGGCTCAATGAACTCCAAGGTACGTGCAAAACAGAGTATCATTTAAATTGAATTGAATAGTGATCATAATTATTTAAACGTGTAACAGCTCATTCGGACATGAACGTGGTGACGATACTGGTCGGGAACAAGTCGGACCTGAAAGACAATCGGGAGGTGAGCACGGGGGAAGGGAAGAGTATGGCGGAGGAGAAGGGGTTGTTCTTCATGGAGACGTCGGCGCTGAGCTCTGCGAACGTGTCGGCGGCGTTCGAGACGGTGGTGAAGGAGATCTACAGCATATTGATCAGTAGGAGATCAGTGATGCAACAGCAGCAGCAGCAGCCTTCTTCAGTGGATCATCATGATCAGGATGAAGAACAGCTCAGGAGTTCCAGCTGGAGCTCCAAGGGTAAGAGTAAGACCGTCGTCTTGCGGCCAGTCGACGATGATCAACAGCAAGAACAACCGCCGCCGACCAAGAAATCCGGCTGCTGCGTGTCGTGATCCATAATTACAAATAATTTTCGAACATGTAAAGTTGGCGACGTGATACATACATATATATGTATAGTATATAACTAGAAAGGGCATTATGCACGTGTTATTACATTCGCCGAATGAACTCATGTTATCGGAAGAATATGGTGTCTTCTTCTTCCTTTCTCTCTTCTTCTTCTTTTTTTTTTTTTTTTTTTTTTTCACAAACTATAGAATATTATTTATATCAAAATTCAAATTTAAACCTCCAAAATTCGAAGTGATAACACCAAGACGACTATATATGTTATCTTTGATTTTTATTTTATTTTTTTAATTTCTTTATTATGCAAGCTTCACACTGAAATATCTATAAGTATATAATATATTGTTTTTAACTTGTCTTATCACTTAAATAAATATCCAAATCTAACACACTGAAATTATGTTGTTGAACATTGAGTAAAAAATGTGTTGAAGCTTATATAAATGTATTAAACTATATAGAATATCAATTTGAATTATGATTTAAAATATATATATATATATATTTTGATCGGAATGATTTAAAATATTTGATTGTACAAGAAAGGTGTTGAATGAAGTGAACGAAAAACACATTGCCAAAGTGACTTACAAAATATGTTGGTTAGTAAATTTTATTCCCAAAATTTTCACTATTTAATTTTTATAATTTTTTTATTTACCACTGAAATAAAATATTAAAATCAAAATTCAATAATCACCAAAAGAACTTTTCTTGGGGTCAAGCTTATATATTTTGTATGTTATCATATGTATTGTGAATGCAAATCAAAGTCAATAATATAATTCATATCTTTCAATAAAATCGTAGCGATGATAATAATGCAAGGTATATATATATATAGATGCATGCATGGCTAATATAATTAAGTAGTCAAGTCTTGATTAAGTTAACCCCTCACTCCCAATCAGAATTATTAGTAAATGAAATCAAAAGTTTGTTCCCAAATAATTATGAATTAATTACTCCTTTGTATATTGGTATTTGCTTCTGCTCAACTAAATATATATATATATATATCGTCACATATAATAATTAATTAAGTAAGCAATTGTGTCATATATATATTTTAAATTTAGTTTCGGTGAACGTGCCGCTGCTGCAATACAATTAATGGGACTTCCTGAATCATCATTATCTCATCATCGCCATCATATGATCTTTTATATATACATATTATTGTGAATATGTTTTGCTGCTCATCATCATTTTAATTATATATATATATATGTATATTAAGCAACGAGGAGAGGATGCATGGTGATAATATCTGGAAGATCAATAAAAAGAGGAATGGGTCTTCATAATTTGATGGATATGTATATATGATATGATCGATGAATTTTTATATGAGATGGGTTCGTGAAATATAATGGAAACCCACCCTTCTCATCTCTCACTTTCTTCTTGATTTCTCTGAATTATTTCTTTCTTGGAACAACAAAAGTTTTGCCCTTTTCTAGAAATATTAAAGCCCTAAATATTAGCAGGCCTTTATTTGTTCTTAAATGAACCCAATTGAATTGAATTGAATTGAATGCTGGTCTCACGACAGGGTCAGACAGACAGACAGACATACATATACATGTCTTATTCATTGCAAATTAGTAATTAATTAAGATTATTAGACTAGGCTGCTGCTGCTGCTGCATATATATCATTAATTCATTCAATGCCCCTGCAAACCAAAGCACATTTTGTTGAATTTAAATGCCCGATCCTTTAAAGCGGAAGCGTACCTGATGAAGCCATATACAAATCTTGGGTGATTAAAGGTTTGGTCTTCCAAGATCAGAGAGCCGGCTTCTTTTCTGTCCTTGACGGGTGAGGAGCAGAAACTGCAGGGAGAATTAGATCTCTTTTACGGCGTGCTGATCATGGGGACCTAACCCTAGCCTATTTATAATAGGGCAAACATAATTGCAATTACAATTATGCCCTTAATTAATATTATTAATTTGTCACGTCACCAAAATAATAATATTATACGGGTAGCTGCACTTTCATTCCATAACAATCAAACCTATCAGTCAATAATTAATTATATTAATTAGATCACTTAAATAATAAGACTGAATAAAATAATGACTTTAACAACATATTCGATACACATATTTGATCCCAAATCCAACAATCTCCCACTGGATCTAGTATGTGTCTGAATGAACATATTGTTCCTTATGAGCTCAATTTTCAGTCATTATAAAACAAGGCTTGCAACAATCTGATCCATCAATCACAGCAATATAGGACTAAAGAAGCATTCGCCGTATCAACAGCTAAACTCACAGTAATCACAAATATCAGTGTAATCAAATGACATAGATCAATCATGGAACGTGCAGAGAGAAAATTACATAAGTGTGATCTAAATATGTCAATTTTCTACTGGTCCAAACTGAATGAGATCGTAAATTACTTAATCATAATGTCCAAAACATCATAACCGAAATAATGATCAAAAGAGTATAAAACAAATATCAAGTGAAGGACAAAAGAATGTAAATGCATACTCCCACTACAGTGAAGCTTCCTTAAATTGTAACACACCCATATGAGCAGTATGCTCATGGAAGACCTTAGGCGTTACACCTTTAGTTAGGGGGTCTGCTAACATAGATTTCGTCCCTAAGTGCTCGATCGAGATATGATGATCTTTCACTCTCTCCTTCACAACTAGGAACTTAATGTCAATATGTTTTGACCTGGATGAACTCCTATTGTTGTTGGAGTATTCAACGGCTGAATTGTTGTCACAGAAAATCTTGATGGGTTTTTCAACCATCGGAATGATTCGCAGCCCAGCGACAAAGTTCTTTAGCCAAATCGCTTGTTGTGATGCCTCAAAACACGCCACGAACTCAGCTTCCATCGTGGAACTGGTAACGAGTGTCTGTTTGGCACTGCGCCAAGCGATGGCCCCACCAGCCAACATATAAACATAGCCAGATGTAGATTTCCTACTATCTTGGCATCCTGCAAAGTCGGAGTCAGAGTATCCAACGATCTCCAATTGGTCTGACCTCCTATATGTGAGCATGTGATTACTGGTTCTCTTCAGGTATCTCATCACCCTCTTGGCTGCCTTCCAGTGATCCAATCCAGGATTACTAAGGTATCTGCCTAACACACCGACTATGTACGCAATATCTGGACGCGTACATACTTGTGCATACATGAGGCTCCCAACTGCCGAGGCATAGGGGATTTTTTCCATCTCCTCAATTTCCAGATTTGCTTTAGGGCATTGGCTGAGACTTAATTTCTCTCCTTTAGCTATAGGGGTATCTCCCGGCTTGCATTTCTGCATGCTGAATCGCTCGAGTATTTTATCAATATAGCTCTTTTGAGATAATCCGAGAATACACCGAGATCTATCACGATATATTTGGATCCCTAATACAAAAGATGCTTCACCAAGATCTTTCATTTCAAAGTTACTCGAGAGAAATTTCTTAGTTTCGTGCAACATGCTCACATTATTTGTGGCAAGCAAAATGTCATCCACATACAAAACCAAGAAAATAAACTTGCTCCCACTGAACTTATGATAAACACAATCATCAACCACATTCATCTCAAAACCATATGAGAGAATTACTTGATGAAACTTGTGATACCACTGTCGAGACGCTTGTTTGAGCCCATAGATGGATTTTCTTAATTTACAAACCATTTGCTTTGGGTCACCGACCTCAAAAGTTTCTGGTTGTACCATATAGATCGTTTCATTAATGTCACCATTCAGAAACGCCGTCTTAACATCCATTTGATGGAGCTCTAAATCAAAGTATGCCACAAGAGCCATGATTGTCCTAAAAGAGTCCTTCGAAGAAACCGGAGAGAAAGTCTCTTTATAATCAATCCCCTTTTTCTGAGTATAGCCTTTAGCTACAAGACGTGCCTTATACCTCTCCACATTACCATTTGCATCCCGTTTGGTTTTAAAAATCCATTTGCAACCTACGGGTTTTGCACCTTCTGGCAATGGGACAAGTTCCCAAACTTTATTGTCTTGCATTGACTTGTACTCATCACGCATCGCATCAATCCATTTATCTGAATAAGGACCCTTCATGGCATGATAAATATTAATTGGATCATCCTCAGTCATGCCATCATTATCCTCACTTTCTTGAAGAAATGTCACATAATCATCCGGAATGGCATTTCTCCGTTCTCTAGTGGATCTACGCAATTGCGTTGGCTCTTGAACTGTATGTTCTTGAGTTTGTTGAGTTTGTTCCATAGGTATAGGTTCCTGTTCTATGCGAACGGGTTCCTCAGTCGCACTTTGAAACTCTATGGGAGCTGGAATGACTGTTAACTCATGAGGTGTTTTATCAATCACATCAGTGATTTCTTGATCCTCAAAGGTAAAGTCTAAAACTGTATTTCTCCCCCTAAACTCAACATCCTCAAAGAACTTGGCAGTAGCCGTCTCAAAAATAGTTCTTAATGTGGGATCATAAAATTTATACCCCCTTGACCGTTCCGAGTAGCCAATAAAATAACTGCTTACTGTACGAGGTGCTAGCTTTGGTTCATTTGGTCTATAGGCCTTCGCCTCAGCTGGACAACCCCACACCCTAAGATGATTTAAGCTAGGCTTGCGCCCAATCCAGAGTTCATAGGGTGTTTTGGCAGTCGCCTTAGTTGGCACTCGATTAAGGATGTAGACTGCTGTCTTTAATGCTTCTCCCCATAATGATGGTGGCAAAGTAGATTGACTAATCATACTTCGAACCATATCCTTCAATGTGCGGTTTCGTCTCTCAGCAACACCGTTCATGCTAGGTGAACCGGGCATGGTGTATTGAGGGACGATTCCACACTCCTTAAGGAAGTCAGCAAAAGGACCTGGACGTTGTTCACCCGAGCCATCATTTCTGCCGTAATATTCTCCTCCACGGTCAGATCTGACAGTCTTAATGCGTTTGCTTAGTTGATTTTCAACTTCAGCCTTAAATGCTTTGAACATGTCCAGTGCCTCAGATTTTTCCTTAATAAGGTACAGATGACCATATCGAGAATAATCGTCTATGAATGACACAAAATATTGTTGACCGTTCCACGAAGGAGTGGGAAAAGGCCCACAAATGTCTGTATGTATCAATTCTAAGACATCCGTAGCTCGATAAGCACCTATCCTTTTAACCTTGGTTTGTTTACCTTTAATGCAATCGACACAAACGTCAAAGTCTGAAAAATTTATGGAATTAAGGATTCCATCCTTAATGAGTCTTTCAACTCTGTTTCTTGAAATATGACCTAAACGTTTGTGCCACAATAAACTAGAGTCATGAAATTTTCGCTTAGTACCTTTTGATTCCATATTAAGTGCCTCATTATAGGAAACCAAAATATCGAGCATATATAAACTGTCATTCACCATAAAAGTACCAAAACCAACCAAACATGAATTAAAAGACAACTCAACTTTATTGTTTCCAAAAGAACAATGATAACCGAATTTGTCCAAATAAGAAACAGAAACCAAATTCCGTCTAAATGACGGTATAATAAAAGTGTCTTGCAATTCAAGAAAATGTCCAGTACTCAATAACAGCTTGAAAATGCCCACGGCTTCCACCTCTACTGAGTCCCCATTTCCAAAGTAAATGCGTCTTTCAGCATCAGTTGGGTTTCGGTAGCTCAGGCAACCCTGCATTGAAACACTGATGTTAGTAGTTGATCCAGAGTCTAACCACCAAGTATTTCGAGGTACTGAAGCTAAATTAACCTCAGAACAAACCAAAGTAAGAAACGTACCCTTCTTCACGCGCCAATCGTGAAACTTAGTACAATTCTTCTTCTCATGTCCAGGTTTCTTGCAAAAGAAGCAAGTCTTTTCAGGACGAGCCCGAGGAGCTGGAGCTGGAACATGAGCCTTAGCAGTCTCAACCTTAACGGCCTTATATTTTCTCTTCTTGCCGCCTGCATCCCTTGAGGTATCCACCATATGTACCTCTTCAGTCTTATTACGCTTCATTCTTTCTTCTTCCTCAACACAGTGAGAGATGAGCTCATTAAGAGTCCACTTCTCCTTTTGACAGTTGTAACTGACTTTAAACTGATCGTATTGAGTAGGAAGTGAGAGCAAAACCAATAGGACTAACATGTCCTCTGAAAGGTCTAACTTAAGTGCTCTCAACTTAGAAGCAGTATTAGACATGTTCAGGATGTATTCCCTTATATTTCCTTTGCCGTTATACTTCATGGTAATGAGACTCTTGAGAAGAGTACTCATTTCCGCCTTATCGCTTTTGGTAAAGCGTTTCTCAATTTCGACAAGGAAATCATTGGCAGTAATGATATCATCAGATATCGTGCCCCTAAAGATTTCTGGAATGCTTTTCTTTATGATCATTAGACTAAGGCGATTAGACCTATCCCACTTCTCAAACAACTGCTTTTCATCTGCAGTGCTTTCTTCCGTAGGAGAAGGGGGTTGGTCTATCCTTAATGCCAAGTCTAGATCCATACAGCCCAAATGAATCAATATTGATTCTTTCCAGTGCTGATAGTTGTCCCCAGACAGTATTGGGACTGAATAGTTAGAAGATACCAAAAGATTCGATCCTGAAGATAACAAGGAATTAATATACACATAAGTACTCAAGTAGCATAATGAAACTCAAAATAAAATAATGCAATCCCATCTCAAGACACTAAACGCAACATTAATGTTTAATCTTTGGATCAATGCCATTAACTGCAAGCAGTCATCTTGTTGCAATAATCATATACGGACAATAAGGTAATGTCAAACAGTAACCAATCTTTGGACTGATTTACTATTCACATAAGTTAAATCTATATAATTGTCCCATACATATTATCGCAGATGTATATTTCATTCTGTCAATTATCGACTGCCTTTGGGCCGAAGAATAATCACATGAATTAAAATAAACATATAAACACTTACGTTATCAAGAAAAAATTTCATATAAGAGAGGTTACTTTGGCAACTTCAAATACTAGATTTTCACCGTCAAAACGCAGCAAACATTATTAATGAGTTTCCAATTCTGATGGTTGAAATATTTGCAATATAGGCAAAAATTAATTTCTGAAGATGCATACATCAATTTCATAAACAATATATTTCAAAATATTCATGATAAATTAACAAACACACAAACATGAATATGCGTGTATTTAATACATAAATTAATCAATATAATAAATGAATGAATATATAAATTTCCATGCTATACTTAAATTTTGTATCATGAATCTTTATCTATATATTAGAATATATTTGCCAATAATAATAGATACAAATAAATTAAATAAAAATAAAATAAAATATATTGGCACGGAAATCAAATCAACCAATTATGTATATATGTACAGATTTCTAACGAAGATTACTAATATGTACACGGATTCCAAGGCATTCAATTATGTACACGGATTCCAAGATCAAGACACAATAATGTCACTGGGTGTGTATCTTAATTTGCATATTTGTGCAAATAGAGGAAATAGGTGAACAAATAATCAAATAGATGCCCAGATATGCTTGAAGATTTCACACAAAATCATTCGAATCAATTATTGTCGGACGGCGTCATCGAAAGCAACGAATTATTTCAGGAATGAATTTATTCTGATAGTTTCGAAAAAGAAATTCAAGTTTTCCCAAAATCGGAGTTGAATTATTTTGGGGATCAAATGCGATCCGATTAAACATGGATTAATTCAAGAAAACATCCAAATAGTTCAACTTGGCTCTGATACCAATTGTTGAATTTAAATGCCCGATCCTTTAAAGCGGAAGCGTACCTGATGAAGCCATATACAAATCTTGGGTGATTAAAGGTTTGGTCTTCCAAGATCAGAGAGCCGGCTTCTTTTCTGTCCTTGACGGGTGAGGAGCAGAAACTGCAGGGAGAATTAGATCTCTTTTACGGCGTGCTGATCATGGGGACCTAACCCTAGCCTATTTATAATAGGGCAAACATAATTGCAATTACAATTATGCCCTTAATTAATATTATTAATTTGTCACGTCACCAAAATAATAATATTATACGGGTAGCTGCACTTTCATTCCATAACAATCAAACCTATCAGTCAATAATTAATTATATTAATTAGATCACTTAAATAATAAGACTGAATAAAATAATGACTTTAACAACATATTCGATACACATATTTGATCCCAAATCCAACACATTTACTTTCTTGTTTAATTCTCTTCAATTACATATGACAGACAACTCAGAAACCCTAATCCAATATATATAGCTTACATCCCCTTTCATCTAACTTAATTCTTTTAGACCACCAACAGTAATTAACAAATATATATATACACATATATATAACAACAGTAGTAGTGATCAGTGAAGATAAAAATATGACATATATATATATATATATATGCAGACGTATTTAATTTGATTGATGATCTTCGGACTTCGTTGTAAAGTCCTAGGATATCAATATCAATGGGACCAGCTTGCTTTCTTGATCTCTCTCTCCCCCTCTTTCTTTCTCTCTCTCTCTAGATATATATATATAAGTGGCCAAACCAAACCAGGCAGGGAGCAACCTTGCTTTCTCTACGACAAATAAAATAAAATTAAAATTAATTTTAGTAATAAAAAAGAAAGTTAGGTAGGTAATTTGGAAAGCATGAGCTACTTGGGGGTGGGAATGAGTCCTGGCAACGTCCCCGTCTACCATGGCAGTGGCAGCCTCGTCGACCGGAGAGTCAGGCTGGCGGAGCTGCTGCTCAGGTGCGCCGTCATCGCCTTGGCCGTCGCCTCCGCCGCCCTCATCGGATCCGACACTCAGGTCAAGGAGATCTTCTCCGTTCAGAAACGCGCAAAATTCACCGACATGAAAGCCCTCATGTAAGTAATTCATTAATTATTCCAATTCCACTATCATTATGATGATCATGAATGAATTGATTGATTATTAATTAATATATATATATATATGCAGTTTGTTGGTGGTGAGCAATGGCGTGGCTGGTGCGTATTCAGCGGTTCAAGTAGTGAGATGTGTTATGAGCATGGTGAAGGGAACTGTCCTCTTCAGCAAACCTCTCGCCTGGGCCATTTTCTCCGCCGACCAGGTCCTTTCAATTTCAATTCATAATTAAATACAGTATATCGATCTAAGCTTTTAATCATTATATATATATATATATTTGTGGTTAATTGATCATCATCCAGGCGGTGGCATACTTGACGGTGGCGGCGGTGGCGGCGGCGGCGCAGTCGGCGGTGTTTGCGAAGGTGGGGGAGGCTGATATGCAGTGGATGAAAATATGCGGTATGTACGCCAAGTTCTGCAATCAGGTTGGGGAAGGCATCGCCGGCGCCGTTCTGCTCAGCCTCGCCGCGGTGACGTTGTCCGGCGTCTCGGCCTTCAGCCTCTTCCGTTTGTATGGTGACTGTAAGAAGAAAATTTGGGGGAATAATGGCAAGTGAATTCCAGCTGGTCGTCGCCGGATCTCTCACTTAATTATATATATATATATATATATATATATGTTATGTATTGTACTAATAAAAAGGGTTGTGTTTTGTTTGTGTCGTATAATTATTATTAGTGAGTAATAAAATTAATGTATCTAGAGAAAGGAAGTATAAATATATAATAATTAACTATGGACTATATATGTGTTTCCTCATCAATAAAATAGTAGCTCAAATTTAACTTAGTTGTTATTTAATTTATTTTCTCTCTTTTTTTTTTATTTGGTCTGTGAAAACTTACTATTCTTATTTCCCCTTCCTATTACCATTAAGTATTAAAATTATATAAAGTACATAATTTTAATTAAAGCATAAACACAAAAATAAAAAAAAAAAAAAAAAAAAGCCCGGCTCTTATTCCAACAAGAAAAAGTAAAAAAAGTAAAGGCCGACTAAAAGCCCAAATAAAAAAGCATAGGCCGAGTTTAAGCCCAATTCTAAAATAAATGGGCTTCGAATCAGCCCAATTCTCAGCCGCAGTCTTATTCTCTGAGTCGACGTCATCGTCTTCTGCTCCTGCCGCAGATCTGCTGCAGCCGGTAGTCAGGTACATGTGCCATTCAACTTTACCTTTTTCCGTGTGATTCGGGAGTCCACTCAATTATATAATGAAATCATAATTAAACAATCGATTCGCCTTTCGATATCGTATCGTCGGAAGCAGCTCTGGTAATGATTCCGGCGGACCATGATCGGAATCCTCAACTGGTGGAGAACCGGTGGTTGGATTCATCAAGCAGGTAGGGTTTATCTTATTAAGCGGTTTCTTTTGACTTTTTGTTGAATGAAAAACCGGGCCATTAACCCGTCCGGTCCGGTCCAAGTGCGATACGCTGTCGTTTTATACACACGCCGACGTAGTGAATCATTTCCTGTCTCGCCTTCGCCGCCTCATCTGATGTTCCTAATTTCAAAGCCTATAATTGCCTCAGCACTTTTTAATTTTTCTGTGTAATTTTCCAAATCCAGAAACTTCAAATTTTGCACCTTGGATCGTAATTTCAGCTCCAAGTGCGGGAAACTATTCGTCGGGAGATTCTGTATCTGTATTTCCACGTATTGAAGCATACGCGTATATACGCTGAAGGGAAAGAACGATGGAGAAATTCTCGGCGACGCTAAGAATTGGTGACTTGAATGATTACATAGCACCTTCACAGGGTTGCGTGATCAAAACGGAGGTAAGGACTGAGTTCTAGGAATTTGTAGAATTTCGCGATTGTGCTTTCCGATTTCTGTTGATTTTGACTTGAAATTCGACTGTAATTTGTAGCGCTTCTTATTCGTTTCTTGCCATATGCTATGGTTCCGCAATGTTTACTTTGTGGTGGGATATTCAGATGTTAATTAACGAAATGAACAAGTTTGGGGACAGTGATTGGAAAATTTTACTTCCCTAGAAATTCATTATTTATCGTTTAACTGGTGTTTTGTTTGGTTCTACGGTTTTCATTTGTTGTTTTGATGTTTTATTATCGTTATGTAAGTAGTAATAGTTTGGCTGGATGTGTACAGAATGCAGGAAATGTAGGGAAAGTGAAGACCACTAGTAAAACAGTGCCGAATGAGCCTGTGAAGATCTCGCTGAAAGATTGCTTAGCTTGCAGGTAAATTAGTATTATTCAATGTGATAGGTTTGTATGTCTATAGACGCATGTATGAACTTCTCTGTGTGTGTGTGTGTGGGTTTGAGTGAGAGACCATGGAACCTGATTTGTTTTTCGATCACTAATTTGAAACTTTACATAATCATCTTTTATTGTGTGTGGTTAAATAAGAAATAGATTATTTGTTCGTTAGTAATAGTAATTATGGATAACTAGTCTTTTGTTTGGATCTTTGTGTGCCGGAGAGAGGAGGGAGGAAATAAATTAAGTATCCTGTAATATAGAATGGAAAATACAAACTCTTACATTTACAATTACTCATGCAGTGGGTGCATAACATCTGCAGAAACAGTTATGCTCGAGAAGCAGAGTTTAGATGAGTTTCTTTCAAATATCAATGAAGGAAAAGCTGTTATTGTCTCCCTCTCTCCCCAATCTAGAGCTTCTCTTGCTGCTCATTTTGGTCTTTCCAATCATCAGGTAGACAACACCATTACAAATGAACCAAATATGTATTGTAATACAACTTCAGTTTTATATTGTACCATGTTAAGTGGATATATTGTGCATTCTTTGACTTTGGCCGTGTGTTTTTGATGTTACAACATCTTTACTGGGTGTTTCAGGTCTTCGCAAAACTCACAGCATTATTAAAATCACTAGGTGTGATATCAGTCTTTGATACCAGCTGCAGTCGAGATTTAACACTCATTGAATCTTGTAATGAATTCATTGCACGCTATAAACAGAGCAAGTTAAATGATGATGAGAAATCAAAATCATCCATTCCTGTGATTTCATCTTCATGTCCAGGTATGCAACTTATTTAAATTTGTAGTAACCAATAGAATATATTTGGTAGGCACAGAGTTTTGTTTAGATAAAATCTCTCCTATTCTTCATAGTTTCATCTACTGCATGTTTTTATATAGATGATATTTTTCATGCTTACATCTGACTCCTCTCCTGTATACATTGCTGCAGGTTGGATTTGTTATGCAGAAAAAACTCTTGGTTCTTATATTCTCCCATATATTTCATCTGTGAAAAGTCCTCAACAAGCAATTGGAACTGCTATTAAGAAACATCTTTGCCAGAAACTACATTTGCGGTAATTGTTTTTTTCATTGATTTTGAGTTAATACCCCTATGATGAGAACTACCAGAAGACACCCTTAGGTGGATATAATTAGTGGCATATGCTGCATCAAGTTGTTAGGAAATTTGAACCGTCTAGTGCCTAAGAAACTATTAGGAACAGATGCTAGTCAGTTATAGTGCTTTTTGAATTAGTCAGTAAGTACATCAATGGCCTGTGGATTAAGGGAGGATTTGTTAAGATTTTGATGTTAAATTTTTCTTCAGGCCAGCAGACATATATCATGTTACTGTAATGCCATGTTATGACAAGAAGCTTGAAGCTGCACGAGATGACTTTGTCTTTCAAACAGATACAGATGGTGAAAGAGTCACAGAGGTAGACTCAGTATTAACCACTGGAGAAGTTCTAGATTTAATTCAGGTAATTTATAAATTGATAAAATCCAAATGTTTATTCTGTTTGTAACTCCCTTCCGACTTTGTAATATCTTGAGAATATGTTGCAGTTAAAGTCCGTTGATTTTGCTGGTTTAGAAGAATCTCCGGTGGACAAACTGTAAGAACCTTTAAAATTGCAAAGTCATCGTTGTATTGAATATACTTGCTCAGGACTAATGTATTGTTTTCATACTTCTCATAGATTGTCAAATGTTGACGAAGAAGGCCATCTATTCGGTGTTCGTGGAAGTTCCGGTGGATATGCCGACACTATATTCCGATATGCAGCAAAAGTACTTTTTGGAAAGGAAATTGAAGGTCCTCTTGAGTATAAGACTATAAAAAACGCGGATCTTCGTGAAGTGACTCTTGAAGTAAGTCTGGCTTGTCTTGCTAGACAATTGACATTGGGACTTTTAAGTGCTTTACTGCTATCTTGGCACAGTGCTAACATTGCATAATTAGCTTCATATTTGTATTTTTCTTGGGAGGTTCTAATTAATAATTTCTGCATCATGCTATTCAGGTAGATGGCCAAATTGTGTTGAGATTTGCTCTATGTTATGGATTCAGGAACCTCCGCAACATTGTTATGAAAATTAAAAGTAAGAAGTGCGAGTACCATTTCGTTGAGATCATGGCTTGCCCTTCAGGTAGCACATAACCCTATTGTAGTTCTCATGCAAATTCCTTTGTTATATGCTTGTTGCTTTACAAGATTCATTTTGACTTTGGTATGTTTGCCATCTTTAACAGGGTGCCTAAATGGTGGGGGTCAGATCAAGCCTAAGCCAGGGCAATCAGCAAAAGATTTGATCCAGTTGTTAGAAACAACTTACGCAGAGAATGTAAGCCCACTTCAACTAGATTTTTCTTGAAAGAATATGCTTTCTCAACAATTCCTGTTCCCTAATTGTGCCTTGAATGGTTTTTCAACGAATAATAATGAACTAAATGGAAAAGTAATTCTAATGCCTTTATAAACTCGTAGTTGATACTATGTATGGTCTTTCCACCTTTCATATCATAGTATTTGTGTTGTCGATTTCCTAATCTCCTAATTCCTGCAGTTACTCAAGGCTACTATTTTTGTAGGTTTTGGTTGCTGATCCTTTCAAAAATCCTCGTATCAAAAGGCTATATGATGAATGGCTTGGGGAACCTGGTTCTGAGACGGCAAAGAGACATCTGCACACCGAATACCACCCTATTGTCAAAAGCTTGACCTCCGAGTTTCAGAATTGGTGAGAAATGCTTCGGTGAGAGTTTTAACTATACTCTTATATTCCATAAGTTCGCCTCTGCATTAGGTGTGGTATAGTTTGATCCCGACACTGTGGATATCAAAATTCTCCGTATCTCTTATTGGTAGGCAGGTGGTATATTCTATAGCGAACCAGTTTTGGTAGGAAATGTTACTGTATAGGCTAATGTTTGGTGCTTCACATGATTATTTAGAACAGATCTATTGTTTACCAAGCTTTACTGTGTATTGCCATCTTTCGACAAGCATATGACATGCTTGTAAGGCCTTGTTTATCACTTTTCCTACTAAACTATCGAGTGTATGAAATCTAAAATTCATCTCAATACAAATGAAAGCTACATTTATCATATTTAAACTATGTTCTTGTAAAAACTTCTCAGCAGCCACTTTGCAAGCATAATGCTATAAAATTCCCATGAGTTGTTTTGTGTAGACAGGAAGATGATCCAAGAAAACTCTTATCGACTGTGTATACAGGCTATGTTACTTCGATTCGATCTACCCTCCCCAGGGGGAATCGCAGTCATCAAACTGCTGCAAGAATCAGTTTGTTAGAATGCAAGAAAATTCCCATGTGATTTTCGAAGAGTTATATGTACCAACCAGGGAAGAAGAAGACTTTGTGGTGTAAGGAGTGAGACAGGGATTCAAATCCTTGACAAGCATTTCATCCTCTGGAGTAGTGTAATAATCTCCTCCAGAGCAGAATTCCTGATCCAATTCGAGTTACGGCACATATCCAACTGGCCACGGGTATACAAGAAGACAACAACAGTTAAAGAATGTTCTTACCAGAGAATCAGCTCCATCATCAACCCGATAACAAGAGGCCGAGGTGGTCGAATCAGTCCCCCAATCTTGATCCATGGATATCCCTCTCCCATAGCATTTTCTTGCCTTCACCTGTCCACGCAAAAAACATTTCTTGCCTTAAAAAATCTTATCTTTTCAGACATGGATTAAGAAAAAGCAAAAGCAAAAGCTCCGATTACCTCGGCAAGATCATCGGCGAGGCAGCGCAATTGTCCAGTGAGTGAAGTGACCTGTTTTTGGAGACTGGGAATGAGTTCTTTAGCCTGTTTCAATTCACAACCTTGCTTCACCACCATTATTTCTAGATCGTGTGAATTCGATGCACTCTTTAAAGACTTAATCTCTTCCCTTTGCTTCAAGCACAAATCCTTCAGTTTCTCAACCTAATAAATTGCTTCATATTACATAACTCTGACAAACCAGTAAAATTTCAACATGCTAAATTCAGAGGTACCTCAGTGATCTTCTGCTCCAGCAGCAATTTCAGTTGAAAAATCAACTCCTCTTGCTCCTTGTTCTTACTCAGAAGCTCCCTCTCACTCCTCAGCACCATCCCCAATGTTCTGGTATTCGATTTCACCTCCGTTAACGCCTTCTTCGTACTCTGCTCCTCTTTTTTCGAATTGGCAAATTTCTTTTGCAGACCACCGCCAAATTCAGCCCCCTTTCTCACCGCCTTCTTCAAATCCTCCCCAAAAATATCCGCCAATTTAGGGTTCCTGCTCGCCATTCTGCTGTCCACGAACTTCTTCACCGTGAATCCGAGGTTGATTTTCCCGTACCCGTTCTTCGTGCTAAGGTCTCCCGCCGCCGTGAATTCGGAGGATGATGAGGCGTCCGCTTCCTCGGCGGCGGCGTATCGAGTCTCAGGCCTGATTGAAGAAGCCATTTCACGATTAGAAAAACAAAATTTGGCGCAATCTGAATCTCGACAGTTGTTGCAATTTGGGGGAATTGATCGCCGATTTGAAGGTTAGGGTTTATCTGAATTCAAATTGCTTTTTTTTCCGCGGCAATGCGTGATGAGGATCGAAGGCAATGGTTTTGATTTATATATATACTACTTGACTTGCTATTACTATTAAATATGATTAATTTGATATATATGGTAATTAATCAAATTTTATTGAATGCCTAATGAAAATCGATTTTTGTTTTTGACGGGTAAAAGACAAGATATGTAAAGTTAATAAATTGCTATTAAATGATGGAACGTTAATAATGGCAGCTTATAATATTTTGAATTTACTCCGGTCGTTGAATACCCAACGGTAATAATAAAATATGAATGAATTTTTTTTTATATAAAGTATTAGTAGTACTTTTTGTGAAATCTATTTATATGAAATATTTCTATTCAATTTTTTTTTTCATTTTAAAGTTTTTTTTTTTCAGAAAAAAAAAATAATAATAAAATCAGCTTCAGAAATATTGCTTAATTTTATTTTTTATTTTTTGATCGGTATCAAGATTTGCTTTTAATTGATCTTGTACTTCCTGATTTTATTCTTTTCCTGCAGCCAATTTACCATTTAAGAAATTTTACAAAAATTATTTACCTTAATTCATAGATTTTGATTATTCCTACATTAAACTTTTTCAAAAAATTAAAATTAAAATTATAGAGATTCTATGTAAGTAGTGGATAAGTTATTCAAAGTTTGTAACACTTTGATAAGTCACAATGATTATTTTTACCTTAGAATTTCTATAAAAAAATTATGAAATCCTTTTTACAAAACATCATAAGGAATCAATCACTGATACAAAGACTCAATACTTAAGTGTACTTATAATGTAATTCATCTTGTTCACATTCATAGACAGTAATTTCTGGAGAACTTCTGCCATATACAATTTCATCAATCAGATGCTTTTACTAATACAATCGCATCCAAAAAGATATACCTAAAGTCCTCCTCCTTGTGGAATTTAATGTGATCTAAACTAACCTTAACTAAAGTAAAATATAGGACTCAAACTCTTTGCGCCTCCAAATCTTGACTGTCATATATGGTTCATCTAGTGTAACTTATCTCGTCGGGTCTAGTTTGTAGGCTATTAGGCTCGACCGGAGGTTTACCCAGAGCGTATCTTCGGGCAACGGCTCTAAAATTCGGGGATTGTAACCAAAGAGGGTCTCCATTTCTGGACACTCATTTGGCTTCTCATCAGCACCCTCCTCAGCTGCTTCTTGCTCATCACTATCTTGATCATCTTCCCCCGCCGCCGACCACCGATCAGTCCACTCATTTCTTCCGACTCCGCCACCTCCCATGGCTTCTTACCTTCCATCCTGCCCGTGTCTGCCGGGCAGTCTTTGTAATATGCAGCAGCTCTAATGCAGTTTCCCATTTCGAATGCACTCACTTGGAATGGATTGCTTCACCTTCACCTACATATAGACATTGATACATACATACATATATATATATATGTGTGTGTGTGTGCGTGTGTCCATTGTTGTCCAGTCCAGGCAAAGTCAGCAAACGTGCAGGCAACATTGTTACAATGGAGATTAGGAGCTGACTAATGAGCTGTTTCTATGATAAATAATGTTAAAACAGTCAACCTCTTCCACATTCAATGATAATGTTTTCAATATGCAGAGACGTTGAAACTCCAAGGTCAGCTTCTTATAATAATACTACTACTACACTTTGTCAACCTCTTTTTATATATATATATATATAGCTGCAGCACATGAACTATTGACATACTAACAGCCGTGCACATGATGATCATATGTAATAAAGATAATGTTTGACTTACTTTCCTGTTTCTGGCTCTCCGACGATATTCAGACATGCATATTGCAGTGTAGTAGCAAGCAAAAACTCATATGTCATTTGCTGTTAACAAAGAGTCCTTTAAATTCATTAGATTATATTTAAAACAGCACACCACATGCGGACAAAATCCCGACAAAATTTCCTCAAAATAGCAGAGAATTGAGAAAAGCGTGTCCATACCAGTCGAGCAGAAGGACCGAATGAAAATGCCGGCAGTTTCAAGCGTTTGTTCGATTATGCAGAAGCTACATCATTCTGAGTACGTCTCGACTCCAGCCATGACAGTGCAGCCACCTTGGTCGTCAAAAACCACCCAGCTTTGTCGGGCGCCTCATGAAACGGAGCATTCAATTCCTTCAGATGAGACTCGAACACACCCGCCAACCCTTTCTCGGAGAATTTATGCTTCCCATGTCCTGTGTTGATCCCGAGTAAAGACGGCATTTCCTCATCGTCTTCAACCGCTTTCGTTAAATCGTTTATCCACACATGCAGTGCAGTCAAGGCGGCTCCAAGAGAGAGGCTCTTCACGTGCAACGACCATTGCGTCGGAGTTCTTGACATTACGTCGGTATATATTCCGAGTTCAACGGCGAGGCCTAACAACACACACGCCCTCTCCATCTGGTTCTGATTAATGCAAAGATCGATCAAACAATTGCAATAAGCCCTTTTCACATCCGCGCCAATCGACTCCAACAGCTCACAAGCCTCTTTCTTAAAGAACTCACCTTCGAAGTTTTCCCCTTGAACGATTAGCTTCACGACGTAACAAAGCTTAGGATTTCCCTTCTCGACGCACACCATCACCTTCTCGAGATCTTCCGCCGGCGCCTGCGTCATCACGCTGAGAAGACAACCCAATAACCAGTCATCAGGACTTATTCCCAACTCCAACACCCGATCGAACGTCTTCACCACATCGTCATTCCGACCGGCTTTCCCATAGCATTGCATGATCGACGTCAAAACAAAAATGTTAGGCTCATAACCGGCAGCTAGCATTTCAGTCAACGCACTCTCCGCCTCCTCCACTTGTCCGCCGCAAGAAAAAATCGTGATTAACGACGCATACGTCCAAGCATCCGGCAAGCACTTCCCCGAACTCTTCATCTCCGAAAAAATCGCCAAAGCTTCGTCAGTGTATCCCACATCAGCACACGTCGACAAAAGCGAATTATACAAGAGAACATTCAACTCCAACCCCTTCTCCTTCATAGTTCTATACACAGCCATTGCATCTTCCCCGTATCGAGCCCGACAATACGCTCTAAGCAATGCAGCATAAGTACCCCAAGTCGGCTCGATCCCGCAATTAAGCATATCCCTATATACATTCTTCGCCTGCCATGGCCTTTTCGCTCTTCCCATCGCATCCAACAGAGAGTTATACAGAGTAGCATTACGTCTCACCCGTAAAGCCTTCATCTCCTCATACAAATTCAAGCATCCATCAAAGTTCCCCGACGAACCGTAAATTCTAATCAATGTGGAAAAAGTTGCGGCGTCTAGCCGCCATTTCTCACTCCTTGCTCGATCATACAAACTCAAAGCAACATCGACATTCCCGAGCCTCCCGTATACATCTATCATCACCGAGCAAGTAACCTGATCAGGTTCACATCCAAATGACGGCATCTTCTCGAACCATTCGACTGCCTTCTCCGGCAACGACATTAACCTAGCGCAGCTTATAATCGTGGAGAATGTAACATTATCTGGATTAACTCCTCTTTCAATCATATCATTGAATAACTTCTCTGCTCCATCTAAATCCTTGCACTTCCTAAATATTTTCAATGTCACATTATACAGTAGAACTTCCTTCACCTTCTTCAGCTTCTTCATGAAATAATCGAGCACTAAAAGGCCAGTTTCAGCATTCGACATATTGTTCAAAACAGACATTGCATCCTGTTCTACTACTTTATTCCCAAGACTATCCAATACAATCGAAATATCCTCTACTACCGCTCTGCAATTATCTAAAGATTCCGCTATTTTCACCAACGAAGCGTACCTGGAGTCGTACGATTTTTTCCGTAGCATCGACGCCCTGGGGCTCCTCGGATTCACCCATATGTAACGCTTCGATGAAGCCGTAGTATTTTCCCGGGGAGATTTAGATTCTTCTGAGACGCTACTGAGAGATAATTCTTGTAACGACAATTTGGGGGAGGAGGAGTTACGAAACGAGGGTTTTGCGGAGGAATACCTTGGAGCGAATTTTAGGTCAATATTAATTCCAAAGTGGCAGGAATTCGAAGGAGGGGTAAGAAAATTGCAGAAGATACGATATTCGTTTGACCGCAAGGATGCCGGCGTGGCGCAGAGGTTGAGCGCCATGGCTGCTCCGCCGCTGGCTACTAAAGGTTCAAGGAAGAGTGAGCGATGGCCCTTATCTCTGATATTGGGGGTTTAAGACTGAATTTACCTAAATGACCTCACTCTTTCGTGTGGGCGAAATTTTTTTGGTTAATCATTATTTAAAATAAATGTTACTACTAATCAATAATATAATAATAATAATAGTGGATGACTTGTGGTATGGGCCAAATTGAATTGGACTAGGCCCACTATAATTGGGTTGACAAAGCTACAATTCTCTGTTACCCACGCTACTTAAACCAGAGTGCTTTATAATTGATGTATCTCAACCCAAAGCTAAAAGGGGTATTTTATATTACAATAAAATTATGTAATAATATAATAATATATAATTAATTTTTAACTGTCAGCATTGAACCCATGCTAATATGTTCATATAAATGACACTTAAATGGATCATGACTTAGTAGAATATTTAAGTTTGATGTATATGAACTTGAGATGACAATGCAAGATACCCTTTGTTATGTATGATTTGTTTGGTGTTCATATTTCCGGTTGTTACAAAGTCGATATCCGTCTATACATAGCCGTATTGGCTATTTGGTAGCCAATGAGCAATCTTGGATAGTGACTATTAATCGTCGTAAATTAAATTGTTTGTCGAAAATACGAATAATTACCAAAGAACAACTTTTTAAACTTGGACGTTTCCATCTCCTTCCATTGATACATTTATGGTGATACGATTGCCCGGATTGCAAATATATTTATTTGTTTATTTATTTTCTAATATAATAAAAATGTCTTTAATAATTAGATGCATATGCCCACCCTATATTGACCCGTTGGCACCCTAATATTTAATGTGCAAGTGCAACATTGTAATTTCATTGGGTATCATATATCATAGTCATAGTCATAGTCATAGATGAGGTGGTCCCATTATTATTATCTGGCTAATGTACCAACATCCCTCCATATTGCGCAATTTGCCAAACACATCTGCAATCTCCTCGATACGGAAAATTCAATTACACATAATCATAAAATATATGTGTTGAATTTGTTGTAAAAATTATTACGAAAAAACAATGGGTTTGATACTATAAAGAAATTTAAATATTTTTAATTCATGTTCCCATCCCTTTTAAATTTAAGATTCATATTCTAGTAGCACATAGAAGAACAAAGTTTTCCTAGATTATAAAAAATAATAACAATTAACGTTCTTTGCATAACCATTACTCTATAACTTGATTCCCCTCGTTCAATTTTGTAATCTCCACAGATAAACGAAGACTAATTGAGTAAACACCAGCAAATTCAATAAATTTAGAATTACATTAGAAATTATAGCTATTCTTTTTTTTTTAAAAAAAAAAGTGACTCTTTACAATGGTCAATTCATCAGAAATGACCTTTTTTCAAATGAAAGCAATGGAGCAAGCCAAAGAGCAGTTTCTTAAAAGTAAGAATTGTAACAAAGAAAAAAGGAAAAAAAAAAGTTGTGACTATATTGCAACACCTTTCTATTCGTACAACATAATACAAGAAGAAATTAATATTCATAAAAAGCTTTGAAACACCCCAATGTGGCACTACCCCTCACCGACACTATCATTTCCATTATTTTAATCTATTATATCATCAATAATTTTATTTTTAATTCCACTTTAATATTTATTATTATTATTGTTATTAAAATATAATTCGTTTTCTTTTTATGTGGCAGACCTTCACATTATGAAGCAGCCTTGAGGGTTTTCTTCGCTGAAGTAGCAATCGGATCTGATGGGTTGCCCGACCCGACCATACCCATACCCATATCCGGGAGCAGGCCCGTATCCTGTGCTAGCCCCGTACCCGTAATACCCATCATAAGACGGCTGCGGTTGAGGAGGGGGGAACCCGTACCCGTGGTAATAGGGGCCGGATCCGTAGGCATCGTAACTCGGTCCGAGGTACGGGAAAACCGACGGAACTCCATTAACCGGAACCGGGTCGGGTCCCTTCGCTGCGGCGGCGACCGGAACCGGCGCCGGCTTCGCGGCCGGTTCCAGTATTTTCGCCGGATCCATTTTTGGCGCATCCTTTGGCTTTTCTGCCGGCGGTGCTCCGTCGGATTTCGGCTTATCGGCTTTACCATTGGATTTCGGCTTTTCCGGATTTTCGATTATGGTGACCTTTTTTTCAGTCTCCTTTGGCTTCTCGGCGACTACTTTAGGTTTCTCTGGTTCCTTAGGCTTCGACGGCTCCTTCGGCGGCTCCTTTGGCTTGTCAGCGTCCTTTTTCTTCTCAGGCTCCTTCGGTTTGGCGGAATCCTTGATGTCAATGCCCTTGATGACCTTGCCGGCCTTGCTGCACAGTTTGTCGCGAATTTTCTCCGGACTGCAACACACGACGATGATGCTCACCGTGTTGTTCTTTTCGTCGAACACCTGGTCTCTAATTTCTCTTGTCCCGAATTTTTTAGCGTCACATGAACAATTCATCAAAACTCAGTTATGTTTCACAAAAATGCTCAGCAATTACAACCAAAAAAATGAAGAAACAAGCGGAATCGAAAGTGTGAGAATGTTGAGATTAAATGTGGAGCAGAACGTCCGGTGATATTGATTGAAAACAATTATAAATTCACTGAACAGTGGTGCGATGAACGCATAAGAAAATGTATCAGGTAACACAGTTTAGAGACACTCACGGGGAAACTTGCAGAGAGTTTTTTTGATCTTCTTGTAGCAGCAATAGCACTGAAGATCAACCTTGAGCACCATAGGAGTCACCTGATTCACGGAACGCACAATGGAAAAATTAAATCTACCTCCATCCAAAACATCAAAATTCTTCACCTCGCAACCTCGAAAACACGAAGAACTACACAGATCTCCCCAAAAATCAAACTCAAGCAATGGAGATCAATTCAAACCACAACAAACCAACACACATCACCTTCTCAACCGCCACTACCAACAGAGTACACAAACCGCTCAACCAACACACAAAATCAGCTCCAAATGCACATTACAATTACCTTCTCAGTCGCCATGGGCAAAACAGAATGCAGCAACCACAAATCCGTCAATTATCTCGAAGCCGCCTCTAGAGAGAGAAAAACAAAAACACGCGCACACACACACAGAGCGTTAACTAAGAATTGTGATAGATATCAACTTTGTAGCCTTACAAAAACAGGAAAATGAAGTGAGATGAGATAATCACAATTGGTGGAGTGCGAATTGCGGACCAATTACTCAGTTGTCTGCATGTGCTGGCCTTGATTGACACAACTCACCTTCCAATATTCCTCCTACTGACTCAACACAGTCTCTCCATCCATTCATTCATTCATACGCAAGCAAGCAACCAAGGTGCATTTCCGCTACACATAGAAATACTTTTTTATACACTCACAATAAAAAACACACACATAACATACATATATATATATGGAGAATATTAATAAGGCCTTGTTTGTTGAGCTGACATTATACAAGGTGAGCCCCACATGCCACATGGGTAGCAGCCAAACACGGCTTACGTTCTTTTCGGTGGTTGCGGGAGGTCCCTGGAGTACGTGTCCAGATTAAGCAACCAATGCTGTAGATTCATTTGGGAATAACGACTCCTGGGTCCTCCTACCAAATAAATGAAAAAGGATCAAATTAAATAATTATAAAATTAATTTTTAATCAATATATATATACATATATATGCATGTGTGTGTGTGTGATTATTGCAACAGTTTTAGGCAAAAATAAAAAACCCAAATGCCTGTTGATTCACAGACACCACACAATGAAGAAATTTCGAGATCTTCAATCATGTAGGCCATTTTTTTCTAAAAGTACACTAAAATGTTATTGAATTATCTTAATTATTAAATTAAGCACATACACACAAAAAGGCACCATTAAATTAATTATAACCACATAACATAGGGGCACATCATTTATCTGATTTATATGAAATTAGATAAAAATGAAATTGAGCCCACAAGCAAAGTAAAAGTAGAGATAAAAAGGGGTTTGGTTTCAAGTGCAAAATTATGTGAAGAAAGAAGAAAAGAGCAAATTGACAATTGGGTATTATTGTTTGCACCTAACAAAGTCACTTTTTCAACAGCCACCATTTTGTGTGGCCTAAGGAGAATAAGTGGACTCCAATTTGGAATCCGAGGAACAAATTTTTTTATTTTTTATTTGTAAAAAAAAAATTATTTCATTCCCACTAGGTCCAAAATTGTATCTTAGATAATATTTATCTTATTAATTTCGTATATATGATGTTAATCGATATATTGCTGCATATACTATTTTAGTGTATATAAATATATTGGAATTGATTTCACTACTAATATATTGCAAATACTATTTTAGTGTATGTTTGGGCATGTTCTAAAGTCTTTTTCACGTGTCTCTAAATTTATTCTTATTATAGAAAGTAGGACATCTTAATTTGAGACTTATCACCTAAATTACAACCATTGGTAACTCAAGAGTTGATGTGTCTTCAAAGTTCAAGATTAATAGAGTGAAATACATATATAAGGCTAAATTTAATTTATTTGTTATGAGATATCACATAATTATTATTTTACTTACATATAAATAACATCATTTAGAGTATATAATATTTTACAATCCAAAACATTTGCAAATATCTTCTAAACATCTTTCAAACTCCAACATTAAAAAAAAAAAAAAAAAAAAAAAAAAAAAAAAAAAAATTCAAATTAAAAAATTTTAGAACAAAAATAACTTCCAAAATCATGTGTAAACAGAATTACAGAACCATAGATTTATATCTTAGGATAGATGTGTATATATATAATTAAGTTTTGTAATAATTTAGAATACTTGTATAATATAAAAGGCCAACATAGTAATTTACAAAAATTACAGCTAATTCACTTATTTATTTTCACATCAATTACTACAAGCTAAATCACAATTTTCACTTTTTTTTTCTTTTTCTTTTTTCTTTTTATATCAAATATTTGAGTTAATGGTGCATGGGTAGTGTGGGTCCCGCCGGAGAACCTCCGGCGCATAGGGCGGTTTCCGATTTGACAGCGGCACCGACCTTAAGGGGATTTTGTTTGTGAAATTAATGTTGACGAATAG
The DNA here is from genome assembly GCF_009805555.1 of Andrographis paniculata. NCBI lineage: Eukaryota > Viridiplantae > Streptophyta > Magnoliopsida > Lamiales > Acanthaceae > Andrographis > Andrographis paniculata. Next base: position 6,539,729 of record NW_026137587.1, read on the forward strand.
ACCAATGTACTCGGCTGTATTTACATATATGCTTATGAAATAATTAATATACCGCGGTCTCATAATTAGGTATTCAATTAATTTTGACGTTTAGTTTTAAAAATATTAGTATTATATTATTTCTAAAATAGAAATAAAATAAAAATAATTAAAATAATCTTATTAATACGGTGTGATATAAAAGTAATGATATTTGTGTAATATATTGTAAATTGTAAAGATATTTGTAACGTTAAGTAGATAATACAATTAAAAAATAAATAAATACTTTATTATGGGATAAATTGAAAAAATAAATATTTTATTATGAGATGGAAAGAGTACTGTTAATCAAAATTATATTTTATTTTTTAAATTTTTTATGAAATGTTAAATTTTCATCCTTCATCCATTTTTTTGTTTTTTTGTTTTTTTTTTTTTTCGAATTTAGAAAACTTGAAAAAGCAGCCTTCAATATGGGCCAGTGTCCCATCTAACTCCATTAAATAATTCAACCGCTTCAACACTCTTCATTATCCAATAATTTATTTTTGGCTTGAAAATGATATATTAAAGTTGGATAGAAACTAAAAAATAATATTATTATGTTCTTAAAATTTAATAGATAAAAAAAATATTAATATTACAGAGAATTTGAATCTATAACCTTAGACTCATAAGTTTACTCTCAATACCACCAAGCTAAAATAAAAACTTTAATTGGTATAAGGGATGGATGAAGTATTAGTTTTGCTATAATAAATAAATAGTTTTGAGTTGACAAATAAAAATGATAAAAATAATTATGCACAAATTTTATTATTTGAATTATTTTCTCTTCCACAGAATATCTCATCAAATATTATTTTAATACCAAATTCAAAATAATTTTTTTCCAACTCAACCAAAAAGATTATTTCAATATTACAGTTAGAGGCTGAGTCAGCAATTGGCCAAATGGTCAAAGGGAAACTAAACACCAACAATAAAGACAGAACATATCATGCAACTATATATATATATATATATATATCAAAGAAGCAACAATTCACCTGAGAGGTTCGCGAAAGATTTCGGAGGAGCAAGAGCTACCGATCGCGACTTTGGATGTTCCAATTGACTGGCGATCAGTTTCCGTAACTGTGATAAAGTTCACCTGTTATATGTTAACTGCTTAAATTCACACTTCTACTCTTCCGCAACTGATTCATCTGTCTGCTTGTTTGGCAGAAGGAAATGTGATGAGAAACGACGTCGTAGTAGTAGTAGAACAGAAGAAGAAAGACATTCGTACGGCAGGAGACTAGAAACATGCGAATGGCTGAAGGAGACGAGAAACAGCATCGCAGAACAGAGCAGACCACGAATGCCGTTCACAGCAAGGACTGCGACATTCGATTTCAAGGTATTTTCTCTAAATATGAACGAAGAATGAGTTGCGTTCAAGTTTCGAATGCACTGCAACTCGACCCCAACCAGAAGCTCAAAGATACATTCATTAGAGACATATATATGTATATATATACACACACACATCCAATTCTTCTGATAGACAAATATTTCCGGAAACTAAAATAGGATGCATTAGCAGGTGTAGTGTCTGTGGCAGGTTAAAGTGTTCTAGTGAACTTAAGGGCACAGAAACATTACGGAAAGGATCAATTGAAACCCTCTAATGGTTAAGACAAACACCAAGAATGAAGATAAGCGCGATGAAAACGAAAAAAAAGGTTAGAAAATCGTTGCAGCGGGTCTGAAAAGTGAATGGATGCCACTTAGTACCCTATAATTCTGCTTATCCTCCTCAAATTTTTGGATGAAAACACTAACAAATGCTCTCTAATGTGATCTATATTTCATCTGTCAAGAACATCATGTCTGCAAGTATGAGATGCACACTAACTAGAAATAGAAAGGTCAATAGTAAAAGGGCATCGATAATGAGCATGGAAAGATCAGTAAAAACAGACAGCAAATCAGTAAGACAAGCCCAATCATGATGCCAAGTATCACCAAAATCACCGCAAAGCGTTCCTTCTCTATGACGGGTTTCTCCCAAGTGTGCATAAGAGACTCAAGCAACAGTACCTTTGATGATTACATCTATAGAAAAAGTAAACTTGTTACCTCTGTATGGACTTGTAGAGCACCACTGTTACATATTTCGAAAGGAAGCGATGGGTGGAACCGAGTGCGACAACTGCCGGGCGGTTTTTATCTCTGTGCATGTAGAGATGGTTTAGGACAACGTGCTGAGGCCTCGAGTGAGGGGGTGGAATCTCCATGTTGGAAGATGGGGCATTGAGCAAAGTCATATTAAGATGAGGAGGAACCAATGGGGGCTCCTTTGCAAAGTCCTCTGGACCAAGTTGCAAGTTATTGTAGCTTGAATCTGGGGATTGAGGTGGTTCGAATCCGGAAATGCTGTTGGTATCCTCCGGAACATAGTCCTGCAGCACATAGTATTCGAATATTAGGCCTTTCTGCATACAAAACTTGCCAGTGATCCATCACCAACGAAAAAGATCCCAGACGTCTAGTGCTTCGATATTTTGACTGTAATTAACTCAGGTGCTACAGAAGAACCGACCCATGTAAGATAATCAAGATTCAAGAGAAATCTTTCCAATTAAAAAAAAAAAAAAAGGGTTCAAGAGAAATCAGGAAATGATTCTAACTCTAGTTGCCAGTTAGTAACATTTGGTCGAACTTAATTTCATCATAACAAATTGAAGTAGAAAATGCATCAAATACAGAAAAAAGAAACAATGCATGCCTACAACTAACAGCACAGAGAATAAAAATGCACAAATGTATGTATGTATATATATATTATCATTTAGCATATGTTACTTTAGTTCCTAATTAAACATTTTCAGGCAGGTAAGACTGCTAATACTTTATAACCTTTATACTATGAAGTCCAAAGTTTCATAAATTACATTTCCACTTTTAAAGACTGTTTGCCTGCAAATTTGGATAATACCCGAGTCTAGTTCACAACAACTCCGCAGAAGCAAAAAAAAATCAAAAACCGATAAACCTGGAGTAGACAGGTCGCGATTATTCTACGTAGAATTGAGTGAAATAGGCACCAACCATGAAAACAGTTCTCTCTGTGTTTAATATAACTTTATAAGAAAGTCGAGAATAATGCAATAACTGAACATGTCCAATTGAGGAGAAAGAAAACCGTTGGAAATAAAAGTAAGAGATGGGTGTACCTGTAAGTCTAATATGTTGTAACCATTTCCTGATTCATCTTGTTCCCAGGGTAGATCCGGGGTGTACCTCTTTTCCCCGTCAACAATAAATTTGTATTGATAAACTCCTGAAGGAAGTACTTTCATGATAGTGAAGTCCTTCCCCGACCTTTGCAAAGGCTTCCTGTACAAGTAGCCAAAAACAGAAACTTGAAATTGAAATTTGATTACAATTTTAGAACCAGAGAGAAATCGGGGCAGTGTAAGGCAGCAGACTAGCCTTGTTTTCCAATCATCCCATGACCCCTCAACCAGCACTTCGTTGCCACCATAGCTCCACGTTATCATAGTTGGAATGCAATGCTCATTGTACGAGTCTTCATAACCCGAGCCAGTCTGCATCCATGAAGGGTTGGGGATCTGCAGTTCGTCGGGTCTTTCTAATGGAGCCACTGGCATCTGAACCGAAGGTAGAGGATAGAATTTCAATCAGCCTTTCCGACTAATCTTAAATTCATGTTCTTTACACTTACATTCATTACAAACTAACACCACAGATATAGCAAAGATTCAGAAGTTTTTGAGCTTATCATCATAACCACATCTCTTTGCGAAATTTAACCAGCAGAGATAATCTAAAGACATAATCAAGCTGCCCTCCGAATCTGAGGGTTTTATGAACACACCAAAATCCAGAAAAAATAGATACAAAATTCAAGGGTACATATATATATAAATATATATATGAATACAGTGCCTGAAGAAATGAAACAATGACATAATCATCGGGGCAAAATATAATCATCATCAAAGTCATCAGATCTGCCCTAATTACTGAATGCTACAGTTTTCCATGCATATACCACACCAATGGCTATGAACAGAACATCAAAACAACGAAGTAACCCTAATTCCAATTGGTTTTAGAGAAGCATCCCGCCTTTATAGAATCTTATATCAAAGGAAACATGGAAATCGAGAAAATTACCAGAAGAGGAAGAAGAGGAATCAAAATTTCCGATAGTTTTAGCAAATTGGGGAAAAAGGACGAATTAACGCTACTGACCTGAGGTTTGAACATCAGAGGAGATTGAGAAGCCCTAGGACTCGAGGGAGGCGAGGGCTCCACGAACTCACCGCTCGGGGCGCCGTCTCCGTCGGCCATGCTTACCTGAGAACCATCGCCGACGTCCACACCAGATTCGCCGGCGGCGGCGCCATCTTCCCTTCCATTAGCATTTCCCATTTTTCAGCAATCGAGTCCTACGAGAAATCTCTACTCAAAGATTCTCCGCAACATCTAATATGTTTTTTGTAGAAGCAAAGGAAATCAAAACAGAACAAAAACAAAGGCGACAACGAAAAGGAGTCTCGATTTACAAAGGCGTTGGGTAAATTAAAAAGGAAAAAACAAAAAATCATCCGCCTGATCAAGCACCCAAACCCTTTCCGGTCTCAGAATGAATCCCAAACCAGCCTAACATGGATTCTCGATTGCTGATTACTCGAAAGTGGGTGCGAATTATGAATGTAATCCTGTGAGTTTGGAACTATGGTGGTAAGTAAAAAGGGCCCAATCGTGTAGGGCTTAATGGGGGGATGCAGGTCACATCAACACCTCAATCACTACTCATCGCTTTGATAATTTCCCACTGTTAATCATACTTTCCAGACGCTTTCATTGGGATTTAGAAATTCGGAAATTTCCCATCGATCGAAATCCCTCTCTCTAGATCTTGGGTTGAGGAATCTTTAGAACCCTAATTCCCCTTTCTTTACTTGTCGTATCATTCATATATAGCTCGTTTAGTTTATATCGAAAAGAAAATTGAAATAAAATATCTATGAACTTTAACAAAATAAATAGAAAAATTATTAAAAAAATGAAAAATAATTAATACAAGCGACACTATATAAGTCACACTAATCAATCTTATGTTCCATAAAAAAATAAAATTAATTAATTTTATTATCATAATAGCTACAGAATAAACATAGTCGTATTATCTTGAACTCCTAAATTATTACAAAGCTGATTGAAGTTAAATTTTATAAACAGCCAACACTGTTCAATCTATATTCGCTACTGTAAAATCAAAATTAATTATTACAATTTATAATATTACCAAAATTAATTTTTCCGTTAATAAAATGAAAATGAGGTCCCAATTGTGCCAAATAACAAAAGTTGTTCTTTTGATATATTTGTGTTTATATTTAAATTTGTACATAAAATTGTTTTTTTTAAGTAAAAAATCATTATACTTTTGTGCTATTTTTTAATATAAAAAAATTAACAATTATTATTCATTTTTATTAAAATTCGTGTTCAATCAAATGAGAATACATTTACATAAAAAGAGAGAGTATTATTTTAAAAAGTATTAATATATTTTAATAAAACTTCCTAATAAAACCCAAAAAATATGAAAAAAAAAAAAAAAGAATCTCAAATATCTATTAATGAAAAAATAAATATAAAATATAAAAAAATCACACCCTAAGGTGGTATGCATTTTGAAATGATTATTGAATAGATGAAACACTTCTAAGCTTATAATTCATCATGATTGCTCTATAACTTGATACAATTATATGAATATACTACATATTAAATTACAATAATAGTATTATGCAACTCAACTTTATTGTAGCACGAGTAATGAGTAATTTCAATAAATACATATAAATATTTTATTACAGTATTTATCTTGGAGAGGCTAAATTGAACAAAATAAAACTTCCAAATTTGGGGGTTTTGTTACATAATATTTTTTGTTTATTCAGTGTTTTAGTTTTAAATTTTTTTATATGTAAGAGATGTAAAATTATATTGTTAATATAAAAAAACAGTAATTTATATTAAATATTGATTTTTATATAAAGAATCGTATCGGTAAAAAAAGAATTGAAATAACAAACTTAATGTGTTTTATTTATTTGTGATTTGAATACTTTAAAATTAAATAAATATTTAAAATAATATTTTGTATGAAATTTTTATATTGAGTAGTATTTTTTTTCAAACTAAATAAAAATTTAAATATTTGAAACTTTATTAAAAATATATACAGAATAAACAAATAGTAATTGTGTGTTTATTTTGTATTTAAGTTTGAAGGAATATTTTTTATATGAAATATAAATAATATAAAAATAATGAATATATGTAATATATTATGTTTTTTAAAAAATATATATTAAAAAAATTTAGTTAAAAGTAATCTCCTACATTAATAAATTAACCTAAAATCAAAATAGGGGCATCAACTATTGAGAGAATATTTCATCATTTAAAAAAAAAATGTTACTTTTTGGGTTTCAATTCATTTATGTCGAAGAACTCAAAATTATAAATTTTTTATTTATAATAAAAATAATTATATATAAAAATAAAAAAAATTTATAAAAATATTTATTTTCGACACAATATCGAAATCAATAATCAATAAAATACTATGGGTATGCTTTCTTTATATTTTTTTTTACATGTATTTTTAAATAATTAATACATTATACCCATTCACTAATTTTATATTAATTATACAATTCTCTATATCATTGCAAATTATTACACTGTACAAACACACTCTATTATTTCTTATTTTACTTAAAAACAAATAAAAAACAAATATACATTTTCCACTAAAATAAAAGGAGTATTATAAACTTTTATTATTAGGCTTTGTTTTTTTACTATTTTTCTCTAAATATCCTTCAAAAATTAAAAATAAAAAATAAAAAATAATATACTATACACATTTATCAGTTTTATATTTTTTACACAATTTTTTTTTTCATATATATATATTTTTTTAACAATCTCCTATATAAATCTTTTATCCTTCTAAATACTACTTATAAAAGTTTGCCCTAAAAATAAATAAATAAATAAATAAAAGTCAAATTTTATAAAGGCAAACATATTAGGACAATGGAATATAAAATGGTACTGTCTTGCTAAAATATAGAAGTTTATAGTTGATTATGAATAATATTTGTTATGATTTTACTTATATATGCTAATTTTTAAAAATTTTAATATTATTTATCAATAATAATTTCTTTAAAAAAATATAATATTAAATAAAATATATATTCATCTCACAAAATATCATGCTAATCATATAACTTTTTATTATAGTCAAAACTTGTAAAAATATTATTTAAATAAAATATTGTGTTTGTTTAGTAGTATTTTAATTTGAGATATTTATTCTACGTGAAATACGGGTAATTATCGATAATATAAAAAATATTAATATTTTATATTGAAAATAAAATACTACATAAAATCGTATCAATGAAAATGAAACAAACCCTATATTATTATTACTATATATATATTTTAAAAAAAAAGGGTAATTTATTCGAACAAATTTACATTGCTCAGAAATCGTGTTACCTCTAAAAAGCGACTTAACAATATCTCACTTCACAATCAAATGGTGGACTAAATGGCAAATGCGACTTTCGCCCTCTGGGTCCCACCTGACAGAAGACAGCTCAAAATTCTATTCACCCATATTTCATTCATCGCAATTATTTTATATGACAAATTATTTGTAGATAGAGACATATAACCAATCTTTTGACATGAATAATAATTTCCTTAACCTATATGAGAAAGAAAACACACAAGGGTATCTTTTGTTTTACATTTCTACCTAAATTAATACTCCCTTCCTCCGCCTACAATGTTTACATTTACTTTTCAGGTAATATTTAAAAAATAATAATATTTTAATTATAATAAATAGTTAAAAATAGTATAATGATATTTTTGCTCTTATTTTTTTATGTATAAATAATGATATGATGTAAAGTACGAGTATTTGTGAAAAAAAAAAGGTATTTAATAAAATGTATATTTTGTAATTAAACGTCCCAAAATAGAAATACATAAATATTGTAAGTGGACCGAGAGAATACTACTGTACTTTGAAATTTTATTTTATTTTTTAAAATTATTTTTTTCTCTTAAAGTGTTACACTATAATGTAATATTACTAATTTTCAAGTCTTTTAAATAAAGAAATATATTTTATATTTAAAATTCTTTGTTCTTTTAAATTAATTTATATAAACTATATTAAATATACATACTACCAAAATTAATTATTCGCTATGATACATTATATATTTATTGCTATATTTTATTAAGATATATATTAACAAAATTATCATAGTCAATATATATTTCTAATAAAAATATAATTTTTTTTATAGAATAATATATTAAATATTATTAAAATTAAAACAAATCAAATTATTTGACTTTTTAAGGCCCATTTATAAAGATGAAGCCCAATTATAAGATAAAGCCCATAATTCTGTACTGTTATCAACCTACGGGATGGTGCGACTTGTCAGCCGGGTGAACGAACGGATTGCAGGTGAGGCGATCGGTGACGCGAGTTCCTGCTTCGATGTGTGTGTGTGTGTGTTTCTGCGTTTTTGTCGCTGAATGTTTCATTTGGAGACTGGATGATGTTGATCTTTAGGTTATCAATTTTATGTGCCTGCTTGATTGTTGGATTGAATTGTGTTTTCATAATGGCTTAATGTTGTGTTGTTTTGCATTCCCTTGCTTATAGATAATCAGTTGTTAAGGTATCAGGCTTTATTCTTATTTATTTATTATTATTTTCATTGTATTCTAGTTCAGCACATTTTTGAAAACTTGAAGCTTCGTTAAAAGTTTTTGGCTTCTCCTGGATTCGATTGTATATTTGTATCCATTTTGAATTTTTCTGTACATATATATATATATATATTCACTTGCAGCAAAGTGTACTGTTTATCGGCTTGGTATCTATGCTTGTACTGTTAAAATCAGCTGCCATCGCTTGTAAGCGAAAGATACATCGAAAGTTTCTTGATTGATCCTTATCTGTTTCCTCAGGAAAAAATAATTAATGATTTGCATTTATTTGACTTCGAATTTCACGTGTTGCTTAGCTTCCTAACTGTTGCGAGTGTTCCCCTGATCTTTTTGACAGAGGAAAAATGCAATCACTTCGGAATGCTATATTGGCTTACATGAGAGTTGAGGTCCCTATGAAAGGACGTTGGGTTCCACAGTATCTGAATGGAATACACAAACATGAGCAACTAATGTGTATGTGCAGCACTGCTGCAAATAGCAGCCAGGATGAGGTTGTTGATAAAGTGATCGATCTAGTGAAGAAATTTGACAAGATTAATGCTACTAAAGTAATAATTTTCTCTGCTCAATGATACATATTCTTGTTATTCAATAGTCATGAAATTTGCAAGATTAGTTCTATGTGTGCTCCTGTGAGCAGTTTAGAAATGGTGCATTTGTTAGAATGTAACTTCATTTCTCACTTGTGGCAAGGATTGGAGACTTGCTGCCATAGTAGTTAACATCTTTTTAGATGCTTGCATCCTCGTTTGACAAACCACCTATCGAAATATTTTTGTGCATTTTTTGAAAGCAGATTCATAGTTACTTACAGTGTTATGAACTTATGATGTCGAAGGTAACAGAAACTGCTGATTTCCAGAAGGACTTAAGCCTTGATAGCCTCGACAGAGTGGAACTTGTCATGGCTTTTGAGGAAGAGTTTTCAGTCGAGATTCCTGATTCCGAAGCAGATAAGCTTAAGTGTTGCCTTGATGTTGCTAAGTACATCATTTCTAATTCATCTGAAGAAGCTTCTGAGAGCTGCTAATTGTGTTCAATAGTGATAGGGCATTACTTGTTAACTTCTTCTGGTTGGTTCAGTTACCATGTTTACATGACACTGTTGTTGTGCTCACATCATGAAAATTTTCCAGAGATTTGATTCTCCATTTTCTCGAAAATAAATTCATGCGGCAGAACATATACCATTGTTTTATGTATATTATACACCAAACAGAACACATGCTTTAGTACAATACATCAAAAGTTTAAATAACAAGCAGATGCCCATTGTAGCCTGCAGCTCAGCGTGACTATAGCGCCATCCTCTTGTTCTGCAATTAATCAGTATCAATTTGCATATTTTGTTTTAGATACCGGACATATATCACATGTGATTCTCTCTTTGTGTCTCACTGATGGGTTTAGGATTTGTCGCCAAATATATGTTATCTGTTGTGTAAGTGCGAACGCCTTCGCCTAGGAACGACAGCTTTATGGCTTTATGCTTTCCGGTGAAAGAATGGCGACAAAGACTACTCTTTGGAAGAGAAAGAACTTTGACAAGGCACACCTTTTCCAAGTTAGGAATAGCATGGAGATATGAGGGAAGATCAATTAGGAATTCTCCATAACTATTGGTGCTGCCTCTTGCCCATGATTTCTTTCGATTACCGCTGCTGCCACAGAAAACAGCTACTGATGCGCCTGCAATTATAGAACGGTACACAGATTTCTTATATGGTTTTATCTTCATGCTAACTATGATGCCTGAATTTCATTAGGTTGTAATATTATTTTCTTGACTTGGTTTTAGAGTCCCTTGCATAGACATAAAGTGTTGGTCTTGTTTTTTCCTAGTTTAAAACTACACCCACTTTTGCATGTAAGCTGTTAGTAACGATTATATTTCATCGAAAATTAGAAAACACTATCAATTGTGTAGTTACATGAATGCACTTGTAGTAAAAGGGAATAGATCATATACCAGAAAGAAGAAGAGAGAAAGGACTGAGAAACAAGGGTAGTGATCCCATCTTTTAACTAACAAACAAACCAATTGTTAGGCTGATTGATGTAATGTGTTTAGAAGACACTCCAAATTGAATCTGCATTGTGTAAATTCTAACTTTCTTCCAAGTTCATACTATTCACTCCTGTTATTAGCAAAATGTATGCATATACATCTGTGAGAATGTAGTAGCATCACTTTACAGTAAGTTAATTCAATTAGCTTTTCACGAGCTACTTGAAATCTTGAATAACAGATTAACTAATACCTCAGGAAATGCTAACTTGAAGATGTTGTAATTTATACATGATTTCAGTTACCAAATTGAAAATGTGGCATATACATTTGTTTCGAGCTTTATAATTTGTAGTTTTTGATTAACAGAAAATGAAGTTTGTCATAGTTCTTGCAGTACTTGATTTCATGAGCAGAGTAGCAAAATCATTCAATCTGTACAAGATGAAAAAAGATGACAATTACCCGAGACTGGAGTTTGTTTGGAGCGAACTTCACGATCATGGCAAAGAAGTTTGCCACCAATTACTACCGTGGACAGACTATCTTCCCCGTAACCACCCCAACGAACCACATCTTCTCTGCTTGAAAATTCAGCCACCAAATCCTCACTCCCTGTGGCCAACACTGTCGGAATTTCCAGGTATGCAATAACCATGATAGCCAAGAAAATTATCTTCACTGAATCCATATTTATCATGTCCTGCTGAACTGAGAACCAGGTTGTCTATGTAAATATATAGAGAGATCTTACATGGTTTACATGCCGGTCTCGACATCCCAAAATTACAACTCTGCCCTCCTCCAACTTAGATGTTTATAGTATGAAATCTTCAGCATTCATCAAGTGTAGGGCTATAGCAGCCATTTCATCTACTATAGTTGGGAAAATTGTAGTTGGGAAATAGAAGGCTTAAGATATGCAGGTAGGTTGCCTAATATTAATCATGTCATGGTCACACTAGGCATTCTTGTTTTGACAGTAAACCTAATTTTTCAAGCCTGTTTCAACCATTCCCATCTACACATGAAATTAAATTTCTATTTAACATTAATATTGCATGTATCTGCATAAGAAGACAATTGTATGTGTATAATTGTTCAATTAAAATTTTTTAAAACTTATAAATATTAGTACAACATATTCTACTGATTCTATCAACTCTGGAAATCCATAATCTAACATAATTACAGAGGACCAATAACATTTGATTAAGCTTCCATACTGAAGCAAACAATACATAGGTAAAGTATCCATTTTCAATAGTGACTATGCAGTAAATTTCAAATAATATCGAGACCTGGGCCATTAACATACAAATACGCTGTCCGGTCAGTAAAAGGAGTCGGAGTTGGAATAGGTGAAAATCCTGTGTAGGTTCCGCGTATCTTTGCTTGGCAGATCTCAGCAATCTTTTTAATGAGTTCATGCTTGTGGACAGATGGTTGGGCAAGGTATTCTTCGAATGGCATCCACTGAAACCATAAACCATCTGGTATGAGAATCTTCAATAACGGAAACAACTTGCAAAGTTACATAATAGCGAATTTGCGCACACATATAGATAATTAGACACATACCCAGCTCGGGATGTAGTAGTATTATGGCAAGCATGCCAATTTGATCGATCTATGGACAGATCGAAAGATGAAGTAACCATAGAGAGCCTACTGTCATAACAAATATTCTCAGTTGGTGACCTACTGAGTGCTCCTCATTTACTTAGTTATACTAACTGATATTTATGTTTTAATATTTATAAATTATAAGTATTAGTATTTACTATAACATAGATATTAATTAGTATGTCAACAAACTAGACAAGTCCTAATGCAGTAAAGTGGAATGTGTGCAAAAATTCATATAGAATGTATCATCTTAACTAGTTTTACTTAGCACAATATGTCGAAAGCAAACCTGGGCGGCCTCAATCTCTGCTGCCTGTGGTTGGAGTTCCGAGGACAATGGTTGTAACATGCACACAAAGAACAGGTCCGACTTCTCGAAATACGCTTTGTGGCTCTGTCTGTAACTCGAGCAAATTTTCTTGTTTTAGCAACAGAGCAGATGGGATTGTGTAAAAGAAAACTGCGGTTATAACAGCATGCTTTGGATTGTGTAAATTGTTTGAAAAACTTCAAATATTCTGTTCCCAGTTCCGGTGCTCCAGGAATATGTAACGATTGCTAGTGAAATAAAATGAACATAATCCATACTTCAACTACAGGGTTGTAAAAGTACCTGAATGCAAGTACTTCCAAAAATTTGGAGTCGACCTGAAATAGAATCAACAGCAAAGTAAAAACAATATTTAGACGACTAGAGCTATGCTTTTGAAAGAATATGAACCAGACGACAAAGTTGTCTTACTCCAGTTTCTTCTTTCACTTCTCTAACAGCGGCGTTACATATATCTTCACCCTGCGAACATATACTTTGTTACTGCAGAAATCAATCAGTAGTTTCTTATAGGGCAGTGTTTCTTCAGTTATGGTTATATGTATTTAAAAATTATAAAAAATGAGGACTAGTTAGACGGACTTCATCAACAACTCCGGTTGGGAACTTCCATGCATCCTTTCCACGGAATATCCCACTATTCTCCTGAACTACCAGAACCTGAATATAAATCAACAGCAGATAAACAAAGCGAATTATGCATCAGCAGTTGATAAATTTCTCAAGGCCTTCATATTCCTTTATTATTCTCAAATTCAAATTAAATTGTGAATGATATAAATTCCAGAACATACTTCATTCTTTTCATTCAGGACGAATGCTGCAACACCCACACGATGTGAGGCGTTAGCCGGAAGTGTATTTGCAGTGTCAGGAAGCCAATGCACTAGCATCAAATATTTGGGCTCTGCATGATGAAAATAGAATCCTTCCTGAAACAGATGGTGTCCATTCCGAGAGTTACAAAAACTGTAACATAGCTTTTGTTGATGATTCTATGCTTCCTCATATGTGATATAACCTTTCCAAGTATAACATGGCAACAACTAACCTTAACAGCAGGCTCCACAAGATTCACAAGCTCAATCGGGATTTTGATCCAAATACCCCTCTTTCCCTGCAAACACATCCCTCCCACAGTTACGCGCAGAATCTAACAACAAAACACATTCTGCCGCTTGATGTGGAAAACAGAATTTATACTTAAGCTTAGGATATCGCTTTGGTTAATGTTGATTTTCCCAAATAAACACCAATCAAAAGCTCAGATAGTGCAGATAGCACATGCTCTTTAAAATGAGGATCCTGTAGTAACATTTTGTGCTTTCTTGTAGTTATATATATGTATAGGAAGAGAGGGGAAGAGAGTACCTGCTGTTGCCAATGTGAGAGTGAGGCTTTGAGTATAGAAGCAAATGCAATGGAATCCATGGGTTCACAGGCCATTTCAACTATCACTCCTCCATGATCATCATTTTTGCCCTCAAGGATTCTACCTACATGTGGAGTTTGCTTCTCTGATAACACGGATGATGGAGATGATGAACTCATTGAAGATCTGATGCTCTGGTATATACCAAATCTCCTCTTGCCCAATCTCCCTGAAATAGTCACAAAGAAAATTTCACCCTCTTTGTAAATTCATTATAAACCTTCCAAATTCGAAAACAAATTAGGCCTTCCGATCAATATTCTGCACCTTGAAATGAAATCGATGAGCTCGAAGTGGAGAAGGCGCGTCTACTGAACGAGGGGAAAGGAACAACTCTGCAAGTGGCGTAACAGACAGCAGATGGCCGACAGATGAATCTGACAAAAGTCATCGCTGCTATTTATTGGAGCTTATAGCAAAAATTATACACACAAAAAAAAAAAAAAAAAAAAAGGTTAATTCTTAATCGCAATCCTCTTCGCTTTACAGTAGCACACTGTTCCTTAATTCGCCCTAAATTTCAGCATCAGCTTACAGAAAATACAAATACGCTAATTCTTTTAGCGGTTCAACACTCGTCTATCTATACATAGAATAGAAGAAAGCATAGAATCAGAGACTGAAAAAAAGGATGAAACAGGTAAAATAGAGAGAACTGGTCGATTCCACTTACGACGGCGAGCAAACGTTCGCCAGTTTCCGGCTGGCGGATGGCGGTGGTTCCCGATTCGATGACTGTCGATTGACAGCTTCCGCTCGAAGCTTGTGTCCTTCCTGGCGACTGATTGATTTTTTAATGGGCCTCGCTAAAAATATATTAGGCCTTTTATTGATTCTTGTTATTGCCCAATAACTTTTTGATGGATACTTTTGGGCCGGGCCAAAGTTGGGCTTAATCCACATTAATTTTGTAGTACAACTACAATATATAAACATGGGCCTTTTTGAATTCATTTTTGGGGATTCGTATTTTATGTAAATTGATTAAACATGTGTTTGTTTCAAAATAATTTTAACATAATATAAAAAAATAAATATTTAATTTGATATGTTTTTAAAAATGATTAATTTGTAATTGTAGGAAGTATATATAAGGTGATAATGAAATTAATAATTGAGAATTATGTTCTAATTTTATTTTGAAAAAAAAATATTATAATGAAATTGAATAGATTTTTCTAATATTTCCCTTGATAAATAGATATCTTAGTAAATTATAAT
Source organism: Andrographis paniculata (assembly GCF_009805555.1). Lineage (NCBI taxonomy): Eukaryota > Viridiplantae > Streptophyta > Magnoliopsida > Lamiales > Acanthaceae > Andrographis > Andrographis paniculata. The sequence goes on from NW_026137587.1 coordinate 6,555,200, forward strand.
CAATACTATTAACAAAAATATGCATAAATTAATTTAGAACTCATACATATAGGATGATATAAGCAAAAATGAGTTGTATATTTAAAATTAATATTAATAAAATTGGATAAAAATAGAAAATTTTCTTTTTATGGTAAAAAAATAGTAGTAGAAATATCATAAATTTTTACTAAAAATGAAACGAAAATATATTTGAATGATATCAAAAAAATAAGAAAGTAAAAATAAATTGAATGAGGAGGTGCATAGTTTTCAATAAAAATACACAATTTTTTTTACAAATTATCATGTCAAAATATTATTTAAATAAAAACCCAAATTAAATCAATTTTAATTCACAACCAAACAAACCAAATAATGGTCTGTTCATTAAAAAATTTAAACTAGAATCTACTTATACCTTTTGTTTTTATCTTTCATAAATAAATAAACATTTATATATATTTAAAAATTATTAGGTTTGTTTGTTTAATGTTTAATGTCTCTTCTTCTCTCGAAGTTCCGAGGTCTGTCATTACGCCTGTTCCTCTCATTAGCTCGGGCATTATTCCTCACCCATTCCTCGTGAGATTTTGGATCATAAGGAACTGCCTGACCATTGATAAATGGTTCTCCTGCATGATGAAAATAAGAATATTAAACTTACAAATCACCAACTGTAGAGTGTGAGCTATCATAATTCAGATCAAATTTAGCATATCACCAACCGTAGACTGTTAGCTATCATAATTCAGATCAAATTCCATATCACCAACCTTAGATAGCACACTTCTTTCAGGATATTTAAATTTAGAAAAAAAAAAAAAAAAAAGAAAGAAAAAGACTGATGTCCAAAACTAAAAGGCTCCCAATACATGGAGAATGTAAAATCTACTTTCCTGCATGAAGAAATTATGACGAAAGATTCAAAAAAAAATATATTCTCTCCGTCCAACTAAAAAATTTTACGTATTTCTATTTTAGAAAGTCAAATTACAAAATAAATATTTCATTACATACCATACTTTTTTCTACAAATATTTTTACTTTACATCACATAATTACTTTTATAACAAAAAATAAGGGCAAAAATGTCATTACACTACTTTTAATTTTTAATTAAAAGTAAATGTATACATTGTAAGTGGAATAACAGAAAAATATAACAACTTACTTCAAGAAGAAGGACTCCTCCTCTTGCTCCGGTGACAATTTTTTCCGTAGAAAAATTGTCTTATACCATTAAAAATTTCAAAAAATATAACTAATAAAAATGAATATAACGAAATAAAAGGAAAATATAAGAATTTGAGGAATAAGTAAAAGTTTTCGGCTTTTGCCATAAATTAAATTTTAGAAAAAGAACAACACGTGTAAAACTTGCCTGAAAAATTTCTTTCTCCTGGTGACAATCTTTTCTGTAATACAAAGAGATAAAGTAAAAAAAAAAAAAAAAATAGGGCTAAAAACTTATAAAAAAATCAAAAAAATATAATTAATAAAAATAAATATAATGAAATAACAGGAAAATATAACAACTTGAAGAATAAGTAAAAGTTTTCGGCTTCTGCCATAAATTAAATTTAAAAAAAAAAACACGTTGTAAAACTTGCCTGAAGAATCTTCTTCTCCTGGTGACAATCTTTTCTGTAATACAAAGAGATAAAGGGAAAAAAAAAATAGGACTAAAAAATTATACAAAAATTCAAAAAAATATAATTAATAAAAATCAATATAATGAAATAACAGGAAAATATAATAACTTGAGGAAGAAGTAAAAATTTCCGGTTACTGCTATAAAATTTTTTAATTTCTTATTTTTTTCTCCTAAATAAATACTAAATTTGATTTATTAAAAAAATTTAAATTGATTTTTAATTTAATATATAATACTCGAGCAATCAGAAAAAATAATATATAATTTTATTTTTATATAAATACTAGAAAATAATAATATTTTAATATTAAAATAAAATATATACAAAATAAAAGCAAGATCACGATGGAAGAATTTAGCCGATTTTTGTGGAGTTTTTTCGATACATATTTCAAGTGATTGATAAGTCATACCAAATTTTGCATGTGTTTCTTTTTTTAGATTTTTAATTTGAAACTGAAATTTCTAGTCAGATATTTGAACTCAATTTCACAAAGACACTATAAAATCTTCAAATTCAAACCACTAATAAAATAATTCAGATTTTTTTTAAGAAAAAAAAAAAAAAAAAAACAATTTTGATTGCAAAACATACAAATTATTACATCACCTGAATTTGAAACACGAGGGTTTCTTTGCTTTTGATTTGAATTAATAATTTTGATTTAACAATATTTTCACGTAATATTTTATAAAAATAATAAATATATATAATATATTAATATATCTCAAAAAAACATATATATATTTTTGTTAAAAAAACGCACTTTACAAATAAATTTAGGGTGTGTTTGTTTGGGGGATTGAATTTTAATTCAACTATTCATCATATTTTTTTTCCCAAAAACATCAAATTAAACACCTATTTTTTATTTTTTTATATCATATTAAAAATTAATTTACATTCAAAACATCACATCAACACCTATTTATATCACGTCATATAACTATTCAAAATCAAAATTTTTACTGTTCAAATCCAACTCAAAATCTAAAACCATGAACAAACACACCCTTAGTTGATTGTTAAAAAAACATAATATTGACATATAGAAAACAAAAAAAAAGGCATTAATTTAATGGATAACTTAAAATAAAAAATTATATTATCTCCGTCCAGCCGTAAAGTACACAATGATTTTTTTTAATATTAACTATTATATAAAAATATAGTACAAATAAAGAAAAAATGACAAAAATACATCTGTTAGTCTATTGTATTCCTTTCGTTCCATAATTAGGTATTCATTTGTTTTTTGCACGTAGTTTTATAAATATTAGTATTATATTGGGATGTAGTAGAAATAAAATAGAAATGAATAAAATAACCTTATTAGTATAGTGTGATATAAATGTAATACATTGTGGAATATATTGTAAGTTGTAAGGGTATTTGTAATATTAGACATATAGTACCGTTACTAAAAAAGTGAAATGAATAATGTTATGAGACGAACTTAAATAGAAAAATTGATAGTTTGTTACGGGATGGAGAGAGTAATATAAATACAATCATATTTTTAGAGTAAACTAAACAAGTAGATATTTTTAATTTTAAATACAACAACACAAAAATATATGTCTATTTTCTGGTTGGACGAATGTAATACTCCATCCGTCCCAATACAATAGTCCTGTTTACTATTTTTCTCTATCCTAAAACAATAGTCTCATTTTTCATAAATAATCATATCACTATAAAACTATCATTACTTTTTTTTCATTATTATTACACAATTGCCACTACTTTTTACACTAATAGATTCACGAGGGCAAAAAAATCGTTTACTCGTACTTTTTACTAACTACCAATATAATATCAATAAAACTTGAATCCCATGTCAAACATAACCAGACTATAATTTTGGGACAGAAGGAGTATAATTTATTGGTAAAGAAAAACTATTCATATAATTTTGACACCTAAAAAAGACTAAGCAAATTAATATTATAAAAAGGAAAAGTTTATATAATTTTAAAATTTAGGGTACAGAGAATTAGTTGTAAAAAAAAGTAATTTTTTTTTAAAGAGATACATGAATAAGTTTAAATAACTATAAAATTAAATAAAAAATAAAATTTCCAAAAAATACACTATTTATTAATCTTATATCTAAAAATTATTATTGAATAAAAATTTTAGAGGGTTTTTATATTAGTTCAATTTTTTTAAAAAAAATTAATATTAAAATACTCTCTTCGTCCCACGTATCATGTCCATGTTGCCGTTTCTGTCGGTCCACATGTCACTTTTTTTTAAAAAATATTATACATTTTAATCTCATTTTAAACTTTTTAATTTTATTTTTATAAAATTTTAATTAAACTAATTAGTTATCTTAATCTTAATTTATAATTATTTATATTATAGGATAATTATTGATATATTCTTAATTATCTACTAATTACACCTCTTGGTATCTACAGTGTAGTGGTATATGGAATAGAGAGAGTAATATTTAATAAAATATTTTATAAAAAAAATATTTTTTTTTTCAAAAAATATATATTTAATAAAATATTTTATAAAAAGTTTGAGGGTTTGACAAAACCAACCAAACAGACCTATTTTCCCAAAAAGGAAGCCCGTGTTGTAAAAGAATCGATAAAAGTGTGAAGTGATTCATTCGTCATCGATTTTCAAACGCACGTAAAAGGGAGGTTTTTTTTTTTCTCGGTTTCCTGTTCCAAGGCGAACCAACGGCGAGCGAGAGGGGAAAACAGAATCACCGAAGGAAGCAGGCGCACAGCACAATCAAGCCCTGGCCAGGGTTCGTATCAAAATACCTTCAGCATCGACAGAAGAACGCTGCCTAGTGGCAAAGTTTTGCTAAAGACCGGGCAGCGGATCTCCGAAGAATCTCGATTTCGGTTGGGGCCTCCAGTGAATTTTAGTTTCCAATGGCTCATAATCTGGAGCGGCAACTTAAAGAACTCGGATCAAAGTTGGGCAGTGCTCCGTCGTCGGCAGACGCTGTCGTCGAAATATTGAAGGTATCGACTTCTTCTTTTACGTGTTCGAGCTTTTTCTGGAGATGAAATTCTCTTCTATCTGCGTGGAGATGATTTTGTATTTGTTAAGAAGTTTGATTGGTGAATGCATGCTGCAGTTGTTTCCGTAATTTGGTCTAAACTTCGAATCTTTTAGTGATATTAATAACATTTAATTCTGCCTTCCCTGGAAGGAGCAGTTACTCGTACTACTTTCAAATTTATCAGCGAATGAAAAATTCTCATAGTTAAAATTCTCATGCTTTTTATAGTCTTCCATATGCACTGATTTTTGTATTTGCTTTACAGCATGGGCTAGTCTCTATATTGATTGTCTGGTTGCAGTAATTACTCTTCCTCGTGCAGGATTGTGTGTCGTGTCTCTCAAAATTAGATCAGACACCTTCAAATTCAATGAAGGTGGCTATGCAGCCTCTCATGAATGCCATTGCCAAACCAGCGCTCTTGAAACATGAAAATGAGGAGGTGAAACTCTTTGTGGCTTCCTGTGCCAGTGAGTTAACTCGAATTACTGCACCCGAGGCTCCCTATGACGATGGAGTTTTACAAGTACGGAATCATATACCATCTTGATCATGTGGTGTTTTTAAGTTACCAGGAATTGTTTTCTGATTACTTCCTTTTAATCTATTTCAGGATATATTCCGTCTGATTGTAAATGCTTTAAGTGGCTTAAGTGATATAAAAGCTCCATCATTTCAAAGGAGGGTTCAGATTCTTGAAACTTTGGCAACATATAGATCGTGCGTCTTAATGCTGGATCTTGAATGTGATGATCTCATTAATGAAATGATTTATACCCTCTTTAATGTTGTGAGGTATGCTTATGATTTTGATTTCTTTCCTTTCCAGTTCTGAAGCATGTTATTTTGAGTGCTTACATAGTTTATGCTTATTTGCTGATTATTTGTGGCATGCATATCTAATCATTTAGGGTGTGTTCCCTAGTGTTTCCTACTTATTTTTGCACTATGTCTGCTACAATAAGTTTTTTCTAACCCCTATAAAATATCACACTAAACACCTATTTTTCATTATAAACATCACATCCTATTTTCAATTAAATTTTTTACTATTTTCAAAACAATACAAAACACCCAAAACACATAAGGAAAGGAACACAGCCTAGATTCTTCATATTTCATTCACTATGTATTTTTTCACTCTATTTCGAGGGCATGCATGTTGTAGAAATGAAGTATCATGCCAACCATTTGTTTGTTTGTAATTATCGTAAGTCTTCGTTGTGTCATAAATCGATGTTTTGAGTGCTTCATGTTGGAATTTTGGAAAGATTTATCATTTGAAGAGGAACTCAACTTTCTGTTGCTTTCCCAACTTTCATCTTTGCTTCCTTATATGTCTATTTCATGCACCTTTTTCACACGCAAGTCAGTAACTTTTGACACATTTGAAGTAGTTAAGTATTAAGTAAATGTCTTTTGCTGCTTTACAGTGAAAAACACCCTATTAAATAACTTATAGCCTGCGCATGTACAATTTCTTTCACTGCAGTGACTATCTTTTTACATGCATGCAGAGATGAGCATCATGAGAATGTTTTGACTTTGATCCAGAAAACCATTGAAGTTCTTCTGGAAGAAAGCGATGGTGTAATGGAGAACTTTTTACTCGTTCTCTTGTCCACTCTAGGCTGTCGCAAAGAGGTTAGCTTCACTTTTATCCATGCTTAGTTATTGTGAATTATAGTTTTTTTCCTTTCTTATTTTCCCCTCAATAAAAATACTGAATTTGATTTTTTATCCTAGGAGTCAACTATGGCTGCCCGGAGGCTGGCTACGAACATATTAAGTGGTTGTGCTTCGAAACTAGAACATGGGATCAAACAGTTTTTTATGTCTTTGATGTCAGGAAACAACAGTCCTCAAATGTCTGAAATCAATTACCACCGTATACTTGATGATATCTGTTGCAGTGCTCCACATATCTTTTCTGGAGTCATTTCTTATCTTACCGCAGAATTATTGGTAATTCTTTAGTTGCTTCATTGTATACATGTCGTGCTACACCATAATAATCTTTTAGTTTATGATTCGTAATACAAGATGCTCTCATTTAGGGAAAACAAATATGCATTCATACAAAAAGATATTTCATTGTTTTGATGTATGTGATTAAATATCATTTTATCTCCTTCGGTGTTTTTTTTTTTATTAAAATTCTCATACTTGTTCAACCTTATGTTTCATATTTTAGTGTGTTTTCACCAATTTCAAAATCTTGTCCTACAGAGTGAACATCTAGATATTCGTCTGAAGGCAGTGAATTTAGTGGGGGGTCTTTTTTCTCTCCCTGGACCTATTATACATGAAGCATTGCTGCCGGTTCTTTCAGAGTTTCTGACAAGACTGACCGACAGAGATATGGAGGTTAGAGTGGCTGTTATTGATTATGTCAAGGATTGTCTTTTGGAGAATCCTTTCAAAGTTGAAGCTCAACCTATGATATGTAAGGATTGCTTGTACACATTATTCAACTTATCCTGTTACCTATATTCTGATTATCTGAATGAATATTCAGCTGGTCTTTGTGATCGATTGATGGACAATGATGAAAATGTTCGTAAAAAAGTTGTATCTGTAATTTGTGATGTGGCATGTCACGATCTGAGATACATACCAGTCGAAACTATTAAGATGATTGCAGAACGTCTACAGGATGAATCTGTGAGTATATTAATTTATCTCTTTAGTTGTTTCGTATTCTTGATCTTCATCTGCATCTGCTTTACTCATGTCCTGTTGTTTTCTTCCAGCTTCTAGTTAAAAAATATACAATGGAGAGGTTAGCTGATATACATAGAGTATCTTGCAAGAATCAGCCTAACAGCGGAACAAATGTTGGCGAATATGATTGGATCATTAGGAAGCTTTTGAGATGCTTCTACGATAGAGATTTCGGGTAAGCATTAGATTTTTGGGCTACAACAATTTAGCTGTTAGTTAATGGATTGAAAAATTTACAAAACCAATTTATTATTATGTCATCATTGAATTGAGAACTAACACCAGTAAGATTCTTTTCAATGTTAATTTGGTTTTATGAAAATGTTATCTGAGGTGATGCAACAAATTTGTTAATTTTTTATTTCTCACATATCATGCTGAAATCCCTGTTTCTCTTTGCAGATCGGATACAATCGAACCTATCCTATTTCTATCCTTGTTCCCAGATAGTTTTTCTATAAAAGATAAAGTGAAGAATTGGATTAGGGCTTTCTCTGGGTTTGACAAATTTGAGGTTAGAGCTTTCGTGAAGATACTACAACAGAAACAGAGGTTTGCATGGGACCTATTTTTATTGTTTCTGGTATATTGTTGGTTGATTAGGCAAATTTGATTTAGTATGAAATCTGTCTAATGTGGTGTAGGTTACAGAAAGAGATGCAGACCTACCTTTTGATAAGAGAGTTGTCTCAGGTTTGGCATTAAGATTTTTATATTTCTGTCTTTGACAACCGGAAATGTCATGGTGTTTCTTCTGATGAATCTTTTTTGGTTCTGAGTATTTGTACAGGAAGGAGAGGAATCTGAGATCCAAGAGAAAGTAAAGTCCTGTTTCCGTGTTATGTCTCACTGTTTTCGTCATCCTTCTAAGGCAGAGGATGATTTTTGGACCCTGGACAAGTTAAAAGACTGTAACCTCGGGAAAATTTTGAAGCAACTCATTGATCCGATGATCAGCTCCCCTCAAGCCATTGACATGCAGGTAAGGAAAATATTCTTTTATCTCATTTATTTTGAAGTATTACCTGAATGTGCGGAATACTACTGCTATATACCAGGGTTATAATATATTGTGGATCCAATGCAGGATGAATTGCAAAATATCCTCGGGCAGGAGCACCAACTGTGTGAATTTCTGAGAATTCTTTCTATAAAATGCTCTTATTCTATGTTTTGCAAAGATCATGTCAAAGAACTCCTTCTGGAGACTCGTGTTCAGAAATCTTCCGGAAATAACGAGGGAGTTTTGTTCTGCATGTCTGTTCTTGTGGTATAAAGCTATTTTAATATTTTTGTTGGGAACTTAATTTGATAAATTTGGAATGTATTTTCATTTGAGTGTTTTCCAACAGATTCTTGCACAATTTTGTCCTCTGCTATTTGGAATTGAAGAGGATTTGGTTCATCTTCTTGAAGGTGATAATGAAATTATAAAGGAGAGTACTCTGCATATTCTTGTTATGGCAGGGGAAACTATCCGGGAAAAATTGGGTTTTTCATTGAGGTTAGACTACAAACAAACCACCTACCTTTCTTCTTCATCAGTATATATATTATATTTACCTTTTCATTTACTCTTTGCCTTGCAGATCTTTAGAATCCATTCTTGAGTGCATCTGCATTGAGGGTAGCCGATGGCAGGCTAAGCGTGCAGTTCATGCTTTGGAAGCCATCACGAAAGAGAATGGCCTCATGGCAATCTCTGCTCTTTATGAGGTTTTTTTTTTTTCTCCTCATGTGCTTTTTACCATTTTCTTCCATAACTGATCTGCATTTATATGCTCATGCTTTTATGTGTGTGTTTATGAAACTCTGACACTTAATTCTTTTTTCATTATAATGAGTAGAGGCTGGTGAATATGCTTGAAGAGAAATCCCATTTGCCATCTATATTGCAATCTCTTGGATGTATAGGAGAGGTTGCTAGGTCTGTCTTTGAAACAAGAGAAAGCGAGGTTGAAACGTTCATTAAGGAAAAAATACTAAAGCTTCGATATGTATGTGTTTACTAGTGCATTGATTTTTGTGATCCATTTCCTATTATGTCACAAAATATTTGACTGTTTCACTAACAGATTTCAGGAAAGGAAACAATTAGTTGGGATGACAGAAGTGAACTTTGTTCCTTAAAGGTTCTCTCAGTAGTATACTCAACCTTAATGCTTAATCTTGGAAAAACTTCACAGTTCACATGACTAATTAAATATCATAATCATCTCTGCAGATTTTTGGTATTAAGGCTTTGGTGAAGAGCTACCTAAAAGTTAAAGATGCTCATTTTTGTTGTGGAATTGATGGCTTGATTATAATTCTCAAGAGCATACTTCTGTTTGGTGATATCTCGAGAGAGACTAATTTAAGGTAATATTGGAAATTGTGATAAATGAATGTACTTCTAATCTTGAAGGCTGCAATTATGATTTTCTTAGCTGTTTCCCATAATCTTGCTCAAGATTTTCTGCTACTCATGTTTTTTATTTTTCACATTTCAGTTTGGTTGATAAGGCCCATTTGAAACTTGCTGCTGCAAAAGCTGTTCTTTGCCTTTCAAAACACTGGGAAAACAAAGTTCCAGTTGATGTTCTTTACCTTGCATTGCAAACTTCTGAGGTAGATTTTACTCGAGTTCGGGTGTATGTTTGTTTATATTATGAGATCATGGTTCTTAGTTCTTCAACCTTGGGTTTGTAGGATAGCTTACCTGAGGTAAGAAAATTCCTTGTCAAGAAGGTTCATCAATATATAAGGGACTGCATTTTAGACCCAAAGTACGCATGTGCCTTCCTCTTTGATATTTCATCTTCACCATCAGATTTAGAATTGGTATGAGAATTGGTTTTTGTTATATTCTTTATTTTGGTTTTAGAAGTTTCTATATCCCATAGGAACTTCTAAATGTTTCTTCTATGAACAGTAATACTTATGCTAAGCCCTTTTGCAGTGTAATTTCTATTTATATGACATCATCAAAATGTGTCGGGAAAGGAGGGGATGCAATGTTTTTCTGCAGAATTATTTGAGCTCACCAAGCCTTTATCCAGAGTACATTCTTCCATACATGGTCCATTCACTTGCTCATCATCCATCCTTTCCTAGTATTGATGGCAAAGATGTCACAACATTTGAACCTATGACCAGGTACTTAGGTTTCACTCTTACTTTTGATGAACTTTATGGTTCAAATGAAGTTACTGTTATCAAGCAAACAAAAATGCGGTTTGTAGAAGTTTATCGAAGCCTGTAGATAGGTTTCACCCTGACCTTTGATAAATTTTGGGTTTTAAATTAAGTTAATGAAATCAAACCAACAAAAATGCGTTTGTAGAAGTTTATAGAAGCCTTGTTACTATGCCTGTATTGAGTTGTTTCGTAACCAGTACTTTGAACATGCTTCCTTACTCTTACCCTGGCTGGGCGTTTCAGTTATCATTGGTGTTAATATAATTTTCTTCTTAATGAGACTGCTTAATGCAATGTTGAAGCAATTATCCAAAGTTTAAAAATGTCTTATTTGGTATGATGTGAATGTAATTAATTACTTTTTAAACCTGTGGTCTTGTTGAAGGAATAAATTTACTTATTTGGTTAGAACTTAATGAAACTGCTTTAAATTATTGCCTTTTTTTTTTGTATGACGTGAATGTATTTACTTGGCATTTTTTCACCTGTTATCTTGTTGAAGGAGTAAATTACTTCTTTGGTTAGAAGTGATTTACTTAAACAGGAACTAATCCCACATAATCACTTAAACAAACAGGCCTAAATACCACAGTGGAGGTGTAAGAATCTACATCTCTCCATAGATTGGATCAGTGTTTTTTCAATTTGAATTGAGCTAATAACATTAGCATTTGTATATCATGTTCATCTCAATGTGATGAGCTTGAGTTTGCTTGATTGAGCATCATAAATTAATGTTGAACTAGATCCAACCTTCTTGCAATTTGGTACGGAAGAAAAATAATATGATCTTGAGGCGTTTATTAGTTGTCTGTTGTTGAAATTGGATGAAGCCACATATGTCAACCACATTAATTATCTCTGGTCTTGTGGGGAGAACCCAAGATTCATTTGAGAGCATTCGATGAGTTGTATTCAACAGTTATATTTTGGGAAGGGGGACTTTTTGTTTTTTATAAACCTGAGTTCAGAGTGAACTCAATGGTAAGATTTTTGCCACATTTGAGTCCTTAATGACAATATTTAGAGGATGAAGAGGAACTGAGTGAGATGATCTCTGATGACTGCAATGATATCCACTAATAATGGCTTACCAAAAGTTGACCCGTCAGCATTTATTTCCACCATGATGGTTCCGAAGGATTTCACAAAATCTTTTTCCTTTTTTTAAAATGGTATTTGTGTAGGTTGTGAGCGTGAATGATGTCTTTAATAATGTTAAGTATGAAACCAACCAAAGGGAATATCCATACTTTCAGCCATTCACCAATTGGGTGATAAGACTGAAGAATGATGCAATCCGATTTGAATTCCTTGCTGTGACAAATTCATTATGCTTGTGAATTCTTAAGCTCTAGTTGGATAGTGATCAAGATGCTCATTAATTTGAGTTAACAATTTTGTTGAGTATCATCCAAGATATACTACCTTAGATGAACTATTCAAATTGGAAACAATTTGCAGCCATGGCAATATTAATTATACACTAACACGAAATCCATGGAGTTCATAATTTCCTTTCCCGTACTTCGTTGATTGCATGGGAAAGTGTACCCAAGGAGGAAAGGACAAGCATTGAGCTCAACCAATAAGAGGTGGCTAGAATAGATTAGAAAAGGAAGAGTGGTTTGAAGTTTCAAGAGTTGGATTCCCCCATAAGAACCAATAAAGACTTGTAAATGTGAGACAAATCAATCGCCAAGAAAGACATTGATCCCCATGTCTGGGTTAGCCGTCAAAAAAGATTTGATAATGACGCATGTATGAGGATTTCCATTCTATCTTTGGTTTGACTTCATCCTTATGTCATGGATTCATTTTCTAAGCAATAGAGTGAAAGGAATCACAAATTCTCCATCTTATTAAGCTCAGGATGGAATATCATCATCCTCTTTGGATTATGATGACTGGTATTATCAGGATATTCAATTTTGGAAATTTTGTTCTGTGTTTTTTCAGTTTGGCGTGATAGTGATGTTTGCTGAATTATATGAACCTTTTTATCTTCCATTAGTTCAGAATTATTATACTATAACATATGCGTCTAAATATGCAAATTGGGTGCCATATCAGCTTTGGTATTATGGTGTACATGTAGAGTCTATATTATTGGGTTAAGCACACGCTTTTTATATATCAGTAACGAAGGTATTGCAGCGACATTTATTAGCTATTTTGAAGTTTCTTGCTTTAAATTTCACTTTGCTTACTACATCTTATTCACTTCATAATGAGAGAAAACTAAAACTTGCCCATAGTTACATGGACCAAATATTATGTCTCTATATGACTAATAGTGATGCTATGTGTCTTCAGTTTTTTAGTCATGTACTGATGTGTGTTCTTAATTTGTTTTGTTTGGTCCATTCGATTTGTGCACATGTTTTGAATGACATTTTTTTAAAGCTTAGTATTTGCGCTTGGCTTAGCATTTATTCAATAATATGTGATTGCTTAAAATGGAAAAGTAACTTTCCAAGTATCAAGTGTCGCTGGCTGGATGCTGGATCAGAAAGATGAAATAGGGATGGCCCAGAGGCTAACGGAATTCTCTGGACTGTTTGAGACCCCTTGGGTAAATCTGTACATGTGTATAGATAATCTTTAGAATTGTGTAGAACATTGTAGAAGTTCTAGGTCCTTCTAGTGGACCAATAGGAGCCGCTAGATCAAAGTTGATCTCCACCATTCATTATGGAGATGAAGGTGTATAAATAGGGGTTCGGTCATTTGTATATTCATTCACTCAAGTATAAAGATTCTTGAGCAATAGATATCTTTCTTTCAAGTGTTGTTGTGTGCTTGTTTAGTTTTATAAGATTCGTCTAAGGTTGTACTAGCTTCACCTGAGGTTGAGTGAGGAAGTTGCTAGGCTGCAAAGGACATGCTCGAGAAGGAACAATTAACCCCATGACGTTAGTAAGGGTGCTGTCGATTTCTTTCTATTTAGATATGATTTCTACAGATTCCATGGTAAATGCAATTGCGAAAGATACACTTATTTTCAAGACTGTAAGTATCTAGATCTTGCAGTGTCCTTGGGCTGTGACCTTTGAGTATCTAGAATTTGCAGAGTCCTTGGCTGAGGCCATTTGCTTAAATCCGGTATTAATCTACAACGTCTATTTGTACCCTGATATTGTGTGTTAGTATGACCTGTTCTGATTGTGTATTATTCATGGCATCCACTTGATGAATTTGTGTCTGTTTCAGGAAGTTGTATTTGTTCCTGTCTATGTTGGTTCATGAATACACAGACCGAGAATCTGATGTCGGGATCAACAAGGACATGGGGAGCAGCGTTTCATTGTTGTCTTCAATATTTCAACGTATCAGATTTTCAGAAGATGCTGTTGATTCCAGTAAATCGAAGGTTTGATGCTAAACATTATTCTGTTTAAACTTTTGCACTATACAATCATAATTCATACGAAATTTTTAGAAATAGAAAATCCACCCTGTCGCCCACCCGCAACCCACAGATAATGGGTGAATTGACTGGGTATTGATTTGTTGGATTAAACTGAATTTTAAGCTTATAGTGGGATTGTTGTTCTAATGCTGTGCATCCATGTTAAAACCGTACGTTGCAGAATTCGCATGCTCTGTGTATCCTTGGTATGCAAATTCTTAAACTGCTCAGTCCAGACCAAGATAATTTTCAAGATGCAAGCACGCCTGTGGCCCTACCTTCCATGCTTTACAACCCAGATGTGATGAAAGGAGAAAATATCTTTCTGGTATGTGCAATCAGACTTTACTGCAATGTAACCCTACTTCCTGTACATTTCCGTATTAGAATCATTGTTTCTTTCGTGTTCTACAATTCTTTAAGCTTTTCATAGTTGGTGGAATGATGTAAAAAAATTATACTCAACATTATAATGATCCTTTATGTCCATTTCATGTTTTGTCTTTTTACGGATACTAGTTTGGCAAAGAGAGGTTATGGCTGCAAGGTGTCTCAGACCACTTCGAATCATTTGATCTGGGGGACAATATAATTGTAAGTCTGCAAAATAGAAGTGTTTTTTTTTTTTTTTTTTTCATTTTGTTTTCCATTCGTGTATGGTAATTCAATAATACGGTTCTTTGCAAACTTCAGGTTCAATCAACAAATCCAGACGATGAAGTCATGATGGACAGCGAAAGAGAGGGCAGTGATATGCTCCATGAGAAGTTGATAAAACGTCTGATGGCTGAAGAAACAAGAGGAAGACAGGAAAGATATGAGCCTGTACAGGCTTTATTATCAAACGAACAAGATTTTGAAATAATGAAAATGGATGAGGAAATAGAAGCGACTGATCTTGGTACTACTAAAAAATTAGATAATTACAATGTGTACACCCGCAGAAGGAGAGGTGGTCATGAGCTTAAAAAGAGTAAAATGCTGATTGGGGAATCAACTGATGCTCCTATGCCAAAACGCAGGAGGACTAGTATTCCTCGAACTGAGAAGCCTCCCTTAGAAGTTAGTTCAAAGGGTTCCAAGGGGCCTACTAGTGAGAATGAGAATGAGAAAAATATTATCCCTGACTCTGACAAAAGGGCTGAAACGGTTCCAACTGGTTCAGACAGTGATAAAGGACAAGGAAACGGAAAAGGCCCAGCTCCTAACGAGACTGATAAAGCTCCAGAACACCAAGTGCATTCTTCTCAAAAAAGGACAAGCAAAAGGCTCAGCTCCTCCGTGAAGCCAGGCAAAAGAAAAACGCGCAAATATGGGTTGGCAGCCAAGGTGTTATCTTACCGCAAGTGAAATTAGTTGAAAGCATATTTTGTTTCGTGGATATGAAGATTACATTCATCTTTTAATGAACAGAAAGGTAAAAAACCCTATGATGATGCTCCCGATTGCCCTACGAGTTCTTCCCAGTCAGAATCTGATGGGGAAAAACCCAAAACTGTAACTCGATTACGAAAGGTTAGTGATAATAAATGCTTTTAGATTTATGCAAACTTGCTAATGCGAACTCTATGCATTTATAACGTTTATTAATGCTTGTTTTCCTAAGGTGTTTACTTGATAAGCAAAACATTCTCAGGACTTTCTTTTGGTAGACTTACCTGCTTTCGATTTACTGTGTTTTAGCAAACAACAAAGAGCAATGGAGGTTTAAGAGAAGAGTTAGTTGGCCGGAAAATAAAAATTTGGTGGCCCTTGGATAATCGGTAAGTTCTTGCTTTGATCTGTACAATAGATTTAGACATAGTTGCAAAGTTATGCATTCCCATAACAATCTTTTAATGTATATCAAGTGCAAGTTTCATACATACGAGGTGCACCCTCGTAACTGCCGTAGTATCTTACTTTTTATGTTTGCGATAGCCTTATCATCTTTTTCCGGTTACTTATCTATATATGGTCAGTTATTATGAAGGCATTGTGGAGTCCTTCAAATCTAAGCACCGGAAGCACGAGGTATAAGAAATTTACATCTTTTTTATTGAATCAATTTTTTAAAATAAAGATTAATTACTTATCAATCTATTTCAAAGATACGGTACAACGATGGGGAAGTTGAAGTTCTTAAATTGGATGAAGAGAAGTGGGAGTTTCTTACAAAGGATCGAAAGGCCAAGGTTTATGAGTTCTTGTGAATATATTTATCCTATTTTAATTGCATTCAAATATTCCCCGACATCAACCTAAATTTGGGAATATATCTGATCATGCCTCATTGCCATTTTCAGGACTTCAGTTTGTCTAAGGGTTCTTGTCTTAAGAAAGAGTGAGTTCTTTGACTTCTTTCGTTGAGCTCACATATTTCTGCGCTATTTGTAGTTAAAAATCAACATAGCTTGACAACTTTTTCTGTATAGATTTTTTACTATTTTAACCATTTGAATGACCAAACATGTTAATCATGTAAACGTGTTTTGGTGCATGTCGTGCTCTCATAATTGTTTTGGGAACAACAAAATAATTACTTAAAATTTAATTGGCCAAAATTTAATCATTCTTATTGCATAGAAAAGGTTAGTATATCTGTCTTTTGTTGGTTTCTTACCATTCATGATACGTAATGTTCAGTTAGCTTGGTCTTCGAATGATCTACTAAAATTGTTATGTACGGTAACTCTCTAAGATGGAAAGATTAGATTCTCCTCAATTTTTATATTCTTTCAGCCAATCGTATACAATATGCACCAATTTCTGTTAAAAGTGCCATCGATTACATAGATATTCTGATTGCACTTTTGTATATGTATGCATAAATGATTTAGAAATAAGAGAAGCTTGTAATCGGATATCTACTCTTGATTGATTTTGCAGATTATTTTTTTAAAAAAGATTACTTTTGTATTTCTTTGATTGTATATTGCTTATATTCTTCTACTTATTGGCAGGTCTTTGTCTAGCAGTAAAAAACGCACACCACAGAAGAGTCTAAGACAAGAATCAAATATCATTACAAGGAGTACATCCCTTAGAAAAGGCAGAGGGAAGCTGGAGATTAGCACTGATCCCACCTCGGAACAAGAACATGATAAATCCGGTTTAGGTTAATGGCAAACTGTTGGTTAATTTTGTATTGTGTAAAAAATGTGAGACGAAAGCGACTGACTTTTCCCATTTTCGGTTGAAAATATAGATGTGGAAAAGGGAGAAAATATTGATCAAAGTGAAGAGCTATCCCACGTAGGAAAAGCCTCAAATGACTCCCAAGATGGCGAGAAACACAGTGTTACTAGTGATTCCCACGATGCTGACCGTTCAGACAGTGAAGACAAATCTTCTGGCCGAAAAAGGAAATCAAATGAGACCAATAAAGAATGCGCAGAGAACAAGAGTGGCAAACACGGGAGTAAGAATTCTGCGCTAGACGAGCTTCCTGACAATGAAACTTTGGTACTCAAACTTAATGTGTATTCAGTTCCTTGCAACAAATATGTAAAGCAATTTTGCAATTATAATGGTCTTACTAACTTTTCTCGAAATTGCAGAGGATGTGGAGGCGGCGTGTGAAGAAAGGGTGAGGGTGGGGGGCGACAAATATTTTGTCATCTATGTGGAATAAGTAGCCGCATCAAGTGCATATTAGATAAACTTATGACCGAATATAAATCACATTAGGTAAGTCTTATATAACCGGCAAGACTAAGAGGCGTCAGGATCAAATGTAAATTATCTGTGCTAGTTGGAGTTTAAAATATACTTTTTTGTTGGTACAAAAATGGTGGTTGGTTACGACAAAAGCTTATTTTGTTAATTTGGGAAATGCCATCCATGTGTAAAAAGTGGCTGTTAGGAGAGACTTTATCTAATCGCCATTGTAGCACACTATATGGTTTTTGTTGTTGTATATACTTGTATATATCTATTTGGAAATATATATATATTTTGACTGTGTTTTTTTTTATTTAATATGTATTTTTTTAAAATTTAAATAATTTTAAATTGAAATAAATAATATTAATTTTAAATTTAAATAATTAAAAAATATATATTATTTTTTAACAAAGAAATTCAAATAATATTTCGAGTTATATTTAAATAATTTAAAGAGATTTCTTTATTTTAAATTATTTATTTAACAGTATTTTTTCTTTTGTTAATAGAATTCTCGTAACAATTTAATGTTAAAAGACAAAAACTGAGCATCACTGTATAATGTTTACCTAACTTGAAATTAAGAGTATTGATAATATATCTAGAATGTTGAGAATATATTGTTGATAATTAAGAATATTGATAATATATTTAGAATGTTGACAATATTATTTCAATATATTAACTATTTGTATTTTAGAATGTTGATAATATATTGTTAGTCATGTAAATAGTCTACTTAATTAAAATTGGACTAAAATAAGCAAAAATTAAACTTGGGAATCTCTCTCTGTCTTTTCTTTTTTGGTCATGACATTTATCATTAATTTCGTCCTTCATTAATTAATATAAAACTGATGTTAAATTGTTAATTGATCCAAACTTTTAGTATTTGAAGAGAGCAAAAAAAGGGCTTCCACAAATAAAAACAAAGAAGTTTTGATCAATTAGATTCAATCAGCACAAAATTCTCATCATTTTCAGACAACAGCAGCAACAACCATAATGATTCCGTTCTCTTCAGATTTAATTTACAGTTTTTTGGATGAATATTAATCTGCATTCCAAGAAACAATTCACATTGCTCAGATCGATCAGGTATTATTACTATTATTATTGTCTTAATATTCCATTTCCATTTTTTGGTTTCTTACCATGAATTGTCCTCAAAAACATTTTATTGCCCAGTTTCTTGACATTTTCCCATCATTTAGATCAGCAGATTATTCAAAAACTTGCAGGTGATCTTAACATCAACGCCTGAATGAATTAACATGGGCGCATTTTTTGTGTTTTAGATTCAAAGGTTGTGTTTTTTTAAAATAAGTAATTAGTCTTCTTTTGGAATCTTTGCTATTAATTATTGTAAAGGATAAAATTGTTACAGAATAAATGCAAATTTTTCAAAATGATGTGGTGTTTGATTTTTTAATGTATTTTTAGTGATTAGACTTACACTATATTCAAATGATTTTTGACACTATTAATGAATTATATATATTTAAAAGATATTAAATAAAATGCTTATTTTTTTTATTTAGATATCAAATTTTATTTTTTTCATACAAAATATCACATTTAATATTTATTTATATTACATTAAGTACTTATTTTTAGTTATTATAATTTTTTTTTTTTTTACAATTTTATGATTATTTGAATGTAATTTGAAAAACAAGAAAAAAAAAAGTTTAAATTCCATATTTTAAGTACAGTGCTAAAATTTGGGTGGTATTTAGAATTCTTGAAATCTTGTATTCGGTTTATTTTTATTTTTATTTTTTTATTATTTTAAATAAAAATTTTATACACAATTCTTAAGTAAATATATGTATTTCAAATACCACATCAAATCACAGTTATACAAATTTAAACCAAGCACACTCAATGTAAACATGCATTGCAAATTGGACTAAATATCTTGAAAAAAATAGATATATATATATATATACATTTAAAAATATAGATATTAAACGTGATATTCTTTGAAGGAAAATTTTTAATAAATAATAGTATACACTAACGAGGAGTGACCTAAATATTTTATCGTTTTGGTGCATGCAGTTGCAAGAAAAAATCATAGAATGTTTGGTTTCAGCGTAAGAACACTTGCCAATGGCCTCGGTTCGCCGCGCTCCACCGGCTCTCCCGGTTCCGCCTCCGGCTCGCCCAGCCGGCCCGATTCCCCCAAAGGCCACGAGGTCGGGGAGATCGACACCCGGGCGCCCTTCGAGTCCGTCCGGGCTGCCGTAAGCCTTTTCGGCGACTCCGGCTCTCCCCGCGCAAGGCCCGTCACCAAAAAGACCAAGGCGGAAGAGGTATTCAGACAACATATAATTTATATTAATACAACACAAATATTTTTATAAAAAAAAGTAACAAGAAAAAGTAAAGGAGCATTTATTTTTTTGCATGTAAATTTTTTAATATTAGTATTATATTAGGTTATAGCGGAAAAAGATAAAAATAATGTTATTATTATGTGTAATACAAAAGTAATGACATTTGTATAATATATTGTAAATTAAAAAAGTTAGTACACTTGTTAAATTAGAAAATGATTCTCTTACTTAAATTAGAAAATGATAGTTTTATTTTGAGACGAAAATAAAGGTATAACTAAATAATACAAAACAATAGTCTTACACTGCACATGCTACCGTTAATTTGCAGCAAAAATTGCTCGAAAAGGAAGCGCAGCACCACGTGATCTTACGCGAACTCGATCACTACAAAGATCAGCTGCAGGCGGCGAAAGCCGCCAAGGCGGAGGCGGCGCGCGACCTCAAGTCGGCGAACGAAACCGTCCAACAGCTCACCAACAAACTCGAGGCGTTAAGCGAATCGAAGCAAGATGCAATCCAAGCGACGGAAGCTGCGAAAGCTCGCGCCATGGAGCTCGAGGAGAAGAAGTCGATTCAGGCCGATTTGGGCGTCGACGCCTGGAAATCCGACGTCGATGCCGAGAGAGAACTCTACAAGTCGTCGTCGCAGGAACTCATCAGCTCCAAACAGGAGCTCACGAATCTCCGGCAGGACTTCGACGCCGCCCTGGAGGCGAAACTCGCCGCCTTCCAGGAAGCGGAGAACGCCGCGCAGGCTGCGCAGGCGAACCAGGAGACGCGCGAGCAGCTCTTGGGGGAAGTCGCTGTTTTAAACAAGACGCTCGAGCAAGTCAAGCTCGCGTCGCTCCAGGCCGAAGAGGACCACATGAAACTCATCGCCGAGAAGGAGATTCACCTCATCGTTCATAAGACCGCCAAGGAAGCCGCCGAGGAGGAGATCGAGCGGCTGAAACATGAATACGGAGACGACGAGAATCTACAGGAGAAGCTCGAAGAAACTAGCGTCGCGACGGAGGTTTTGCAGGAGCAACTGAAGGGGGTGCGGGCGTCGGATTTGAATTCGTTAACAGAGTTGCAGTCGGAGCTCAACGCCGCAAGAAAAGAACTTAAAGAATCGACGGATGAAGAGGCGGTGATCAGGAATTTCGTGCTTTCGCTGACTCTGCAACTCGAGGAAGCGAGGAAGAAGCTTCCAGAATCAGATAAAATCGCGCTGGAAGCAGAGACAAAGGTCGAGCAGTTGCAGTTCGATTTGGAGAACACGAAGGCAGAGCTCGACGCCGCAATGTCGAGGGACATTATAAGCGAAACGCAAGCGCAGCTGAATAAGTTACTGAAAGACGCCGAGAAGGACAGAAGCGAAGCGGAGAAGATAACGAAGGAAGTCGAGTCATTATGGGAAGAAGCCGAAGCAGCTAAGGTTGCATCGAAGGAAGTCGACGAAAAGCTCGAAATGGCGATCAAGGAGGCGGAGGCAGCGAAAGTCGCGTCAAAGCAAGCAGATGATCAAATTTACAATTCTCCAAGAGGTGATGTCGACAAAGATTCAGGGAGCATCCCGATCAGGAAGATCAAGCTGTCGACGGAGGAATTCAAGTCGATGAACAATAAGATCGAGGAAAGTACAAAGCAGGCGGACGAGAAGGAAGCGATTCTAATGGCGCAAATACAGAGCCTAACCGATCGCAAGAATGAAGTGCAAAAGAAAATTGAGGAGTTATTGAAAGAATGTGAGGCTACACAGTCGGAGATCGAGGATGCCGAGAAGCAAGCCGAGGTGGCGGAGGTCGCAAAATCAGTCGTCAAGAAAGAGCTTGGGAAATGGCTCGAGACGGGACACGGAGAAGCAACTTCTATACCTGAAGAAAAATGAAAACGATCCCGCCAACGGGATTGTTAACCTTTCACTCGATGCGTTCGAATGTCTATCATCCTATCATCGAAAGTAAATACGATCTTAAGTGTAAGACGAGGAGCAAAACTTCGAATGTTTATAAACAGATCGGATTGCTCGAACAATCAAACGAAGTATTTCCATCCGCGAAAAGAAAAAAACACACGGAAATGAACATCGAAGAGCTTATAACAAACGGATAAAAACAGTGCGGGATTCTAACATTCGCTACGCTTTCTTTACAACTTGCGATAATCTAACACGAACCAGAACCGAGTGTAACAAATACCTGGTTAACGCAATTTATTCCATTGCCGGGCAGCGTGTATTGAACACAGCCTCGTACTGTTTCCTCAACGATGAAACGTTCGTAATTAAATACATCAAGACTGGTTTGTTCAGCGCTTATCATCGACGACTGTCAGGCCCTTCAAAGAATCCCGAGATTCTGCAAGACCCTTGAATTTCTCCAGCTCGGATTCTAGAATCTTTGCAATGTCTTCTTCATCGGCGCCTTCAGGCAAAGTAACATGCACAGACCCCTGTTTTAAGGGCTCGACTGGCAGACGAACCAAGAACTGCTGCTTGACATAACTGTAGAGCTGTTGATGGAACGGATGATCCAACGAGAAGCAATTCTCGGCGCCATTGTCTGTATTTTTTGAAG
Organism: Andrographis paniculata; assembly: GCF_009805555.1. Classification (NCBI taxonomy): domain Eukaryota; kingdom Viridiplantae; phylum Streptophyta; class Magnoliopsida; order Lamiales; family Acanthaceae; genus Andrographis; species Andrographis paniculata. Next base: position 6,577,738 of record NW_026137587.1, read on the forward strand.
ATCCCGAAGATCTCCTCCGGCAAAAGTGAGGAAGGGAGGAATAATCCATTATCTGCACCACAAAAACACAACACATATTGTTAATCGATATAAAAATGTCGCGTCCAAGATTGATATATTACCTTCAACAGATCATCCTGCCCACAGCCGGACAGTACATCGATTTTTCTTCTTGTCCTCTCATGAAGAAGCGGCTTCACGACCTTCCAACAAGCCGAAAAGACATACGGCGCATTCACAATGTAATAAGTTTGAGTCTTCTCCGGGTAGTTCAGATCATCGATGGAAGAAATAGTTGTCAAAATCTGCACATAACTGATGCTAAGTGCCATAACTTCGATTCCTCGAAGAATCTAGGAACATTGTTCACCTTGATGCTAGTGTACCTTTATCTGGTTCAATGCCGAGAGCTTCAACCCAGTCATATCCATAATCTTTATGCATTTGCTAACGTGCTTCCCATATTTTTTTGTCGCAGCCCGCTGAAATAACGACAGCAGGATAATTAATCGAATTCAAGATTGCGGAAAGAGAGCACGAGAATGCTCACCAAAATCACACGATCGCGATATTCATTGACCTGGATGTGGGATTGCACGTAATAATGTACCTAAAACGGACACAAACAGCACGAAAAATAAACTAATAATCGTTTACATGAACGTCGATGGTTACTGCTTAATAGATGAGACTCACCGATGCTTTGTCTAACGTGCTGAGCCCTGCGCCGATAGCAAAGACAGGGATGCCCTGCCAAAATGGCTCCAATTTTAGTCGTGCGATCAAATTGAAATTACAGAAGACATATGCGAATAACATCATCGAACTTGCTTCAATTCTATCGTATTTATACCTCGTGCGAGTAACCAGACAGCCCTATGAGCTGAGAATCGCGTATTCCTCTGTAAAGCTCTACAGGAACGATGGGTTTCTGTCAAAAAAAATAAAAAAATAAAAAAGAATAGCAAGATTTTCGACATCTTCAGTGTCCAAGTTTTTGAGGTGGTTCGAAGAATGAAAACAGTTCCTTTCAGTTCTTAAAAAATGAATGAACAAAACAAAACAGAGATAGCAAAAGCCATGGATGCGAACTTAAATATTAAAAATGCATAAAAGAGACAAAACAGCGAAATGTAACAAATCAGTTTAGAACTCTAAAGATGCAAGAAATCGCACAACGAATAAATTTACTACTTACAGCCAGCATGTCGTCGATGTTATTTTGTACTCTCCAGTTCAGGCAATCAACCAACTGAAATATCGAATCAACCAGCAACGAATCAGTTTAGAATTCTAGAACATATGCTAAGTAGAAAGAATTGATATTAATCGAAATTCCTTGCTGACCATCTTGTGAGCTTTAGCAACATTTCCTTCTCTTGCCTTAAGGAATCGTCCCAAAGTTTCATGAGGATATCCTTGATGCATATTCTGTGAATCGATAAATGCTAAAAAAAGGATTACAGATGTGCGCTACTATGCGATCCAAGTCAACCAAATCAAACAAGAAATTGCCACAAAAAAAACAATTAAGTGATGATCCATTCAACTGAAATGAATCTTTTTCACAGATTTGGCTCAACTCATATATCTGGATCAGTATTCTATGATCATTGCCACACTTACTATAAAGAATGGTGTGTGTACTGAAACTTGAAAGACATCATCATCAACAGTATATAATATATATATATATTGATGGATCACATAAATCACACAATGGATCGACTTGCATCACTTTGGGTAAGATTATCAAATTAAAAGAGAGAGACTTTTTTGTTTCTTTTCATATTATCACCAAAATTGATATAGCAGATCAGCAACACAAGATCACCCAAAATCCAACCCACACACACATATATATATGTGTATATATAAATATAGAGAGAGAGAGTTGAAAACAGATTCAAACCTGGAATGTTATTTTGAGGGATTCATCAACTGCAAGGAAAGGAATTAAACAAACATAAGCAATGCTGCCATTAAAGAAAGGTGAAGAAAAAGAGGATCAACAAAGACAGACAGACAGACCTTCCTCCATTAATTCCTCAAATTGCTTGAGGGCTTCTTGTGGAACCACAGCCATTCAGCACCACTTTTATATCAGTTAATCCCCACAGTTTATTCAATTCCCAATTGCATATCCCAGCACAAGTTTCTCCTTTCCCCTTTCTTGGTTAAAAGGGAGGAAAAAACTACAGGCTAGAGAGAGAGAGAGAGAACAAGAGAGAGACAAAGGAGGCCAAATATTCCAACTTTTAATTCAAGAAATATACATAGAGAGAATTAAAATAGAAGTTAAAGAAGGTCAAGAAGCCCCCACAGCCCCTCTTCTCTACCACTCCTTCCCCTTCTCAAGATTTGGGGGAAATAAAAAATTAAAAAAACCCTAATCAAATCCGTACTCCTCCTTGAAAATTAATTCATACAAATTATCCGATCTTGGATTCTTTCCAACGAAAATGGCTATCGAGTGATGACGAGACAGCGACGAATTAAATGCAGCAAACCTCTATAAGTCTGTCTACCATTAAAGAGAAAAGAAAACTCCCGCAATGGTGAACAGCCGCACATTCTGCTCCCAGCAAAGTTGACTTGAATGCAGGAACAGGATGATCGGCAATTTGGGAATTAAATTAATCGACGAAAATATTGCTCAGATCCCGAAGTATATATATTTAAGCTTTTTTTTTTTTTTTTTCCTTCGAATCGTTAAAGTTGAAAACTATGAGGCAGAAAGAAATCAGTCGCTAATAAGGAAATTAATAAAGCAAGGTCAGCTTTTTGGAAGTATTTTGTACAAAAGTTGCAACTGTTTAGGCTAATGTAAGACTTTTAAATTGTCTTATTTATATATATAAAAAAAACTTCTAAATATTACACTTCGTTACACTCACACTATTTTATGTCAAAGAATAGGATTAAATGAGATGTAATATTTACAGTAATTTGGACATAATAATAAAAATGAAATTAATAGGAAAGAGGAAGTTATTATTTTAATTATTCAAACAATTTCATTTCCTTAAGTATTCATTACACATTATAAATATATTCATATTTATTTTACCTATCAATATATCATATGTACAAGATAGTACAAGATAAGTATTTAATTTCTAAATAAACGGAGAGAATATTTATTTAAGTTATATCAAGTAATTATTTTATATTTAATTTTTATTATTCCTAAATCTATTTAAAATATTTTCAAATGATAGCAACGTGAGATTTTATTTACTTATAATTTTTATTTTTTTTAAAACTATATTATATGTAATATATTTTTATTTAAAATACAATATTAAAAATTTAGGCCCTTTTTGAAGTTTAATTTAATTTTATTATTTAAACATAGTAAAACTTTTAAAAGTTAATTTATGTATAAAAAAACACTTTGATTATTATTGAAATATTTTCAAAAATATATTTATATACAACCAAAAAATTTATGGATTTGTTTTTATTTGAATTTAAATTTTTATTAATATTAGTTTAAATAGTGGAGGGTTATAATTTGAAATCTTATATTTATATTAAGAATTTAAATAATGCCCCAGTAATTTTGATTTGAAATTAAAAGAACAAACAAACAAATTTACTTTGTAGTTATATCAAGTTGGAATTTTCTTAGTTTTTAAAAATTATCTCCTCCGCGTGTATATGGTAATATTATATATGCATATCCATATTATAATAAGGGTAGTTAATGGAGTTGTTATTTTTGACAACAAAATCAAGACTATAAACTTTTTATATTACTAAATCAACGAATATTTATACAGAAAGTAAGAAATTTTAATATAATATATAGTTCATATTTTACTATACAATAATTATTTTTATTAATATTTATTTTAATTATTTATTAATTATACTTTATTTAAATTTTGATATTTACAGTAACGAGCTTCTGGTATATGGGACGGATTGAGTATTATAAATATAGGATTAGAAGTACAATTTACCAATAAAAGCAATTTGAAATGTCATTCACAAGTTGCTAATTATTTGGTATAGATAATTTGTCAGTGTGCCAAATTGATAGGTCCAATCACAATTTAAAATTTTGTCCAAAATAATTAATGGCCACGAACTAACAAAAGGCATTGCAGTCCCAATCCCTGATTAATTAATTAATTAATTATCGCCACGTATTTGTAACGTAATTTTAGAATAACAACAATATATTCTTTTTTCAATCATACGCTTCAATATTCCTTTCGATCATATATATATTATTCAAAAAAAAAATATATTTTGAAAACAACGTTGATTGCCATTTTAAAAAAACATTACCATTCCACTGTTACTCTTCCTAATTTAAAAATAAATAATGATTTATGGAAAAATTTAAATACATATATATATATTTGTATATTATTTCTATAAGAACATGAAATTAGAGGGTGTGGGTGTGAGTATTTATCAAACAGTTGAAGTGTGTGCTTTCAGTGTTTAATTCGGTTGGCCATCCAAAGATAGGAGTATTATTATGACATCAAATTCACATGTATTCTATTCCAATTCCATTTAACATTCCTTACTATAACAAAGATAGCTAGTTGACATTTTTTTTAATATGAACTTATCAGAATTTTGAACCCATAAACTTACAATCACGGATGAACTTATTGGAATTTTGAACCTATAGTCTTAGATCACGAGTTCATCCCTACATCATCAGAATATCCTTGCGGAACTATATTATTATTATTATTATTATTATTAAGCTTTGTGTGGTATAGAAGCGAGAGAGAAAGGAGGGTCACAATTAACCAATTAAATGCACAATGGGCTGGCTGGCTGTCCAAAAATTTGGTCCTACAATGTCTCAAATCCAACAAACTTTCTTCCAAAAAATTATACACACATTCATAATCTTTACCAGACGACATTCATTATCAATCTATCACCAAAAACTCAACTGTGGCCATGTGATAGACCCACCCCCACCCCACACAACACACTGCTTTCAAACCACTCTAAAAGTATATAATTTTACTATATGGAATTATCGATATTCGTCGCTTTGTACGAACCTTTTCATCATCCGCCAACGGTGGCTCAACCAGCAGCGGTTGTGGTTCAACATTGTTCAGGACAGGTTCAAGCGACAGTCGAATTAGAAGAAATCAAACTCCAGATATTTACCACCGCCATTCTGATTGGCATTCCCCTGTGCAGTTGGATGAGGTATCCGGGCATAGTCGACAGGCCTCGGGATGTCAGGAGGGGTGGCGCATCGAATCAACGCCCAATTCACGCCTTCGAAGAAGGGGTGCTGCTTTATTTCTGTAGCACCTCTTTTGTACGCAAGTCGATGCTGGGGCTCCTTGACGAGCAAGCCTCTGATCAAGTCCCGAGCAGCAAAGCTGACCATGGGTGCCTCTGGAAACCGAAGAGGTTGTCCCACAACGTTCAACAACGTGGCTCGGTTGCCAGATCCTTTAAAAGGAGTTCTCCCGAACAAAAGTTCGTATAAAAAGATTCCCAATGTCCACCAGTCAACGGGGCTACCATGGCCTTCGCCTTTGATTATCTCGGGAGCTAAATACTCATGAGTTCCAACGAAGGACATTGACCGAGCATCGGTTGGCTCAGCAATCAGCTCCGGGAGTGGGCTGATTTGGCTCCGGATTTCGGTTTTTGGCCTCTGATCTTTCTTGGATTTAGAGAAAAGGAAACCGGGAGAAAAGCATGTTGGTGCCACAATGCATGAGGGTTGAATGCAGGAGGACGGTTCGATGCATCCATGCTTAGAACTGTCATTGGAATTTCTACGATGAGGATCTACAACGAAAGAAGTGCTCTTCACCAGAGTTGGGCTAACAGCACATTGAAGTGACAGATCAAAGTCTGATAGCATTATATGTCCATCGTCCCTCACAAGAACATTTTCGGGCTTCAGATCACGGTAGACAATGCCAAGCATGTGCAGATACTCGAGCGCTAGGAGCACCTCCGCAACGTAAAATCTGCCACAGATTTGAAAATGTTTGCAGTGAAACAAGAGCATGTAAGAAATTTTGAAGGATGCGGTATTAAGTAAGAAAAATCAATTCTATAAAATTGCGAAGCTCTTACTTTGCTGCTTGCTCGGAAAAATGTTTCCCTGGTTGTTTCTGTCGGAGAATGTGTAGGTCTCCTCCAGGGCAGAATTCCATCACCAAACTTGAAAACTTTTCTGTTTCGAAATAGCTGTAGAGGGTTGGAAGAAAGGGATGGTCCAGGGAATGCAATATTTCTTTCTCCGTTTGAGCGCGGAGAAGCTTTTTGCGACTTGCTAAAGAAGCCTTGTCCATGACTTTCATTGCAAAGTAACATTTAGTGCCACTCAACTCAGCCAGATAAACGCTTCCAATATCTCCAGAACCGAGTCTTTTCAACAACATGAAATGGCTCAAAGCCAAGAAGCCATACCTGGCTCGGACAGCTTGTATAGCTTCCCACCGCACATCATTTGCCTTGTGCGGCTTGTTGATGCTGGTGCTAAAATTGCTACAAATGCTTTCATCACTAACGTTACTACTAGTACTTCCTCGACAGAAGCTGCTCTTTCCACTCTCAATGATATCTACGCGGTCAGTTATTTTGGCACTTCCACTGGTTTTCGTTATACTGTTGGCTCCATCACTAGTCTTTACAGAAACAGAACTGTTCTTCACACTCCCAAGCCCAGATGATTTCTTTTCTTGATCCGTATATGCTTCCAATGAGCTTCTCAACTCAAGATCTTTGGGTGTTGTTGCTGGTTCGGACATAACAAAGTCTAAGTTCCCCGACAAACTATCTTCCTTCGGCATCACAGTTGTCAGTTGTTCAGGTTCTGCTACACTGACTGTTCAATATTGATCAGCTTGAGTAAAATAGTCTTGACACCTGCGAAAGGTAAAATTGTGCTGATTCAATGGTGAGCATCAATGTTTGAGGCCCCAAAAAACAATTGATTACTTGAGATTATATTAAACTGATGCAGCAGAGACCATTATAGCTACTATGCCCATGATGTTACTCAATCAGTAATATTAACACAATCAAGATGATTACTCAGACACACCTCATATCCATCAACTCAAAAAAAATGGAAGAAAACCAGAGACTGATTTTAATCCAATCTGCAGAACATATTATCCCGTGTAATTCAAAAGCCGCGAAAAACTTTAATCAAACATCAATTGAACACAGAGAAAGTAAGGTAGCAATTAGATAAGTTGTGATGACAAAATAAAGAGTACCAGTCAATCACACAAACACACCCTTTTTTTTTTTTTTTTTTCCCACAAAAGAGGCTTTGGCAAAGTTAAAAAACAACCCCATTTCCATCAAATTTAAAGCACGAAAAAGTGTCAAAAGAAGAAAAGCCTATCAAGTAGAATTCACGTAGCGAATTAATGACCATAGAAGAAAAAACAAACCCAAAAGCAATGAATCAAGTCAGCTGTTTGTAAAAATGCAACCGTATTTTAGATGACATACCCCAAAAAGAAACAAAAAATTGTAAAATGAAGCTCCACAGCAGCCTGATTCTCCCGTAGAAATCAGATCTCGATCACGAACCTACATTTAAACGGATAAACTCACCACCAGATCCAGAACAGAGAGTGAACCACGCATACTAAGAGAATCTTAAACCAGAGGACAAGAATACACCCAAAAAAACGCAAAGGCTGACAACAAGAAAGAGAAGGATAAAGAAAAAGCACCTCTAATTTCGCATGGAACAGAATTTTTCAGAAATTAGCTTTAGGACTGTGAAAAAGAAGAAGGCACTACAGAAAAGAGAGGAACTGCTCCATGGCTATGCCTCATTGTTGGTTTTTGTACCCGTGACCATTGAGGCTGTGACAGCAACCAACAACTGGACGAGAGGGAACCATAATTATTACTGCAAATTAAATGCTTCAAATTACCATAACAACAACAACAACCAACAAGTCAAATCATTAGAGGTGAATGAATCAAACCGCAGTTATAAGGTTTTCATCCACGTCCTCAAACCCTGAACAAAAAACCAACAGTAATAACTCGCAGTATTCGATTCACACTACCTACGGCGGCACTCAATCACGATGCTGAGACACCAGAAATCACATCGATCACTTCAGTTCTGAATTCTGACCAGGAGTTTCCCGCAGCTGCTTCCTCCCTAAATTTTGCGCGAATTGAAGGAACCGTGAATTAATGGATAGGGAGACAACTCCATAAATACCACCACAACTGATTTGAACAGGTGATGTGAAGAGAGGGGACCAGCATTGATGGATGGGATGGAATTATCGGAGGAATAATTTTCTCAGATCATCACATAGGGAAGACGGGAAACTCCAATTTCCATTAATGCTGTTTTCCGTAAAACCGAAATGGAAAAGAATAATATTTAAATACGATACAGACTTACAGTGAAGTGATCATTATTCGCACTTTCCTCTACGATGATAATAATAATAATAATAATTTATTTTTGAATAATTAATAAAATAAACAAAATATCCAATGCTCCACGTTGAGTGATTTTGCTCTTAATGAGTGATTTTATTGTAAGATTTTACTCTTTATATTAGTATTTTAATTTTATTTTTTTAAAAAAAATATCAAATCAAACAACTATTTTAATTCAAAATCAAAATCCAAAATAAAAACCTCACAAGTAAACACACACGTTATTTTAATTAGTTTAAATACAATATATTTTGAAAATTAATAAATAATATAAAAATAATTTTAAGTGTATAAATAAACCGAGCTAATATTTTATACTATTTAAGATGCAAGTAGTTAAAATTCAGCATATACCTCAATACAATAATTAATCATATTATTAATTAATTAATTAATTATTAATTATGTAATATAATTATACCATTAATTAAACATCAACACCGGTGCTGAATTAACGGTTGGATTTTAATATGCTGCATATGAGTTCAGTATACGCTGAATTGAAATCCAACCATTAATTATTTAAATCTAATCATCTTAATTAGAAATATATATATATATATATATATATAATAAATCAATGGTTAAGGGACTGAATTCGAAAATTTAGCATATCATTTGTATTGTTCATGTATATATATATATATGTCACCATATGATCCAATTCTCATTCTTATCAATTTAAATTTAGTTCTTAATTACTAATTTTTTCTAACCATATTTTAAGGAAAATATGTTTTGCTATTTTTCTCTAAAGAATCAAATAGATTATTATTATTTTAACACGTACCTGCGTGTTTGTTTGGAGGATTCTATTCATCTTATTTTTTCAAAAATATCAAATCAAACACTTATTTTTTTTATTTTTTATATTGAATTAAAAATTAATTTTATATTCAAAACGTCGAATAACACCTATTTATATCACATCATACAACTATTCAAATTCAAAATTTTTACTGTTCAAATCTGAACTCAAAATCCAAACTCCAGACAAACACACCAGTAATATATGTCTCAAAATGTCTTACATATATAATATATTTATTGTGTGTAAATGTCAAAATCAATACAATATATAGTAAGAAATAATTATTTATTTCTTAAAATTTCTTAGGGTAATAATAAATTTTAATAATAGAATGTATGCAACGTTCTGCATGCATTTCTTCTGACTACGTTTGCCCTTCTCCCTCGCCTCGCCTCTTCAATTTTGTTTCTCTTGCTTTCGTACGGGAGGAGGAGCAGAATTGATCCGCACGCCTCCATAATCCGAGTTCCAATCCACCGGGGAAGAGAAGATCACCGCCGCTTCGATTCATCGCAAGCAGCAATTAACTTGAATCCATCCATATGTAGTAGTTAATTTATTCGTCTCTTCAATTTCCAGTTTCGAAACCCTAATTTTTGCTATCCTTTTCAATTTCCATGTTTATTTTGTGAAATTCATGGTTTTCCTTCCCATTTTCTCCCAGGTTCCGTAGGGTTTGCTAATTCTTGTCATAGATTTTGCTTTGGTTTTCGTGTTAGCATGTTCTGTGATTTTTTTATGGAAAAAATTTCCCCCCAATGTGACGAGCGATTCCGCGTTGTTTTTGGCAATCGATTGATTCGTATTGCGTTGATTCTTCTGTGTTGAGATGAAGCTCCTTGTCCGATTAATCGAAGCCAGGAACATTCCGGCGACGGGTCCGAACGGATACGGCGATCCGTACGTGAAATTGAAGCTCGGGAAGCAGAAATTCAGGAGCACCGTCGTGAAAAAACGCACCGACCCGACCTGGTGCGAGGAATTCACTTTCAAAGTCGAAGATCTGAAGGAGGAGCTAATCGTGTCTGTTCTGGACGAGGACAAGTACTTCAACCACGACCACGTCGGGCAGATCAAAGTCCCCATCATTAACGTCTTCGAAGCCAAGGATCAGTCCCTCGGCACATCCTGGTACAAATTGCATCCCATTAACAATGGCAAGAAGGCCAGGAACACTGAATGTGGTGCGTATTAACCTTACATAATCCATTTCTGTTCATTCTTTGTTAGAATAATAGCATGAAACTCGAACAATTGCTCTGTTCTAAAATGACAGGGGAAGTTCTCCTCACCATTTGTTTCGCACAGAGCAGCCCCGCCGACGCGCCACTTGTTGGAGATTCCGAAGCCTTGCTAAGGAAGTGTCCCAGCACTCTGCATACCTCACCTTCCGGAACATTCTCGCCGGCAAGGTTAGAAGACCCTGGCGCCACGCCTCCGGGGCCTTCCAAAGAGGATAAGTCGACATTCGCCAACAGAATTGCCAACATGTTTAATAAGAATGTGGATTCATCGCCGGTTGGAGAAAGGGACGATCCATTGCCAGAGCACAAGAGCATTTTTTCGGCGTATTCAGAGGAGCAATCAACATCGCTTAGTTTCGAAGAAGTGATGAGAATCTTGGAGGCGAAAGAACAACAACAAGGAGGCGAAATCCCCGATCCTTTACCGGGAGGGGTGGTTCTCGATCAACTATACTCTCTGGCGCCACATGAGCTGAACTCGATGATCTTTTCCTTGGATTCGTCCTTTTGGAAGTCGACAGCTGACGCCGTGGGCTCAACAGATCTGCAAATAGGGCAGTGGAGAGTTGAAAGCAGCGGGGCAAGTATCAAAAGAGTCGTGTCTTATACTAGAGCTCCGACGAGAATAATCAAAGGCGTGAAGGGTATAGAGGAGCAGACATATTTGAAAGGCGATGGTAAGAGTTTCGCCGTCTTAGCCAGCGTGGACACACCGGATGCGCCGTATGGGAAGACATTCAAGGCAGAGGTTTTGTACTGCATTACTCCGGGGCCAATGCAGCTGTCGGGACAGCCGTCTGCCCGGCTTGTAGTTTCGTGGAGGATCAACTTCCTGCAGAGCACGATGATGAAAGGAATGATCGAAAGCGGCGCAAAGCAGGGGCTAAAGGATAACTTCGAGCAATATGAGAAGATCCTATCTCAAGTTCTGAAGCCTGTAGTAGTTCATGATGTTGCTTCCGAGAAGGACAAGGTCTTGGCGTCGCTCCACGCCGAGCATCAGTCTGATTGGAAGCTCGTCGTGCAGTACTTGATGAACCTGACTGTCATTTCGGCTGTAGCATTGGGTTTCTTCATCGCAGCGCATATCTGGCTCGCTATGCCGGGCAAAACTCAAGGACTTGAGTTTGTTAGCCTTGACTTGCCGGACTCTGTTAGCGAAGTGATGGTGTCGGGAGTGCTTGTTTTGATCGGAAAACAGACGCTGGAGTTATTCTCCCGATTCATGCATGCCAGGATGCTGAAAGGTTCGCTTTATCCCTTAAAACTTAAGTTTTTATGACATTTAACATGGTATCAGAGTCGGAACGTCCTATGTTTGCAATTTATATAGGCAGTGATCATGGAATTAAGGCGCGTGGAGATGGCTGGTTGCTCACGGTCGCCTTGATCGAAGGGAGGAGCTTGATAGCCGCCTACTCGGCTGGATTTTCGGATCCTTATGTGGTGTTTACGTGCAATGGGAGGAAACGAATGAGCTCGACTAAGTTTCAGAGGTTGGATCCTCTTTGGAATGGTGAGTTCAATGTTCTTACAAGTTTGTCATTTGCAGACACTCATTTTTTCCATTGTTGCAGAGTTCTTTGAGTACGATGCAATGGATGAGCCTCCGTCGCTGTTGGAAGTAGAAGTTTTCGGCTTCAGCGGGCCTTTCGCCGAAGCTAAATCTATCGGACGCGCTGAGATCAACTTCTTGAATTCCAATTTTTCGGAGCTATCCGACATGTGGATTCCTCTTGGGAGAGAGATGGAGTTCGGCTGCGAGCCGAAGCTCCATGTAAGAATTTTCTTGGAGAACACGAAGGGTGACGACGCGGTGAAAGACTACACTACTAAGATGGAGAAGATGGTCGGAAAGAAGGTAAAAACAGAGCTGATCTGAGCACTCTTTTTTAACCATACTTACTTGATTCAATCAAGGATGGATGATCATCGACTATTTTGCTGGGCAGATGAAACCGCGTTCGACTCAAACAAACGCCGCCTTCCAGAAGCTTTTCGGGCTACCTCCGGAAGAGTTCCTCATCAATGACTTCAATTGTAACTTGAAACGAAAAATGCCGCACCAGGTATTATACTGAATTACATTATAGTTTATTATGTGTCGATGCTAAAAGTGTTAAGGTGTGTGTGTTGTTGTGTTGTTGCAGGGTCGGGTGTTTGTGTCGCCGAGGACAGTGGGTTTCCATTCGGACATATTTGGTCATAAGATAAAGTTCTTCTTCCTCTGGGAAGACGTGGAGGACATCCAGGTCATACCTCCTCGCCTGGCGTCCATGGACATCATCATAATCTTAAAGCCTCGAAGGGGATACGATGCGCGCCATGGAGCCCGGTCGCAGGACGCCCAAGGCAGGCTGCGCTTCCATTTTCAGTCCTTCGTCTCCTCCAACCTCGCCCACCGGTAGTCAAGTCAATCCACAGCTTATTTATTTTATATTTTTGTCTTAATGATAATGAATGATGATAATGGAGGAACAGAACAATCATGGCGGTGTGGAGGGCAAGAGCCCTGAGTCCCGAGCAGAAGGCGCGAATCGCCGCCGAGGAATCCGCAGCCAACGACGCCCAAAACGGCGACGAGATGGTGGTGGAGAGCCCCCGCAGTCAGTCGGCCGGAGACGACGAGGAGCCGGCGTTGGACATGCCCGTCGTCTACTCCTCCGTCGTGTCCATTCCCGTACGTTCAAAATATTAGTATCATCAATAATTGATGTTGTCCGATCGAGCTCATTCATTCATTCAAAACTATACACGATACAGATGGGTTTCTTGATGGAGGTGTTCAATGGGGGCGGGACCGAGAAAAGCGTGATGGAGAGAGCGGGATGCCTGGACTACTTCCCGGAGCCATGGGTGCCGGACAAGGGGGAGGTGTGGCAGCGCCAAGTCCGATACCGGTTCGACGACAACCTGGTTTCCCACTACCGAGGTGAGGTGGCCAGCAGCCAGAAGAGGTGTCTGCTTCCCGGCAGAAGAAACGGCTGGCTCATCGAAGAAGTGGCGGCGCCCCATGCCTTCACGCTCGCCGACTGCTTCACAGTAGGCAGCAGACATCATATATATGTATTATATATAAATTGAGGATGGATTGATGAATGAATGAATGAATTGGTAATTGGATGAATTGTAGATTCATTTGAAGTACGTGGTGGAGAGCGTGGCCTCGAAATCGGAAGGGTGCAGCAGCATTCAGGTGTACGTGGGGATTTCGTGGGTGAAGCCGAGCTGCAAGCACAAGAAGAAGATTGCTAAGAACATCGCCGCCAATCTGCAGAAGCGCTTCCGGATCATCTCCAGCGCCTTGGAGAAGGAATACATTTCCGGGACGACATCGTATCGATGATATATATGGTCATATTACTGTATTGTATTGTATTATGATCATCTCTCTACTTTTGATTTCCGTTCCGATTCTCATTCTTTAATTTGAGATATATCATGTATTATATGTATTATAAATTAATTTTCGTATCAATGTTTATTCATAGTATTTGTTATTGTTGGAGTATTTATCATATCTTTCTTCATTTTCCCGTCAATACAATATTTATTTAAAGTGACGTGGACTTTACTATGAATATCATTTAAAATCATATACAAAAATGATTTTCCATAGTTTTTTCCTCCATTCATAACACGACTCTTACGTGTCTATTTTTACTTTCTCATCCAAGAATCTATTAAAATATATACACTCAATAGCTTACAAAAAAAATGACATCCTCTTATGACTTGGAGATGTCAAAACCTTTTTATTTTTTTAGAAAAAGAAAAAATAAAAATAAACATTATACCTATGCTTATGCCCATTAGAGGGCTCTGGTTGCCTAAAATTTTAATCCTCTAAAGTAAATAAATAATTAAAATGAATAATATAATATTATTTGACTTAATCATTTAAATTAAACATACACTTACGATAATCCAATGTAACAACAATGTACACCAAAAATTTTTCTATTAAAATATATATCAAATAACCATTGAGCACCGCGTCATCGTCCTATAATTTGCCTTCCAACGGTCATGAAAAGTAAAATCTAATCTGACGGTCATATAGAATCTTATCTAACGGTCATAAGACCCTCGATCACAGTAAAGCCGTGCACTGCACCACACCTGATAACCGAGCCCTTCGAAACAGGTCAGCCTTCCGTTTGCTGACGCGCCTCTCTCTCTTTCTTCTCTCACCCATAATTGCTCCACTCTTTCTTACCTTTTCCTCAACCATAATCAAGCCGATTCTCGAATTGGGGCCTTCTCGTTTGCAATTTCTGGGGGAAAAAGGAAAAAGGAGAGTAAATCACAATACCCCTCCAATTGCAACACCCAATCCTAATCACCGAAGGCAGATTGTTTAAACGTTTCAGAGAAAGGTGAATCCAATCGGCGCAATGTTGTGTTGTCCGTTGCCTTCTACCATGATTGTGTTTTGAAAGGTTCGAATTTCCGCGTTCGCGTCGTTGGAATATGGTTTTTTTTTGTTTGTTTCAAGTCGGATGAGATCCTCGGAATATGCGAGAATATGCTGAATGGATCGGCGGACGTGCCTTTGTTTCAATAATTAATTTATTTCAGAATCGCAAACTCAAACGCAATCTCAATTTCAATTTCATGTGTCGAATTGTGGCTCTGTTGAATTCATTGTATGTGTATTCGTGCGAATTTCTAATGCCATTTCAGGTTTCTTCTTTCAGATTCTCAATTCTCGCTTTTTAGGTTGATTAGGATGTGATTCAATATATAATCAATATTTGTAGGTATTTCCTTGCAGAATCCGTGTAGCTGCAGTCGATTGATCTGGTTAAATGTATATGATGATTGAACCTTATTGATTGCAGTCAGTTATGTGAAAAATATTGTAGCTGTTTACTTTGTTCCACATCAAGCTTTTGTTGGCTTTCAGTATCAAAAATTATTCTGACCATCTTAAACAGTCATTGCAATCCCATTAGCTCGTCGAACACTTATTTTTAAAATGCAGTGAAAAATATGTATATTTCATTTGCTGACATGTACATTTAATGGGAAGGCACTTGGAGTGGCTCATATGTAATTTTTCATTTTCGAGGGAAAATGTTGAGGATTGAAGAAAGGAGAACATTAGCCTTTTAATTATTTTGCTATTTGGTGATAGATACAAGGCATTTGAAGATGAAGGCAATGGTTTTAATGATATGGATAGTATCTTTAACCCACAATTAAGTGTTTTTTGTCCTTGAGAATTGCTGATTGGATTGTAAGAATGTTTTGCAGATGTGCTAATGAGTTGGTGTATAGTTTTCGCTAACGATGAAGGATTGATAATTTTGTTTTATCGATGTATAGGTATGGAGTGTTTTGTTATCCAGAAGAGAGAATGGTGCAGTGCCTAGATGGAGTGAAGCATCTGCTTTTTGCTGTCGTAAATTGCTGTGCATCTGAGATTAACAAGCAACATCGGGGCCTGGAAAATCCTGAAGCTCTAGCAAGGGAGACAGTGTGTATGTCATTTTATAACTTCGATTATCTGTGATCAGTGAATATTACTGCAATATGTTAAATATCAAAATGGTGTTGTTTGTTTCTCTATTTCTGGCACAAATTAGAGAAATTGGCATTTTCATGTATTATAGTGACACTAATTTCAACTCTTCGCAGAAATAATGACATTTAAGTAGAGTTCGTTCATGCATGGTTAAGGCAGTTCGGTATAAAGACAAAAGAGGTCCTCTTGTTAGTTGCTGGTTTTGTATATCTCATATACTAATTAGATGTTCTTAACATAATTAATTGCGAGTTCGAAGCCATTTATTCCCCCAAAATGCTATAAAATCAGCAGGTTTAAATATCTCGGCTATCACAAAATTTTAGTTGATGGTAGGTGGTTGTGGATAACAGGCTTAGATATTGCCATATGTATATATTGAAAATTCTTTGTACACAATCATACTGACTCATTGATTGTATGAGATGTGATGTTCTTGAAGTTTTCCCTGTTTCAACAATGTGCCACCAAACTATCTCTGCACACTCTCACGTACATTTTTACACAACTAAGAGAAATTTTGCTCAGTAGTAATTTTGTCAAGCCCTTCAATTTGTATTATACTTATCCCACCGAGTACTAATCGGTACCCACTCTTTTCTTTTTCATGCTATGTTTATGCAGTTAGTGTTAGCGAAATAGAAGCCTTGTACGAGTTATTTAAAAAAATCAGCAGTGCTGTGATCGACGATGGTTTGATTAACAAGGTAATGAATGGCATTTTTTATGACATTAGTTTTTTTATTGTGATTGTTCGCATGGAATTAGTTTATATTTTCCTCTAGTCGCTTGATACTATTAGAGCTTTCTTTTACTGCACATTCTTACTGATTAGTTCGATTGGGTATCTCTGCCTCTTCCATTTTAATTTCCTTCCAGGAAGAGTTCCAGCTTGCGCTGTTCAAGACAAACAAAAAGGAGAGCCTATTCGCTGACAGGGTTAGTCTCTATTTTCCAAATATTGCAAGTTGATTCATACATTCAGCTGATATTTTGGCAAAGTGAAAAAAGGTTGATGAAATTTTATCTCACCTAAGCTGTATCTCTCGTCTTTATTTTTTGTCTATTCCACAACACAGCTTTCCTCTTTTTCCTCCATCATCGTCAGTTCGTGATTGTTCATTGTCTTTATCCTCTCCAATTATTTGCTTTACATCCCGGATAAACCAATCCGTACATATTTTTTGTTTATATTCTCAAGGTATTTGACCTCTTTGATACCAAGCACAATGGGATATTAGACTTCGAAGAGTTTGCACGTGCCCTTTCAGTCTTTCACCCTAATGCTCCCATTGAAGATAAGATTGACTGTAAGTTTCAACTGTCCATGGTTGCTTCTCGTTCTAATGTCATTACGAGTTTGTAATTACACGTGGCACTATCTTTGTGCTTATTCCCTCGGATTCATTTGTTTCAATTTCGGATTGATTTAGTTACTCTAATGCCACAGTCTCATTTCAATTATACGATCTCAAGCAGCAGGGATTCATCGAAAGACAGGAGGTAAAAAAATTCTCAGTAAATCTAAATTTCTTGGTATGAACTATTCCATAGCTATTTTTCGGGAAATCGGTTGTTTTAGGTAAAGCAAATGGTAGTTGCAACGCTGGCAGAGTCCGGAATGAACCTATCCGATGATGTCATTGAAAGTATCATCGACAAGGTAACTACCAATCGGATCTACATCAATTTACACGTGTTTCTCCATTGCAGTCTACATTTCTTTATGTCCCGGAATACACATGCTTATTTTCATATTCTTTTCACTCGATAAAACCTTTTTAACTAACTATCGTGCGATTTCAGACATTCGAGGAAGCAGACACCAAACACGACGGAAAGATCGACAAAGAAGAGTGGCGAAGCCTAGTGATGCGACATCCGTCTCTTCTAAAGAACATGACCCTTCAATACCTCAAGTAAGTTTTGGAACAAATTTACGCCGAAGATTGAACGTATCTTTTTACTAACACGGTGAATTCGCAATGAACAGAGACATTACCACCACTTTCCCGAGCTTCGTATTTCATTCTCAAGTCGATGATACATGAAGCACCTCGACCAGAGTTTGTCGGTTGCTGCATATGTGTTAAAAAAAACTCTGGCAAAAGAAGCTCCGGCGACTCGATTGGTATGAAAATGGTGGTTTTTTATGGGCTTTATATGCCATTCTTGGAATCGAAAATGTGTGATTTGTGTTAATTTGACGAAATGTTCACTCCGAACACATTTATTGGTTCTATTATTGTGCGTTTTGTGATATGATCATGCAATGTTATGAATTTATTGAAACAATCTTGTCCATAATTGCCTACGAGTTCATCCCGTACCCCCGGGTGACGTTATTAATTTACGTATTTATATTATCTTAAAATATAATTTGTACTTTCAATTTATATTTGCGTACTTTCGGTATACATTTTATGTCGATGACAATGCAATAACAGCAAAAATACTCACTGCATATAATAAAATAAATTCGATATTATTTAGTGCAATATTACAATTTAACGTAATTTCGAAATGGCACTAACAATATGGTTACAATCATACTCCTAACGTACCGACAAAGTAACAACGTACAATAAGAGAAAGGTATATATCTATTCCCGTCGGCGGACTACTACATTGCCACACGCTCCCGGGAGTCGAGAGCCCAACCGTTTGGGCCCGCACAATCAACGGCTGTGCGAGCGGAGCCCCTGGAGTTTAACTCCTTGGACCTTCCATGACGCCGTCGGGCCCGCCTCCCAATTGTCGCATTCCGTGTTTCATCAATGCGTCTTCTTTCTGATAATTACACTCCTCAACTAAATTAATAAATTAATAAAATCCTGATTAATTAGCGCTGTAATAAATGCACATTTCCCTAATTTTCTGCACAGTTTGCATATCAAACTTTCGACCAACGGAAAGAACCGAAAAAAAAAAAAAAACAATAATTATAATCGTCGCGACATTAAGCCCATATCCCAATCCGCCATTATCAGCATTTTTTCTGGATTAATCTTTCGCGTTCTTTCCCTTTCCCTCACGGCCTTGATTGCTTGCTCCAATCGATTCGATTACTTTATTTTTTTATAATTATTTTTTTGCGTGTGATTTTGACTGATCTGAATCCGGGCTGTTCTTCCGATTTGTGGAACCCTAATTTGGGAGGAACAGAAATACTGCGTCTTATCTGGTCCGCATTTGGGGGCTTGGTGTTAGAATTGTTCAACGAATCGAGTCTGGAACTTCCAGAAATTGGTTCGGTGCAGTTGCTTCCGGATGTTTAGTTACGCGTTTGGGAAAACCTAATTTCGATTCGGAAGTCGACACTGTGGAATTTGCTGGCTTGAAGATGAAGATGAGGCTGAGGAAATCAGTGCTATTTTTTCTGCTGGTGACGGTTCTTGCCCCCATTGTTCTCTACACCGACAATCTCGGAGTCCATTTCACTTCATCTTCTTGTAATTCTCTCCATTTCTATTCATTGTATCTGAAGAACTGGATTGGTTCGTTTCCCCTATTTGGCGTTTCTAGGGTTTATAACTGAATGCTGGTTTCTTCTTTGCCTTTTACAGCCAGGAATGAATTTGTCGAAGATCCTTCATCCTTCGTAAGTTCTCATCCCTAATCTGTCCTGCGTTCTTCAAATTTCTGCGTTAATTTTGATTGGGAATGATGGATTGACGAAACTCTGTTTGCAGACATTTGGGGGTGAAATTAGGGCTTTAAAAGTACTACCTCAGGTATAGATTTCTTCAATTTATCCAAGAATTTTTTTCTTTCACAGATCTTAGTTGTTTTGGATTCTCTTTTTTAACTTATTAACTGCTGTTGCAATCCGCAGGAGCCATCAACAACAGTTAAAGAACCATTGGGTGTAATTTATTTAGAAAATTCAACCAAGACTGGTTTCAATCAATCTGAAGAGAACAGCAGTCGGATCACCAGACAGCTAACTGAAGGTTTCTTATTCAGCTTATTTTCATCATCGATTTTGTTATACCTAATCAAAGTTTATGTATTGAGCCACTTTCTGGAATATAACAGAATTAGCCCAAAATCGAACAGCAAATTCATCCAGTTCGGATGCAATCATAAAGCAGGTCGTGGATGAGAATCACATAAAGCAGGTGACTTATCCCGCCGATGTTCAGACACAGAAAGAGCAATCAAATTTGCAGAAATCGACGCTTGGACAGAATGACGGCGCCGTGAAAACTGCCCCGGAGAAAAAGGTACAAAGATTGTGATCAGTATCTTCGAGTAAAGTCTTTGTATAATTGTTAAGTAGATGGAAGTTAAAAACCGTTACGTCTGGCCGAGTTATTATTACCATAATCTTGATCGCATCGGTTCTGATTCTGTTCCAGGAACGTGGACGTGGAAGGAACTCTTCCCGAACAAGGCGCAATGCTGTTTCTAGGGAGCAAGCAAGGGCGAGCACCGGAAAACCGACAGAGCCAACACCATTGCCAGATACCATAGTTCGTCAGCTGAAAGACGTGCTCGTCCAAGCGAAGGTTTACCTCTCACTTTCTGTGACTCGAAACAATGCACAATTTATGAGGGAGCTCCGATTGCGTATGAGGGAAGCTCAGCGCGCGCTCGGAACTGCAACGAAGGATGCTGAACTGCCAAGAAAGTGAGAGCTTTTTACCCCAGGATATTTACGATACCTTTGGTTTTTGCGCAGATTCTCATATTGTTCGATTTTGTGTTGGAATGCAGTGCTTATGAGAAGGTGAAAGCTATGGAACAGACTCTGTTGAAAGGGAGACAGATGCAAGACGACTGCGCGTCGGTGGTGAAGAAACTCCGCGCGATGCTGCATTCATCTGAGGAGCAACTCCGTGCCCACAAGAAGCAGAGTTTATTTTTGACGCAATTAGCGGCGAAAACGGTTC
This sequence comes from Andrographis paniculata, assembly GCF_009805555.1. NCBI lineage: Eukaryota > Viridiplantae > Streptophyta > Magnoliopsida > Lamiales > Acanthaceae > Andrographis > Andrographis paniculata. The sequence goes on from NW_026137587.1 coordinate 6,598,660, forward strand.
CGAAAGGGCTTCACTGCCTTCCTTTGCGCCTTTCGCTTGACTATTTCACGCTAAATTCGTCACAACGGCTTTTCCCAAACAGGGGAAAATTAGGTGATCCCATGTTGTTCCACTATGCCCTGTTTTCGGACAATATATTGGCTGCTTCAGTTGTGGTGAACTCGACGATAACACACGCTAAGGTAAGAAAACAAGTGCTGTTGTGTTTTATGAATGCTGGTTTTCGTAATTTTGTTGGTAAATAGTGTTCTTTTGCCCTAAATTATTTCTAATTTTAACAAACGTTTAATTTGTCGAATTGTTTTGCTGCCTTCACATGTACATTAGAAGTGTGACGTTCGAGTATGCATTGCAGGATCCTTCCAAGCACGTCTTCCATGTCGTTACAGATAGGCTGAATTACGCGGCAATGAAAATGTGGTTTTTAGCCAATCCTCCCGGCAATGCAACGATTCAGGTTCAGAACGTCGAGGAGTTCACGTGGCTGAATTCGAGTTACAGCCCAGTTCTCAAGCAGTTGGGCTTGCGCTCCATGATCGACTATTACTTCAAAAACCGGCGAGCTGAACCTGATTCCAACTTGAAATATAGAAATCCGAAGTACCTTTCGATCATGAACCATCTCCGGTTCTACCTGCCTGAGATCTTCCCGAACTTGGACAAAGTTTTGTTCTTGGACGACGATGTCGTCGTCCAGAAGGATCTCACTGGTCTTTGGTCACTTGATCTAAAGGGAAAGGTCATTGGAGTGGTTGAAACTTGCGGAGAAAGCTTTCACCGGTTCCACCATTACCTCAACTTTTCAAACCCTACGATTTCAAAAAATTTCGACCCCCGGGCTTGTGGTTGGGCTTTCGGAATGAATATCTTCGACTTGAATGAGTGGAGGAAGAAAGATATCACCAAGTTGTACCACAAATGGCAGGATCTGGTAAATCTCGTTTCGATCCGTTTTCATCTGTTCGATAATGTTTGCTATTGTATCTAAAAATTGCTCGTTTTTGTTTATACACAGAATCAGGATCGTTTGTTGTGGAAACTTGGTACACTCCCGCCAGGTCTAATAACCTTTTGGAACCACACATACGCACTCGAAAAATCATGGCATGTTTTGGGACTCGGTTACAATCCAAACGTGTCGCAAAAGGACATCGAACAAGCAGCTGTTGTCCATTACAACGGGAACTTGAAACCGTGGCTTGAGATTGGCTTGCCGAAGTTCCGAAACTATTGGGCAAAATACGTCGACTATGATCAGTCGTATTTGCGGGAATGCAACATCACTCCGTAATGTACGAAAAAAAAAGGTTAACTCCCCGTCGGGCCGCCATTGCAGGTCTGTATTTTGCTAATGAGCTTAGCTTTCGTTAACGCAAGCTATTTAATCTGTGGGTATATATTGGCTTAGCGGAGCATCCTAGGATTGGATTCGATTCGATTCTGCGATTCTATACATTTGTTATTTTTTTGATCTAAATCGATGTAGATGTGCTGCCAGGCCGTGTTGTCTATGTGCATTATACAATTATTCGTTTTTTCTTCGTTGGTTCGATATGTGAAGCGCCCTCTTATATCGATAAGTTTCGATTTTTCCTGTTTTAATATGTGCTGTTTGTTTCTTTCCATCGATTGGTTTTGCTTTTGTCGTTATGAATCTTGTGTTGTGTAGATTTGTAGTTACTTCCTTGGCATTAATAATAGGTTGTTGTTGGAACCTTATATACCATAATGTGATAATGTCTTTGCTGCCGACAGGCAGTTGGGTGTGTGTGTGTGTGTGTATGTAGATATGCATATATTTATTTATGTCTTTTATGTAATATCTATATTGTTTTGATAATTATTGAGGTTATTGATTGAATCTTAATGGGTGCCCATAGATAGATATGATTTGGAAATGTTGTGAATTTTGAAGTTCTATTTTTTTAATTTTTTTGTTGGTTTAAATAGTGATTACATATTTGTGGGAAATGAATTATTATTGTATATTTGTGGACACTAGTATAAAAATTTAAAAAGAAAGATGAGTGATATACAAAGAAGATTGGAGTGATGATGTAATATTTTAGGTAAAAAAAATTGATTGTTTGTGTTTCAATTTGAAAAATCTTTTGTGAGATTGTGAGATGATAATATATATATATCTATATGGAGAATGGTATTTTTTTAAAAAAAATAAAAAAAAAATGTGTAAACAGACTTCAATATTCGATATGATAGTTTTAAAAAAATAATATTGATGAATATTGTGAAAAAAAAGATTGAAGATGCAAGCAAACATTATTTTGTTTACTGGGTAATTATTTTTATTTTTTACTATTCGAATTTATACGGAGTAAATTTTATAAAAATAAAAATAAAAATAAAAATGTATTATTATTTTTATTGTAATCTCCAGCTGGGCTGTGGTGTATTTGTGCACACCACTTATTATAAATACAACTATTTTACATTATTTTTGTTATGTTAAGTGTGTATATATATATATACACATGAATTTACACACATATCCAGCTGGCTCAAACATGTAAACAAAAAGCCTGTTGGAAGGCAGGAATGAATGCCTCTCTTAGGTTGCAGGTACGTGGACTTGTGATCCGGGATCATTGTATGTTCGTTCGTTGCTCTGGAGCGAGGTCCGGGGCCTTGGAGGTAAGTGGATGGTGTCTTTCTATTTGGTTTTGATTGCCAAATTGGTATTTTTCTTAATCGTTGAGTTACTGTCATTTTCTAATGATGTTTTTATCTGTATATTTATTGGTGACGTGTAATTTTTCATCATCACAATTATTTGGGATATACATTTATTTAATTAGTTTCGTGTAATTTTCTCGATCATAATAACTAAATAAATTAATTATATAGTGTTTTCTTTTGGAGAACTAAGTGTACGTTTTTTCTTTTTCTTTTTCTTTTTTTTTTTTTGTGGGCTAGTGCATAAAATTGGTATGAGATTGGGTCGTAATTTAGGCCCAATTAAAATATATAAGTGCATTTTCTAAGGAATTGAATTCAATCAATTTTTATTTTTATTTTTATTTGGAAAATAAGAAAGAGGCAGAAAAATTGAAAGAATATAATATATATACATATAATGTGAAAAATAATTCTTTAGTTTTAAAATATACATTTTTTTTTTATCTGTTCTAAGTTGATGCTTTTTGTTTCGAATTATAGACTTATAGTTGTAGTGGTGAATATTGTTGAATTAAGCAAAAGGCAAAGTGACAATCATTAGGTCATCCATTTTGACTGACAGAATTGCAGATTACTATGCATTAATTTAAATCAAATCAGCCATTATTATTTACTATCACTGCCTACACGAAAATTTAGAATAAATATAATTAATAAATAATTAAAAATAATTAATTTTTAATATAAATTATTATAAATTAAAATTATAATGACTAATTAATTTAATTAAAATTTAAAAACTATAAATTAAAAAATTTAAAATAAAATTAAGATGGATAATCATTTTTCAAAAAATGAAAGTGACATTACATGTGCGACGGACATAAACGACAACGTAGACATGGTAAATGAAAAAATACTATATTTATTTACTTTTTGAGATAAAAAAAACTACTCATTCCCCTTGGAAAATATAACTCTATTATTGTATATACAATAATTTAAATAAATTATAATTAATAAGTAATTAGAAAATTTGTTCATAAAAATAATTATTATATAATAAATAAAAAATTAAAATAAAATAAATTTTTTATTAATTATAAAGTTTATAATAAAATTAAAGCATATAATAATTTAAAAAGAAAATTATGTAAAATAGGATATAAATAAATTATGTAAAAAGGAGATAGTAATACATTATTTATTTATTCATTTTAAATGTCCGCAACGATAATGCCCAATTGGGCCTTTTTATTCTTTTGAGGTACAAAAGTGAGACACAGACCACCATTGGTATCAACGGTTAGAATACGATGACCGGATATTAAATATTTGGGTACGTATTTTTTACCAACCATTGAATTTTTACTATTTTAAACTCAATGTTTTTATATTTTTTTTCTCCCAAAATATTTAAGTTCGGCCAGAGATTTACTCATTGCGCACTTTCAATAGCAACTACGGTTCCAACAAAAAAAAAAACACTCAAAAATTCTTTACTTATAAAATACTCGTATATTTGTATTTCCACTGATTTATATTATTAGGAGTATATATTTTTATTTATTTATTTAACATTTTCAAATCAAAATTTGCACTCATTATTTTTTAGTATATTTTGAATAAATTTTGATCTAATTTAATAATTTGCAAATTAAATCAAAAAAAATTAAAACAAAAGTTTGATTTGTGATATAATTGATAGTTGAAAGTGAATAATGTAAAAAAAAAAAAAAAAAAAAAAAAAAAGAAAAAAAACAAAAACGGAGACATATATTTGTTCAATAAAGATAAAATGACTATTTTTAATATAGGTCAGTAGAATCTTATTTTGGAAAAACAATACTTCATCCCTCCCATTAATAAGTATCTAATTATTTTTCACGCGTAGTTTTAGGTATATTAGTATTATATTGGAATATAGTAGAAATAAAGTATAAATAACTAAAATAACCTTGTTAGTATATGTGATATAAAGGTAATGGCATTTGTGTAATATATTGTAAGTTGTAAGGGTATCTGTAATGTTAGGTAGATAGTACAGTTATTAAATATAAAAAAAAAGGAAATGGATACTTTGTTATGGGATGGACTAAAATGGAAAAATAGATACTTTGTTATGGAACGGGGGAGTATATTAATTGGGATTTATTGCTAGAATTTTTTGTATTTTAATAGTATTTATTTTTAAGGTAAAATAATACTTTATCCATCCCACCACTTATTATATTCATCTTTTTATTTTTGTTTATTTTATTTATTTTGTCACTTAAAAAAATTTATATATCTTAATCTTATTTTAATTTTTTTAATTTATATAAATTTTTAAATTTTAATTAAGCTAATGAGATATTTTATTTTTAATCTATAATTATTTTATTATATAATAATTATTTTTACTAATACATTTTTTAATATTTATTAATTATACATCTCTTTAATTTTTTTGTGTCTACATTAAAATGGATGGCCTAGACAAAGGGAGTAGTTGAATGTAATTTATATATTTTAAATTATAAGATTAAGTAATGAAAAATGAAACAAAAAGGGTAAACTAATTCATAATAAAATTTTATGGATTAATTATACAAAAGTATTGAATATAATTATTATTTTATTTTTATCGTATAATCCAAAATAACATTTAAAAGGCCAAGTGTGGAATAACATACTACAATGTGTACTTTCCTTTGCCACAAACTTGTGTATGTCTGTTTTTGTAATTTTATCTGTGATTTGGATTTGTTTATTCATGTTTCTAATAAAATTTCATTTTTTATATATAATTTAATATCACGATAATAATTATACATTCAAATTTACTTTATTTCAAATATATGGAGATACCAAAAAAAAAAAAAATCAAACTTGGTCTCAGATTTTGGGCCCATAACCTTTTTCTTTCTTACACCTTTTGCTTTAGTATTCATCAAGTTTTTGTTATTTAAAGTAAAAAAATATAGTCTAGATATATTTAATAAAGTTAATATAGAGTATTTTTCAAAATAATTAAAATACTCCATCTGTCAGCTAATTATCTATTTTGTCATGTACATTTTAGTAAATATATTTTCTACAAAAATATAAAATTATATCACTTAATATTATTAAGGGATATAATAGTTTTTATTGTATATCAATTTATACCACATATCAATATATTAAAATTTACTTGCAAAAAAATAAATAGATAAATAGACGGTAGACTGAAAAAGTATAAAAATACAAAAACATACCTGCTCAATGTAATGTTTTATATATATATATATATAAATATTAAATTCAATTAAATACTGATAATTAAAGTTCAGTAATCATCACAGTATCGTAGAAAATTATTATAAAAAAAATTATTTCCTCATAAAATATGAAAATGATTAAAGCACAGTGAGTAGGCACGCAAATGAACAGTATTTAATGGCGGAGCGACGCCAGTGCGAAAATAGATTCCACGCGAAGCGAATCGATCTCATCCTCAGTCGTAGGAGAAGAACTGCTTGTGAAATGATGAGGAAGAGGATTGGAGATTTATAGGATCTACAATTGATTTTGGCGATTTTGAGAAGAGGTGTATGCTTTGGTTTTCCGTGAGGGATTAGAAAGGGATTTCTTCATAGAGTGGCGGTGGAAATGGGTGGCGGTGCCGGTGGAGGAGGCGGCGGCGCGTCGGGGAAGCTGAAGAAAGCGGTGAGGAAACTATTAGGGCATACGTGGCTCTCTTTCTGCCGGAGAGACCAGCAAAACATGGTTATTGACAGCTGCGCTGCTGTTTCGCCAGTAATTCTCTCTTTCTCTCTCTCTAACACACATTTATGTGTGTATGTCTGCATATATGTTGTGCTTTGGAATGTAATGCTGTGTTTTGGTTGGGAAATTTCATGATTTCTGAAAATTTTGTTGGTGATTAGGTATGCCGTGATTCATCCAACAGTTCTTCACTGGAAAATGAGAACATCTCTTCGGAAATCATCGTGCAGGGAGTTTCACACTCGAGTCCTTCTTCCGAGAAGGTATTATATATGTCCATATATCATTTCACTTGCAGTTTTCTCCATCTCAATTTGTTTTCTAATATACATATATTTGCTTCGTGTGCTATTATTCCTTTCGTTATGAAAGGTGAAACTCAATTTGTTTTCTAATATATATATATATATATATACACATATATATGTATGTCTATATACTGTGTTGTGTTCTTTTTTTCTTTAAAGGATTTAGTTCTTCGGATGCAACGGAAATTTGTCGTCTTCACAACAAATAATAAAAAGGTTTACGTTTCTAAGGATTTCTGACAAGTTTCTAAAGCTATTAGTTCCTTTTTGAAACATCAGCAAGAACTAAGAAGAAGAAGAAAAGGAACCTGTTTTTGGATGATATTTAATGAACCTATGAAACAATTTGCAATTTCAATCTTAACAAATGTACATAAGTAAAAGGAATTGGACTAGGAAATGAGGTTTTGGGTGCTCAAATCTCTTGCAACCAAATGTTTTATTGGTGCTACTTTGCCTTTACGAAGATAGACACAGGACATAGGGTTGTTTAGTTTCTGTTTGGTCTGTGAATATCTGATTTTATTTGAGTTTCGCCTTGGGGATATACATTTATTAGTGTTGTATTTGTTGAAAACAAAAAGGGATTGCTTTCTTACCTGTTTCCTCTATGCATCTGGCAGAACTTGTGTGCAATATGTCTGGATCCTCTGAGTTACATCTCTGGCGGCAATCTCAGCCAACCGGTGTTTACAGCCCAGTGCTCCCACGCATTCCATTTCGCGTGTATCACATCGAACATCCGCCATGGCAGTGTCACTTGTCCCATCTGCCGTGCTCATTGGACCCAACTACCCCGCAATGTAAACACCCGTTGTTTATTACACAACAAGTTGGATCCTGCCCCACAGATCCTTAGCAACTCCATTGCCAATATCCCGGGGCGCAGGGATGCACTTCTGCCTTCTATAAGATACAACGATGATGATCCAATTGTGCCTGACTATGCTAGCAATCAATCCCGGCTCCATCTGTCTCTGCATCCAAACTTAAATGTTTGCCCGCATGAAGCTTCTGGATCTGTTCCTTGCCCACGTATCTCGGAAATTTTACCCTCCCATGGAGAATACCCATACGCTATTTCCCCAAGAAACAGAGCCTATCTCTGTGTAAAATTATTGCATCAACCTGGAATTGATCTGGTTTTAGTGGCAAGTTCTAATGGACCTCATTTGAGGCTGATGAAGCAAGCAATGGCGCTGACAGTTTTCTCACTACGCCCCACAGACCGTCTGGCAATAATCACCTATTCCTCTGGTGCAGCACGAGCCTTTCCCCTACGGCGCATGACTTCTTACAGTAAGAGGGCAGCATTACAAGTCATAGACAATCTATTCTACGCAGGACAGGCTGATCCAATTGATGGGATAAGAAAAGGTGTCAAAATTCTCGAAGATCGACTTCACAAGAATCAACGGTCATGCATCCTCCATCTGACTGATGCCCCATCAAGATCCTTCCATTGGATTGACCCTGATCAATTTCCAGTCCCAGTTCATAGATTTCACATCAGAGATGGATTTAATTCACCTGACAGCATCTTTAGCCACAGATTTGAGGAATTCCTAGCTGGAATGCTGGGTGGTGGAGTTGAAGATGTGCAGCTGAGAATCGGAGAAATGGGTATTGTTGTGAGCATCGAAGAGCTTAGAGGTGGGGAGGAGAGAAGGGTTCCAGTGTTTGTAGGTGAGTCAGGCAAGGTAAGTGTGGCCTATATATACAAGGATGATGAAAGTATTAAAAGCGGCGAAGTTGTTGTAGGTATTGGGGACAAAGGAGAGATAAGTGAGTGTTGGAATGAATGTCTGATTGGGGGAAGAATCAGCAGTGTTGAGAATTGGAGCTACCATGATCCTTCCATGGCTCGAAGATGGTCTAAGCATTTGCATGGCTACAGACTATACCCATAGTATATATATATATATTGATACATACATATATGTATTTATGTCATACATGTGATTGTGTATTTGTATATTGGAAATACAATTTTCTGGGAGTTCAGTAATTTTTCAAAATCTATAACTCAATTTTAAATTATTCTGTTAAAATACAATTGTGAATAATGGTATGATTGCAGGAATGAAGTAAAACAAGGTATTCATCTCATCAGCTGAAGAATGTGGAAGAAACTATTACATCTTTTGGCTAAATGATAATCTCTTTGAGAGGTTTGTATATTCTTTTGCTCAGTTTGGTGGTGCCAGCAGTCAGTGTTAGTTTCATCCCCCTTTTGATTTCTTCATTGATATATTTATCTTGTTTGAAATTACTAAATTGATTAAAGTGTATGCGGATGCTGTGTTCTTCGATCCATGTTTTTGGCTAGTGTAAATATATTGCGTTTGTCAGTTAAATTCAAGGCTGTGGCAATATCCTTTATCGGATGAAGAAGAAATGTAGAATTGCATGGATGTGTGAGCTAACAAGTTTTAGTATAGAAAAGGAATTTGATGATTATATTCGATCTGTTATCTTTCATATTCAAGAAGAGCATAGCTTATGAAATTGTTCCTTGTTTGGTGCTAATATTGATGTTATTTAGCCGAAATATTATATGCCTATTTGATTCTGGAAAGATGGTTCTATGTGTGTTAGCGGGCGTAAATTTATTTATTTTTCATATTTTGATCAGTACTATGTGTGTAGCACATGTGTTTGCTTTTCTTGCCAGTGACATATTAGTTGTAACAGCGACTTAATAATCCTGTCGACTGCAAATCTTTTCCCCCTTTTCGGGTGAGATGATTTTCGAAACCTCTTATATCCAAATAGTGCTTAAAATTTTCTAAGTCTCGTGATGCTTGTGTCTTCTTGCAGAGGCAATGAGGAACTTGTAGGCAATGAGGAAGTCATTTGGCACACCGTGACTTGTAAGGTAATTTATTTGGTTAAAATTCATCTAAATGGTGACTTTATATATCTTTATATGGCTTTTGCATTGGTTGCTTGCTTTGTTGTTGATTGAGTTCGAGCTTGAATTTGAGTTCAGAGTTAGGATTATCAATATTAATTGTCACAAATATATACACATATAGAAGAAGTTCATTAGATTTGCAATTGATGTTGACATATTATAATTCAACATCATATGATCATATATCATCAATAAAATTATTTAAAACAAGATTCTATCTAGACAGATGTTTCTGGAAGTTGAGAGTTTTGAAAAAATTTAAATAAAAAAACTTGATATGTGATGTGGGGTGTGTTAAAAAAAACTTGATATGTAATGTGGTGTGGGTTTGTTTCGGGAGATTGTTTGAAAGTAGGCTTTGTTCTTTCTATTATTTTTTTCTGCACCATTTTCAAAAATAAATTAATACTATATATGAAATATTCATTATTTTTATATTTACACAATTTCATATACTTTACATAATTTTTATTTTGGCCCAACATCAGGTGTTGAAAAATTTCTTTAGGCACCATGCAGAATACTTGTAAATTAAGTATATGGATTTATATTAATTATATTATTTAATTATATTAGTTAAAGATAATTAAATTTTATGTATTCACCATTCTACTGAATTATGATATGTTAGCATAGAATCCTTGCAATTTTTTTTTTTTTCAACAATTTCACAAAACAAATCCATCCTTAAATTTTTTGATGTGAGATACTCCCTTCTTCCACAAAGGTAAATGTAAATTTTCAAAGCGGACGGAGGGATTATAATATAGAAAAATATAAAATAATGAATGCACATAAGATATTAATTTTTTGGAAAAATGTGAGTAAATAATACTCCCTACATGGAATAATGTTGTTGGTATTTTAAATATTTTTATCATTATAAATCAATAAAATAAAGTATACAATATGAATATCATAATAGAATTTTATATACTAATACAAATAAATAAAAAATTTATTCATTTATTTATTTATAATTAATTTAAAACTAATTTTATTAAAAATAAGAAGTTTTAAATATAGATAAAAAATATTTATTTATTGAGGAGAGAGATAGAAATAAATGGGGTTTTGAGCTGGTCTTACATTTAAGAAGTTAAAAATTTAATTAAATTGATTTATATTTATTAAATATATTTAAGATTAAATTTATTAAAAATAAAAATGGATCATCTTTAATGGGACTGGACAAAAAAGAAAAAAAGACAGTCATCTGTCGGAGGACGAAAGAAGTAGAAAGAACGACCTGGTGGTATTTTGGTTGAAAATATAGATATATACTATAATTTATTTTTATTTAAGTAGTTATTGTTAATGAAGAATACTAAAAAATTTAATAGTTTGCACCTAAACAAAGGCTTCATTTCCAAAGCCATTAATGCTCACTGTACAAGCTGTTAAACGAATTGAGTCGTTCGTAAATTTAGTTCGGTTCGTCTCGATTAAAGCTCGTTCACGAATGTTAACGAGTCGAGTCGAACAATATAAACAAGCTCGTTTGATTAACGAACTAGCCCGAGCTTTGTTCGCAAACGTTCGTTTAAATAATATATTTATTCTAAATATTATATATACATATAAAATTATAATTTATATATAAATAAAACATTAATTTAAAATATATAAATAAAATAATTTTAAATTTTATTTATAATTTATATATAAATTTTAAAAAATAAGATAAACGAGCTCGAACGAGCAAAAATTCTTAACGAGCCGAGCTCGAAAGCTTAACGAACGAACACGAGTCTTGTTCGCGAACATTAATGAACACTTAAAATTTGCATCGGGTCGAGTCGAAGAGTTTAACAGCCCTATCACTATAGGAAATAAATTGGTATTATTTAATCTTCACTTAGCAACAGCCACAGTGTAATACTACTTTTGTGCGAAAATTACAAAGAAAGTATGACTATGGCCGGCCATCGGCAGATGCCTACAATTAGTAGAAGTTATTTTTATTCATTGAATGTATTTTTTTAAAAAATATTGCTATTATTTTAAATCTACTCTGTGTTTCAGATAAAGACAATATTTAGAGATTGGTTATTACAAATTTACAATCTCCAGTGATCATTGAACAATACTTTGTCGTCTTTTTATTATTAAAGACAATACAATGATACGTGGCACAGTGCCATTTTTTTGTTATTACTAATTTTTGCACTTTTCATTTCAGGCATAAAAATCATACAGTCGTATTTATCTTACAATGTAAAAATAAATAATGACTTTAACGTTGAACTCATGAGCGATGTGAAAGGTCACTGAAAAATAATTATTACAACAAAGTCCAGTCTTGCCTAGAAATTCACAAAAAAGAATATTTTTAGAAAATACCGAAAACCAGAAATATTAACCAAACAGACCCCAACTCCGCACGCGAGCGAGAGATTCCGTAGTCGGTGAGGACAGAAGTGCGGAGTTACTATTTTACCCCTCACTTTTGGTTATATATTTCCAGCTACGTTTACTGAGTAGGCTGCAGCTGCAGAGTAGCCTTCATTGATTGGTTTAAAATAGTTTGTCTCGTAGTTTGACTGAGGGTCTATGACACGTGTTCCATAGCCATTGGCTGTCAGAAAACCCGTTTCATTGGAACGTCTTTTCTTCAATCATTACCCGTTTATTTTTCTTAAACCCGCTTTTTCTTTTTTAACACGATTTTTGTTTTTCGTCCGTCTCATCTAATATGGGTCTATTACTGTAGATAGGAAAATTTAAGTAAAATATAATTAATAATTAATTAGAAAGTGTATTAATAAAAATAATTTAATTAAAATTAAAAAAATAAATTTTAAATTTTAAAATATGATTAAAATATATAATTAATTTTTTTTTTTTAAAAATGACAAATTAAGTGAGACGGATAAAATAGAAAATATGGACAAATTATGTAAGATAGAGGAAGTAATTAATTAAGGTTACGAAGTACTCCATTCTTTGTTTTTTTTTATCTGTCTTGTACTCCTGTTTGTTGCCATTAATATATTTTTTGTTTTTGATCAAATTTATTAAATTAAAATACATTTAACAATTACTTTATTGGTTCCTGATAAAGTATTTGTATTATAATATAAAATTTATATAAAATATAATAAATAAATAATTTAATAATTTAATTAAAATTAAAAATTTATAAATTATATAATTTAAAATATATTTAAAATGTATAATCATATTTTAAAAAAATAAAAAATATTTACATAAAGCATATTAAAATAAAAAAAAATGAATATTTTACATGAAATTAACTTGTTAACTTCTTAATATATAACATTATACATTATGTAAGATCTAGTCAAAAAAAATTTATTTCATAAAAATATATATTTTTTTCGACATTTAAAACTCATTTTTTTTATTAAATTAGATTATCTTAATTATAAATAAATAAATATTTTATTTATTTGTATTTTTTAAAATTTTATTTTTTATAAATAAATATTCATATAAATACATACTCTAAATTTATTTTAATCATATATTATTTTTTTTAATAACTGCAACAAAAATATTCATATAAAAAACATAAAATTTGATTTAATAATAGTAACTAATTAAATTTTATTATCTTAATGTAAAAAGTCATTTCAACTATGCCGAAAGGAGTACAACCGAATATCTGTACTGATTGTGCAGAATAGTATGTACTCCATCCATCTCATGTAATATGAGTGTACTACCGTAGACACGAAAATTTAGGTAAAGTATAATTAGTAAATAATTAAAAAATGTATTAGTAAAAATAATTATAGATTAAGATTAAGATAACTAAATAATTTAATTAAGATTAAAAAAATAAAATTTTAAATTTTAAAATATGATTAAAGTGTATAATTTATTTTTAAAAAAAGAAAGGACAAATTATGTGGGACAAATAAAAATATAAAATAGAAACAAATTATGTGGGACGGAGGAGTACTTAGATAGTTCAATAAAAAATAATTTAACATAATAGTCCTTCACTAGGAAAAACTTATACTTCTGCAGTGCTAAAAACAAATGTGTCTTTTTCTATTAATTTTCGTTCCATGATAAATATATTTGTTTTCTTGTATAATTAACTTAACATAATTAATATTTTTATATTTTACAATAATTTATTATATAAATATATTATTTTTATATTAAACAATACTAATAAGGATAAAATATATATTAAGAATAATGTCCAAAAGGTTTTATGAACAAACAAATATTTTATTCACTTAAAAATTATAATTCAACAAACTTATATATTTTTTTTTAATTATAAATAAAATTATCTATAAATTTAGATAAAGAAAAATAAAAATCTGGCATAATGAACAAAATAATAATTTTTTTTAATTGATCACACTGTTGAAATCAATTGTACATTGTGATGGACTTAAATATATCATATGTTGTCCATTGACATAATGTATTTATTTAACATTTTATATACTATTTGGATTTATATTGTTGTTTCTGTATTTAATTTTTTTTTTAAAAAAAATCAAATACAATAGTCACCATGAATTACTTTTTTTTTTTTTTTTACTAATTCAAATATTATTTTACCATTTTTTGTCTGTTTTACTGATATTATTTTTTATTTAAGTAAAAATAATTATACACTAGTATCAAAATATTATTAATTTTTATTTAAATTACAAATATATCATTATATATATAATTAATTTATATATAAAAGTTATAGTGCAAACATATCACATCTTTTTATATTTTTATTAATTAATAAAATATTATTATTATTTAATTTATTACAAAATTTCAAAAAAATCCTTATGGAGTGAAACAAAAGGATAATATAATACTCCTTCGTCCCAGTACAATAGTCATTTTTATAATTTTTGTTCATTTCAAAACAATAGTTTCATTTTCATAAATAATAATATCACTATAAAACTACCATTACTTTTTTATTATTATTACATAATTACCACTATTTTTTACACAAAACTAAAAAAAGTCTTTTACCCATATAATATCAATATTCCTTAAATTCCGTCCTAAATAAAACCAAAATTATAGTTATGAGACGGACCATTTTTGTTTAAAGTCTTTTAAATTTTGACTACAACTTTATTTATATATAATTTTTGTTAAATTATAACAACATTTCAAATAATAAAATAAATAAAGAACTATTTAAAGCGATCAATCTAAAAAAGTTTATTAAAAAAAGAAACAAGCAAATGAGTGTGGGGAGGAGGACAAATATATAGGCGGATAAAAGACTCCTCGCCTATGATATCAGGCGAGACTTTGTGCCCGCGTGCGCACACGCGCCTATATATGGACACATATATATAGATGAGCCGTGAGAAAAAAATAATTTATTCGTCAGAAAGCATTCGGAAATCAAATTTGAACCTGAAGCAAAATTTCCAGAGTTGAGAAGAGCTCATTCGGGGTTAGGTCTCACGATCGATCGATTCATTGAAAGAAATCGGGATCATCGATTAAGACTGCTGTCTCGTTGAATTTGACCGGCCTTGTGACGGTTCTGAGCTGGTTCGGAGGAATTTGACCTCTCCGCGGCTGAAATGGGAGTGGTTGAGGGATTTGGAGGATCCATGCCTTGGAATTCCGCAGATCTGTGTGAGAATTTCGTTTTTCTTTCAGTTACTGTAGCCGTCGTTATAAGTTGAGCTCATTTCTGGATTTTTTAGGCTACTGTTGGTCTCGAGCATTCGGTCAACTCCAGTTTGTTTGATTAGAAAATCCGAAATCTGGTGTGTGAATACCTAATTTATCGTTATCTTCTGTGAGATGAAGTAAGGAAAAAATTGTAGGCTGTTTTTTGTGTGATTTTAATTTTGTAAAATGCTGGTGCTGCTTTGTTATATGTTGTTTTGGTTGTCAGGAGTGGATTGGTTAGTTGAGGAGCAGTGTTATGTTTTTTAATTGAAAAGAGGTTCTGATTTAGGGTTTAACATTTCATCAATTTGTTCGTCTATGGCCTTCCCGAGGATTTTAGGATTCATTGGCTTAGTTTTGACTTAAGTTTTTCTGTTTCTGCTATAGGTTAATGTATGCTTCAAACAAAAACTGTACCTAATTCAGGCTTACTTCACGTAAAATCTAGTTGATCAAAGCCAGGCAGTGGACTGTGGTGCAATGGATCCAACGAGTGGAGGCAACAATGCGAACAACAATCCCAATTTGGCATCTAAACAGCGTCTTCGGTGGACTCACGAACTTCATGAGCGATTTGTCGATGCTGTTGCGCAGCTTGGCGGACCAGATAGTGAGTTATTTTTCATATTTGGTACCTTATAAGATTGTTTAGTAATTAAGTGATGATAAAATACTGGTAGTAGTTTAAAGCTTAAAGAGAAAACAATCATGGCCGCTTGAGTTTGTCTCATACATTTATCATTATTATTGTTATACTATGCATTCTTGTTATCACAATTAATTAATTCAATAATTATTTCACCTAAAAAAGACAATAGGAATAAAACATCTAGAACACTAAAAAGAACTCCCGGTTTTTTCTGAGTAAAAATTGTTTGATCTTGCAATACATATATATAAGTTTGCTTAGGACATCCTGTAGGGACATATAGAAGCTCGAACACTTTGATCTGTCTGAACATAGTTGTTCCACTAACTCAGTTTTGGCTAATGAAGCCTTGTGTCTGAAATTCTTGGACCATATCTGATTCAAGATTGTATTGTCAAATTGTTGAAGATCTGTAGCATATTTGGAAGGATCGAATTTACCATGTTTTGCAGTAAAAATCCTTATGCTGCTAGTCCGTGTTTATACATCTGCATGTTCCATGTGTGTGTGTGCAGCTCCACGTCGAAAAAAAATCAATGAATCTGATACTGCATGACCTTATTTCAGGGGCAACACCTAAAGGTGTTCTTAGAGTTATGGGTGTTCAAGGACTAACAATTTACCATGTTAAAAGCCACTTACAGGTATGTATGCCATGGACCCTTTTTGAATTTGTTGCTATACCATCATTTCACCACACCCCACCCAGTTAATTTACACGTCATTCTGTTGTCGCCGATAGAAATACAGGCTTGCCAAGTACCTTCCGGATTCTTCATCTGATGGTAGGTTTTTGATGATTTTTATTATGCTTTGTACATTGTGCATGGAAGTTGCCTCTTGTGTATATAAATTGGCCATTAAAGATCCTTCGGAGTTGTCTGAGCATCCCTTCCCAATTATTCACACAAATAATATCGACTTGATTCAGGTAAAAAACCCGAGAAAAAAGAATCCGGAGATGCTCTTTCGGGCTTGGATGGTTCGTCGTAAGTGAAATTCCTTAGTGCCCGAAAACTTAACTAGACAACATCTGTTTATATAATAAATCCATGCCTTGATGCATTAAACATTGTCACTCCATTCTCTCATTACAGTGGAATGCAAATAACCGAAGCACTCAAGCTGCAGATGGAGGTTCAAAAGCGCCTGCACGAGCAATTGGAGGTATTCCGGTCTTTTCATTAGGTTATCGTTATACTCGACTACATTTTGCCACTTAATATATCCTAGCGAATATGAGCAACAAAAGTTTGATGGCTGTCGACAAATTGTTGGGCCTTATAATATTGCATGTGAGCCTTACATTGACAAACCATTCCTCTTGCAGGTGCAAAGGCAGCTGCAGTTACGGATAGAAGCGCAAGGAAAGTATTTAAAGAAGATCATCGACGAACAACAGCGCCTTACTGGAGTGCTTTCGGAAGCCCCTGGCTCGGTTGCCCCAGATGCCCCTCGATCAGACTACATACACCCTGAATCCGATGCTAAAACTGATCCAGCAACCCCCGCCCCAACATCCGAACCTCCTTTTCTAGACAAACCCACGAACGAGCATACACAGGCCAAGAGCTATTCTGTGGACGAATCCTTCTCCTCCCACAACGAGCCACAAACCCCCGATTCTGGCTGTCACGCCACATCACCGGTTGAGAGCCTAAATGAGAGACCAGGAAAAAAGCAACGTGGGATCAGTGATACAGAGCTTACCAAACCAGAAATGGTTCTTACCCATTCGATTCTTGAATCAAGCTTGAGCCAACCACCGCACTCGGTTTTCTTCACGAGGGAGCAATTTGATCACCAGTTAGGGGCGGCGGGACTATCTGTTGTCAACGAGAATCAGTTGGAAGGAGTTCCGGGAAGCAACCTGTGATCCACACATTCTGGTAATGTTACCTGAACCTCAGTTCCTTCTCATTAGCCGATTTGTATGCTTGGTTGCTAAAGTCATATCTCTCCGAATGTTATGTCGAAAAATCATTAACTGCAATTTAGATGTCATGAAAACTCGTAGCATTAGAAAATGACATTTCTAGTTGTGCCCGGAGATTTATATTTAATGTCGAATGCTCAGAAATTACCTTGCACTTCTCTCTGTGTCAGTGATGTATGTAGAAGTTACCAATAACATTCTATGTAGTTTACATATTCTGATCATTGCCTGCACATACTATATAACACGGTAGAGTCTAATACAATGCCTGCATTGAACATTAAAGTCCTTTCCAAACTCATAGAACATGCGACTGAAAGTCGCTAACAAAACATAGCTTCAGCGTTACAGCATTATATAAGAACACATGTACATAATACAGGCATATATATATATACATATATCATGTTCGTGAAAACACTCGACTTAAAGTCCTAAGCTTACTAGTTAATGATCACAGATATCATGATCACAGTATGTCACCCATCAAACCTTTTCAATCTGATGCAAAGTTTGTTCTCAACATGAGGGTTATCTACCAAGCTTCCTTCATCTCCTTTGCATATGAGCTCATGGAAACAATAAGAAATGTACCCATGGCTAGTTGGAAACATTCTACAGATCGCTGTCCGGCTTTACAATGCCCTGCAGCTTCCAACCTCCAAATCCTGCTGTAGAAAATGCCTGAAGTTTTCAATATCACGGTGTTAGATTGACTTGATTACGGTATAAATGCCACTTTCTACACCACCAAAACGACGGTGTGTCTATTTCTATGTATTAACATGTAAATCAGCTTGTTCGGATGCAAAATTGTGTAATTTCGCTATTCCATTCACGAGTTTGTGTAATTTAGATTATAGAAAGTAGAAAAAGCAGGACCTCTTTCCATGACCGCCCGGCTGCTTCCAGCAAGGCAGCATTGCAAGTCTTGAGTTCTATGGAGGCACCGGAAAACATGGAGGCTGCCTCCTCCCATCCCCTGTTATGCCCCATACACCTGCATGATTATCTCAACATCAATTACTCGTTAATCGAAACAGATTTGTTCTAATTGCAGCGTGATCTAATTGCAGCAATACTCAACATTATTGTAAGAATTTCATCCCTCGAGTAGTTGCAGATAGCCTGTTGAAGGTGCTCCGCTGTTTGCCCATCCATGGCGGAAACTGAGTAGAAGCTTGAAATGAAATGCACCTCGGCTTCCATGAATCCCCTCACACGTTCCTGCATTATCTTCAATGTCTCTCGCGTTCGCTGAGCGTCACTGCCAAAGTGGAGAGAATAGATATGTAAGATGCTCTGTGGATTCAACTCAATTACTCTCACTTGTATGGATAGAAGAGACGGTTTCCACCTGCATAGTATCAGCTCAGGAATCCAGTTCAACTGCTCTAGTTTCTGTGATAATTTGACAGCATCAGCTCGTCCGGATTTGCTCAGCGGACGATCGTGATCTAAATAACAGAAAACGTTAGAGGTAATCTACCGAGTGCGTTGCGATATGAATTTTTAGCAGCATATCAAAATTGAAGATCGATAATGAGATTCAATCTTCTCTGAACCAATTCTTATTTTATTATCCTCCCTCGCAATTCGAAATTGACGACGAGCATCACTGCCGCTACATTGCTCGCACTCTACTCTCTATGTAATTTCTACGAATAACTGCTCATCCACAATCCTCGTGATTCATTCTTAATTAGAACACGAGAAATAGTACCTCTGAGAGAGCGATCATCCCAGGAGCTCCTTGCGTGGCGGAGCAGCACAAGCCGGCGGGGGACAGACTCTGCCGCGGCGGCCGCCGCGGCTTGGTCCTTGGCGGTTTCGATTGCCACCGAATTCCTGACAGAAACCAATCGTTTTTTCCTTGTTCCAGGTTTCGAGAAGCAGAGAACTTGCGGCGTGACGGTGCTGCCGATCGAATTCAGTGCTGCGGTGCTCATGGTGGCCTGAAAATTTGCAGAAGCTTTGCTCGGAGCGATAACCTCAACGATGAATTAGTTTCACAGTTCGGGAAACCGTAAATGCGATTTCAAGACTCGCGGTTTGCTGCTACCAGCGACTTTAGGTATTTTTTTTATAAATTGTCAAATGGTTAAATATGAAAAAATACATTTCTTTTTTCAAAATTTTTTTCTTATTACATAAATACGGAGTACAAAATATAATTATATATACTTATTAATTAATTTATTTCATTTCCCAATTCTGATGAGAATCAGAATAAAGAAATAACTGCTGCCTCGGAAGACGGAGGCGTACATTTCCTGGTTGAGTTAGAGACAGATCGCCATTGTTGGATTCGATCCAAGGAACGGAGATCTCGCCGAAATCTTAAATCGGAGTCTCGAGGCTCTGATTGGTGTTTTCCTGCTCAACAATCAAACGATTGTTGGTGGTAAGCAAAATCGAAGGGGATTGAAGGTCGGTCATGGAATTTAAGCTCTTTAATCGTTGTGTAAACTGTGGAAATCTTTATTGTGTTGATGATGTGTTGATTTGTGTTTGTGCTTTTTTTGTTGCTTGTTATGTATAGAGAATTTTTGGTGCCTAGGGTTTTGGCCGGTGGAGAATATTTCCGGTGGATTTTATTTTTATTACATATATATGTTGGTTTTTTGTTTTGCCCCTGGGCCCTGACTTGATGGTTTTTAGTTCTCTGTTCATTGACGAATTTTCTCTTGTGGAAATCACTTAGATCTGCGTTAGAATTTTATTTTAGGGAATTTTCTTTTTTACAGCGATGTTCCGCATGCTGATTGCATAATTTTCATTGCTGTAGAACAATCTCCTATGATCGCAATTTTTCAATCTTTGTTTGAAAGGATAGTTAATTGAGCTAACTGGTGTTGGGGCTTAAGTTATAGTAATTGTTTTAGTAACTATATTTTATATGATGGAAATTGTGATACTTTTTTGGTGCAGCTAATAAGTGAGCAAAGTTGAATATCGGTAAATGTCCTACCAAGAGGAAGCTATGGACTACGCACCTGGTGACTATGAGCTGGAGGGAGTGGATGAGGATATGTATTTTGCAGGTAGAATGGGAGACTCGGATTCTGAAGAGTACGAGGATGAATATGATTATTTGGTCAGTTCTATCTGCATCTTTTGCACTCATCCCTTCTTTTTAATACTTATTAGCTATTGAATTGTGGATTAACTTAAGTGTGGAACTAGGACAATAAAATTACGGATACTTATGCTGCTGAGGCACGGAAAGGGAAGGATATCCAAGGAATTCCATGGGACAGGTTGAGCATATCTAGGGAAAAGTATAGGCAAACTAGATTAGAACAATATAAGAATTATGAGAATATTCCTCAATCTGGAGAGAGCTCTGAGAAGGTAATTTTTGAGTCTTAATAACAACACAGTCCCTGTGATTCTGCCTAATGTATGTAATGATTGCCTAACTTTTCCTTGTGATCTTGTTAGGAATGCAAGATAACAAGGAAAGGTGGAATGTATTATGACTTTTGGCAAAACACCAGATCAGTAAAGTCCACCATTCTTCATTTTCAGGTGAGGGGAGATGGCCGTTTTGATGATACTGATGTTGCAAATTATTTTGTTTTAGTGATTTCACATGCCATTTTGTGTTATTTTTGTTGAGGAAGTTTGTTTGAAACTTGTTTTTCATTGTAGTTAAGGAATCTGGTTTGGTCAACATCAAAGCATGATGTTTACCTCATGTCTCATTATTCAATCATCCATTGGTCATCATTGAGTTGCAAGAAAACTGAGGTTCTTAATGTCTCGGGCCATGTTGCTCCAACTGAGGTTCATCTCTTACAACATCTTGTGAATGAGACATTAAGTTAAGCATTCCCCTTTGTAATATGAGTCATTGATGCAGTCTATCGCTTTCTGCAGAAACACCCTGGAAATTTACTAGAAGGATTTACTCAGACGCAAGTAAGCACTCTGGTAGTCCGTGATAATTTGTTAATTGCTGGGGGATTCCAGGGTGAACTAATTTGCAAGGTACTTTTCTGTTTTTCATTGTGCCTTCAGTACATCATTTACCTTCCTGCATCAGATGTGGTATTTCTCCTCCCAAGATGTTCACGGCTGATAATCTTTATGATAACCATGTGTGATGCTTATGATCTTTGGCATGACTAGATCGATTATTTCAATTGTCTTTTGTTAGCTGATATTGGGAGCTAATGAGAAAGGAAATTCCCCATTGCACCTCTCGGAAGCCATATTGTTTCTTTTTGATTGCTCAGTGAAGCATTCCTTGTTTTAAAATGCAGGATCTAGATCGACCTGGTCTTAGCTTATGACAACATATTGTTTCTTTTTGATTGCTCAGTGAAGCATTCCTTGTTTAATGCAGGATCTAGATCGACCTGGTGTTAGCTTTTGTACAAGGACAACATATGATGATAATGCTATTACAAATGCAATTGAGATCTATGATAGTCCAAGGTAAAGCTTATTTTCTGTTTCAGAACTGACTTAGATACCTCTAGCCCTCTTTCATGTATATATGTTGCCAATTTTTAATTACGGAAAATTTTATTTCATCCTTCCATCAACTGGCCAAATATGTTCAGTTAAATATGCATGTAGTGATGTCTCACCTAAACTGAATTTTAGCACTTCCATGAATGATTCAAACTCGGTAACATTACCAATGTTTCACAATCTAAGTAGCCAATATTGAATCAAGAATATTTGGTCAGAGTTGGAAACAAATTTTCATTTAATCTCTTTACTTGAATATATTCCTGACATCAATTTTATTTTTATTTTTCAAAAAAAAAAAAAACAATAAAACTTCACATCATTGTTAGTAATATTTCTAAGATTTTCAATGATTTATCCATATTTGTCACTAACATAGTCTTCTTCAGTCAAACTATGAAAAATGATCATAATAGTTTAGGCATATGGTAAATAAATATATGCGACCATCATTGTTTTTGAAAACAAATGTATTGACACATATAAAAAGCGATTAAACATGTATGGAAGTTCGATGACAGTTTCAAGTGTGCCAAATTGTCAATTTCCATCACATTAGCAAATGACCTGGAACTAATTGCTTCCGTTTCAGTGGTTCTATTCATTTCACAGCATCAAATAATGATTGTGGTGTCCGGGATTTTGACTTGGAGAAATTTCAGCTTGTTAGGCACTTCTCTTACCCCTGGCCTGTAAATGTAAGTACGAATTGTCATAGCTTGCTGATTTCTTGTATTTGCATGTGGTAATAAAGATGAACAAGCAAGCAAAAAATTTATTGGCATTGTTTCTTCTTCTTTTTGTGTTTTGTTGTTTCATTGATAGTTACCAATAAGCTTGACTCTGAAAGTTGACTGACACAGTCTATACTTCACTGTGACCTCCCACATTAAAATTTCCACTATTACTCTTGATAGAAAGAGTTCTAGCAGTGCTTTAGGTCTAATCACAAAATACAGGTGGGAGGAACGGGGAATTTGAAGCAATATAGAATACACGTTGACCTTTCCTTGAAAATTTGAGCTTTTAGAAGTAGTATTCCATTCAACTCTTTCGACAAAATAATCTATCATTATACTGTCAATTTCTAGGTATTCATGTTTTACCATGAAAAATAGTCATTATTTAGTGTTTGGAACCCCTCGTCCACACTTGCAACCACTTGGAACTCTACATGGAAGTGATTTAGTTGCCATTAAACTTGAATCATGGTAGCAACTCAGTGGAAATACCAAGGAACAGGATATCTATAAAAAGTAGTGTACTTGGTAGTATGTTCAGGGTTTTTGTTTATACCATTTTTTGTCGGCTTACCATTCACTTCTGACAATCATCTTCTTGGTTTATTCACAGCATACCTCCCTGAGTCCTGATGGTAAAATCCTTGCTATTGTTGGCGACAATCCTGATGGAATGTTGGTGGATTCACTGACGGGAAAGGTACCCGTTTAAATTTCAAAGTACAGAACATTCTGGGCAATTATTTTTCACCTTTTCTGGGTTAATTCATTGATGAATTTCCGTGTGTAGACTATTGCTCCCCTACATGGTCATATGGATTATTCTTTCGCATCTGCTTGGCATCCAAATGGCCACATGTTTGCCACCGGTAACCAGGACAAAACTTGTCGGGTATGGGATTCTCGGAACCTGTCAAAATCTGTTGCTGTACTGAAGGGCAACCTCGGCGCCATTCGCTCCATTCGCTTCACATCCGATGGGCAGTTCATGGCAATGGCTGAACCAGCCGATTTTGTTCATGTGTACGATGTGAAGAACAGTTATGAGAAGGAGCAAGAGATAGACTTCTTTGGTGAGATATCTGGCATATCTTTCAGTCCCGACACAGACTCCCTCTTCATAGGAGTGTGGGATCGTACCTACGGCAGCCTCCTGCAATACAATCGGTGCAGAAACCACTCTTATCTGGATTCCATCGCATAAACCCCACTCCGTGAGATCTTCTATCTATATACGTACGTATGTACCTACCTAGCGTTGGGGAGAAACACAGGTGACCAAAATCTCTTAGCACAAGTGTGTTCCTAACATGGTTTGCGCTTTTGTCTTTGAATAATGATGCTGAACAGCGACGGATGGATAGTCTGAGACGAGGCATCCATTGATTGTTCCATACCGAGCAATAGAGGCCAAGACAAGACAAGGACATCCCATTGGTTGTCTCGATGCAACGAGGAATCACCCTACTTACCTACCTACCTACCCCTTGTTCTGCATCACCTCAACTTCTTATTGTTCTAGTTTTTTTCTTCGAGAATGTTGTCGATGCTTTGGCTGTGCTTTTGTGCATATGAAGAACTAACTGTGCTTTGTATCATTACTGCTATTATCATTATTATTACTGTTTTCCGATCTATGCCAGTTTCTTGCTAGTAGTGATTAACCTGATCGGTAGGTGAAGTTTCGTATGCATCGGGGACGGGAGAAGTCGTGTGATTATATTATATGCTGTTAGTACTGTTTTGAATTTTATAATTTAATACAGTAATAGTTATGGTAGCCTTATGAACCTACATGCATCTAAGGAATTGTTACTACAGAATAAACTTATAGATCTTCCTATATAAATCCCTCTTATCATTGAATTCTAAAATCCATATTTTAGCGCTTTTGATCTCGTTTATAATAATGTTATCTTCTAATAGAATAAAACAGTTTGATTAAACATATGCGTACTATAGTGCTGTGCTTGTTCCAGTTTTTACTATTAGCGTATTAAATTTTATTTAAAATGAATAAATATTAATTAAAGGTAAAAGGTATGGGCCAACACGATTTAAAAGTATAAATATTAAAAATGGAGTTGATACGGTGCTGTGATACATTACGGTTCCCGTACTATTACACCTCGTTGTCGTACTAGAAATTATTAAAGTCGCGCTACCTCAAAAAATACGCTTCTATTAGGGCTTCAGTGCCTTTTTACCACCGTCAGTAAAAGCGTCGTTCAATGGCGGATCACTCTTCACGGTTACGACCCGAGCAGCTACGCCGGCGCCGCCGTCTGTCCGCACACATCGCGATCCAATACCAATTCCGTCATCTCCACCGGCAGGACCTCATCTAGGTGTCTTAGCACCGTCTCACTCACTCTCCGCCGCAGGAATTTCGTCGTCAATGCTTTACAATCACGAAAGATACTCTCCTAGGGTTCCCGGTGTATCGGTCACGACTCCAACGCATTCGTATGGGCCCCCAGGCGTTGATATGGGGTCCACAGCTGCCACCTTCGCTTCCGTGTACGCCGATTTGAAGCGTTCTTCCTCTGAATGTAAGAAATATTTGTGGCCTTTTGGTTTCTCTAGTGTTTGCTGCTTTTCTGTTTGCCTAATTTTCGACGAATAATGTGCAATGAAGATAGTATTTGTTGTAAATAATCGTGTGATTTCATGGAAGTAATGATAGGATCGAGTGGTAGAGTCTGGAGGGCGTTTAATAGAGCTTTGTTGGATGAGTTTACTAACCAACTTCTGGTTTAGCTGCTTGAATTTATTCAAACTTGGTAAATGAAGCTTGATGCTGGTTTGGAAATGAAATGATAGATCTCATGCGAGTCCACTAGTTTAACACCGATGAGAAAGAATTAGCATAATAAGATCCTTCTGATATTTAAGTTAGAAACTTATCAGTATAGAAAATTTAAGTTCTTAGATCTAACTATTCTTAATTTAGATGTCTACTCTGTCTTGCAATGATTTCTTTTCTGGGGCATGACTAATTCAAAACAATTTTAGCTCCTCGAGCTCTCCGATAAATGTCACCCTTTAAGTAGTTTCTAACTGTATATCTGGTTCATGGTATACATGTTTATTATCTTAGTACTTTTGTGATTTGATACTGCTGGATATACTATTAAATATTTTGTTGAGAGTTAACAGGTTTTTGTGGCAAATTTTGTATATGTATGGAAGCTTGATTTATAATTGGACATATCAAACCTTTGTTTAATGTTTATTAATTTAAACAGGTCTGAACTTCATAATTTAAGGATTCATACCCTGGGTTGATTCCATTATATAAGTAAAATATATCTGTATATAAATACATATGTAATTGGTTTCTTTATATTTGCTTATTATCTATATAGCCCTTTATCATCCGACTCTTTTGGATGCCCATAACACAATCGGGCATTCTGACACTTCGTATTCAACGAACCATTTAGCCAAGCGCCCTAGATATGAGAATACGAGCCATTTGCCCATTTATCCCCAGAGACCTGGAGAGAAGGATTGCGCTTATTATATGCAAACGAGAACCTGTAAGTTTGGAGATAGCTGCATCTTTGACCATCCTATTTGGGTTCCAGAAGGGGGACTCCCAGATTGGAAAGAGGTGATTTTCTACTGTCCACTTAATTAATTTAATTACCTACATTATATTGTATTTTGTTTATATTTTATATCATTGTGTTTTTATGCGAAGGAAATTTAAGCTATTTTACAACGTGGTTCAGTACTTTGTGTTTTCATTTATCTAAATTGATAATATAGATGAAATATTCCCCCCACCAAAAGCTAGTTTTCTCATATTTAAGTGTATTATGTTTGAGCTGATACTATAAAATCTATGCTATTTTTGGCATCTGTACTGTTTATCTTGTCAATAAGTCCTTGGCTGGAAAATAAATAATTGAGACCAACATAGATATAGAGCTATACAAAGTCATCAATCTCTTTTTTGGCTTAGGTAAATTTTTACGCCATCCTTAAGAAATGGTTAATAATTTGTTTCTTTGGTTTTCTAAAGTAATTGTTAGTCTGCTTTTGTTCTAACTACTCGGGTTGGATTATGGATGGTTTTGTTCTCCTATAATTGAAGTAACACTATTTTGCTCTGTAATTGGGAACATTTTTCTTAGAAACATCCATTTGTATCATACAATTACGCATGTTTATTTGTTTATTTATATCTGATTAGTACTATTTTGTGTGTGAGCGCATGCATTGTGTGTTGTGTTGTGTTTTAAAGTTATTTCTTTCTGCAACTATCTCATACATTTGGCATGGCTGATTGATGTAAAATGTTATTTAATTTAGTTACACTGAATAAATAATAAGCTTCAGCCAACATCACCACTTGGGTGCTTGCAGTGGCTTACTTTTATGCCTCCTGGAAGAAGGATGCTATCTTTTTGTACTTTTGTTGTTTCTATTTTTGTCATTCAGATTTTAAATGCTATTTTTCTCGCATGTTTTTACTGTAACTCACTTTTCTGCCTTCCTATCTCTGTGTGGAAACTATGGACGCACCTACTTTTTCGCCATGATATATTTGGTATGTTTTTGTGACGGTTTTACCTAGGTTCCCCTTTTACCAAGTGAATACCTCCCAGAGAGGCCCGGAGAGCCAGACTGTCCTGTAAGCTGAACTCTGAACTCTAACATTCAATTCTGATGCTTAATCATCTAATTTATCATCTATATCTTATTGTGAATGTATCAGTTCTTTCTGAAGACTCAAAGATGCAAATTTGGTACGAGGTGCAAATTCAACCACCCAAGAGAGAAAACTCTTCTCATGGTTAGGTTTTTGTTTCTATTTCCTACTTCATTGTTATTTCTTTTCCCCTTATAGATTTTCAACTGCTTTTGTTGGCCTGACACCAGTATGGAGCTGATAATGATGGTGGCGCTTTCTTACCCGAGAGGCCATCAGAACCGCCATGTGCTGTGAGTAATCTTTCTCACGTTGACAATGTTTATCATTGTTCTGGTGTATATCTTAACTTGACTTAAATTTAAGCAGTTCTTTATGAAGACTGGACAATGTAAATTTGGTGCGACCTGCAAATTCAACCACCCAAGGGGTATGCATACACCAACTGCTGGAGCAGAAAATGGCAGTGTGATGCCAAACCGAGTGGGAACACCTGGTCAACTAGATTTTACTCCAGCAATGTTGCACAACAGTAAAGGCCTTCCAATTCGACCTGTATGAATATCCATTACATTATTGATATATTTTATGACCTACTTTTTATGACTTAAATGGGATAAGGAATAATTACTTTGTTCTGTATTATATCCTCATTTCTTACTCGCTACCTATAGGGTTTTGAAGATTGTCCATTCTATGTAAAAACTGGCAGGTACGTATATTGTGGTTCCAGTCACAGTTTGAACACTTTATTTGCTCCTGCATTGTTCTTTCAAGAATCGTAGCTGAGCTTGGTTCAACTTGTTCTAATTTGGTCTTTTGCTTTTATGGAACAGCTGTAAGTACGGGGCCACCTGTCGCTACAATCACCCTAACAGAATTGGTTTGTGGAAACATTTTAGCTTGTGTCATTTTGCTTGTTGTTTTCTTTGATTAGTTCGTGATGATAACACATTGTAAGTTAATGCAGCATATGATCCGTCAACAGCTGCTATTGTGCCTTCCCTTTTATCCTCTTCTTCAACACCGTTCAATCTTGGTGTAGCTTCTGCAGCATCCCTTCTGTCGACTTTTGATCCAAGGCTTGCTCAGTCCGCGGTAATTTGGAACCATCCATTTTCTTTGTGTTTGCTAGCAGTATGATATATCAGTGCTGAAGCATTTAAAAATTTAGATTGTGTGCCATTTCTGATGTTTCATAGTGGCAATGCTATCTTAGTTTCTAAGATTGTGGTATTGTTATATTCTTTTATGCCTCTCCCATGCATTCTATGTTCTCTCGAGTTACTGAAACTTTTATTCTATCCAACACAAGCTATAGGGCGTACAAGGGAGCACGTCGCTTGATTTCGTGTTGGATTTGTTACTGATCTGGAATTTCATACTTTGAATTTGCTCTAACGGGCTATTTCATTTGGTTGCTGCAGCTTGGATTGGGACCAACAATTTACCCTCAACGACCTGGACGGCCAGAATGTGATGTGGGTACCTTTAAACCTTTAGTTATTCATAATGCCTGGATTTGGTGCCTCTATCTCAACATTATATCCGTTTCCTGACTTTCAACCTTTTACACTCGAGAGTGTTATGTGATTTTGGCGCATGATTTATTATTGAATCACACTTTACTTGACTTCTCGGTCATCTTTTTTGACAAAATCTTAGCCACAACTTTCTGTTTTTAAAATCTAAATCTCAGACCTATATCAAGGATTTGTTTGTAGATCATTTGTTTTCTTGCGAAACTACATTTTTTTACTTATTTGCTCATTTGATTTTTTCTTTTGTTGTAGTATTACATGAAAACTGGTTTATGCAAGTTCCGAGATACCTGCAAGTTCCACCATCCCTTTGATCGAGCGGTATCTGCAGCATCAGTTAAAGAATCTCAGCAGCAAAATGTGAAGCTAACTCTAGCAGGTCTGCCTAGGAGAGAGGTACTTCCCAAACCCTCGATAAAAGTCTCATTTCATTGCCTTCAATTTCATGATCATATACACTATGAATGAAGCCATACCCCATTCTCGATTATTGGAGCCGTCTATTAAACGACCTGTGTTTGTTTTTGCTAATCATGTTTGAAGGGGGCCATACAATGCCCGTTCTACATGAAGACTGGAACATGCAAATATGGACCGACATGCAAATTCGATCACCCTCCTCCTGGAGAGGTGTTGATCGTGTCGACTTCTGAAGGAGCCTCGGACTCGGCCGAAAAGGTATCCGAGTAGATCCTCCTTGTCTTCTTCTTAATGTGATTTGAGGACTTGCTTGTGTACTGTGTACTTAGTATTTGTTGGGTGAGTTTGATGATGTTTGAGGACTTGTTTCTTTCTTTCTTGCACTTGAATTGCCTTTTTTTTTCTTGTTACATACACATATACTTTATTCAAATAAATTGCTACTTAGAGATTAAAAAGTACTTATTCAGGTGTGAAATGATTAATTAGTTATTATTTTAGAAAATTTCATCTTGGTCTGAAAAATTCTACAGTAGAAGCGTAGAACCATATGTTTAATTTTGGGGTGTCTATACAGGTATTTTTTATTTATTTATCTATTGTAAATCTTTTATTTTTTTATTATTCCCCAAAATTTTCAGAACTTGGGATAGAAGTCTTGAGAGTTTTGAAAATATTTTTAAAATAATAAAATGTTAGTATTTGATTTGATATTGTGAAATAAAAAACTTTATATTATATGATCAGTTTTGAAAAAATTATTATTGATAAATAATGCTAAAGGTTTTAAAAATGATTATATAAACAAGCTTAAAATTTTTATTAAAAAAGATGAGCTAAATAATGATATAGAAATATGTCACTAGTATTACATATTTTTTTTTAAGATTGTCATAAAAAATTTGTAGGTTAAGTATTACTTATGTTTTTGAGAATATGAGGATAAAAGCAAAGTAAAAGTAAAACAAACAAAAGATGGAACCTTGTTTGGTAATGTATGCATTCGTTAGGAGTGGAGTTCAAGTCCTGGTATTTTGCATACATACATACATACATACATACATATTTGTTTGTATTTGCTTTGGGATTCTCAACTTTGTAATTTAATAACTAAATCAATATTGAGCATTCATTATTATTATTGTTGTTGTTGTGGTGGTGGTGGATGTCAGAGAATAGAAGCTTCAATTAACCTGCATCTTCATCCATCCCAACGTATCATATCAATATATATATAAATATTATTTAATTTAATTAGAGTGCGTATATGTATGTGTGTCTGTCACTGATTGTGATGCAATGCGATAACATGCAAGCGTTACTATTATAGCACGCACACTTGAATAAATCATAATAATAAATGTTGGGAAAGTGTCCGTGAAGGCGACGGCGCCATTAATATTAATATTATTATTATTATTATTACTACTTAGTAATAAAATAAGGGTATTTGGAGAGGGGGGGCAAGATTGTAATTTGAGAGGTGGAATGCGAGGGCTTGACCGGCCAGTTGGGTAACGTAGGAATCCCGACTCACTTCCTCTGAAATAAATAATAAATAATGTAAAATGGGATTTGGGTAAAACCGAAACCGTTGCCTCTGCGTACTGCGCACTTTCAGGACCATTGATATTCTTATGAATATGATCTAGGGCTCTGACTCTACCTGTAATACTAACAACATTATAATCACCAATTCAAAAATTAATTTGTTTTTTCTTTAATAAATAGCTACAATTAATCTAATTAGAAGAGTAATATAATTATAGGTTAGAGGATCTAATTAGTTTATTTTAAATATACTAAAATCCCTGATTATCTTGATTAAATTCCTGATTAGTATACTAATTTATTTGAGTATTATTATTATATCCTTTTAAAAACACTCTAATAATAGCATTCAAAATTGCATATACATATGAGCAAGCGTAGACACATGCATGCATGCATAATTACATACATAATCAAACTTTTGAATTTAAAATAATTCTAAATGATATATCCAGGTACATTATTTCTTCTTCTTCTTCTTTTATTATTATTTTAATTTTATCTGTTGAGAGCATCTTAATATTGACATACAATACATATGAAATAATTTATTAAAATTGATCGTAATCAAGTATATACATGACAAAATTGACTACCTATTTTGATATATATATATATATATATATATATAGAGAGAGAGAGAGAGAGAGAGAGAGAGAGAGAGAGGCTGAAGTCTTTTTAATAGGAAGAAGATAGACTCGGAAAATGTGTGCAAGCAAAGCAAGGCAAAGGAAAGAAGCTTTCTTCTTTCTTAGTCATTCTTGATTATCTTCATCTTCATCTTCATCCTCATCTTCATCATCTTCTTGTTCTTGAAATTGGGAGCCATTCTTCCACTTGTTTGTCTTTTCTGTTTGGCACAAACCCTAATACCAACACTTAGGTAAAGTAATCTCTAAGGTTTCATTCATGTCTACTTCATACATATATATATATATATATTTATATATATACACTTGTTTTGTATCATCATCCATCCATCCATCCATCATACTGCAACTTTAGTTTCTCTAATTCCTTCATTATATAGACCATCACTTCTTATAAATTAGGGTTTCTAAGCATGCATCAATCATTAGGGTTCCAAAATTTACGATTTTTGGCCTTTATACAATTCCATATTTCTGTCTCCATCAATCGTATCACCTTTCTAGTATAAATTTTAACTGTTGCATTTTAATCTTGTAAGTTACCATAGGAGTTCATTTTCAGACTGAAGAAAATTCAGATCTCACATGGCTGCCGGGTTGCCATGCGTGTGATCATGTTTCAGTATGAAAAAAAAAAAAAAAAGGGAAGAGGAAATACAGTAACTTTGTAAAACTAAAAATTCATCCATACATACATATAAAGTAACACTAAAAAATGTAAAAATAAATTACATATCTATATATATATATATATATACACGCACACACAGCTTTCCAAACCCTAAATAATTTTCAAAAAATTCACCAAACCCTATTTGGTCTCATGCATCAATCACTCAATTCCATATATACATAATCTCTTCAATATTTAATTTTATATGTGTATATATATATATGCCAATTAATTTGTGACATAACAGAGAATGCCATTACAGGCCACAATTCATACATACATACATACATATAACATTGTATGATGATGAGCAACAACAGCAATGGCAATGGCGATGGCAATGGCAATGGGCAGCTGACAGTCCCACCGGGGTTTCGATTCCATCCGACAGACGAGGAACTCCTCTACTATTACCTCAAAAAAAAGGTATCCTACGAGCCCATCGACTTCGATGTCATCCGTGAAATCGATCTCAACAAGCTTGAGCCTTGGGACCTTCGAGGTACGTAATTTAATTAATCACCCCCTCACCCTCATTATTTTACTTCTTATACACATCAACATAATAATTTATGGATAGATTAATTAAGATGGAGTTATCCAAAAAATATATTTAAACATGATATATTTTGAATTTTTAACAAATATTTGATGCAATATAATGTTTTATTGTACTGTCACATATATATATATATATATCATAGATGCATATATAAGATTGAAAAACACAAGTATATAATTGAAATAAATTAATTCACAACTCTTGCAAGTTAATTAGGGTTTTGATATATAAATTCATACTAAACGAAATAAATTTCATACACACGAATATATATATATATATATTCTTTTAAAGTAGAAGACAAAAAGTAAATTTAGCCCTTAAATCTTTTGTTAACTAAAATTAAACAGAGATGCATAATTAAGTAAACAATATGATTCATACAAAAATGTATGGTTTAGGATTTAATAATATGTTACATATGTATATAGTAGTATCATATAATTATTAGTCATTGGGATTAGGATGAGATAGAAGACTACCAACGTAATTAATTAATATATATATATATATAATTTCATACATAGAATTGATTAATGAGAGTGAGCATAGGATTCTTTAATTAAATAATTACTTAATTAAGCTTGTTTAATTACTAGTATTATAATTATGTCCAAATTAACAAAAGATATAAAATCCTACATTAATCAAGTTTCTTGGAATTTCAGTGCAAACAAAAACGTATACATACACACACCTTGCACACGTGTGTATTTACCCGTGCAGTCACATTTTATTCGAGAATTTTACAATTTAATTAGACTTCTTAGAAGTTAATCAGTATGGAAATTTCTTACAATATATCAGCTCCAATATTAAGTTTGATGTGAATTTTTCTCAAGAAAAAAAAAAAATACACCGAGTCTGAATAGTAAAACATAAATTTACATTTTTATGACAATGTTAATGGACATATCACTGCAAAGAAAAAATCATTTTTGTAAAAAAACTTTTTTGTCTATAAATTTACTTTTTTTTCGTTACTAATGACATTAGAAACAAAATTAAGAATGAAATTACTTTTAACTATGTGAATTTTAGGGACAAAATTCTGTTACAAATATATTATTTTTTTGTAGTGTATTTTCTTTTTATAAAGTCACATTACTCTTTGCACAAGAGCTTGTAGTGTACGAAATGCATTAAAGGTGTGTATCATCAAATTTACATACTAGTTTAATATATATATATATATATTTAAATTACTAAAATGACTAATAAATATTTTTCTGAAAAAATAAAGAACACATATTCCTAAAAATACCTTAAATTTAAATATCCACAATTCATGCATCAATTTATCTATCTTCTACATACTAATAATGCCAAGTGAAATGTTTTGGTTTGGGTTCAACTAATAGTAGTTTCATAAAAAAATAATATATTTTTAATGAAAATCAATACCATAATTTCCCCCAGATAAATGCGGGATCGGGTCAGGCCCCCAAAATGAGTGGTACTTCTTCAGCCATAAGGACAAGAAGTATCCGACCGGCAGCCGGACCAACCGCGCCACAGCCGCCGGTTTCTGGAAGGCGACCGGGCGGGACAAGCCTATCCACCACCACCATGCCGACAAGCGGATCGGCATGCGGAAAACACTCGTTTTCTACACAGGTCGAGCCCCCCACGGCCACAAGACCGACTGGATCATGCACGAGTATCGCCTCCACCACACCACCTCCACCACTACTACTAATACCCACCACCTACCCGAAGAAGGATGGGTCATCTGCCGAGTCTTCAAAAAGAAGACCCTTTCCAACCCTTCTAGAACCTTCCATCATCCCTACCCTCATTACCCCACCCCCACCACCACCACCACCACCACCAACAATTTCACAGTGCCCACAAATCTCCCCAACAATTTCACCATGGATCACCTCAACACCGCTTCTCCAATGCATCTCCCCCAACTGCTCTGCCCTGACGTGCTCGCCGCTATCGGCGGCAATGCTCCGGCGCCGCTCCTCCCCGACTCGGCCTTAGACATCCAGACCCGTCAGAGTAATCTGTCGGGGGACTGGACGTTTCTGGACAAGTTGCTGACTACGCAGCCTGGCATGACTGCGCCATTGGACAAGTGTTTGGCGCCGAGGTTTTCCCTGTTCCCCAACAACGACTGTCATAGTTTTGACACCGATTTTTCAAGATTTCCTAAGTAGGTTAGAGTTTTTACTTACTTCCTATGTGTGAACTATGTTCTTATGTGTTGTTGTAAGCCTACGTACTTTCCCTGTCTTAGGATTCATTGCATGTTTTGCTACCCGTGGACATGAATTTTCACGCATAAGACTCTTAACTCGCAACATTTCCGTCATAAGTAGGTAGTCGCTAATGAAAATCTAACAGTATCCGAATTCAAGCATTTGGGATTGTCGCGCAAAGATATAAAGATAGTGTTGAAATATAAAATTGAACTTCTTTATTTGAGTTGTAAGAACTCGTACATATTTAGTTGGCACATATTGTATAAATAAGTTAAGAATCCTACAAATACATCATAACAGATTATTGAAAACTTCTACTAGGTAATGCAATAACAGAAAAACAATCGATCCCATGCTTCTAAAGGTAAGGGAAGATAGCAAAACTAACCAAGAAGCCCAACAGGGCGCCAGCTGCGACTTCAGTTTCAGTGTGGCCAATTGATTCTTTCAATGAATTAGAGCGACTGTATGCTGCTGTGCTTTCTGGCTGTCCGTTGAAGTCAGATGGTGCCGCGCTAGAGGAATTTATAAAGGGTTTATTACTCGGCTTCCTTCCATCAGATTTGAGGAACAAGGAAGAAGTTTTCGGTTTTGTCTGGAGAGTGCTCTGCTTCTCCAAGAAAACATTGTCGATGTTGTCTAAACTTGACGACGCTGATTCTCTAGAAAAAGACTCGACTAGATCATCCACGCCCTCCCTAGATGAACCCGAAGGTAATCTGGACTTAAGTAGAACTTTATTCAACTCTTTTGCATGGATTCCCACTTCCCTTCTAACTCCCTGCAACGAAGTTGAGGAAATCGAGCAAGAACACTATGTAGCTAACCAGATTTCGTATTTCAATAATGCAAAGAAAGAGACAATGATAATAGATCGAAACCTAATACTTATTCCGAGTCTAGAAATTAGCAACAAACAGAGATACAATCACATGTACAGATTTCAGAAATAGTTCGATCTTATCTTAACTTCGCCCCATTTTTTAAGCAAAAGACTAAATCATATACATAACCAAGAATGGACCCAAACCATTTCCACACCTTTCATTTGAATCCCTAAATGTTCATTACCCATTTGTCTTTCCCATTTATAAACACATAATTCAACTCCAGTGTTCGCATTATTTCGCATGAACGGAAGATAAAGAGAACCGAGTTAGCATTGAATACAAACCTGTGAATCATACATGGTAAGGCCAGCATAAACCACAGCCAAACCAAAAACTGCATCTGCAAATCCTCTGCAATAGTAAAATAAAAACAGGACAAAGAATAACCAGTAGCTCACCCCAATTATGCCAATAGCAAAGTGCAGTTTCATAGCATAAAAGAACAGAGGTATATATATAAAGACTACTGTAAAATCACCTCTCTAGGGCAAGAGCAGTTGCAGCCGCCACAGCAGCCTAAATTTGGCAAATGAATAACGAACAATCAGATCAAATCTAATCATTAGCAGTATCCATTTTTGTGTATATATATACATTTGTGTATGTATGTCTAAACAATGGATTGAAACAAACATTTGCGAAAATCAATTGAAGAAATACAATTACCGAAGAATGAGTGGAAGGAAATCCTCCAGCTCCAACAGCAGCTTTCAAATCAATTTTTTTACCATACAATAATTTCGAAGTAAACGGCTTCAAAACCTGCCCAACCCCCGCCGATACAACCGCCGAAACCAAAACCTAAACACCAAAACCCATTCAAAAAATTAAATAGATAAGAACAAGTAAGACAAAGGGCTTTCAAAACATCAGAGTTGACTCAACATTGCACGACAACCAAAATTTGAATCCGAAAGGATAATGACCCAACCTTGTTGTGAAACACGGCGGCGACATCATCCGCCGACACACTCTGGCCAGCGAGTTCAAAGGCGCAACGCAAGGGGAGCCTCGATAATCCAAATCTTCCTCTTCCTCTTCCTCTTCCTCTGCGCGAATGCTGATTACAGCTACTTAACCGAAATGCAAAGCCGAAATCGCTCCAACCTTGCAGTAGCATCGTTGAATCCAGTACTAGAAAGAAGTTCTTACAGTTTTCTTCTTCTTCTTCGCTGCTTCATAAGCGACTGGTCTGCCGACGCTTCTTATACTGCAACTTGCCAGTCTTTAACCAAATAATTATTTTATTTACTAAAACTGTCACATTTTACCCATAAATTCTAAAACAAGTAATAAATACGCAATCTAAATTAATTATACTACTATTTATTTAATGGGATTGTAAGAAGTTTTATTAGCAACGTCGATTTAAAGTATGTCACAATTAATTTAAGCTAGGTTAAATTACTCAATCTTAACTCGATCTGTTTATTGTTGACCATTTATTATCGTATCGGTTGAGATTGACTCGTGTTGACCCGTTTAGATAATTAAGTCAAAATTCTTTATTCAAATTAAATTGGTTTTTGTCATATTGTTTTGAATGGTTGAATTATTTGAAATTGAACTTACTTCAAATTAATTTATGATTATTTTATATACTCATATAATAAATATGTTAATAAATATTAATATATTATAATTGGGTTGTCGTGTCGGGTGACTAGAGAGCTTCAACCTTTAACCAGGCTCGTTTATTATCGTATCAAGTTCGTGTTAATTAATATAATTGAGATATTTGACCTAAACTCAATTATTTCGTGCCAAGTTCGTATTAAATCAGTTTTTTCCAGCATTAGTTAGAATAGCTTGCTTGTTTGACTAATAACTTTTTATATAAAATACAAATATTGAAATTAAACAACATTTTAATTACATAATTTTTTTTTTAAAAGTGTGTAAATATAAACAAACAAGAAGAACATTTGTACATGCCATAGCAAAACATAACAAAACTTCAAGATGCAATGTACGTACTTTGAAGAATTAAGACGAAGAACGGACTTAAACAACGATGGATAACTTTACACGAAGTAAACATAGTCTAAAAATACTCGAATTCGACGTAAGAAGGATCGACGGCAGAGTTACATTTTCTGTTGTCGTCCGCTACCGCGATCTTCTTGTCTGAATCTTTAGTCGTGTAGTGACTATAGTCGAAAGGATCGGGCACGTGAGGGGGTGCGGCGCTTCTTACAAGCGCCCAGTTCACGCCCTCGAAGAACGGGTGCTGTTTGATCTCGGTTGCGCCCCGTTTGTACGCGATTCTCTTATGCGGGTCCTTCACCAACAGGCCTTTGATCAGATCCTTCGCTATCGAGCTCACTTGAGGGCTGTCGGGGAACTTGAGGGGCTGCCCGACCACATTGTACAATGTCGCACGGTTGCCCGAGCCCTTGAAGGGAGTGATCCCATGCAAGAGCTCGTAGAGGAAAATCCCGAACGTCCACCAGTCGACTGCGCTGCCATGTCCTTCGCCGCGGATGATTTCCGGGGCGAGGTATTCGTGGGTTCCGACGAAGGACATCGAGCGAACGTTCGTGGGTTCGGCGAGTAATTCCGGGAGCGGGTTGGCGCTGTTCGCCAACCCGAAGTCTGATTTGGATTTTCGGTTCCTTTTGCTGGGGAGGAGGCGCGGGAAAAATCCCGTTGGCTGGATGCAGCTGCGCAGGGCACTGTCGTCGTCTAAAATGCCACCGGTGCCACCGGCAGTGGAATCGCCGGAATTCCCCATGTGTACGGATGATGACGGGACGAGCGTTGGATTGACAGAGCAACGGAGGGATAGATCGAAGTCCGAGAGCATGATATGCCCCTCGTCTCGAACTAAAACATTCTCCGGCTTTAGATCCCGGTACACAATTCCTAACATATGTAGATACTCGAGCGCCAACAACACTTCGGACGCATAAAACCTGCCATAAATCAAAAAAACTAAAACTATTAAACGGCTTTCTGATGACATCAAAAAAAGAAAAGTAATTCGATCCTACTAGAGCTTCATCAATGAAAAAAATCGCAAGCAAACAAACAAACTATATCCAAGGCTACTAACAAAATTTACTAGCATGCTAAGTAAAGGAAGAATCGTAAATAAAATCGAGAAGAATGAAATGACACGAACAAGGGAGGCGCGCAAAGAACAAGTAAGGAAAGTAGGTAGTGACCTAGCAGCTTCTTCTGTAAAATACTTATTGGGCTGCTTTTGCCGAAGAGTATGGAGGTTACCTCCGCAGCAGAACTCCATGACTAAGCAATAGAACGTTTCGTTCTCAAAGAAATGATATAAAGTCGGTAAGAAAGGATGATCGAGAAGACTAAGAATCTCTCTTTCTGTCTGAGCTCGGAGTAGTTTATTCCGACTCCTAAGAGCACTTTTATCCATCATCTTCATAGCAAAGAAGGCACTGGTTCCAATAAGCTCAACAAGATAGACGATTCCAATATCTCCATTCCCTAGCCGTTTCAGGTGACGAAAATTGCTAAGACTGAGTGTAGAGTCTCTCGAAGATGCAATATTAATAGCATCCCACCGAGCATCGCCACCAGTGTGAGGCTTGTGGTGTTGTGTACTTGTACTTTCTAGACTGTCACTTCGATGGTTTCCGGCACTTCCCCAGCCTAAATCCATGTTCAGTAAAGTGCTCGTAGAACTGCATTTTTTAACATTGGATGAAACAGCGGGCAATTCACTTGTTGTCGAGCTTTTGAAATGATCGACGTTGATAGCAGGTTTAGAGTTGGGCATTGTGCATGGAATCGTGCAGGTTTCGACCTTCACTTCGGTTCTTCTAAAACCATTCGGTGGTTTATGTGGTAGGATTGGATTACATTCGCGGGTTAGCGCTTCTTTCCGAAAGCGCCTGACTCATCTGTAGTTGAGAAAACAAAATGTTTAGAAATCCAATCATTGAATTTCGAAACTAACCAGCAAGAACAAATTGCATAAAACAATGAATCTTACGCCAATGATTAACAGTTTCATGGATGACTATGAAAGAAGATCAACGGATAGATTAAAAGTTCTATCCCAAATGGTTTCATAATCCTTTCAATTCTTCTACTAGTATTTGCTCCATAGAATTATTTAGCTTTTGCATAATTGTTTGTATCTAAATTAAGGATTAAATTCGTATGCACGGAAATTCTTCGATGGAAAAGCATAAGAACGCCATGAAAGCCTAAATTTACACCCAATTCATAAGCTATTCCACTTAAATAACGATGGCGCATGTAGGAAACAAAATACTGAATTTCAAGCATTTTTCCATAATTTCGATTCGTCCGGAGCTCTGATGAGGCAATCAATATTGTTTTTGATGGAGTTTTTTTTTCGCTTGCACCCTATTCACATTGATAAGCGCATTTGAAATAGATTTTAGCAAGAAATGACTGAACGAACAAACAATGCAAAAGTGCCAAACTGCAGCGACAGAATCTGAACCTTAATGATCGAATGCTCTTTCCAATCAAAAAAATAATACGAAGAGTCACCGTTCATTAAAGCACATTCCGAATCACGGGGATGAGATTCTAAGAACTCACCAGGTACACTGAAAGATCCCCTCCCTCCTAAAAGCACTTCAAATGGATTTTCACACATGAGAAACTATTCGGTAATGGCAATATCAAAGAAATTCGTGTTGAAAAGAACGTATTCCTTGAGAAATTCATCGCCTCTACGCGCAATGGAGTTCTGTATTCCGCATTGCGGTAATAATCAACGTCGGATTGTCGGATGAGCAAACGGAGATAATTGCGGGAAACGAGTAAAAGAAATGGGTAGAGGAATCGAATATCCATATTTTATTCAGAAAACCGGAGAAGTCGGAGGAGAGGTAGAGAAACGTGGAGGGAGGAAATGGAGACAGGCCAGATTGGGGAAGACGACTTGAACGGCATTTGGAGCTCTGAAAATTGTGGGGTAGGACTTAATTTTCGATATTATCTTTTACTGCCCAATACTTTCTGTAATTCCATCTTCGATCCCTGAAAATACGACTGAAAAAATGTCTGAAACATTGGCAGGCTTGGATTACTGGTAGCTTTTCTTTCTTTTGGATATTATTGAATAAAGTAAAAAGAACACTAACTTTTCTTATTTAAAGTAAATATCAAGAAATTTGTATATGTTCTCTTTATTAAGAATATATATTTTAAAACAAATATAAAATTAATTGGGCAGAATTTTGATTGAACTCACAAATCCTACTCAATCTTTTACACAATTCCAATGTAGGGTAAATTTTAATTTTGTTTCTAACCAAAAACATATACATATACGTTTATCATCTTCAGTATTTAATATTGTTTAAAATAGAATGCTCAATACACATTGTCTACCAAGAAGGAAATCAATGTAAAACACAAAATAGAATGCATTAGCAAATGTGTCTAAGTCCCAAATTGTGAAGACTCATGAATATCTCAATCATCAAAAAAACTTCAAAGTCCCTCACCATCTAACCTGAAGATTGTCCACGTCCTCCCCGGGTAGTGCCTCGGGCGCCGCGACCGCGAATCGTTCTGCCGCGAGCTCTGCCGGGGGTTGTCGAAGTAGAAGAAGCCATCCCAGCTTGTCTCAGGTGCGCCCGTTGCCTCGCTCTCTCCTGCAGATTGATGGTAGTCGAACTGCCACTCACAGGCGACACTGGTTTCGCTGTTCCCGTATCCTGTGGGGGAGTGGAGCCGCCTTGTTCGGAAGAGCCGGCATCCACAGCACTGCTGGTCGAGGCTTCTTCAGTTGCAGTAACAGTTGACCCGGTGGCAGGAATGTCGGTTGCAGGATCAGGAGGAGCCGGCGAAGCTTCTTTAAGCTTGCTTGCATTGTCGGGAATGTTCTCAGTCGTGTCGACAATCTTATCTTCCTCCCATGGTGGGGTTTGGGAAGGATCGATTTCCCCAGATTCCAAGTTTGCTTGACTCATCGGGTCAGTAATTTGTGTGTTCTCCGGTTCGCCTGTTTGTGGAGCAGCCTGAAGCTCGTCGGAGCCTAGGCCGGACATCTCGTTAGCTACATTATTGTCATCATTATCGCCGTACTCGGCGACCATCTCACCCTCTTCTCTGTCGCCGCTTGATTCGGAAATTATCTGCTGGATGTCTTGTTCTGTCTGATCTCTCAACTGGTCGTCGGACATCACAGTTTCGCTTGGCTTGTCGAGTTTTTCTTCAGCAGTCTCGACTGTTTCGCTAGGTAGTTCAACCTGCATCTGTTCATCTGTTGCCGGGTCTTCTCCTTGCTCAACTGTAGCATCAAA
The DNA here is from genome assembly GCF_009805555.1 of Andrographis paniculata. Classification (NCBI taxonomy): domain Eukaryota; kingdom Viridiplantae; phylum Streptophyta; class Magnoliopsida; order Lamiales; family Acanthaceae; genus Andrographis; species Andrographis paniculata. The sequence continues at coordinate 6,641,127 of NW_026137587.1, forward strand.
ATCCTCCCTTTCAACATCAACTGTTTCGTCTTTAGATAATGCAGCATCAGATGGTTCCTCAACAGCTAAAACTTCGGAAAGTTTTCCAGGAGCAGTTCCGGGTTCTTCTCCGCCCTCTTGTAGACTTTCTGAGCCTTTGGGCTTCTTGTGAAGAGGAGCGGCTGAGTCGGGGCTTGTTTCCTCCGGCGCAGGCAAATCCTCTTGCATTTCAGAAGACAGTGAAGTCGAAGGACGTTTGCGTATGGAAGCAGCTGGAGCTGGAACAGTAGCTGTATGTCCTTGACTTTCTGCATTTTGGGATGATAACCCGGTATTGGATTCGTCTGCTTCCGACATATCTACCTCGCCTTGCGGCTCCTTGGGCCTTGTAATACTCGGGCGCACCAGTCGTCTTCCAATTTTAGCACTAGCCTTTGCAGTAGCAAGTCTCCTATTTTTGTCGTCACTTGTTCTTGCTAACGGAGCAGTTGCAGCAGGAACTGGCGGGGTTTGGTTCGCTAAACTGACAATCTGACCAGCAGATGATGTATTATCTGGAGGAGCGTCAAGGGCGGCAGAATCGGGATCAACACAAGCAGACTGTGAAACCTGCTCAAAATTCTCAACAGCCTGATAATATGTCGAAGCAAAATCTTCCAATAGAGCAACAGAAGAATGTTGGATCACAGATGTACTCTCTGGCTGACCCGAGCTTTTCAATTTCTCCACCTCATCCTGAAGTTCTTTCAGAGCTTGTTTATGTTTCGACAACTCATCTGAGAGCATGGTTTTTTCCTGAGTTACAATTGTACGAGAATCAATCAGAGTTTTCCGCATCTTCTGATTTTTTTCTTTTTCCTTATGAAGATCTTCCTTCTCCTTCTTCAAGTCCTCTCTGTGCCTCTCCAGTGTTTTTTCCAGGATTTGGATTCTGGTGTCTTTCTCCTTCTCCTTTTCCTTTAGAGCCTGCTCGGCTGCAGAATCGACCGTATTTTGCTTGGCTTGTTTAGCTTCCTCTAACTGTTTCGAAAGGGATTGCACCTCTTTGTTCAGATCATCCTTTTCCTTTAACAAGTTATCATACTTCCTCCTCGATGCAATATTCATCCGTTTAAGTTTTTCAACTTCAGATTTTAGAGAAGCATCAGCTTGCAAGATGTCATTAATCCTCGTCTCCTTTTTGCTCAATTCAGTACGGGTTCTGTCGAGATCTTTCTCTAAGAGTGATATAGCATCCTGCTTTTCGGATAGATGTTTCTTAATTTCCTCCAATTGTGCATCCTTTTCTTTTAAACTTGCATCCATCTGCTGAAGAGATTCTTTCATGCGATTATAATCATCCACATCGACATCCTTGCACTTCTGAACTAATTCATCGATTCTGTTTTCGAGTTGCGCTTTCTCCAGCTTCAGCATATCAATTTCTTTTCTGTAAGCTTCCAATTCAGTGTCTTTGTCCCTCAATAGATTCTCCATATTATCATTCTGAATCTTAGCACTTTGGAAAGCTTCACGAAGCTTCTGGCATTCTTCAAAATTATGCCGGTTCTCCTCCCTGAGTTGCACATTACTTTCGCGGAGTAAAGTCACTTCTCTAACCTGTAGTTGAAGAGATTTGAATTCTTCCTCAGAGAAGACTGATGAGCGTGACTTTGCTCGCTCCATGCGAAGTGTTGCTTGTGCTTCCTCGGATGACTTCAGAGCAATCTCGAGTTGAGACTGCAAGCGAATCTTTTCTTGCTTCAGCAAAGAGATCTCAGTTTCTGCTATCTCCTTTGACCGCCTTAGATAACTAACAATACTCTGCAGCCCATCATCATCAGCTAAGTTCTGAGAACTCGAAGCCGTTCCTCGTTCCTTTTCAGCCGCCTGAATATGCAGGGCCTCAAGTCGGCTGTGCAAAATTTTGTTCAGTTCATTTATTTCATCGTACTTCCTATCTGCATCATTCTTATAAGCTTCTATGGCTAACTTTTCCATCTCCCATCGTGACTTCAACTCATTCTGCAAGGACGTGCAATTCATAAATAAAAAAAAAAAAGTCTTAAACACAAATGATGAGGCTTCATATGAAACATGGACCAGTACATTTTCACTTTTAAGTGTATCTGCCACTTTCCGGAGCTTAGCAACCTCCTCTTGTGCTGCAGCTAAAGCTTGTGATGTTTTTGTTAACTCCTGAATTGTGTCTGATTGAAGGATAACCTGAAGAGAAAATAAGGTCATTTTCTTATTCAACATCACCTCTCACTAAGTAAATTACACAAGCAACTTCATGATAACTACATCCGTGATGGTGGCTACACATATCAACCATTGGATTTATAGCTTTCCGAATAGAAAATCTCAAGCCCTAATTAGTTCAGGGTTGTACGATAAGCAATTCCTACCCAAACCATTTTAAAAGATCTGAGCAGCTAATAATCACTTTATACGCTCCAAATATCGGAAACAAATCATGAAATTTTAAGGAAACCTGTCTTTCGTAGTTATCTTGAGCATTTCGCCATCGTTGATGCTCTCTCTCCAAATCTTCTTTCAGGGCAGAGATGCGCGATTCCAACACCACAATCTCTGATCTGGTAGAAGAATAAAAGGCAAATCAATGGCAGTCTGAATAGATTATAACACAAACTTTGTAACTAACCATATTGTGTTAGTTCTTTCTATAAGATCAGTGAAAATGACTGTAATTTTGGGTTATGCTTGTCTCTGTGAAAACAGTCATCCTTAACATCTTCCATTTACATAGTCGCACCAAAGATTTCATATTCAAAAGAGACTGCAGACACTAAAAATTCACAGCAACAAATATCTTCAGAGCCTACCTCAGACTTACAATTAGTTTTTACAAGCCTCCACTTATTTACTTTCAGACCTCCAGGGGAACAGTATTAACAATTTTTAACTATGTGAACTGCAGGTTAATTACATCTGCAAAATTTCTTTTCAAATTTACATAAATATCAACAGTATGTGCCGTTCAACTTCAGGATGATTATATTGTTTCACTAATTTTATTCAACCAAAATTTTAGGGCATTTTAAACAAAGAAACTCACTTTTTGTTAGCACAATCATCCTTCAGATTAGATATTTCTGACAAAGCACCCATAAGAGCTTCGTCTTTTCCAGCATTTGCAGAGATTGCTTCTGCAGTCTTCTGTTGACATTCACTTTCAAGTTCACATATGCGCTCTTTAAGTGAATGAAGCTCAGCTTCCAATGACCTCTTTGCTTCATCAGTCTAAAAAACACCAGTGGATGAAAATTACACCAACAGACGAGGATATGGAAGCATTGAAATCAACATAAGATCTAGAATATGGAAGTACCTCATTTTTAAAATTCTGATATGCCACTTCAATCTGTTTCAGTGCTTCTTCATTTACTTGAGCAATGCTCTTATACTAAAATAATAATATGAAAACAAATAAAAAAATGAATAAAACAACTTCAACACCTGAAAGGTAGAAGTCATCAGAAAATATAGGATCATGCACATACCTGCAGCATGTGTTCACTGCTAGATTGTACTTCCCTTCTTAATTTTTCAATTTCCTCCCGGTAATTTGCCAGTAACTGAAGCATCACATTGATTAACAAATATATAAGCAAGATGCTGAATTAAACCTAACTTTATTTCTCAAAGACATTCAAAAAGTATATCAGTCAAGATACTTATTGTATCCTCATGACAATTCCAATGATGTAAAACAAACTCCATTAAATGGGTTGCATAAGAAAGAAGCCATAAGAACCCCCAACACATCATGGAATACAATAGAATTTAACATTACAATTGTCAGTTAGTTGGAAGTGAAGTTGCATCAAAGGTTTTATTTTACAGGTAAGATCACTCCAGATATTCACACTACATCTCATATAAGTTATACCCTTCCAGGAGGATTCTATCCAAGAGACAGAATGGATAACTTGAAGTGATAGGAAACTACAGGGGCTATGACGACATGATAATTGATAGAATTCAACTTTTGGTGTATTGAGGTGAAATAAACCTGACTAAAGCCCCTGTTGTAGCTAGAAATATAAATTCAGAGAGAACTACAAGGACAGTAGTAAATAATCATTTTTCAAAGAGAAGTAAACTTTGAGTGACCCCAAATATAATAAAATAATCATATATGTCAGTGTAATTAATTGCAAAGAGAAAAAAAACACACACACACACACAACAACAACAACAACAAACAAAGATAATATAAGTAATTGCAAGATCCAAACTCTTCAAAATCCAATTATAATGCCTGGACCATGTGTAAATTTTCAAGTTACGAGCAATTGTAATAATTTTCCTATCAATGATAAATAGAACAAGCTCCAAATAGTAAAAGGCATTTTTTTAATGTAAAACCCAAAAAATTGATGCAGCATAGTGACCTCCAAAAAATCGGAAAATTCAGAAAGCAGAAGAAACGTAGCCTAAAATTAGAACTGATTAGCTTACCTTATCACTAGAAGCAGAGGATGCCGCACCTTCCTTACCATCAGAATCCTGCAGCATAATGTGAGCGTCAAGTGACAATACATTCAATCAATACAATTTTGACCAAGATCCGAACTGAAGAAAATAATATAATACATCATTCTAATCAGGCAGAGGAAAAAGAAAGGCAGATGTTTTCAGCTCCAAGTATTACACATGATCAGGGAACTACTATTCCATGTTCAATACACTTATATATATATATATATGTGTGTATATTATATTACTTTTATGTTGGGGCATGAGCATGCATTAAAAATCCAAAGTCACCTTCGTAGTGGCAGACTCTATAATCTTTTCCAGATCAGAGCAGCGTGCCTGAACAAAATGCTCTTCCCATTAAAAAAGAAACTCGTAGAAAAAAAACCAGCAACAGCTTTAAGTAAAAACATCACAGACAAAAGAAAACAATTTTCTAAAAAGGACCTCTGCAACGGCAGCCCTAGACTCAGCAGCTGTAACAGATTGCATGGCATTAGCCAAGTCTTTGCTTAATTCCTCAACTTGTCTCAAGGCGTTCTTCAGCGTACTTTCTCGATCAAGAGTGAGATTGCGAACAGTATCTCGCTCTTCCTGAAGCTCCCTTTTAGCATCGGCCCATTCTCTCTACAAAAAGCACTTTGTAATGCATTGCTAACAAAACAGAGACTTCATATAATGGGAAGATATAGGAATACCTCAATTTTGCTGATATACTCCTCTTGCTTTCTCTTCTCAATACCTCTAGCCTCCTAAGCAATAGATATTAATAGTTAGAGCTTCAATCACAGCAGAAAAAAAAAATATATATAATTCACAATAACTAACTGCAGAAAGAAAAATGTGGCCTGAAAGCTACCTCACGAACTTCCTCAGTACTGTGAATGGTATCCAAACTTGCCTGGAAAGAGATTAATCAAGTATGATGATAAGATGCGATGAATATAGATATACAACGTTATTTATTTATCCCATCAGTATAATTTGAGAGGTGAAAACCTGCAGCCGATGAACCCTCTCAGATAAACTCTGAACTTCATCAGAAGCTCTCTTCTCAGAGTTTTGTAGTATTTCCTTTTCGTGCTGCAACATTGATACCTGTAACAAGTATACTCCATAAAATAATATGAACATACGAACATTCATTTTCCATAAACAGGAGGAAAGCAAAACAACCTCCATTTTCAGCTTCCTGGAAAGTTCATTGGATGCATCTACAGCCTCAGCACTTTCACGCAGTTTTCTTTGGTAGTCAACTATCAACTGCGAGAACTCCACATTTCTAGCAAGAACTCCATTATGCTCTTGTCTCTGGCATAAACCATAAAACAAGCAGCATATATCAGACTAACAAATATTAGCTTAGACAATGATTAAATAAAAAGAAACTGTCCCTTCTCATAATATTAAACCACTGGGTTTAGACACAGCTTTAAATTAGTCAACCTGATGCTCGAATTCCTTCATAAATCTATCAAGTTTTTCTTGGGCAAATTGTGCTTCCAGTGCATACTTGTCCCGCTCAGCTCGCATGGAAATTATTTCACCCCTTTAGAGAAAGTTAAAAGAAAAATATAAGCACATTAATTAAAAATTGAAACATTGCGCAGAAACATCAAATTGGAATTACAAAAAAAAAAAGGATAACAAAAGTAATAATATTATTTATAGATTTTCCATGACAAACTCAGTAAAAACAATAACAGAAAATAATCCTATGACAAATCATGATCAATTCTTGATACCTGCAGCCGTATTCAGTGACCCATAAAACAAGTTCATTTAACTTGAGCAAGCAAAAATTAACTGCCTAATCTTAGCTCATAATAGAATTGCATAGGTGTCATGCACAAGACGCAAGAAAAAATGAAGGCCTGAATGCTGATGCTCCTAGGAAACTACAACAGTTAAGATTGAAAATGATTAAAAATAAAATCTTCATTTCTCACCTCGTCACACGCGGTAGATATAATAAAAAATACCACCAAAGAAATTCAACGGCCACACAATACAAGCGCATTTGAGTAGGACAATCCATTGGTTCATATAATTGCATCCAAGTAAATTCACTCTCAATAGTAGCCATATCATAAGGTTCAATACATACTCCCTTTATTGTAAAATGAAGGAGGGCCACTAACAGCACATTGTCGACAGAGAAAAGTTAAAATATTGTACAACCTCAAAGGCAAGAGCACATATATACGTGGTACATACAACAAGATGAAAAAATATAGCAGGTAATTTAAGCATAAAATATGATGTACCTAGATTTTGCCACATCTTCTTCAAGACTTTTCAAGCGCTCAAAAGTATGCTCTTGCACCTTTTGAGTTGCATTCTATCACATACAGAAAGGTAAATCAATATGACATGGACAGAACAAATGACGGAAGCACAGCAACAGGTTTTTTCTTCAAAGAGATTACTATGGAAACATACACTGCTGCTCTCAAGTAAAAGCATAGCCCCCCTACTTCCTTGCTCTTGAACTGCAAGGAAACATCAATCAGTAAGTTAACAGGATTACATAAACTGCCAGTAAAACAACCAACAGGAATCTAGGTGGTTAAAATAAGTGAAATAATCAGCTTAACTGAATTAACAATGAAATATTATAGTTCACATTCCTAGTGTACAAATAACAGTTATAAAAAGCGGTGACTAAAACAATTGTCACAAAAAGGGTAACAAAAACCACACAGTGAGTCAAACAGTAGCACAAAGAAATGCATAAAAGGAGAAGGTGAACAATGAGAGGAAAGAAAAATGAACAGCTGAAGAGAGAGGAAAGGAAAAAAGAACAGTTTATAAATGAAAAGGAAATAGGTGGAACATAGAAATGTATATACTCAACACTGAGTGGTGGGCTCGCATAATGTCTTATATGAAAAGAAAACAGCATAGTTTTAATTTCATCTCTAACAAAATTTCACAATTTTTAGTTGAAAAACAATGTGAAAATTTACAACTTACAGTTGTTAAGATGCCATAAAAATGGTTTGATGTTTGTTCAGAAGTTTGTAATTTGACTAAAAGCAGTCCGATCAAGAAATAAAGAAAGCAACCAAATTCATAACTATTCTTCATTTTCTCCATGTAAAATTGATTGACCAACACAATCTACAAATATTACACATATATAAGAAGACAATAGAAAATCATTAGCTTGCTTAGGACCCATGCAAACAGAAACTAAGGACTTCATTCATATGGATGCTCCATTGGAGCCATTAACTTATCATAGCTGTGAAATCAATGAAATGGTAGCAAGTTAACAACATAGACCAAGGGATTTTAAAAGGGGACAAAAGGCATGAGTAGACAGATGAATGCAGAGAGAACCTGGAACTGCTTCTTCTAAATGGGAAGGAAGCGCCCTAAGTTTATGTTCCTCTTCATATAATCTCTTGTACATCGCTACCTATTTGAACACAAGAAAGCAATTTGTAAAATAAAGATAGTGAAATCAGCTCGAAAGAAAGTTGTGTTCCAATACCCCCTGATTAACTAGAAGCATTACAAACATGTAGAGTGCACAACAAAGCACTTATAAACTTACGGATGTATGGAGTGATTCAATCATTTGAGCCTGCTCCTCTGCTCTCTTCAATACTTGGTTGACTTTAGATGCAGTATCACTGGTGTGCTTCTTCAGCTCATCCTCATACTTCTCCTAGAATATTTTGCAACCCCCGTGAGCTCAACATTGTTACAATGAAAGCATATTTATGCATATAGATAGATATAGATAGAAAGGGAATCAGATGATACCTTCAACTCTGCTTCTTTATAAGCTATTTGATCGGAAAGGTTGCGAACAAGACTGCGGAGCTGCACATTCTGCTCAACTAGTCCATTTATATCCTTGAAGGTCAACTGCATGATACAAAAGTTCTACATCAATAAAGACATTGTCCAAGTAAGAAGCTACTTCAACAGGGTAAAGACTATTTTCTTACCAGACGTGTAGAAATGATATCATCAGCATTGGATTCAGCATTCAGTGATATGATAGTACCAGAAATAAGTCCATCATCATCATGAGGAGCTGATCCACATCGCAACTGAATATCACGACATTCCTTTAAGAGGACAGCCACCTAAACACAGCATTGCAGGTGTAGGCAATGTAAGTCGATTGTAGGGAACATAACGCACACCCCAATGAAACAAAGCATTTGAAAATACCAAGATTTAATGTACAATTATGATTAAATCAACGGCCACTTGTGTAAAAAATGCAATATCGGAAAAGTTCAACCACAAAAAAATAAAATGACAAGTTCCATCAAACCTGCTTCTGGAGGTCAGTAATCTCCTTCTGAGCGACAGCATATTCCCGCTCCTGCTTCTTTATGTTAGCCTTAAAAATGAATTGGGCATGTGTCAACCTCAACATCATCACTCCAAAAGGTCACTATGCCGTATTTATTGAACATTGAAGAACACAAACCTTTAACTCATTAATGGTTGTTTCGAGAACAGAATGTTCAGATAACGAATGCTGCAGCTTTTGATTCAAAGTAGAATATGCTTCAACAAGTCGATCGTGCTCCTCTGCAAAATGGTAATTCTTGAATGATCAATTCACATTATGTGCTCATGTTAGCTGAAGAAAGACCAAAACATATAGTAACAATAAATGCACTTCAGAAAGATTCATATTCTTTCTTACTACCACCCCAAATATTGCTTATAAGACAAAAACAACTTATGGGAAAAACTTAGAAAACCAACAACTCGCTCCACCAACAAAAAGATGGGAGTTATCAAAAGAAGAAATGCTTAGCTACTGACAACTTTACGGATTCATGTGAATTGGGAAGCCATATATTCTCTCTTTTTTTCTTAACAAATCTTAGAGGCACTTCATTGTCACTGATGTAAAAGTTTATCTTCCTTTCATAAAGGACAGATGTAAAGATGAGCCAAGAATGAAATTAAATTGAGTCAAGCTTAGCATCGTATTTGATTGCAAGTTCAACTCATTTCTCATGTCTGAAATTGAGCTTAAATAGTTCCACAGAATTGAGTTATAATCCAGCGGCAAAAATAAATTCAAAATCTTGAGCATAAGCTTAATAAAATTGGCATAAGCTTCATCAAACTCATGTTCCACATCCACATCATATCAATCTTGAGTAGCTGAAAAACCCCAAATATATGAGCAGAATCCTATTGTAAGCAACTCATCAAGTTTTTGAATATGAACGTTAACTACTTGGAACTTTTAATATAAGCCAACTTTAGGGTACTCCAGTTCATAAATGTTGAGTTCAAGCCAAACCACAATAACTTGAGTCAGGTGGTAATAATAGCATTGGACAAAAGATTGTGTGGCAGACTTCTTAGGGAGACAGTAGCAGCAGGCAACATTTCTGCCCAAGGCAGACAATATAACATTGTAATGTGCAAAATCCCTCACACACACATTTAACATGAAATGAGAACTAAGTCATAGTTTGATAAATGTTTCCCCAGGTATGTGTGATCCAGCAAATCCACAGATAAACCGTACCTCGTTCATCCATGATTGCTCCAGCTTTTTCTTCTATTTCATAAAGCACCTACAGTCATAAAAGGTTAACAACATAACAGGAAAATGGACGATCCAGTCAGTTTCAATCAAATAAATAGCACTCACACAGACAAAAGTAGGGATGTAGTTTCCAAAGGAACAATGATAGACACACAATGCTAGCAATTGTCTACACTCTATACTCATCTCCCAGTAAGTTAACAACAAAAGCCACGCACTCCTAGGGATCACAAAGGATAGATTATTAAAACCACCCTAATCATACACTTTAATGTACTAAGGCCTGTAATTATAACCAAGTCCATTGTTAATCTACCCATATATAAGATTATCCTACCCTACTCAATGATATGATAAAAGTTCCCAACAATAAAGCTTTCATTTGAGAAGGCAAGGGACTCAAACTTCTAATTTAACTTATAACTAGCTCTTTTCTTACCTCTTTATCAATGCTTCATTGACACTAATTTCTTTGTAAGTTGCATCAAATTCAGATCTCTAATAGCTTAAGAAGGCAATTAAATACATATATGAACTGCTGCTAAATTATGTAACTTAAGTTTGAAGGTCGACATTTATATACCAATCCATTTGTCTGCAGGGAAGTTTACAAGATAGAATTTCTAAATGAAAACAAAAGGCACGGCCTGCATGAGCCTGAATCAGAAAAAGATTCCTCTCTTCACACACAGTGTTACTACTTTCTAACTTCAAACCATAAGATTCTTATAACATCAGCATATGACAACAGGACAGGCAAATGTGATTTGAAGAGTATATTAAAATTAATTACAACAAAAATACAGAGCCATTATCTAGGACTGGACAAGTTAAAAGAACAGCTAACAATAGCATCAAAATGTTTGTAATTGTTTAACGAAACATACTCGCTCCAAAACAGCTTGGGTTTGTTTTCTTCCCAGTTGCTCATGGTGCAACGCATCAACAGCTTCTTGGTATTTGGCATACATTTTGGCCAGCTGTAAAAGTCACGACAAAATAATAAGCGGAAGGAAATGAAACAATTCATGTATGCATATCAGACTTCCATACTATTCTTTTGACATCTATGCAACAAACACTTGTGTCTTTACAAGGTTAATAACAAGAATCATAAACAAATATGAAACTCACAGGCCATCCATCCCTAAGAAGTGAAGCAGCTAATGCTGTTCCAGAAACACCAGCTGGAATATGAGGTACAATGGCTCGATCATCCTCAATTTTGTTGGTATCAGCTGAGGGCAGTGGTCTAAAATAAAAGGAATACATTAAAACAGAAAATAGGCATAAATTGTTATTAGAGAGCAAGGTGTTCATAGTACAATCATGTACATTATTATAATTACTACTATTTTCATATATGAGGTTATTTTCTATTGTAAAGACGTTAGGTTGTTACAATATCTAGTCAATATTTTAGAGATTCATATTTGACGTGTAGTGATTCATATGTTATCCCCTCAACACAACATATGCATCACTTTCAGAAAGGTCAATGAGTGATAATGTTCATAATTTATCTTCCATCTATAGTTTCCCCTGGTATGAGAAGAGCTTCAATTTTTTATTAAATTGTTAAACTAGCGTTGATAACTCCTCATTGATCATTCTCATTCCTACTGCAGAAGTTTCAGTGTCAATATCTTTGACCCATGATATAAAAATAATAAAGAGTATAAAATAAAATTGAAAATAAATAATCAGCCAGTATCCCATACCTCTACTTCAGAGGTACTTCTAAATGTGAAAAAAAATAAAATAAAATAAAAACATATTTATTCCCACAAAAGATTAAAAGCTGAAAATTGACTCACAAGTTTGATGTAAAACAACTAAGAGAAAGATGTTTCTGTTCATTCTCTTTTCTCAACTTCTTCAATTCTGCTTCGCTGGTCTGAAGCTTTTCCTTCAAATTAGCAAACTCCTATTCCAGCAGAATATAAATATAAATATATAAAATTTATTTTCTTCCAAACCTATACAAGCTACCCCATAAGAACTTAAGAAGCAACAAAAAAATGCTAGAAGACAACACAAGCATAAATGGAGTAACAAATATAATTTAACACAAGAGTTTTACTCAATACCATTTCACAAGTAGGGAGAATGATAATTAATGAAACATATATCACATGTCGTTCGTTCTTACATGTCCCTATATGCAGCTAACCTAACTGTCCCACCAAAAAATCACATAGAGAATCAATCTGGGTTACGGTTCGTGATAGCAAAGATCACACCATCAAGTGAGATTCATGCCAAGAACACGAGATTAAGTTAATAATTAAACAACATTAAATTTCACAGATTGCATGAATACTAATACAGAAAGAAATTATTGGTATAGTCCAACAGAATTCCTAAATGAAATACAAACACTTCCATATAGCAATACATGTCATGAAAAGGAGGATACACATTGAAGAGTAAACGATCAGCTATCATGTTCCTGGTCCATTTAGACTACATCCTGATTACTGGAAAACCAGGAGGGGGATTAACTAGTTCAAAGGGTATAAATATTTAAATAAATGTGCAACAATCAACAGATAGCATACAATTCATATTTTCCATATTTCTGACCATCTAGAAGTATGAATAGAGAGTAACTGTGAAACCTAATTAACCACAACTGCACTTCCACACAAAAAAAAAAAAAAATGATGTTAAACATCACATACCTTTTCCATGTCCTTCCTTGCTGACACTTCCTTTTCAAGCTTTTCTTTATATTCACTCTCAACTTGATTCAAATGAGTCTGCCCAGCAGTATAAACAAAAATTTTAATATTGCAAAATCATTACCCACATTAAAACAACAAGCAACCACATCCTGGCTCAAGGACGAACTAACGTGCATGTTAAATCAACAAGCTACCATAAACTTGCCCTAGGAATGACCTAGAGAGTACACATTAAATAAACTGTAGTAGCGAAAATAACCCATAATGTACACTCACTTCTAACGCTTTGATGACTCCCTCAAGCTCCCCGGCTTTCTTGGACCATTCCTCGGAGCTTTCCTTGTATAAGTCCACAAGCTTGTTAACCTATAAAGATTAGAACATTCAAACAAATCAGGAATTAGATCAGTACGGAGATCTCTGTCAGTAAATATGAGTAAACGAAGGAACACATCATAAAAGCCTAATGCACAAACACTACACTCTAGTGATCATATTGATAAAAATACTATTGCTCAAGAGAAAATTAGTGTAACTGTAATCACAAGGTAAAACTTACTGTTGATATTTCAGCACTGAACCGCCCCTCTGCAGCTGCAGCTGCATCCTTAGTTGCCAACAATTCCTAGAAAAACCGCTAATTACATTGAGATGGATAGAGACATATGCGTGTGTGCATGTATATATGGTGAGAGAGAGAGAGAGAGAGAGAAAGAGCAGCCACTACTAATGGAAGCACAATCAATGCACAAATTAGCCACCTTTTCTGTGGAGCAAAGTTTGTCCTCCATGTCCTTCACTCTATCCTTGTGCCATTTCAAAGAACTAGAAATCTCCTGAAATTTCTTATCAGCCTGAAGTAAAGCAATTGCATTCGATCAGTATAAAGCATTTCAAGTAGAAAATCAAATCTATAACATAGAAGACCCATTTTCAGGAGAAATTTATTCTTACATCAGCAAGCTTAGAAGACATCTCAACCTCAAGTTCTCCATTTGCTTTGCGCAGCTGGACAAGACTGTCAACCTTAGTTGTCAACTCATCATTGAGCCATTTATTGTGCCTCTCAAGAAGCTCCTTTTCCTGCTCCACCAATTTTATATTATCTCACTAACATCGAAATGAAAATTCCCCTTTAAATTTGAAAAAAACAAACTCGAAATATATACATATTTAAACCTCAGAAAGAACTGTGGTTTTGACATGCTTATGTACCAATTGTATGGAATAAGAAATGAAAGGCAAGGGGTTACACAAAATGCAAGAAATTAAACTTCATGCGCCAAAAGTAATTCTGCATCATTGAAACTGCAAAGACCATCTCATATAAGAAAAGCCAACTCACTTGCAAAGCGCGGGCAGAAGTAGCTTGCATTCGTCCCAATTCGGACTCCAGCTCACCCAACCGTGCTTCCTTTGATGCTACTGCCTCTGATAAGTTGATCTACAGGGCAAGGATATAATGTAACTAATATGCTAGAATGTGCAATTTGAGGATGATGTATTGATAAGTCAATAGAATATATTATAACATTATTTTCAGTGTAAGATTCAAGAAAAACACTAATACTGTAGCACAGACATCTATAATATATCACATATTCCAACTTGCAAAATAAAAACCTTCAAGAAGGACACAAACAAATACATATGGAAATGAAATCAGGTGATGATAGAGAATCTTTTTCACAGTGGAAAAGTAGACAATTTAAACAGCATAGGTCAAGGAAAATAGTTCACTGGTCTTCAACAACCAAATATTCATGGACACCTACACACTCAGGGCTAAGGTTAATGGACAATTTTTCCTCTAAACTGAGAATAAAATGTATTAACGTACAATTTTATCAAGATAACTCTTAGTAGTGGCATTCTTCTCGCCAATTTCCAAGTCCTTCTGCTCCAATAATTCCATCAACTGCCTCTTCGATTTATGCAGTTCTGACGCTTCCGTTGTCAGCCTCTCAATCTCCCCGTCTTTCTCAATCTATAGGTTTACACCAAACATTTAAATGAACCAGATAACAGAATCCGCACAAAATAAGCTTAAAACTTACAGTTTGAACGAGAAGTTGTTGCTTCTCGGATCGGAGCTGTTCAAGTTCAGAAGCGCCTTTTCCCGAGGAAGATTTTAGTTCATCGAACTGCGATTGCAGGGAGGAGTATTCCGCTGAAAGTGAAACGTACTTCTGTTCAATCAGAGACGACGTCTGCTCGAAAGTAATGGAAGCGGCGTCGGCCTCCGCCTTGACAGTCTCAATTTGAGCATAGAGCTCCCGAATAAACGCGTCCGCCTTCTCCGCCACCAGCTTGGCATTCCCCGCACACCCCCGGAACTCTTCCTCCGACAAAAACAGCGCCATCCTGAACCCCTTTATATCTCGATCTTTCTTCGCGATTTAAGCACTGGTATAAAAAAAAACAATTCCCATGCCCCTCGTTTCCTACCAATGGCCACAACTCTCTCCGTCAAGATTCCGAAGCTCGACGACGATCTTGAAATGGAGAGCGTGCCCTAAATATCCCTCTTTTCTCTCTGAGAATTGCGGAAGTATAAATGAAACGGCTATTCCTTGAAATTATTACGACGAAAGATGAATTTGAAACTGAGGAAACCCCACGCTTTGTTCGTCAAAAACGACGACGCTTTGGGCTAATGCGGTCCATAAATGATACACCTATATATAGTACGACAATGTGGACATTGGTTGGGTGGCTCGATAACTGGGTGCTCCGTTTGGGCTTTTAGGAGCCCATAAATTTGAAACGATAAGTGATACTCCATTCAGTCTCAAAATTATAGTTTATATTTGACGCGAGATTTAAAAAATATTAATATTATATTAAAAATAGATAAAAGGTACTGGTAAAATATTCTTTTGTTTTGTGAATTTATTAGTGTAAAAAGTAATAATAATTGTGTAATAATAATGAAAAAGTAAGGTAATTTTACAGTGATATGGTTATTTATGAAAATGAAAGTATTGTTTTGGGACGGATGAAGTATACAGTATATTGTTTTCAAAAAAAATTAGGCTTAGATAGAAGTTTTTGAAAATTTTTGGAATTTTGAAAGTTTGAAAAAAAATAAAAAGTTAGTATTTAATTTGATATTTTGTGAGAAAAAAAATATATATTTGATGTGTTTTTTAAAAAAATAAATAGTGTCAAATGAGTGAAAATGTATTATGGAAACAAAATCTCCGGAGTAGAACTGTTAGCGAGCCGAGCCGAACTTATCAGAAATTTAACCCGAAGCCCAGAATCTACCTTGTTGAAATAATTTAGCTAAGAAAATAAAGCTAATAAGAATTCAAATCTGCAAATTGACAAAGGGTTTTGTGTTCTTCAAGCCTATGGCACAACCCCTCAGCGGTTTTCTGTCGTTACTCCCACGATGAGATATGAAAAGTAATGGATGTTGTGTGTAAACTTGGGATCAGAACCCTATTTATATCCCTTATTATTAATTGGCCTCATCACCTAATTAATAAGTTATCGGGTTTCTGTACATTGGAGGTCCGCACTTACTAAACACATTTAAGCCCAATAAATCAATAGATCACTTAATATAGACTTAATTTGACCGTTACATTTAACCCATAGTTGGATTTTTAATCCAACCAGTTGAACAAATTTTAAGTGTTAGTTAACGTTCACGAACAAAGTTCGTATTCGTTAGTTAAGCTTTCAAGCTCGGTTTGTTAAGAATTTTTATTGTTTGAGCTCATGTTAGTGTTCGGCTCGTTTAGCTCGATTAAACTCGTTCGAGTTTATTTGTCTTAATTTTTTAAATTTATATATAAATCTTTAAAAAAAATTATTTTATTTATATATTATAATTTTAGATGTATATATAATATTTATAATAAATATATTATTTAAATGAATATTTACGAACAAAATTGAGATTCGTTATTTAACTAGACGAGTTTATTTATGCAGTTCGATTTAACGGGAATCGAGCTAACTTAACGACATCTACCAGCTCTACTCCAAATTAAAATATTTCTTTCGTTTCATAATAAAATATTCATTTGCATTTTGTGTTATTATATTTAACATTGAAAATATTTTTATATAAATGCCAAAAATACTATTTTTATCATTTTTTCTTTATTTGCAATACAATTTGATATAATAATTAATATTCAAAATAAACGCCAAAAAAATAAATAGATACCTTACGAAAACGGAAAGAGTAAGTAGTAAAAAGAAACTGGCTAAATTTATTATTATGAAAATAGAAACTAAATAGAGAAGCAGTGAAATGAAAACCCTAATCCCTAAGTCGCAGTGAACCATTTCACCGTACAAGAATTGCATCTTCGAAATGCGGAGAAATTTGGCAAAACTTCCGTACCCGGTGATCGGTCGCGCCACCGCCGCTGATTCGTCTGCTTCTGCAGGTTTCTCCACCTCATCAGCCGGTGGCGGCGGGAGAGGCCGTGGTGGTTGGAGACCTCTCCAGTTCGCCGTCGATGAGGCCCGAAAGAACGAATCCGATAATTCGAAGTTCGAAGATGCACCGCCGCCCCATGGCCATGGCCGTGGTCGAGGCCAGCCTCTTCCTTCCTCTCCTATCCTCCCTTCATTCTCTTCATTATTGAATAATGATCCAAAAGCTCCTCCCATAGGCCGCGGCCGTGGTTTTGTTCCTCCG
Organism: Andrographis paniculata; assembly: GCF_009805555.1. Taxonomy (NCBI): domain Eukaryota; kingdom Viridiplantae; phylum Streptophyta; class Magnoliopsida; order Lamiales; family Acanthaceae; genus Andrographis; species Andrographis paniculata. The sequence continues at coordinate 6,658,483 of NW_026137587.1, forward strand.
AAGACCGTTACGCCGCCGCCCCGAGACACGGCTGATTCAACCTCCAAATTTCAAAACATCGGGAATAAAGCACCATTGAACAGTGAAGCGCAATTCGATTCGCCTGAATCCACATCCCCAGCCAGACGAGACAAAAATCTCCTAACCGAAATTTCCAGTATCCTACACGGCTCTGGGCGGGGGAAGCCGATGAAGGCAACCACCGCCCCAGCCGAGAAGGCTCAAATGGAGAATCGGCACATCCGTGCGCGTCCGCAGCCGAAAGCACCTGAGGCGACTAGAGCTGCTGATTCTCCTCAACAATCATTGAGTCAGGAGGAAAAGGTGAAGAAGGCCATGGGGATACTGACACGCGGAGAGCCAGAGGGCGGTAGAGGTGGAGCTGCCGCATTCGGCGGACGCGGTAGAGCAGACATGAGAGGGAGAGGAAGAGGAAGGTTCAGCGGGAGGGGAGGAAGGGGAAGGGGAAGGGGCGAGGAAGAAGATGAAGACTTAGAAGATATTGTACCTGTAGGGCTGACTCTAGGCGGACCCGAAGACGAGGAGAAATTGGCGAAGAAGCTAGGGCCAAAAGTCATGAATGAATTGGCTGAAGAATTTGAGGAGATGTCGTACAGGGCGTTGCCGTCCCCTATTGACGACGCATTTGTGGATGCACATCACACCAATCTTTTGGTAATGTGTTTTGTGTTACATATTTGATTGATATTTGGTGATTAGATGTTAATGGAGTGGTGCTATTGGTTGTGCAGCTTGAATGTGAGCCAGAGTATTTGATGGAAGAGTTTGGTACCAATCCAGACATCGATGAGAAGCCCCCAATTCCTCTCCGTGATGCTCTGGAGAAGATGAAGCCATTTTTGATGGCATATGAGGGGATTGAGAGTCAAGAAGAGTGGGAGGTAATCCGATCTCTGTTGGGTTTTAGTCTTTGATATCATCTTTTAACGTTATTCGTTGGTATTTGAGTGACGTATAAATATTTGTGTTGTATAGAGTTAGTTGAAAACTTCAATTCATTGAGGTGCTATCTACTTTGCTACTCTAGGCATCGATTTGCTGTGGCTGGTTCGAGAAGTTTTTGTGGTTTCTATGGAAATCAAAATTATGATCACTCCCTGACTTTAGCAACATTTATACAGAGGAGAATCTTCCTGGCATCATTGTTTTAATGTAGAAATGCATAATCACGACTTATTCAAGCCTGTGTTAGCCAACTCAAGGAATTACATGTAGGTTGAGATGGCATGTATTAAAGCTGTAATTTGATCAAAAGGAGATACATAGCTTTTCTGAATGTAGTCCGAGCATTCAGTATTTACTCAGTTATATTAAATCGAAAGTGTTTATTTAGTAGTTGCCATGTGAAGATACTAAACCTAACATTTCTTTCCACCAAAGAAGCTGCCATGTTGGATTTATTTGCATCTTTTGTTACCTCCATGATATCTACAAAAAAATCATTTCATCCACAGTTTTCTCTTGCCTAACTATGCCACAGGAAATTATGGAAGAAACAATGAAGACAGTCCCACTTATGAAAAAGATTGTCAACTATTACAGTGGTCCAGATAGAATAACTGCAAAGCAACAGCAAGAAAAGCTAGAGAGAATTGCCAAGACTCTCCCAGCCAGTGCTCCTGCTTCGGTCAAAAATTTTACAGACCGTGCCGTTCTCTCATTGCAGGTGCATATTTCCATTCTACTAGCTTCAACATATATGTTCTATATAAAAGTATCATTTACTCTACTCTCTTCTTTGCATGGGATTTTTTTACAGTTTCTTACCTTCTACGAAATTCAATAGTGTTACACATATACATTTCTACTTTTAGGGTGTGTTTACTTTGTGGGATGAGATTATAATATATATTATTATTTTAATGGATTGTCTAATCACATGATAAAATTTTTTCAAAAATTACGTTAATTGATTATTGCATAAAATTATTAATTTTGCTTAAAATACTCTTAATTATATTATAAAATTAATAGTAAGTTAGCTTTTAAACCAAAATAGTTTTTTAGCATTAATAGTACTACTAGCATTATTTAATCCCACCCACACGTGAGAGATTAAAAATTCTTAATTATGCTACTATTATGCCTGGTTTTACTTTATCCCGGGCTATAATAATGCTTACAAAACATGTGATTAGGTTGAATAAAATAATATTATCCACCCTAATCACCCAAAGTAAACACACCCTTAATATATTGCATATATTTTTAAAATGGTAGGATTCATTAACCTTTTATATGTTCGCTCGATTATGTGCTCTTTTATGCACACTATAATTTAGGGCCTAGTATTTGAATTTGGATAAAACAATCCTCTGCTGTATATTATTCTAATATTTTAGTGCAAATTAAACATGCTCATGGTAGTTTATTAGCTTGTTTATATTAATTCCATCATTTATTTCCTTTATTATTAATCTAAATTAGTTTCTTCCCCTGGTAGATGAGATCTTAGTAAAGGGTTTTTTCTCGCAATTATAATGATCTCTGCAGAGCAACCCGGGCTGGGGATTCAACAAGAAACGCCAATTCATGAAAATGCTTGTGAATGAGGTTTCTGAGCAATACAAGTAAACGTGTTGCCCAGTTTCTCTTGCAGATGAAATGATGTTTTGTGCCAAAAGATATGCAAGATGGAACCTGCCATAGGGTTTTGCAGCAGAAGTCACCACTGGGTAAGCTCTTTGAACTTGTGTTGTTATTGGTTGATATGACCTCTTTTGAAATCAAGCTTGTGGTAGATCTGTCCATCTTTTTTATTTGAAAAGAATAATTCTTAAGCACAAACAAACAAACAAATTATGGGATTCATTTTACAGAAGAATCGAGTAAAGTGAAGTGGATGACTTTGGTAGTTTGATTTGCAGTGAGATAATCTTCTACTGAATAGGCATTTGGTTCATTAGTTGAAGAGTAGAACTGAGTGATACTTTCGAAATTGGTTCGATTATAAATAATGTTGTAAAGACTTTTGGCAATTTTGACCGAACACTGCTTTTATGCAATTTCGTTTATTATTGCTTGATCTAGCTCATTCTTATATTTTATTTATAGTGCCCCAGACAAAGTAGGATTGAAATACATGACACAAAGGTAAACGTGATTTTAAGAGGCAACCAGTACGAGGGAGTATTATAATTAGCAAGTTCTGTGGGTTTATTAAAAAAATTTGGATAGGTGGTGAATTTTAAAATTATATGTGAGTTGTGTTATTTTTATTTATAGAACAAGAATATATTTAAATATTTTAAATACTACTATATTTTAATAGAATATACTACAATATAAATATCATTTTGTGATAATAAAATTTTATACTCATTAGTTCCACTTTTTATATAGTTTATTATAATGAGAATTTAGATAAAGTATAATTAATAAATTATTAAAAAGTATACGAATAAAAATAATTATTATACATATGAGAATTTAGATAAAGTATAATTAATAAATAATTAAAAAGTATATAAATAAAAATAATTATTATATAGTATAAATAATTATAAATAAATATTAAACTAGTTAATTATGTTAATTAAAATTAAAATATTATTGATTATAAAATTAAAATATAAAATATAAATAGCAGATATAAAAATATATATTTACTATTAATAGAAATTAATTTTATAAAAGAAAAAATGAAGTTTTTTTTAATGTTAATAAAAATATTTATTTATTAAAAAAATATATAAAAAAAAAAAGTGTGGTTGGGAGATTAAATTTTAAGTTAAGATTTAAATATTAAAAAATTTTGAAGTAAAATGTAATATGTAAGTATTATTTATAAAAGTTTTCTGTTTAAAATTAATTCTTATTCTATATCAATTATTTTTCTCTATATTTGTTCTCTTCTATGATTTTTCTTGCAATTTTATTCTCGGTATGAAAATGCACCCTTAGGATATTGATTGCTCACAAATGCTGATCGGAACAAATAGGTAAATATATGTTTAGGGCAAGATGGAAACTTTATTCTTGCATCCATTAATCCTAACTTCTTCTTCTTCTTCCTCCTCCATGGTATCCACCATGGCCTTCCCCTTCGTCTCCGGCAGCCACACCAGAACCACCCCGCTCACCAATATCCCCGCCCCAAACACCCCGTACGACTCCCACCCGGAGCTTCGACCCGCCCCGGCCAAAACGGGCCCCATCACCCCGCCAAGCGCCCCGGCCTGCCGCGCCACCGTCATCGTCGAGTTCCTCACACACGTCGGAAAAAGCTCCAAAGTATAAATCAGCAGCACATCGCACGCCGTACACACGCCGGCGAACGCCACCGCCTCCAGCCCCATCTGAACCCCCTTCCACCGCGCCGCCGCCGCCACGCTCCCCAGCCCGCAGATCCCGCTCGCCGCGCAGAACCCCATCACCGCCGCCCTCCGATTCACCCTCCCCACCAGCCAGAACACCGCCGCCGCCGCCGGAATCTCCGCCGCCGCGTTGAACGCCGCGCTCAGCTACAAATCGAATTTCAGCGTCCCCAAATACGCCATGCCGACGCTGAAATGCACGGCGAGCGTCGCCCCCACGCGCCGCCTGGCCCAACCCTTGCTCAGCAGCTGTTTCAGCGACGATAAGACTCCGCCCGCCGGCGCAATATCAGCCGTCCACGTGTCGAAATCCCCGGCTATTGATGAGCTGTCCATCTTCTTCGAGAATGTTCTAATCGTCCGTACGAACTCCTCCTTCCCCCGGACGAACAGCCACCGCGGCGACTCGTGGACGCAGAAGTAAACCGCCGGCGCGTAGATCAGGCACGGGACGCACGTGACCAGGTACATTAATCTCCATGAATGGTCGCGGAGGAGGAAGACGATGACGGGAAGAGACAGGAAACCTAGGGTGAAGCAGAGGAATCCTAATATTCCGACCTTGTCGCGCCACCGCTTGGCGGTGGTTTCGTAGGAGAGGACGAGCGCGCAGCTGCCGATGGCGGCGCGTCCGAAGCCGCTGAGGAATCGCAAGGCGGAGTAGGTCCATATGTTGGTGGAGAGCGGCGTTAGAGCAGCCGGAAATGACATAATCAGACAGCATTGACCAGCAAGTTCTTCCGGCCCAGACAGGAATCCGCCATTGCAGCCAGGATAAAACCTGTACGAAGTATACGTGTATAGTCATGGTAATTAAATAATACTAATAAAATTGAATTTCTATAAATTGTTTTATGGCTTTACCATATTAATAATCAATTAAAATCAATACACACTCCTTTTAATAATGTTCTAAAAATTTTGTAATTTTTTTGCTTATTATTTACACATATTAAAATTGATTTATTTTTTTCGTTTTTATTATTTTAAAAAATACATTTTTATAAAATCAGCCAAAACAAATGATGTGTTCACCTAAGTCTAGATAAAATAAGTCATGTATACCCAATTCACATACAATGATTCAATCAACAAAACACCATCAATAATTTCACAATTTTTTATAATTAACAAGTATATATATATATACTAAATAAATAACTCATAAATTAAAGATAAATTGTTGAAAAAAATCAAAGTTATGGGACATATAAAACCATGTAAAATGTAATCTAAGCAAAATAAAATAAAAAATATTCGATAGTACTATATACATTAATGTATTTTTTAAAAAATGTTTTTAGTATATTTTAATTCTTGTTATTATTATTATTACTACTACTACGAACCTCCGAGAAGACAACCGGCTAAGAAGGATGAAGCCGGGAGTCCCCGAATAATAGGATTAGCGCATTGCAGAGACCACTCGGACAACCGTGTTGTGGCGGCTGAGTAGTCCCACGACCAAGAACCTATGGGGAGTCGGCATATGTTGCTGGTGTTATTACACGACATTGTCTTATTATTAACATTGCAATGCCATTTGGGTTGTGCATCGGTAAAGATAGTGATAAAAGCTTGTTGTGAGTCGAAGAATCACGCCAACGATAGAATAGCCGCTTGGAAAAATTGGCACTACCCAAAATCTCCGATCAAATTATCAATAGCCTTGTCGAGGGAGCGGCACTCCGCCGGCGATGGCGCCTCCGGTGAGGATTTTGTGCCAATTTTGGACATTCCTAAGTGAATTAGATAGATTTTGATTTTGATTTATATAATTATATATGATAAGCACCTTGATTTATAGAATTATTTTTGAGTGGAAGAACAATTAATGCATGTTTAATTGTACGTGGGCTTTTATATTATATATATATATATTAGTATATATATTTTTGAAAAAAAAAAAAAACTATTACTTCTTTAAAATTCGAAGTCTTTAAACTATTACTATTTGATTTTTACGTGATTTAATTTTATATTAAAAATATTTTTATATTTGAATAATTTACTTCGCAAATATCATTGTATTTCTATTATAAAATATTAATAAATATATTTCTGTTTTTTTCTCTTCATCTGTACTGTATAGTGATATAATGATTAATATTTAAAAATTAACATATAAAAAATCAAGATAATCTTTTTGCAAGACGGAGGGAGTCTTAAAATTTTAAATTGAAATATTATGTGATTCAATATTATGTTTAAATTAAAACATGTACGGGGAATTTTATTCATTGTTATATTTTATAGCATGAGTGTATTTGGTATTAATACTTACGTGGAAAATAATTGCTTTGATTATGATATTTTAGCACTAAATCATTCAAGTAATTTCATTAGCACTTGATTATCATTTCAGACCATATATATATATATATATATATATATTTTCATTTTTATTTAATTTTGATTTGAAATTAAAGGTCAGCTCATTGTTACATACTAGAATTAATGATTAATTTGAGGAAAAAGTCTAATAAAACATATCCATAGATATTTAAATAACTAAATATATTTACATTTTACACTACATTTGGTACGTGGGGTTTAAATGTGATAATATATTTTAATAATAAAGTATGAGATTAATATTAAGTTACATCAATTAACTTTATTTCATTACAAAAATGACATTCACTTTTGGATTTTGTGGCAGTGTCAAATTTGTTTATTGGACATTTATTCTAATTTTAATATAGTAAATTTAATTCCATTGCATACTAAATGGTAAAAAGTGAATCCTTTTATAATGAGATTTAGCAACACCTTAAAAGTAAAATATTCATATAAAAAAATTACGGGAGAATTAATATAATAGTAGAAATAATGATTTAATATAATTAACCAATTTAATCCCAAATTACTATTAATCACAATATTACAAGATTCTTTTTTATTTTTTTTACGTAATACTTACAAAAGCAATTACAATCAATATAAATTATTTCTTTAAAAAAAAAAAAAAAAACCTAACATTTAAGTGATCACATTATATGGTTGTAAAAATAATATGTCAAAAAATAATAATAACTAAGTATATATGTATATATATATATATATATTAGTGACATAATGATTAAATACAGTATTCATGTTCCTATTCATATTATATTTAAATAAAATTTCATGTGTTATATATATTATAATCTCTCCATCCATTTTCTAATGTCCTATTTAAAATTTATATTTAAGCATTTATAATTTTTTATAAAATGACAAATTTACCCTTAATAATATGTATAGAAAATAAAAACTAAATAAAGTAAGAGTAAAAAAGTAAATTTCGTGTAAAAAAATAAATAAAAAAACAATAATTATTGAACATTCCAAATAAAAAAATAGAACATTTCAAATAATTGTTGAACATTCCAAATAAAACGTAAAAAAATATAACTAATCTCTATTTTTTGGCATACATTTTGCTCAATTATATATCTAATTAATTGCAAATGATTAGAATGTGTTTGGGATATTTTTAAAAAATTAATTTATATATAGTCATTAGAATATTTTTATCAAAATATATTATTTTCTAAAGATATCACTTAAAAAACAAGCATTTAAATAAAATGTTTGATTAGTGACGTTATTGAACTCTTATTTTATTTTGAAATTAAATAATAATTGAATATGATATTTTATATATATATACATATATTGTTATACTTTTATAAAAAAAATTAAGAATCAATAAATAAAATAATTGGATTCAAATTGAATCTTCAATCCACCTATTTATAATCACTTTCTTATAAAAATTTTATAATATTTTTTCATATGTAACGCAGTAAAATGTATTCTTCTAAATAGTAATTAATTTGTTATGCATGGATATAAAATTATATAGTATAAAATAATTTTTTTTTAAATGTTAATGTTTGATTACTTTAATTTGAAAAAATCACTTTCTTTTTTATATAATGGAACATAAAACTAATAACATTTAGGGCCAATCTAAATGGTTATACCCATTTAGGCCGACCCAATACCTATATTTATGGTGTGTTTGTTTGGTGTGTTTGTTTGAAAGTTCAAATTTTGAACGAAATTTAAATAATAAAAAATAATTAATTATATAATATAATATAAATAAGTATGATATAATATTTTAAATATAAAATTAATTTTTAATATAATATAAAAAATAAAAAATAGGTGTTTAATTTAATATTTTTTTTAAAAAAAAAATAAAACAGTAGATTAAAAATTCAATCACCCAAACAAACATGCTTGTTTCAGAAATTTCTCAAAAAATACATATTGGGTGTGTTTGTTTCGGAGATTGGATTGAATTTACACTATTTATCCAATTTTTTTCCCCAAAAAAATCAAATCAAACAATTATTTTTAATTTTTTATATTATACTAAAAATTAATTTTACATTCAAAATATCACATCAACACCTATTTATATCATATCATACCACTATTCAAATTCAAAATTTTTACTATTCAAATCCCAACTCAAAATCCAATCCCTCGAACAAACACACCCTACGTATAATTTTTTCACCTCAAAAATATAAAATCAAAATCTAGCTTCTTATTTTTTCTGATTTTAGCCTCCAAACAAAAATACAAACCCCCCCCAAACAAACGCACCCAATTACTGAAAATTCTACAAATTTCCTAATAAAACAATATGTTTTAAATCAAAATCATAGATTCCATATCTTTAAATAATTTTGAAGTATTTTTACTGGAGCGTTTCCTAAAACAATTTCCTAAAACATATTCAAGCTTAAACATGGCTCGAGAGCAAGGTCGGGATGGGGCAGGAGCCCTCGGAAAAGTGTCAAACACATCTATACAGAATCCATTATATAACAGATTATGATCTACTCATATCCATCAATGGTTTGTTTGGTTGTGAAAAGATTCCCGATGAAAAATTCGCTCACTTTAATATTAAAAAACCATAAACATGAGTGAAAAACACCAAACTAGTGATGAATAAAAAATATCGGCTCATCTGAATGCACCAGCCTCATTAGAGTGAGGCAAGTGCCAGAATCTCAGAGCCGAATGAATCCATATTGGCAACGTACAGCGCTAAAAACACCATCAAATCTTAGGTGCATCAGTGACTCTAATTTGTTGCCTTAGTAATTGTGCTTCTTTAAAAGATACTAAAATGAACAAAATTAAAAATCGAATAATTGAGAGGCTCAGAGAGCAATGATTTATTTAACATCAACAAGCTTGAAACAGAGGCTTTCATCGTTTGATGGTAAAAATTGGACATCATTGCCTCTTCTGTAGACAAAATCACGATTACAGAAATCAACTTCTGCCAATAGAAAAACCAAAGAAAAAAAAAAAGGAAAAAGGAAATCGATAACAACGATAATAATCGACCGGATCCGGACGGAGAAAAACGACCTCAGAAGGCAGAGAACGATTCACATCAAAGACATCTGCAAGAGAAACCTCAGATGGTACGGACAATTCTCAAAACATCACTGGCCTTCAAAACACAACCATTAAATCGAATAGCAAAATCCATCGCCTGTGTGCTATGCTATTCAGGCGGCCGCAAGATAACAAATAAATTCCACAGTACCTTCGCAGTTTACAAGTGTATATATAGATGAGGGAAGGAAACCCTAATTTGAGATGTATTGAAATTACGAGAATGCCCTCAAACTTTTCCATTGCATGACTGTTTCCGCCGCTGCCTTCCCGCATGTACAGCTTTGTGTGCAGTGTTTTTAAGAAATCGGCCGCTTTTTCTTTTCTATTTTTAAAATGTAAATTATTAATATTGTTTTTATAAAATAATATTTTATATTAAATTATTATTTTTTTAATAAATATATTATATATATTATTTAAAAATATCTATACAATATTTATTGAGAATCGTTTCCAAATTATCTATTTCTAACGTTTAGATATGCAATATTTTAAAAATTAACTTCTTCTGTTTTTTTTTTTAAATTAACCATTTTTAAAATAATCAATCAAATATTTACATTATTTAGTTTTTTTTCAAACAATTAAGGGTTTGTTTGTTTGGGGTTTAGATTTTGAGTTGAGATTTGAATAGTAAAAATTTTGAATTTGAATAGTTGTATGATGTGATATAAATAGGTGTTGATGTGATGTTTTGAATGTAAAATTCATTTTTAGTATAATATAAAAAAATGAAAAATAGGTGTTTGATTTGATATTTTTGGGAGAAAAAAATTGGATGAATAGTATAAATCCAATCCAATCCCCCAAACAAACACACCCTAAAGGATATTCAATAAGTAAAAGTTATTATAACTTTCCAAAAGTTATTTTTGTTCTATTCAATATTATAATTATTATTTTTGGTTCCGTTCAATTTTTTTTTTTTTATCAATTTTAGTCTAAGTCAAATAAAAATTTATCCATGGTTAACTGGAATTAAACACGGCCGTATTGGCTTGAACACGACTGTATTAAATGACTCAAAAGGTAACTAGCTGTCCCAGGCCGTGTTGGATCAACACATACGTGTTTCAGTCGATGTTCTCAACACAGCTATATTCTAGTCATGTTCCTGCCCATATTCCTAACAGAAACCATGTTTTAGGTTATGTTCACAACTATATTTCCAATATAATCATATTATAAGTTATGTTTATTATTATTTTCACTTATTGGTTAAAATTATTTTTTATATATATAATTCATAAAATAGGAGTATTTTTTATAATTATTTTATAATATAAAAAATAATTGCAAAAAAAATATAAAAATAATAATATATTAATATATATATTTTTATAATAATCATTATATATATATATATATTTTTAAAGATTTATAGTAAAAAATTTAAAGTATTTTATTCAAAATATCAAAATAAAAATATTAAATAAGACCAAGATATATATTCAGTCCCAGTCAACCATCTTGGACTAAAATGGATAAATTTTCATGTAAAACCAAAATTGATAATTTTTTTTTAGTGAAACCAAAATTGATAATTATAATATTAAATAAGACCAAAGATTTTTTCTCTTGATATAAATATATTTGTAATAAATATTTTTAAATATAAAATTAAAATTTCATATTATATAATAAATAAAAAATAATATTTAATTTAATATTTTTTATTTTTATGTTTTAAAAATAATGAAACCTACTTAAAATTTTTGGGAGTAAAAACATTTGTTTTTGGATCAATGCATATCAGAATAATGTGGATGATATAAAAATATTAAGTGTTTGTTTTGTAAATGATTTGAAAAATTAAATTTTAAAATAAAATATAAATAATTATATAAATAATATAAAAAAATTACAATAATATATTAATTTTTTTAAAAAAATATATTTTTATTTCAGGAAATAACACATCAAATATCAAATATTTTACTTTTTTTTAATCTATTTACACAATATACATATAAAATACTTCATCCGTCTATATAATAAGTATATATTTATTTTTGGCGCGAAATTTAAAAAATAATAGCGTAAAAGTAATGCACTGATATTTTTTTTTACTTTTTGATATAAAAGTAATGATGCGATGTAAAGTAAATGTATTTATAAAAAGCAAATTGAATATTTAATAAAATTATTACTTTGTAATTAAACGTCCCAAAATAAAAATATATATACTATCATTTGTAACTAGATGGAAAAAATATTAATTTACCTTCAAAAATTAAATAAAATATTTATATTAATGTAATATATTTTAATACAATATGTTATGGAAATTCGTGCTATTATGTTTACTTGTAAAATTTTATTAATTATTTTACTATTTTATTTTTTTTCTCCAAAATGTAAAAAAATATTTAATTTTTATTTATTTTATTACAATAAATTATAATTTTATATTTGAAATATCAAAGTAATACATATTTATATATCAAATAAGTATTTTAATTTAAAATTTTATTATTAAAATTAAAATTAAAATTCAAAATCAAATCGGTAAAGAGAGCCACTGATGAATAAATTAAAACTCCGTACGATAGGCCGGGGTTTATATATATATATATAGTTTTGATGGATAATTAAACTAGCAAAAAAAAACCATTTTTCTATTTTTTTTTTGGTTTTTACATCTGATATTCGGCCCTAAAGAAATTCTAGAAGCCATCCCATCCACCGAAAGAAAGAAGAAGCGTGGAAAAAGCGCAAAGGGGAGAGCTGGGGCGGCTCACGCTCGGGATATCAACGCTTAATCTACACCGTAGCTCCTCTTCCCCGTAATTCTGTCCAGGACTTGGTGGGTTGGGGTCAATTATCCACAATAAGGCCTCTCTATTCGCTTCTCGATATGGTGGGTGCTGGTGTTTTCAATTCCTGTATTTTGGCTATTCAATTCGCCGTTTTTTATTAATTGAAGTTATTTTTGATAAGTACCGAGGAAAAGAATCTAAATTGCGGTGGTACGAGGAATTGATTTTTTGTGAGGTGTTGTTTGCATGACAGAACAAGTTGAGCAGAGGACAGCGGGAAAAACTGCAGCAGTTCATGACAATTACTGGAGCAAGGTACCTTAAATACTGAATCCTGTGTAGATGCTTCAGCTCTTGTTCGACTGTTGTCAAATAGTGAGGATTCCGTGTTGTGGATCTTGTGCTTTCTATTTTATTATTTTAGAAAATCTGGGAAATAGATGTAGGGTTTGCTTGTTTTTTGATTTTGGATGTGAGTTGCGGCAGGATTGTGTGTTAACATCTAAATTTCCACAATATGATGTGATTAATTTTGGTTATTGTGTATTGTTTCAATTTATGACCAGTTACTTAATCTATTATACCTAATGAGGATATGACACTTTATACCATTCGTCTCATGTTTCCTGGCTTACTCAATTACTACTTGTGCTAAATCCTACTGCAAGATCTTCTCAGTAGCGTTTTACTTGTTTTTGATTAAAGTTATGAGATATTCTAGAGTTTTGTTATGCTTATTGATAGCTTAAATAAAATTTGATGTTTAATGCGATGATTTCTGGCAGTCTTCGAGTTGTTGCATTATTATTAGTGCTTGAGCAATCTCTCTGTTATATATGAAAGAATTTTTGCATGGCGATCTGTTTAATTGGCTTTCTGCTTCCTATGATATAGTGAAAAAGTTGCAGTCCAGGCTCTAAAGTCTAGTGATTGGCAATTTGAAGGAGCATTTGATATATTTTATAGTCATCCCCATGTGAAGTCGGTTGCTGATACAAGGCATTTGGAGGAGCTTTATAATAGATACAAAGGTAAAATCTCTTGGCTTTAGTTTCGTTAGATATGCTGAAGAATGCACTTTCTTAATTAACCATATGCAAACACATACACATCTTTGATTTCAATTTATCTTAATCGGAATGCATGATAACAATGCATTTAGCGTTTGTTCTTGGGCCTGTGCTATCAAGATATGGGCCGTTAGGTCTGGTCATGTTTAGACGAGGCTAGATTATATATTAACTATTATTGGATTCATGATTCTTTCCATTTCTTTCATGTACAATGTTTTCTTTGGAGTTTGACCTTTGAAGTAGTTGTAGGGTTGTATATCTTTTCTTTTCCCTTTTTCAAGATTTAACTATTTGATGCTCTGTATTTGGTTTTGTAAATATTTTCAATAAATAGTGCGTGACAATATATTCTCTTTAAGCGCACGGGGTAATCACAGTATCTCCAATACCTACTAGGGTTCGTGTCAAACCCAGAGAATTGAGCTTCTTGTGCACTTTTAACTAGTTTGTAACAAGATATCAACGATTGAGAATTGAAATGTGGATTCTTGATTGTCACAATTGCTATAGTAAAGAAGGTAAAAACAGATTTCAATGAGTAATCGCTAGTTTGAAATGGATAGTGTACTTGTTTTTAAAGCAAAGAATGAAGTATGATGAATGGAAAACTTAGGTGGAAAGCATAAGTAGGTGAAAATATATAATGTTAACAAGCCACCCAATATGTCTTTCCTTTGCTGCTGCAACATAGAATTAAGATTTATTTGACTAGGTTCAAACTAGTTTTCACTGTTGCAGATTTGTTATTAGCTGCAATTCCAATATAGGTTTTCCTTTCCAGAAATATACTCAATTCAACTATGAAGCCAACTGATGTTTCTCTAGCTAGTCAATTGATAACTAGGGTTTTCTTCAATCTAACTGTCATATTTACTTAAAATTGAATTGTGAGTTCTGTGAGAGATTAGCTGTATATTAACGGCGTGAAGAGATATTTTGCTGTCCTTTGTTTTTGGTGGTGGGGAAGAAATGTTGAACTTATCCCAAAAATATTAACACTTGGATCAAAGGAGGTGAATAGTTATTTTTTCGTTCTCTTATGTTGTTCTCTTTGGCATTAGAAATTTAGGCTGTACACAGAGAAAGCAACCCATGGTTGTTTGTGACTTGTCATGTTTCATTGTTTATGTTCTTGCCTTTACAATGTCGAGTCTTACTACACGATGTTGTATTTTTCAGATCCCTATGCTGATATGATCTTGGCTGATGGAATCACTCTTCTGTGCAATGACCTTCAGGTTGATTTAGCAATTCCACTCACGTGGATAACTGTAATTTGAGTTATGATAAAAAAAAGGATCCCCAGTAAGAGTACAACTCTTCTATTTCATAACATGAAATATTTTGGATCATATCTTAATATCTACCCTAATATTCCTGCTTCCTTTGACTTATCAACGTGAATCTGATACTTATTTTCTTGTTATATATGGCAGGTTGATCCTCAAGATATTGTCACGGTATGCTACATATCACAGTATCACTTTATTCAGTTTCACTTAATTTCTTGTTACATGGAATTGTCAAGCATACCATGTTTTTGTTGGTTACTGATGACTCCTTTTGGTTTTACGTTGTTTTGTGTTAGGGTGTGTTTGTTTGGGGGTTTGGATTTTGAGTTGGGATTTGAATAGTAAAAATTTTGAATTTGAATAGTTGTATGATGTGATATAAATAGGGTTTGATGTGATGTTTTGAATGTAAAATTGATTTTTAGTATAATATAAAAAATGAAAAATAGGTGTTTGATTTGATGTTTTTGGGGGGAAAAAATTGGATGAATAGTGGAAATCCACCAAAATCCTTCAAACAAACACACCCTTAATGATTCATATTAAGCTTAAATTTGATTTCTTATGTATATTGCTTAATGCAGCCCATATCCTTGGATCCAGTTTAAAACAATCCAGCTTGCATTGTTTTAAATTGTGCCTCAATAATTGGTTCTTAAAGTATATGAAATATTCCCTGATTTTGTGCTTCAAAACATGAGGCATGGAATGAGCTTGATTGGTGCTGTGTACATGACACCAAAAGTCTGAATTATAAAGTTTCTATGTAATATGCATATTTATGTAGTATGTACATGAATATTGCCTCTAATATTATTATATGTGTCCAAGCAACGGCTGCAGCAAATTTTTGACTGTTTTGTTTATAAG
Organism: Andrographis paniculata; assembly: GCF_009805555.1. Taxonomy (NCBI): domain Eukaryota; kingdom Viridiplantae; phylum Streptophyta; class Magnoliopsida; order Lamiales; family Acanthaceae; genus Andrographis; species Andrographis paniculata. The sequence continues at coordinate 6,674,235 of NW_026137587.1, forward strand.
GCGTCCAAACAACCATGATAGAAAGTTCTGTCCTCCCAAATATACTATTTGTTTACCTCTATGATATGTTTGCTATCATTTGAATTGTGATCTACATAGTAGTTCAGCTACATATGTTCAATGTGTTTTCTAATATTTGATATGCCAATCAGCACTAAGGGGTGTTCATTTAGCTTATTTATTGAGTTTTCACATTTTGAGTGGTTTTTTTTTTTTTTTTTTTTTTTTTTTTTTTCTTGACCCTTAACAATTCTGGGAATTGCTAAGGATATTTGTGTAGGGTCTATACATGTTTGCTTGTATTTTCCCCATCTGTCTTCAACCTTTCTTGTGTGCTTGTCTCTTAAACTTCTGAGTGTTCATTTGTTTTCATACCCTCTCCTATCTATGTTGGTGAAATAGATCTTGTTAAATATATTAAATAGTCTATATATAATGATTCTTATTTAATCCTGTCTTTATTAAGAATTCCACAAGGTTGATATGGTATATCTTGGATAAGCATTCATGACTTTGTCACGAAAAGACTATAGATAGCAATTCATATGAAGTATGTAACTTCTCCTGCATATGTGCTTCTTTGAAGCTGTACTGGCCAGTGTATTGTGTATTGTGCCCCTTATTGAAGCATAGCGCAAAACTATGACAACTAACCATTTAATCTACATCTGATATTTAAATAATGAAAAGCAGACAATAGAGTAGCACTTTAAGAGAAGAATGTAATGCTGCTTCAACTCAATTACTTATTTATTATTTACACTGTTTCAAACATACTGTGGTTTGAAGATCTAAAGCAACACTTCTCTAGTCCACTTTGTTTCTTTTTATAAACTAAATGATAAAAGGAACTAATCAGTTTTAAATTTGGTTCCATCTCAATGTTGATGTGTTGTGTACTGTAGTTGGTGATCTCTTGGCATATGAAGGCAGCTACCATGTGTGAATTCTCAAAGCAGGAGTTTATGGGAGGATTACAATCTCTTGGGTTAGTATATGAAAAATCGTTTCAATCCATCTTTTTTTTCCTATTACATCGACTATGCTGAAAAACTCTTTTTCTGATGTATTTTTGCAGCATCGATTCAATAGAAAAGTTCAGAGAAAGAATTCCGTTTTTGCGTTCAGAGCTGAAAGATGAACGTATGTCCTCAATTTTGTCATACCATCTTTGTTTTTTTTTTGGGGTGGGGGGTGGATTGATGGTTAATGAATTTGTGTGTTTCTAGTTTCTTAGTTTATGTATGAGTGAGAGAAGTCCTACCGGACTAATAAATCCTTCATATAGAACCCCCTGTTGTGCTGAATATTTTCAATTCACATATGAGAAGGGCTAATACTAAAACCTCATAAAATAATTTCACTGCTTGTGGCTTATGGTTTTAACATTTCATGTGCAGATAAGTTCGGAGAGATCTATAACTTTGCATTTAGCTGGGCAAAAGAGAAGGTAACACTCAATTGGACGAATGTTCTTTTAACTAAAATTGAATCTAAACTGTTTGTGCTATTATTTCAATAAAGCGGTGTTACCAACGAATGTATCTTATAATATTGTTCTGATATCCAGGGTCAGAAGTCTTTGGCACTGGATACTGCTATCGGCATGTGGCAATTACTGTTTGCAGAAAAGCAATGGTCATTAGTCGATCATTGGTGCCAGTTCTTGCAGGTAGAATAAATGAATCTATCGTGAGTTTTTATACTAGTCCATAAAAATGTAATTGCATAGTCTGGTCAAATTATTGAATTGTTTGGTTTGCCAAATAGTATGCATCTTACTGATTTGAGATTTCATTTAGATAGAAATTTTGGAAATAATAAAAATTAGTGTGTATTTGATTCGATATTTTGTGAGAAAAAATTATTTGATGTGATATTTTGAAAAGAGAACTCATGATTATTTGTGATTTCAATTCTGAATTGAGCAGTGTAATAGTTTAGATTTATTATTATTGAAAAACTTCAAAGGTTTTATTTCTCACTCTTTTGTTACACATGTTTATATTAACACATTCATGGTTCAGGCACGGCACAACAAGGCAATCTCCCGGGATACCTGGTCCCAGCTGCTCGAGTTCGCCAGGGTAAAAATTATTTACAGTTTGTCAATATTTGAAATCCAGTTCATTCCACGATTGACATTGTGAATTTAACTATGTTTACATACAGTCAGTTGATCCTGCATTATCGAACTACGACCCGGACGGTGCTTGGCCATATCTGATCGATGAATTCGTCGACTATTTGGCTGAAAATGGCATAGTTCAGAAAGTCAAGTCTAGCGAATGGAACTACAACCTCTGACCCTATTTATGGAAAAGCTCTGTAACCACTTCCTTCCGGCTTCTTCCTCCTTCCGACGACAACCATTATATTTATGAAAACATTTGTTGTTTAAAAGAAAAGAAGAAAAGAAAGAAAAAGACAACCAAATTCGTGTGCAAAAAATGTTGTGGGAGTTTGTGTAAAAGCAGCAGTTTGCTACCCATTGGTCCATTAAGAACAAATTCATTTCTTGTTGTGATGAATTTAGGATTCTAAGTTGGTTTTTATGCAACAAAATTATTTATCCTTATTTCAATTGTTTTAAGGCTATTATTATTATTATTTTTAACGTTATTGATTTACCTCAAATAATTTGAAGGGATTCCATTAAATGGAATTAATTCTTTTGACATATATGAGCTGATTTTTCCTCTATACATTTTTCCTTTGGCCTATTCCATTGCCACCAGGGGAGAGGGTGTCGACGCTGCCGACATAGCTGCTATGATAGGCGGCGCAATCTGCTGCGCAAATGCAGTTGAGGCGGTTGCAGCGACCGGTTAGGAAACCTTCGGATTGGCAGATGGTGGCGCAGTTTCTTCCGCGGATCATACATAGCCCTCGGAACAGTCTACTTTTCGCGTAACATAGTGTTGCTTCGGATTGCTTCACTGTGCCTGTCTTGCAAAAACAATATTGCTGTTAATTACTTCAAGAAAATCTCTCCCTCGAGATATATATATATATATATATATGTATGTATGGACACAATGCTTACATGAAAGAAGAAGAAGAAGAAGTAGAAGTGAGAAATCAAGAAGTTTAGAACCCATTTTGTTGTACGAAATTTATCAGTTCATGTGTTTTGATTTCATGAAATGGAATATCTCTGTGTTGCCAATATATATAAGACTAGAAATTTATGAAAACTTAATTTTTTTAAATTTCAAATGACTTTAGAAAACTTCAAACCCAATGCCATTGACAAATGCATAAAATCGACCTAGGATTGTGGCATTTTACTTTTATTTATTTATCATTATTTTATTTTTATAAATATGATATGATTTAATCTGTAAGAATCATAAAAGTTTCTTGATGTATCCAAAAGCGATCCTACAAGATAAGTCCCAACTTCTAACTTCTAACAAGAAGAAGACTACTTTTAACATTTTTTTTTTTTTTTTTACAATGCAATTTCACTGTTTACTATAAAAAAAAATATACATATTTACAATACAAAACATTACATCTAATTAATATTTACAAAAATCAAACACAAACACAAAATAAAAAATAAATTAATAACAACAATTAAAACAAAAGCAAATATTGCCACTACTTGCTTATATAAAGTCATATTAATTAATTTATTTTTATTCTTTAAAAAATTATATGAAGTTTTATGTTGAATTTATCATGGATTATAAGTTTAATGTTTACACTAAATTTGGCTTGTTTTTTCAAATGAAAATGTTATTGAATGTTTCGATGGAACACTATTACAACATTATAGGAAAAATCATAAATTTAAATGATTTTAAATATTACAAGAACGGAAATTCTCACTCGATCGTTATAAATTAAGAAGGAATATAATTCTAATAATAAACTTATTATTATATTTAATTTGACATAATATTCTTAAATTTTTCTACATAATCCGTATAATATCAATTTACAATATATATTTCACTAGGTTTTAACCTCACCACCGCCGCATTTTATCTCTATCATCACTGTCATCATAACTCTCATCGTTGTAAATACATTTGTACATTACGTCTTTGCATGTTCCAGTCGAGAAGCCAAGAAACTTGCAAAAAAGCTTCCAATATCTATCTTCATTGAAGCATATGTAAAACAAATATTGCGCCGTCAAAGCAACTACGACTCTCATTATCACCATCTTCTCTGCACAACGACAATCAATCAATAGTTATTTCAACTTCATCGATTATTGCATCAAACACTTGTAAAACAAATACAACAAGAATCAATTATAGCAAGATCATGGTTATTCACTTTGATTTTTTTTTTTTTATTATTAATTTTTAGTTTTGTATTTGAATGTTAAATTTAAATATTATCTTGATTTCATAATTTTCTAAATAAATAAAATATTTTTTAATTGATAATTATGAGAGCTAAAAATTTTAAAAGATCAAAATGAACACATATGATGAATGATAAAAACTAGAATTGTTGGATGGTTGTTTAAAGGTGGCGTATTTGTCTACAGAAATTTTTGTCGAGCGGATGTTTTTTTCTAAATTTATATAGATAAACAATACATTAGTGTTTATTTTCACCTCGAATTAAATTTGAAGATTTGTTTTTAATTTAATCAATATTTAATGATATTTTATAAAAGAAGAAATTGTAAAATTTAAATAGTAAAAAAATGAATAACAACTCATTACAAACATAACATAGTAACTATTCTTCAGAAATTTTAAATTGCAAATTCCTATATATATATATATAATAAGAAACATAATATGAAGACTTACGGGTCACAAAAAGCACCAAAATAAAAAATAATGAAAAATTTAGAAATTTGGAGACCATGAATTTCATATGAATATGAAAGTTATAGTGATGAATGATAAGTTTCAGCACTTCAGATTCTTCATTTTCCTATCTATCTTTTATATCCAAATTATATTATTATATAATATTATATATACTAGTGTAATATTTTTATTAAATATAGACATATTATGTAATATTTTACGCGATGCTATATTATTTTACTACTATAGAATGTTATACTCTCTCCGTCTACACAATAAGTATATATTTACTTTTGACGTGTAATTTAAGAAATAATAGTATTTTAATTATAGTGGATAGGTAAAAGTAGTGTAATGATATTTTTGCATTTATTTTTTGGTATAAAAGTAATGATGTGATGTAAAGTAAGGGTATTTGTGGAAAAAAAAATGAAATATTTAATGAAATGATTACTTTATAATTGGACGTCTCAAAATAGAAATATGTATACTTTGTAGCCGGACGGAGAGAGTATTATAATAATAACTACTATAACAATCTGTTCTTTTTTTTTATTTTTTTATTTTTTTGGAGTTACATTTTAACAATTGAGTTAGAAGTTAAAAAAAAATTAGTAAAAAAAGTTTTGAACAGTTTCCTATTCATTCAACACAATTTTCAATAAAAAATATAGTAATATTATTTTTTGTATCAAAATATTACATCAAAATACTATTTAAACAAAAACTCAAATTACCACTTTAATTCAAATCAATTTTAAATCACAACCAAACAAATAGTGGGTTTGAGTTTTAAGTTTGAATTCTGAATTAAAATAATTGTTTAATATGACATATAAATATACAGGGATAATAATATTTTGAATATATAATTAATTTTTAATATAATTTTAAAAATACAAAATAAGTATTTGATTTTAAAAAAAAATTACTTTTATGAATAATAAAAACATTATAGAAAACATACCAACTGTGTTTGTTTAATTTGTGTTTTAGTTTGAAATATATTTTATTTTATTTTATTGTAAGACATGAAAAATTGTGTCAATAATAAAAATAATAATATTTTATATTAAATTATTAATTTTTGTGAGAAAATAAAAATATATTATTTATATTATATGGATATATTTTGTCATGACGACGGTGCAATAACAACAATTCCGGAGCTTAATTAATTTGTGATTAATTTCAAGACTCGAGCCTAGTTTGCGATTCACATGTCATTTAAAAAAAAAAAGAAAAGAAAAAGCACACCTAAGCTGATGATTCTTGGCAACTGAGATTTTATGAGTATATATTGTAAATATTTATTTTTTGTATTTTTTAAAAATAAAAACTAGTGTGATTTCTCATAAAAAAATAATTCTTAACACTTAATATATTTTCTGTATTATTACTATAATTTTGTGTTTAATTTAAATATTTTTTTATATATTATATATATAAATATAAATTTTAATGATAATCCAATAGTTTGTTTTATAAAAGATTTGAAATCAAGAAATATAACAAAGAGTTATTATCAGACACAAGTCTTCACATTTTTCGATTTTTATTAATGTCCATTTTTAGAATGATCTTCATCTTCGGATCCTTCACCTCTTGCGCCATCTTTACCGGCTTTATGTCCACTCGGACAATTATAATGGCACTTGCAAAAGATGTGTTCGCATTGTCCCCACGGATATCCTTCGGATTTGCAACATTGATCGCATAATTGATGTCCGAAGCACTTGAATTTAGGATATGTGCTACTATTTGCCCGACAGTCGGCGCCTTTGGCCGATTTTGTCACAATTCCTTTTACATTACAAAGAAAAATGAATAATAAGAAAAAAAAAAAAAAAAAACATAGAAAAATGAATAATAAAAAACAGAAAGAATATATTTCGACCTTTTGAAATTACAGCAAATATGCGATGTTTCTCGAAATATAAAGAGTAATTTTCTTGTACCAATAAAATTAAGTCTTACCTAAAACCAAGAGTAGGAGAAGAAATAGAACAAGATCGAAGTGTTTTGAAGCCATCATAAAAACTATGTTGATTCACAATGTACACTTAGGGTGGCATTTACCTCATCTTTTATAGCTTATTGGTGATTTCTTTTTGGTTTCTTTTAGTTTTTTGAAATATAATTATTATTATATGTAATATTTTATATATAAAATGAGTGCTACATGTAATATTCTATAAAAATAAAAATTGAAAGAGTAAAACTTTGTTATTTTAACAGAAACTTCTAACATATTTTTTTTAAAAATTAATACATTACATACTTTTTATTTTTGTATTATCTACATAACTGTTCATATCTCACATAAGAAAAAATATTAAAACACAAAACAAACACACCCAAGATGAATAAATAATGTTCTAGAGTGAACTAACTTATATAAAATTACTACAATATTACATGTATGGTAGTATTACTTGATAATAATATGCAATATATTACATGCAGTGTAATAATAATAATAATTAATAATAATAATAAAATTAGCACTATGCATTTATTTTGTTTTTTTTCTATTAAAATATATTATTATTATTATTATTTTTTTTTATAAAATATTACATTTAAATTAATATTGAAATAAAAAAATTAAACAAAAAGCAAAATTAAACTTTAAAATTAGAATCTTGTTTTGATAGCTTGAAAGACTTTGCCATTATTTTATATTTATATTATGTATATATAACAAGACTATTCTTGTCATTTCTAATTATTTCAACAATATTATATGTACATATACAAATTTGGAAACTCCCTATTATTTATAAGGGTGAAGTACCACTCCACTTAATACAAATTAATTAATTTTAAGTTGAAATTCTGGATCATTTAACATAATATCAAAGCCATGGTGTTTGGGTATTGATCATGTTTGAATTTCAAGAACTACTCAAGTTAATACCAATTAATTTTAAGTTGAAATCCAAATCTTTTTTCTTAATAGTTACTAAACTCCATGCGTATCATACATTGTTAATTTTTATTATAATTTAATTAAATTCAAATTTACAAAAAGTTCGAGCGATATTATAGTTTAATTTCAATAAATGCAGATGAAGTGGTGAGATATCGATGCTTGAGGTTCAATATCAGATAAGCGCATATATGCTTGTGGTTAGTGTACATACAAATATAAATATATATATATATTGTAATATAAAAGAAACTCAATATTTGATATTTTTATTATTATTATTTTTTAAAAATATTTTTATATTATATATAATTTTAAAAATAAATAAAAATATTCTAATGGAATAACAGTGTGGCGGGGCAAGAATGGTTGTAGCCCCCTTCCCCCTTAATAGATCCGCCGCTGATGATTCAATAATTTGTATTATAAAGGATTTGAAATCAAGAAATATAATAAAGAGCTATCATCGGACACAAGTCCCTTCTTATTTCTCGATTTCTATTAATGACCATTCTTAGAACGATCTCCTTCTTCGGCTTCTCTACCTCTTGCGCCATCTCTACCGGCTTTATGTCTACTTGGACAGTTGTAATGGCACTTGCAAAAGATGTGTTCACATTTTCCCCACAGATACCCTTCAGATTTGCAACATTTATCGCATAATGGATCGACGAAGCATCTGAATGTAGGATATGTGCGACTATCTGCCTTACAGTCGGCGCCTTTGGCTGGTTTCGTCACAATTCCTTTTATGTTGCAAAAAGAATGAAAAAATTATATAAAAAAAATTGAACATACTTCAACCTTTTGAAATTACATCAAATGTGCGATGATTCTCGAAATATAAAGAATAATTTCTTGTAACAGTAAAATTAAGTCTTACCAAAAATCAAGAGTAAGAGAAAAAATAGCACAAGATCGAAGAGTTTTGAAGCCATAAAAAAAAACTATGTTGATCCACAAGGTACACTCAATAGGGTGGCATTTACCTTATCTTTTAATCTTTTATAGCTTATTGGTGTGTTCTTTTTGGGGTGTGTTTGTTTGGGGTTTGGATTTTGAGTTGAGATTTGAATAGTAAAAATTTTGAATTTGAATAGTTGTATGATGCGATATAAATAGGTGTTGACGTAATGTTTTGAATGTAAAATTGATTTTTAGTATAATATAAAAAATAAAAAATAGGTGTTTGATTTGATGTTTTTGGAGGAAAAAAATGGAATAAACAGTGGAAATCTAATCCAATCCTCCAAAAGAACCGCTATCCAAGGGTTAATTTTAGTATTTTTTTTTGAAATAAAATTACTATTAAATGTAATATTTTATATATAGAATGAGTGTTACATATGATATTCTATAAAAATAAAAATTAAAAGACTAAATGAATAAACAAAATTCTAAAGTGAACTAACTTGTAATATAAAATTACTACAATATTACATGTATAGTAAGTATTAAATAATAATAATATGCAATATTATTATATGCAATGTGTCTTTTTGTAATAACAATAAATAATAAATTTAGTACTATGCATTTATTTTGATTTTTTATTTATAAAAATATACTTTATCTTATCCGAAACAATAGTCTCATTTGAGTTTAACATGAAATTTAAAAATAATAATATTATATTGAAAGTATAAAGTAAATAGTAAAATATTAAAATATTATTGTAAGTGTATTTATATAAAAATAATAACATCGGTGTAATAATAATTATTAATGAAAAAATAGAAGTAATTTCATAGTGATATAATTATTTATGAAAATGAGACTATTGCTCTACAATACACAAAAAAAAAAATAATAAAAAATAAGACTATCGTTTTGAACGAAGGGAATATTATTATATTTTATAAAATATTAAATTCAAATTACTATTTAAATAAAAATTAAATAAAAAAATTAAACTTCAAAATAACACAGAATTTGGTCTTGATAGCTTGGAAAACTTTGCCGTTATTTTATACTATTACTTATATATTAATATTATGTACATATAAGATTTTTTTTTGTCATTTATTATTATTTCAACAATATTACGTGTATGATCAAATATTTTGAGTTTTATATTTTTGATAAAAAATATTTTGCATTAACTTTATGTTTGGTTCGTATTTTATATTTGTATATGATTTTTGTGATATTTGAATACTAGATTTTTAAAAAAAAAGCACAATGATTATATAGTAAAAAAATAAAATAAAAATAATAATAGAACAAAGTCAATATGTTTTAAACAATAGGACTGTATTATTTCTTTGGAGCTTTGCTTTCCAAATATACTATTCTAACACTGTATAAAAATCATTCTATGACATTTAAATGTGAAATCTTCAACTAATTTCTTGCGAACAAACTCTCAACCCATATAACAAAACGAAATCTTCTTCTTCTTTTTTTTTTTGGAACTCATTGCGATTAAAATTAAGAAAAGATCGACAAATACATTATGATAGATTCAAACAACTTATTTCTCATACGGCTCATAATGTATATATATATATATATCTTAATTATATAAGTTGGGGTCCTTCGATTCTTCATTGGGCATGGCCATCTTCTTGCAATCTATAATACAATAGCACTTCAAGTCTTTACACCACCCGGTTATCGCTTTCTTACCATGGCAAGAATAAATGCACGGAAGTTCTTTGCAAACTCCTTTAATATCATTATTTATTACGTCACACGTAGGTCCATAAGCTAACACAGGCACGGTCTCCCCTTCATAAAGAAAAAAAAAAGAAGAAGAATTAAAAACACATAAATTTACATTTTTTTTTTGTCGTAAAGAAAAAATATATATGCTTGATCGAGGACTTACAATAAACCAAGAGCAAGAGAAAAATTACGACGAGATTTGTAGCTGGTTTGAAGGCCATGTTGAAATAAAAACTATAGCTTTTAGGATATATTGACATCCAAATGATTTCTGGAACCCTTTATTTATAGCTTTTTTTTTTTTTTTTTTTGTGATTTTTTATTTTGAAGAAAATTTTTGAGAATTTAAATTTGCTTATATGGCATACCTACCATAATGAGAATTATTGCAAATTTAATATTAGGAAAGCTGGACAAGATGTTAATATTACACATCTGTCTTAAGGTGTGTTTCATGTGTGGGGTTGTTCCAGGGATTTTTACTCTTCTAACTAATTTTTTCTCAAAAAATTATTAAAAAAAAAGTATATATATTAATATTATATTAAAAATATCAAATCAATTTTTTTTTTTATATTATAAAAAATTTACATTCAAAATTTTATATCAATATCTATTTATATTTATATTATACCAAATAATTATTTCAATTCAAAAATTTATTATATTAAACCTCAAAATCTAACTCCAAAATCCATGAATAAACTGCAAGCCAACTTTATTGAAAGTTTGGTACAATAAAATTATTATAAAAAACTAAAAAAATTATACCTATTAAAAATAATTTCAATTCATTTATTTTAGTTTATAGTTACCTTTTATAAAATTATTGACTGATGACAGCTATTTAAAACGAAGCATTTCTAGAAAGATGATAATAATAATAATAAATTTGTTAAAAAATTATCAATTGATTCTTTCAATTGAATTTGTACACAAAAATTAATTTTATATTCAAAATAACATATTATTTTTTTATTTATACAATATTAAATAATGATTCAAATTTAAATTTTTAATACTTAAATCAAAACTCTCGGGCAATTAATAAGAAAAATCTTCGGTGAGGTAACATGTGAAAGTAATAATTTGAATTTGTGATGTTCACCCGAGCAATTAAAATCAATTTTGCAAGCATTTGAAGCTTATAAACCAAATATGGAGAGAAAAAAAATGGCATAAAAAAAATTAAGCAATATAAATATTATTTTATAGATAATAAAATTTTATATAATACAAATAAATAAAAAAATATAAATATTTATTTATAACTCATATAAATTAATTTTATAAATAAAGGAGGAGTTTTGAATGTATATAAATATATTTATTTATTGAATAGAGTTAGAAATGAACGATTTTGAATAGATTTTGATAGAATTCATAAGATGCAATATTTCGACAAAAAAAAAAAAAAAAATGGTGAAAAGCCAACCAAACACAATTAATTCAATTTCCTCTAGGATCGATGGTTACTAAACTCCGTGTGCGCGTATATCTTATTAATTATTACACCTTGTTAATGTTTATTATAATCTAAATTCAGATTTACAAAAAGTTTGAGCAATGTATTATAATAGTTTAATTTCAATAATTTACTTTGATGTTTTCTTTATGTTACAAGAAAATTGAAATTCGACATGTTTCGAATAATATCTATTACTCCATTTATTAATTATATTACACTGTTAACCCCTCGTGCCTGGATCTCTTAACTAAGTCATTTTTGTCGCTACTTTGGACAGTCGCTCTACTTTTACAAGGTTTGACGCAATAACATTGATTGTAATGTTTGCACGTTCCATTTACGTAACCTTTCGATTTGCAATCAGCATCACAAGCTGCCACACTCGAGCACCCTTTAAATGCGAGGTTGGGTACCTCAGCCTCACACGTAACTGCTTCTCCCGGCGTAGTCCCTGTCTCTTGATCGTCCGCGAGTTTAAAATAATAATAGCAATGAAAAATAAAAAATAAAAAATATTTAGTATATGTAAGACAAGGATAACTAACAAAAAATTTGAAACATATATGTTTAGTATATGTCAGATTACTATTTTGATTTACTACATTTGTCATTCAAATTTATTGTTATTTTAATTTCTTCTTTTTATTATCATCTAAATTTATTTTTATTTTCTTTTTAGTAAAAAAATATTATTTTATCTACTTTTTTTTTTTTTTTTTTTTACCCTCAAAAGATTTTTTTTTAATTTTTATTACTTTTCTTAAAACTAGTGTCTGGTTAAATGAGCATACTTTTGGATGACGGATGGAGTAATATTTCAGTCTATTGGGAAAAAATTCATAAATTGAAGGCACAAAAAACCTAATTTGATTGGTATTTGACACAACTCAAGTTTTACAGAAATCAAGCTCGAACATGAATTGGTATTTACATTTCTATTTCTATATATATATATATATATATTATGTGATATATATCTAATATATTCTTTTGCCAAAAAAATTGTAGTGAAAATTTTAGCTTAGCAACATCGAAGCATAGATCATTTTGGTTCAAACTTGACAATTCGACAAAAAAGAAAAAATGTATTACTACTATTTAAAGCTCACCAAAAATCAAGAGCGCGATGAGAAGCAAAAGGGCGCGATTTAGGAGTCGGGACACCATGAAAGCTATTTTGATAGTTCGTTTATAAAATGTAGGATGAAGTTTTTATGCCTTTCTTTTATAGATGAATTATAAGCATTTTCCAATATATTGATGATCCAAATGTTTATTATAATAATGTGATTACATATTTTGTTATAGTAATATAATTATCTTATTTAACAGATTAGCACAATTCAATCAATATTATTGTTACTATTAAATATAAGATCAATTATATATTAACAATTGATATGACATTTATTATTGTTTTAATTTAAATCCTAACTTAGTCTTTTGATATTTATATGTAAATATATATGGTTATTATAGCGTATGAGATATCGAACAATTTTTTTTATCCACGGTGCACTTAATTAAAAAAAAAAAAACCTAAAATGATAAAAGTTTTATTTTACGTTTTACTTTTAAGAGAACAAACAAAGACACTGTTAAATTTAGACAACTTATTTTTTATTAGACTCTTTAATTATTGTCCGAATACACGTCAATCTCAGATGCCGGGTCCTTTGCCCTTTCCACACGGCTTATAGCAATAGCACCGTGACTCTCTACATGTTCCAGAGACAAAATCACGATTAACTCCCCTACAAGCTTCAACACACTTATTTGAATTGTTGCCACATTTATCGTGAAAATTTGGATTTAGTTCCTCGCAAACGGATGCTTCAATGGGCATTGTCATCATCTCCGCTTCATATATAAGAAGATAGAAGAAAGCTAATAAGCGCTCGTAAGCAACATGTATATATATATATATTCACGAATTTATAACAAGACAATAGGTTTGTTTGTTATGTGAAATGGTCTGAAGAGATATTTTTTTTATACAAGGTATAAGGAATTGTCCGGATAATATAAAAATAATGAGTGTGTGTAATATATTATTTTTTTGAGACAAAACAAACAATTTATAATGTTTTGAAGTTACCTGAAATGAAAATCAAGAAAAAAATTAGGAAGACATGATTTGCCAGCTTCGATGCGACGAGTGCCATATTGATGTAGAAATTATATATACTATGTAGGATCTTGAAATTCGAATGGTTCTTAAGCCTATGCTATTTTTATGTGCCAAGCTTTCGAATATTATTAAGATTTATAATCATATTTATCAATAATATATTGCAGTATATATATAAGAGTGGCATCATAGGTTACTTGGAGAAAATAATGTTATTACCAAAATAAAACATCTAATAAGATCTTCATAATCTTGTGGAAGAACTCATATTCAGCCTGTTGAATTATATAATACTTATCATATATACTTCCTTTTTCTATTTTAAAAAATATTACTTCCTCTGTCCCACACACCGTGTCTGCTACACTATAGACACAGTATTTTAGGAAGGGTGTAATTAGTAGATAATTAAGAATGTATTAGTGAAAATAATTATCATATAATATAAATAATTATAAATTAAGATTATAACTAATTAGTTTAACTAAAATTAAAAAAAATAAAATTTAAAAATTTAAAATGAGATTAAAGTGTGTAATTATTTTAAAAAAAAAAAGTGACATGGTACGTGGGACGGACAGAAACGGCAACGTGGACATGGTATCTGGGACGGAGGAAGTAATATTTTAGAAATATTTGATAGTATTTAGTTATATAAAAATATTTATGCTCTTACTAAAAAGTAATGGTATGTATGTTATGTTTGTAAATAAATATAAAAATAAGAGTATTTGTAATTTGTGGTATAGTTATAGTTAGTAAAAAGGAATATATACAATTTTGAATTGTATAAATAAAAATAAAATATGTAAACTTCAAGGTGGACGGACGGAATATGTGATTTATCATTATTGTTGGAAAATGATTCTGTCCAAAATCCCATCGAATACCAAATAAAAGGCCAACTCCTCCTCGAGTGTACACGCAACGGTGTTATGAACCACACAACGAAAAAAAAAAAAAAAGATACAACATTAATCGCATGGTAAATTTGTAGTAATAACAATTTAATGAATTCGAATGCATGGAAAATAATAAGTGACATAAGATATCAACTAAACAATAATACCATTATATGTTCAATCTAGTTGAAAGTAAGGTCGTTTACGAGCTAGTTGATATCTTCGTTGGATCTCTGATTTCTCTTTCCGATAACACTTCCGGCGAGTATAGAAATTTGAATACTCTTCAAAATATGACAAATGAGAGACTAAATTGATTAAAAAAAAATTCAATTGAACCAATTTTTTTTTTTTTTTTTGTAATTATCACATCATATATATATATATATGCTTGATCATCCCGTTGTTCTTATAATTTGAGAAAGTCATATATGACCGATCAAGAAAAAAGAAACAGCCATAGCCGTTTCTATAATTATTAGTATTATTTAAAAACGATATTATTACAATCGAATCTTCACAAAGACATGATGTCTAAATATGTCGAATGCGCAGTAAAATTTCCCATCTATTGTCCTTAAGCAATCCCGTCTCCAAGCACTAAATTTTTTCCACTTCCACTACTATTCGTACAATGAAAGTAGCAAATGCAGTCGGACCGCTTACGCCCAATAGGTAAATACACACATTTCCCCCACTCGAAAGGCGGGCTCTTGCAAGATGCATCACATGACTCCAGGGAACACGGGTCCTGTTTGTAACTCGGGCTACGCCTCATGCATATAGGCACCATGGCGCGCGTTGTTATAATCTCTTTAGTATCATAGAAAAAATAATTTTACATCAAACTTTATGATATCTCAAAAATATTAAGTATTAATAGCGACTTTTGCAAACATTTAGGATATATTTTTCCAGCAAGATAAATACATGACAAAAATGATAATAAGGTATAGATAGGGATATATTTTTGCAATTTTTCCGGTAGAATGTTAATATATTGTCAAAACTTACCGTAAGCCAAGAGCAAGAGAAAAAATTGTATGAGTTTGAATGCCATGGGTTCGATGTGAAAAAATTATAGTTGCGAGATATAAAAGTTAGGGGACAATTATTTCAATCTCTTTCTGGTCTTTTATAGCCCAAGTATATAATTTATTTTGTAATATTTTGTGTTGTAATTTTACATTATTAGAAATGATATTGTGTCATGATAATATTGAGCCCTGTTTATACACACAATTTTTTCAAAATTTTGATAATATTTATCAAAACGAACCTTTTTATTTAAAAAATACTATCTTCGTCCCGCTGGGAAGTAAACACATAATTTTGCATCATTGTATTTAATATTAAAAATATCTTTATATTTGTATAGCTTATTCCAAAAATATGATTGTATTTGTATTATTATAAGAAACTAATAGATGTATTTTTATCATTTTCTCTTTTATTTGTACTACATTTTGATATAATAATTAATATTGAAAAAAAAAAAAACTGTATACTTTGTGGTTAGATGGAGGTAATATCATTTTAAATACATTTTTTATATACAAAATATTATATTCCATTATCATAATTTTTACTATTTTTTTTTAAAAAACTTATAAAACTCTTATACGATGTTTCAAAAAATGGAAAAAAAATAAATAATAAAATAAAAAAATATGTTTTTTTTTTTTTTTATAACATGAGAATTCGCAATCGGGTTTGAACCCATCATCTTATGGTCATAAGCCCAATCCTTACCCCACTAGACAATCCGTTATGTGACTGAGAAAATATGTTTTTGTTTGATTACAACCTTTTTGGGACACTACATATGGGTATAAATAGTAGGATTCCATGTTCAAATCATGTAAAACATTTTCCCAGTTAGGCCTATCATGCTATTAAAATTGATTAGAAAAAAAAAATGTAAAATTAAACCTTTATTTTTTAATTTATATTTATATCAAAATTGGAAAATGTTCAACAATTTCAACTTAAAACTTAACCCATAGGTTCATCTTAATTTGGTCAAAAATTAATTTTGGAAAATATAAATTTGATTTTAAATAAGATTAGAGATCCAGTGATTATATTGCAACAGTTAACATGACTCTAACAACAACAACAGTAATAATTAGTACTATTACCAATACTCATCAAATATTATTACAATCGACTCTCATAGCTCGATCGAAAATTATAACAAACATGGAAATGCATATTTCATGTATAGCTCGGATTGTTGTTCCAACCACTTAAACATTTCCACCTTCGATTATTTCATCTTTGCGGCCTATGTCACTGTTCTTTCCTACATTCTCAATTCTAACACTGCCTATAACATAGGCAGGTGGAAAACCCGCGACCGATCTTAGTGAAGACACATTGTCCGTATTCCCAAAAGTCTTGCGTGCAAGCCGCATCGCACTTTAATGGCACACATGTGTCGTCATGGTAAAACCGACTGTGCTTCGTGCACATATCCCTATTTACCTCAGCCGACATTGTCATCATCGTCATTTCCTCTGTGTAAGAAAAATTTGTCATCATCTTCTTGCGGACATCATTGATTATAAAGCTATATTAGTTATGTTTTTAACATTATTTTAGATCTATTCATCCAAAACATCTTTCCCTATTAAATTTTATTATTCAACACTTATTTTTTATTTAAAGATTATATAAAGATTAATTTTAATTTTTTCTTGAAATATTAATTTATTACATTTTTTTTTGTTACGGTCACAAAATAATTCAAAATATTAAAATACTTTCAAAATATATACATGTGAATGAGGAAATTTTTAAAAAAAATTCCCAAAAAGTAAAAAAGAGCTTACCACATAGTAAGACAAGGAGAAAAAATAAGACGAGATTTCGGAGTTTGAATGCCATTGAGAATAATGTTATATTGCTCGAAATTACAATTGTAAGAATACTGGACATGTGAGGTCTCTCTCCCCTACATTTTATAGTTGAATAGGTTTCTATTTTAGTGTAACTACATATTGTTGTATTATTCACTACAAGAAAAAATTATTTTTGTAACAAAATTTTTTTGTCTTTAAATCTATTTTTTTCGTTAGTAATGACGAAATTAGGAATGAAATTACGTTAGCTACGTGAACTTTAGTGACGAAATTCCGTTACAAATGTATTATTTTTTTTGTAATGATTGTTGTAAAACACTAAAAGATATTATTATTATTCTTGTAATATTGTAATATTACTGTGATATATGGTAGGGTTTGTTTGATTTTGATCTCAAATTAAAATTAATATTATTCAATATTTATAATTTTCAATGAATACATATTATTATATCTCATAGATCTAAATACAAAAATATATACATATATATATATATATATACTTAGGTTGTTTGTTTAGTGTTTTAGTTTGAGACGTTTTTTTTTTTTTTTTGTGTGAGGTATACAAAATTGAGTCGGTAATATAAAAAATAGAATAATATAATTTTATGTTGAATTATTAATTTTTTTTAGAGAATAATATAATATTATTATATATATTGGAAATTCGGCTCGGGAACATGATTATTTTTTTACTAGTTTTTTATTATGGTTTCAATTATAAAAAAAAATGTAATTATAAACTAAAAGAAATATTACATATATGTAATAATAAATCAATTCAATTAGTATAGAATATATCTTATTAAAAGTTGTACATGTGTATTATTTTATGACACTTAATATGAAATTAAACCAAAAATTTAATTAAAAGATATTTATAAAATATTATATCAAAATAATACTTAAATCAAAATTCAAATAAAAGATTCAAAGCTAAACACATGCAAACCAAACAAATGATACTGCTTTTAATGATTTGCTTTTGTGATTTCAAATAAAAATCAATATTATTTATTATATATAATTTTTTATAAAAATATATTATTTTTTCTAACAAAATATTAAAATACTATTTAAATAAAAACTTGATTTTAAATTTAAAATTCCTTTGCCATTCGAATAATTAATTTAGTTTATATTATATTATATAATATATATATATATATAAAGTCAATCAAATTATTTTAAACTTATTTTAGCATTTAAATTTTTAGATTTTTAGTTGTAAAGTTTGTAAAAATTATAATACTACCTCCGTCCACCGCCATCTATTAATTTACTTTTTGCATGATTATATTTACTTTATGCATTATTAATTATTATATCAAAACGTAGTACAATTTTTTTTTTTAAAAAAAAGATAAAAATAGTGTCTTCTAATACTAATATAATGACATTTGTACAAAAAATTATATAAATATAAGAATATTTTTAATGCTAAAAACAATTACGCAAAATGCAAATGAATGGATTGACGGTGAACGGAGGTAGTATTTTTTAATAAAAATTACTATAAACTATATAATACTTCCTCCTTCCACTCAAACATTTTTTTTTTGTTTGTCCAAACACAAATATTACATATATTTTTTAGTAAATGTAGACACAACAACATATTACAAATATTATTATCATTCAATCTATTTAATTTATTTAATTCGATCTATTGTTTGTCCAAACACAAATATTACATATATTTGATCTCGACATGATAAATTTAAATTCAGGTAAGATTTGATCCATCGACCAGGCCAACCTCACTCAACCAGGGCCCAATATAAATTGGAGGCAGTTGTAAATTTATATTATACGGAAATTTGCAAAAAATATCTTTAATATATATTTTATTATCATTTTTTGTTATGCATTTATCTCGTTGACAAAGTATATCTCACATGTTTGCAAAAATTGTTATTTATATTCTTTGACCGCACGTGGTGTGAATGTCAGCGCGACTAAATGACATAAATAGCGACTTTTGCAAATAGGATATATTTTGTCAACTAAATAAATACATGACAAAAGTAATAATAAGGTATACATGAGAGATATTTTTTGCAATTTTTTCCACATATATGTAACATATATATATAATATATTTAATATATTTGTAATTTAAAATGATATAGCTCGGTGATGGTCAAGGGTTCTGCTCCCTTGTATTACAAAATTTTATTATTATTCTAATACTATTTTTGCATTTAAAAATATTATAAATTTTTATTTATTTATATTATATTATAAATTAACAATACTATTTATATATATATATATATTTAAGGGCCTATTTTTGTTTTGCAGCCTAAGTGGTAATAATAATGGTCAACAATATTATAACAACAATAATAGTAAATGTATTATTACCGATCTAGTCAAATTTTATTACAATCAGCTCTCACTGATCGACAAAATCATTATTACAAACACGCAAACTCATAGTTCATGTGTAGTTTCAATTTTTGTTCCGACTACTTACACGCCCTATAACATTGGCAAGTGGGAAATCCGCGGCCATACAAAGTGACCTCGCATTTTCCTACATCGCAATTGTCTTGCTTGCAAGCTGCGTCGCATTTGTCGGGATTACATGGAATTACCCTATAAAGCCGGCTCCTCTCCGCACATGTCTTTTCTTTTACCTTGGCCGACATTGCTATCATTGTCGTTTCTGTAAAAGAAAAAATTATCATCATTTTCTTACGGATATCCATGATTGCAAGGCTCTTTTATTTTTATGTTTTTAACCTATTTTAAATATTCATTAAAAAAAAAAACCTAATTTTTTTTATATATAATCTATTTATTTTTTTATTAAAATATTATATCAAAATAATTATTATCCAAGGATGTATTATTATAAAAACAAATCAAAATGTCACACACTTTCTAATTATATTTGTGAAAAAAAAAAAAAAAACTTACCACAAAGCAAGATAAGGAAGAAAAATAAAATAAGATTTGATAGTTTGAGCGCCATAGATAATAATAATAATAATAATAATAATAATAATAATAATATCAAAATTACTATTGTAGGAATAGAATGTATAGGCATGTTCTTCTCCACTATCTTTTATAGTTGAAATGAAAAATATTTTGTTGTAATCTATTATTGTATTATTCTATATAACATTATAATAATATGATACTTTTTGTTATTACAAGGATATTGTTATCAATTCAATAAAATTCTTGTAATGCAATTGTAATATGAAAAAAGATAATATTGCATATATATGATGATTAAATCAATTTAATTAGGTATAAAAAGTATGTCTTTAAACCCCACTCCAACAATTGACATATTTTTATTTTTTTAAAATTTATTAAATCAAAATTTATTTAATAAATATAAATAAATTTAATTAATTACATAATATATAATATCATAAATCATGTAAGATTCACTTAAAACGCCTTTATTTATAAATAAATCTAAAAAGTGTTTTTTTTTTTTTATTTACTTGTATTATAAAAAAAATTATTCTCTACAAAATAACATCTATTTCATATATTTTTTTATTATGATATAATATTTAAAATATTTAAATACATATTCTAGTTTTATTATATATATTAAAGTTATTTTGAATTTATTAATATTATTAATTACATAAGAAATAATAAAATAGTATCATAATTCACTGTTATTAACTGATTAAACATCATTTTCTTAAATACTGTGTCACTACTCACTAATGAAATAGGTCAATTATATTGGTCCGGAGAAAGTATTATATATTAGCAAGTTTTTAAAAAATCAAAATCATAATCAAATTTTATATATCACAGTCAATTTTTTTTAAGGTGATTAAAAAGTGTAAGTCATAAGTCTAATAAGTTTAATATGATTTTTATTAAAATTTAAAAATATTTTGTAACTCTAATAATTTATTTAGTGTATACATATATTATATACTTATATTTATATATAAAGTCAGTCAAATTATTTTACAGTTAGATTGATAATACTATTTTAGGATTTTTTGAACATAAAATTTCTCAAATAAAAATTAAATATTGAATTTTAAATATACCATAAATTATACTGTCTTCGTCCTGCTCTCGTTTATTTTTTGCGTCATTGTATTTAACATTAAAAATATCCTTATATTTGTATAATTTTTTACACAAATGTGATTATAATAGTATTATAAAACACGAAGTATTTTTGTCATTTTCTCTTAATATGTACTACGTTTTAATATAATAATTAATATTTAAAATATTATTTCTTGTAATAATGATTCGGCCAAGAATTCTTATTTTCCTTTTCGAATGAGGCCATATGGAGCGCTCCGAATGATCGGTGAAGAGATTTTACAACAATACCTACATCAGATATTTTTGAAGAGATTGATTATATTGCATCTTTTTTTCGCTGAAATCTTTATATTGTTGATATTTATTATACAGAGTCAATACAATATATATCACATATTTATATTATTATTATTTTCTCCTAAAATATATAATATTTAATTAATTTTAGACATATACATATTTAAATGCCTACAATTATAACAACCGCAACAACAATAATAAATATCATTACCGATACTCATCAAATTTTATTAAAATCGGCTCTCATATCATAGCTCGAAAAAATTATTATTACAAACAAACAAACGCCTATTTCGTTCGGATTGTTGTTCCAATCACTCAACTTAACACGCCTTATAACATTGGCATTTAGGAATGTCGACTCCAATATTCAAACATTTTCCGTAATCGAATTTCTCTTTCTTACAAGCTGCGTCGCATGCGCTCGGAGCACATAGAAATCCCTTATACAGCCTACTATGCTCACTGCATGTCTTCCCAGACGCCGCCTCGGCAGCTGGCATTGTCATCATCGTCATTTTCTCTGTGAAAGAAAAAAAAAAAAAAAAAAAAAAAAAAATTGCATCATTTTCTTACATATATATTCCTAATTATGAGGCTTTGTTATATTAGAACTATGCATAAAACAAAAATAAAATCATAAAAATCTTCCAAATTTTATTTATGAATGCGAGAAAAAAAAAAGAGGGATTACCGCAAAGCAAGACAAGGAGAAAAAATAAGATGAAATTTGAGAGATTGAACGCCATGAAGAATAAAAATAATGGTATATCGAAATTATAGTTGTAAGAAGAATAGATACATGTTATGCCCTTCTCCCCTTATCTTTTATAGCTAAATTAATATTTATTTTATTACAATATATTCTTGTAATATTATTAGCATTGTAGTAATAAGATGCTTTTTTTTTGTTATTCCCGTTATCTTGTTGTAGTTTTAATAGAAAATTTGTACAATAATTGTAAGCTGAAAGAAATATTACATATATATATATAATAAATCAATTTAATAATTATAAAATACTCTCTGTCGTATAAAATGAGATTCGAATACAAGACCTAAGGTTGTAATCATGTTAAATAATTTGAATGATCGTCTCACTTAAAAGTTGACAGCCATTTACTTCATTTAACAAAAATCGTTAGTATTTTTTTAATAATTTTTTAAATGACAAAGGAATTATATATTCTTAAAAGATGGGAATATTATTGATGACAACTAAATACAAGAAATACTCTCTCCGTGCAATTTTTATTATTTTTATTTTTAATATAGTAAAAATAATCATATAGTAATATTTAAATACCTTATAATATTTTCATAAATTACAAAACTATCATTATACATGCGACAAAAATATCAAAATTATCTTACATATTTCAACTAACTTATAAAATACTCTTATTTTTTTTTTAATTTAATACAAAAATTCAGAAAAAATACATTCATTAGCTTGAAACAGAGGAGTATATTGTATGTAAATGTATTTAAAGAATATATAATAGTTGTGCTTTTTTTTTAAAAAAAAAAATCAAAGTACAATTCTTATATTACTATAATTTTATATTCCATCGTATATTATATGTATATATATGAATATATATTGTTTATTTTTAAAATATACAATATTCCATATTTATTTTTAATACAAACTATTACATCTAACAAATATTTCAACTCAAAAATAAATAAATACACACATAAAGTAAGTTTTTTTTGTTTGGATGTGGGTTTTTAATTTGTTTGGGTTTTCAAATATTTACTTTTCCTATTAATTCAAATATCAATTTTATTTTTATATTTTAAATATTAACTCAACACATAAAATATCGCATCAATATAATTGATATCACATTAAATAATTAATGTAGTACAAAATTTTTAATGTCTCTCAAATTCAAACCTAGCTATCAGTCCTACTTTCAGACACATATCTTATATCTTACTATTGTATCGAGTTTAGAAAATATTTGATAATTGCCCAAGCCCGTCTGAGGAAGAGTTACGGGTCGTAAAACAAAAAAATACGCCTGAAATTTTTTTGTCTTTTCTGAATGCTAGGGAGAGAAAATCGGATAAAAAAAATGCCATTTTAGAGTTTTATCAACAATTTGCTTGCGTAGGCGGGGACCCGATATTTTCGTGTACGGTCTAATGAGGCTACTATGAAATATTTACTCATGGGTGGGGTTTGATTGTGTCATAGCTCTATAAATTCGGAATTAGGTGATGAGTCGTCGGACTTATCCACCAAGGGATTCGTGGAATTTCTGAAATACCAGATTGGCCCGTCCTGCCATAACATAAGTACCTCTATATTCTGCTGAGTATGATTCGACAATAGAGTTGAGTCAGTGATTAGAAAATTTCCTTTTCTTGATCTTTAAATTTTGACACTTAGATTTATCTTTGTCCAAAATTCATTTAGAAAATTGTAAACTTGACCCTCCATAGTTAATCTAATCTAATTTCAAATAAAACTCAATTCATAGACTACCACAACACTTAAATTCTAATAATAATAATAATAATAATAATAATAATATTCCAACAATACGCTTTCATAGATCGACAAAATTATTATTACAAACAAGCAAACACATATTTGATGCATATATAGTTGGAATTGTTGTTTCGACCGCTTTAACTAACACGACTTATAACATTGGCAGGTGGGAAACCCGCCGCCTTTGAAGTTGACCTCACATTTGCCTTGATCCCACTTGTCTTTCTTGCAAACCGCTTCGCATTGGCTCGCAACACACGGGATTTCCTTGTAATTCCGACATTCCTCCCTGCATGTCTTCCCGCTCGTCATCGTCCCTGTGGAAAAAAATAAAATTATTGCATCATTTTAATTTATTACGGACATCTTTGATTATGATGTTTGTGTTTTCAATATTATTTTAGAACTATTCATCGCAAAAAAATATATATCTAAAAACTTTTATATCATATATTTAGCTTTTCCTTTATATTCATTGGAAATCACATGATATACTATATTTATATAATTCCGAAATAAATATTCGTGTTATGTCACAATTTCATAAAAAGTAACCTATGATTGTGTTGTATAAACAATTTTTATTATTATTATTTTTAACATAAAGAAATAAAGAAACCATTGCAATTGCCGAAAATAAGCTTACTAAAGATACAAAAATAGAAGAAAGATTGAAAAACATTGTAAAATGATATCTCGATTTACTATATTGTACTTATTATTATTATTACATATATAAATTATTTTTCTTTAAAATATCATATTTTATTGAAAAAAGAAAAAAGAAAAATTAGCAAAGTAGAAGAAGGCTTACCACAAAGCAAGAAAAAGAGAAACAATAAGACAATCTTTGGGAGTCTGAACGCCATGAATAATAATATTATTATGTTTTCACGAAGAATATAATATATGTCACGTTCCTTTTCTCTATATTTTATAGCTAAATTAAATTTTATGTCATTGTAATATACATATTCTTGTGATATTATTACAGGACATTGTAATATTTTCATATAATATTATTATATAGTAGCATTGTAATAATATTATTACTAGTATTTTGTGTTAGAAAGAAATATTATACATATATAATAAATTAATTTAATTATTATAAAATATCTTATTGAAATATACGTATGTCATTGTATGACAACCAAATTTGAAAATATATATCTTATAAAAAAATATATTTTATATTGACTTTATTACGAGTAGATTGGATACATATTTTTAAATTGATGCTCTAAGAAATATATCAGTATTCTAAATAAATTGATCTATAAAAACATATTTGGCATTTTATTAACATATAATGTTCTAAAAAGCACTTATGGATGTTCAGAAAAACATAAATTTTAAATATAATATCGATAATTTTTTCAAATCAATACAGTAAAAGCCACCTATATAAATTGTACTTGTGTATATATATTATTATTTTTTATAATTAATTTTCGATTCGACGACCTGCAAGATAAATGCATATAAAGCCAAGTAGCAAATAATGTACAAGTTCATATAGGTACCATTGTAAAAATTCAGTGTGCTTTATAAAAAAAATCCCAAATTACGGTAATTATCCCCCGGTAAGGGTAAGAACATAATGTAGAGTTTGCAGGAAATGTTGGGACAACATCTTAACAAAGCAATTGAAAGAGTTTGCGCATCGATGAGAAATCTTGGCCGGGGAGGATTATTCAACTTCCTGTAGGTAATCATTAACTTCAGATGGTGTTAGAACCCTGCAGGGAAGTGATCGGGAAGTGTTATTTCTTGTCTGAATGTTACACGGGCAGGCAGGCGTATGCTGTTGCTGGAAATAGATATAAACGCTTACCTGAATATCTTGTCGTTGCCAATTACGCCAATCTCAATGTTTTTGCCTGAGATCTGTCCTTCAAATCTGTACAGGTGGTTAGACCAGCAATTTTAGTAAATGTCGGACAGTGAATTTCATACTTTAGGTTCTAAAGTGTGTGAAGAAAAGATAATTGAGCTACACTACAATGCTCCATTGATAAATGATAATTATAATCGATTTTTGGTGATTTTATATAAAACGAATAACCATAGATACAAAACACTCAATACATTCGACAAGCTAAAGTCAGAGAAATATATGTCAGCGGCAACTTAAAATGGAGCACAGATATACTTACCCCTCTTTCAGAGTCAAAATTGCCGTATGCACAGCATCATCGAGTTCCATATCTTCTGTGTACCTGCAAAAATATCAATGGGTAACGAATTGATAAACTTTGATAGCATAAAAAGGATACTAAATGCAATAAGAAGTAGATAAACAATGAGAAAAATAAAACATAAAAGTTGTGTGGAGGTACTAGGCCATCGAATTTATCCATAAGTAGTGCATCAAACGCAATTTAATAGTAGATGGGAAGATAGGAAATTGAAATTTGACAATTGTAACAAGGACAACAGCATCACATGAAGAATATACATAATTACCAACCTTTTCTCTAGAAATGTCTTTGCATTGGAAACATTCTTTCCCATAGCTGAAGCTTTCCACGAAAAGTATGAGCCAGAAGGATCCACCTTCAGAAGAAACAATTGTTTTTTATATTTTTCAGAACATTTATGAGATTATGCAATTAGATCATGAAACACCAGCTGTTTTATGACACAAAAGTTATATAAAGGTCAATCAGCGCTCGGCAAAAAGTTACTTGAATTGTTAATTGGGGGTTTGGATTTTGAATAGTAAAGAAATTGAATTGGAATAATTATATGAATTTATTTTTAGTGTAATATAAAAAATAAAGGATATGTATTTGATATGATGTTTTTTAAGGTAAAGAATTTTATAATTAGTGGAAATTTTTAAAAATCTTTGAAAGAAACACTAGTACCAAAAGAAGTGCTTAGAAGCATCTCAGCAGCAGCTAAAACAGAACAATGCCACATTAAGACATAAGGGGATACCTGATATAGTTGCGGACCCTTGTCGTCATATCCAGCAACCAAGAGTGATACACCAAATGGCCTCACACCACTGCCAGAAAAGGACAGGATTCAGAAGAAAGAAGCATACTGAGATGAGGCTAGAAACTACAGTCAAAGCTAGCTTTCCTAGGCAGGCATGTAATGCAAATTGTATGTGCATTTGGTGTGTGTGCGTGTGTGTGTATTTTCAATATAATTTAAGGTCGTAGGATTGTCAAGTAACCAAAAATATGAGATGATGCAAGTCTCAACCACTTCAGATTCGTTGTACAGCCTAAGCTTGGACATCTTGGCATTATCAAACCATTTCTTAGTTCACCCATTTGAAGGAAAACACTTAGGTATAGTAGGCTATCCGAAATTGAAGTCAACAATACATTATACATCTCACATATGAATATGACAAGAAGCCATACGGTTAGAACACACAGTCTATTAAAGGGGTGGGGGGGTGGGGGTGGCTGTCTTTAAAGCAGTCTAATTAGAGATAACACTCATAGGGTATAAATTACTAAAATAGCTTTAGAAATACATCTCACACATGAATATAAACACCACATTGCAAGCACAAAACATGTAGCAGAGCATACCCAGATTGAGTGAATTCCTGCATAACAGTGGCAGTTTCCCTCACCAGTTGAGTAACTGGAATAGATTCCTGATCATGTCACGGGACAGACGTCAGTATCAGTCATACCAAACCCAAAATCATGTGCACAAATCAAGAATTTGGATCTAAGGACAGTCAACAGGAAATAATAATAAAAGGTTAAGAAACAAAAAATTAATATCCAGTTCAGGAGAAGAAGAGCCAAGGTCTAAATAATAAAGGTTTATAACAGTTCAAAACAACCACCAAGCGTCTTTTATTACACAACACCGTTATCAGAAAAGATTGATTTCAACAAAGCTAGATTTCATTCATGTGGAATTCATTTATAGAGTACATTCCCCGCGTAAGTGAATAGAAGTGACTTGATAAATAATGGCATTTTACTAGATGCCATAACTGACTATCACAGTAAACACATGTTCAGACTAAAAAGATAGATATCACGCAGTTGTATGGAGAATTTTAAAGTGGAAGGAGTGGAGAAATAAATACTTTATATAGCCGAAAATATTGCTCAGCCTGTTTTCTGCTTTTTCGAACCAAAACACGAGAATCAGGACCCATGCCACTGCACAAGAGTAAAGATATCACCAGAATCATCAGGTATACAGTAAATCAGTAACAGGAAATTGCAAAAGCAAGCAGTTTGAATTAAATTGAAAATGCAAATGATCTAGATCCCTGATTAGAGCTAAATTAAGTTCGTAAAATTAATAAAGAATAAAGAGTACTAAGTTTTCACAACAATTGAGCATACAATCATGTTTACAGTTGAATGAAACAAAAGAAAGGTTCACTCTTTCCAACATATTGAATCAAGTGAGGCAGATTAAAGCATAATATATGTATCAGCAAACATGATAAGAGGCTTTGCTATGCCATTACACTGCAACCTAATATTAATTTGTTTCTACAGTTCTACAAATCGGCCAAAAGCACAGCAGAGAATTTTTTCCATATTCAAATGACTAAATCAGGATATCACAAACCTGTAAACAACCCCAATGTTAGGGGTTAAAATCTGAATCTTTTGCACCTGAAAACAGAGAAATCAATCCTCATAAACCAATCCCCAACATTGGCAAAACAAGTAGACATATAAAAATGAAAAAACAATATATGAGAGAAATGATTGTGCAAGAAGTAACGTGAGGTAGAAATTTTGAATAATCCTTGAAATGCTTGAACAAAACAGATCAATTTTATTGACAAATGTATCTTGCTTCTAAGTTGTTTACAATAATTGAGTTTAACTTATTGGTTAAAACATAAAAAAAGGGCATGCTTCACAAGCACTGAAAATAAGTTTGAACAGAAAACCTTACAGATGTCTCATCAACTAAAATCGAAGGTAATTTCTTCTCTGTTGCGATGACAACCCCATTAGCAGCTGCAACAACACAAAGCATTAGATCATTCTTTTTAACAATTTTTCACCATTGCTCATGTAATTCTTGATCTAAAGCAATCACACATCATTATCAAACAGCCAATATGTTATCCAAACGTCCAAACTGACATATTTTCATTACAAATGTGTTGGTAGACCATTGAATATATATTGAGAGAATACGATAGCAATCACCTTTAATTCCTAGGGACGTTTGACCCGATCCAACAGCAGTCAAGGCATGTTCAATTTGAACAAGCTTTCCTGAAGGGCTGTGATCCCGGACAAAATTAACCATCATTGTTGCAACATTTTCCAGTAAAGAAAATAAGATTCAAACATTTCCCAGCATAATCAATGCAAACCTGAAGGTGGTTAGCGAGAAAGAGTACTGGCTGTCACCCATCGAATTCTTGACAAAACTTCACTATCCCTGAAGAATAAACATTTAAAAAAAAAATTAAAATCAATACACAGTCCATCTTCGACTCGTTCATGCAGCTAACACTCGTACCATTTACGCGTGAACAAGCTTCCGAAGCCGAATACATAACAAATCAACAAAAAGCTACTACTAACAATAACCCTAACGAACCCCGAAATTCTACGATCGGCCAAAAAAGAAAGTCTAAGAAAATGCACAAACGATTTTCTAACAAATGAAAAACAATAAGAGCTCAAGATCTCTCCGAAAAGCAGAAGCAGCACTCGAAAAAGAAAAAAAAAAAAAAAAACGCACAGAAATGCACCCCCCCAAAAAAATAAATAAATAAAAATCTTCCTAAGAAACCACCTCAACATTGACAGTCTCGAACGACAGAAATACACAAAAACGTAAATCTTGGAAATGAAAGAAAAGAATAGCAAGTACCTTGTTCAATTTCTTGCGCGCTCCGAACTGCACTGACTCTTCGACGACAAAGGTTTTGTTCGGTGATTTCTTGCTGAAGAAGAAGGGGAATCTGAGCATCCTTTTTAAGGCCGAGTTTTATGGGCCTAAAGCATTTCAAATTTTTTATAAGCCCAAACTTTAATTTGGCCCAAATTCAATTATAACCACTCGATTAACCCAAATTCCACGTCGGCCCATTTAAATGGCCCCATTAAATTTGGGCCTATTTCAATTCGGCCCACTTTATTCGGCCTCAAATTCGATATCTTCGTTCATTCTGAGGTAGGAAGAATTTCTGAAACCCATCGATCGGTGACCGCTTCAGTCGCACTGGTGTCGGCGAATTGAAGCCAGCGGCGTCGGCGATTCGATTCTCGATTGTCAAGGAACGAAAATTTGTTCTGAAATCGGTAGAACTTTTTCCTACGAATCTGGTTTTTGTTTCCTGTGGAGGAAGAGGGAGTTTTAATCAAGAACGCTGCAGTCTCCACTTAGCAATTAGGTCAAATCTTCTGTGACAATTTTGATTCTCGCCGCTCCTTGTTTGGAGTTCTGTAATGGCGTCTGCCGTTTTCTCCAGAGCCGTCTTTGCTGGCCGTACTATTCAGTCTGTTTTTTCAGCTTCATCGCGATTCCGAGGACCGCAGCTGCTTGCTTCAGTTCCCGCCGTGAGTTCCTTTTCGCTGTCTGCGACTGTGTTATTTATTTTCAGTACGGGTAATTTCTTTCTTAGTTGTCGTTATATTAAGAGCTTTTCATTTCGACGAATTGGAGTTTCAAGCGGAACGTGAATTATGCTGTATTACTGCTCTGTGCATACCAAATTTAAGGCTTTATTTTTTCTTCTGTTCTTGGTTTGAACTAAATAATCGATACACGAATCCTGAATCCATAGCCTGTTCTGTAATCCTAATGCGAGCTGAGTTGCTTGTGTCTTTGTTTGAGGTTTGGATTTTCTGTTTGGCTTTTGAATACTAAAATATTGGAATAGTTATTTGATGTAAAATTAAATTTCAATTTAATATTTAAAAAAAAAAAAAAGAAGTTCAGTTGATGTTTTGAAGGTAACATTTTGGAGGAATTTGTAAAAGTTTTTCAAAAATCCCCCAAT
This sequence comes from Andrographis paniculata, assembly GCF_009805555.1. Lineage (NCBI taxonomy): Eukaryota > Viridiplantae > Streptophyta > Magnoliopsida > Lamiales > Acanthaceae > Andrographis > Andrographis paniculata. The sequence goes on from NW_026137587.1 coordinate 6,705,809, forward strand.
AGAATAATTCGGTATCCAAAGGGTACTAAGGTCTGATGAACTGCATTAGATGTTCAAATTCGTTTTTATCCTTATTAGGGTAATAATTTCTAGCATTTTTTTTTTATTTAAAGTTCTTCTAGGAACCTTTTAGTTTTTAAAGGTTAAATGTTGTGTTTTTTGTATGTGCAGAAGAGATCATTTCAGCCAGGGTTCGTACTCTCGCGCTTGGCATGTCAAACTCTAGGGTCCATTTCTCGTTGCGTATCTACATCGGCAGTTGCATCGCAAGCTTCATTCTCATCCCAGTCCTTATCCACTAATGAGCCTGTTGTTTCAGTTGATTGGCTCCATGCAAATCTCCGAGAGCCGGATGTCAAGGTTTGCAGAGTGACTAAAACAATTGCTTTGGTGTTTACTTTTTGCATGTGCATGAGCTTACCTTTTATTCCATCCATTTCACAAATTAAAAATAGCTCCAAGAATCTGTTTGGTAACTTTATTTGCTTGTTTTGGTTCATGTGTAAGAATATTATATATATATATATAATCATTTTTTATTTTTGTTCTTGCTTTGAAGTTGATTTCATCTCTATCACACTTTGGGTAATGAAATCTGATTCAGGAAAGTGCTATATTCTTATATTATATGTCTTAGTATCTTTACTTTTGGATTTACTTTGCTATTTGATGTGATGTCGTGTGCCTTGGTGTTAATACTTTAGGTGTTGGATGCTTCTTGGTACATGCCAGATGAAAGGAGAGACCCACTCCAAGAGTATAAGGTGCTGATACTTTTCTGTTTTTAGTATTTTTATTGTAAATTGGCCTTGCTTGTTGGAACTGTAACTGTACACGTCATTTAATATGCAATTCTACTGCCCTTCAGTTTGTCAAGTTTGTGGCTGCCTGCTTATAAAATAAAAAAATTTGAACAGGTTGCTCATATTCCCGGTGCAGTTTTCTTTGATGTTGATGGCATATCAGACCAAAATACTAATGTAAGATACTTTGCCCCTTCTCAAATTCAAATATAATGTTTCGTAAGCACCCAGGATGTTAAACCTTGAATACCCTGGCTGCAGAATCTTTGGTATTTGTAGTTCATTTGAGTTCTCTAATAATGTGCCCATTCCTCAATCTCCACTTCAATGTGCATGGAATCTCATAATGAATTTTTGTGCATAGTTGCCACACATGTTACCATCTCAAAAAGCATTTGCTGCTGCGGTTTCAGCTCTTGGGATTGAGAATAAAGATGGGCTTGTCGTTTATGATGGAAAAGGAATTTTTAGTGCAGCTCGTGTTTGGTGGTAAGTTTTGAAGTTCCAAAGTTTGCAAATGCTGCTGAAAACTGCTAGACTTGTATTGATTATCATATATGTAATCACATATGTTTAATTACAGGATGTTTCGAGTATTCGGGCATGACAGGATTTGGGTTTTAGATGGAGGCCTGCCAAGATGGCGTGCTTCTGGATATGATGTTGAATCAAGTGCATCAGGCGATGCTATCCTAAAAGCTAGTGCTGCTAGTGAGGCAATAGAAAAAATATCCCACGGGCAGGCGGTCAGTATCGTCTCATATCAATCTCCACTCCCCAAAGCTCCCCTCAATCCATGATTCTGGGCGAGTTTCTTTGTAGCATTTTTTGTTTGATATACCTCTGAGATAACAATTCAGATTTAGTTGTTCAATATCAATGTGTTCTGTTTTTATACCTCCCTACCTTGTTTTACAAGTGATTGGTATCTGCAGGTTGGACCAATTACGTTTGAAACCAACTTCCAGCCACATCTTGTTTGGTCACTTGAACAGGTCTTGTTTTCTCCATTCAATTCAGTCTTGAATCTTGATGTTGTTACCTGATATATGGGCTGTTAATTTTTGCTATGACTAGGAGTTGTTTGTTGAACTTATGCAAAAGGCTCATTATCTCAGTAATTTCCTTAGTAGGTGGAATGGATGGATGCTAAGATCTTATGTAGTGAGAAGGAAATTCTTTTAACATTAAAATATGCTGTCAATTTTTCAGAAATTAAGGATTAACTAGTGCTGATTAAGTTCTTGCAGTTCATGGTTTGATTGTTGTCACATTGTTTGGGATTGCTTCCCGAAATATAGTTTTACCTTTGCCCTTTTTGTGTGTAGTAACTTAGAAGAGAAAATTGGATGCAGGATTTTGTTCTATTGATTATCAAGTAGCTGCTACGCTAAATTTTTCTGTGATCGACTCTATATGTGCAATTTAAGTATTATGCATTTGACATTCACATTATTATTTATCCCATATTTTCAGGTGCGGAACAATATGGAGGAGAAAACACATCAGCATGTTGATGCTCGCTCAAAGGCTAGGTATATTTATTAATAACCGGGTCTGTCGTTTAGTCTCATTAGTATATGTGATTGCTCATTACCCAAAACCATTTGTAACAGTGTTCAGGCAAATGATTTCATTATAAATAAGCCTTTCAGAAGTGACCGCATTAATGCATTCAAATGTGCCTGTCGATGTATTCGTATAGGCTAGAACCAATGGATAGATCTTATTGATAAACTTAAACAAAAGTTACATTGACATTGAGTCTTGTATGAGATACTTTTGGTAACCAATTAATATCTCACCTAGTGTCTTTCTAACAGATTTGATGGAGTTGCACCAGAGCCTCGAAAAGGAATCAGAAGTGGTCATGTTCCAGGGAGCAAATGCATCCCTTTTGGCCAGGTATAAGGCATTTGATGATTGGAAAACATAATTGAACTAGAGCTTAGCTTTCTGAAATCTTGAATTTGAATCTAAACTTATTTCTGACTCACCAAGAATTGTGATGAAACGGAAAGGTGAAACGATTTTTAATTTCTCAAGGGAACATTGAAAATGAATATACTGACACAACTCTGTTTTTTTTTTTTTTTGTCATTTATCTTTCTTCTTTTCTTCCATTCTCGTATATGCCATATTTAGAGTGTGATTCATGCTAGCTCTCATTTTCGTTAAAATAGAATGTTGTTTCTCTTTTTATTCCCCACGAATGCATTTTTGCCCTTTTTTTGTTGCTATTCATGCATCTCAAAAGGATGGATATGATACTAATTATAAGTATATGGTAAAACCTTTTTGAAACATGCAATGTGCTGCTTGTATAAAGCTAGAAACATCAAGGATCCGATCATATTATCGCTGCTTTTTTTAAAGTTTTCTTACAGCATTTGGTAATGGTGGTTCTGGCAGATGTTGGACAGCTCGCAAACACTCTTACCTGCAGACGAGCTCCGGAAGAGGTTTGAACAGGAAGGTTAGATAGACACACTTATTTCGTGTTTTGAATTCTCTCAATTCATGTTTTTTTCTTATGTGGCAATTATTGTTTTCCTTAGCTTAGTCTTCTAATTTTGAAACAGAGATTGTCATTTGAAACTACTGTCTTGAAATGGCTTCACAATGATTGATAGTGACACTTGATTTTCTGCAGGGATCTCACTGGACCGCCCTGTAATGACGTCATGCGGCACCGGTGTGACTGCCTGTATTCTGGCACTGGTGAGCCTTTCTTTCGAATATTTATTTTTAAGATTTGTTGTTTAATCAGGAATGGAGTTTTGAAGATGTTAATAAATTAAAAAATACATCTATTATTCAGGGCCTGCACCGGTTGGGGAAGACTGATGTTCCGGTGTATGATGGGTCGTGGACGGAATGGGGAGCAAATCCGGACACACCAGTATCGTCTACTAAGGAGTAGACGGACGACGAAGACGACGACGACGATGATGTTTGAATCCCATAGTTTTGATACATACATACACCCCAAGAATGGAATGGAATGGAAGGGTGTTTATTGTTGTGAGGAAGGAGGAATAGGGAATGTGAAAAAGACCTGAAAAACCATCAGAGCTGTTCTTTTCTTATTTATTGAACCTTTCACCTGTCATTTGTTATATGTGTGTATTGCTTAATAATCATGAACCTAGTCATTTCCTATATATATTATTGGATATCTATCTGCCTGTAAATCTAATGTTTGTGATGTGAGTTGCATGGATATGGCGTGAATAAAAATTTGTGGGAAATTGGGTGTGTTTGCTTCGGGTTTAAATTTGAATATTTAAAATTTTGTATTTAAATGTCACATAGAAAGATATGATAGATGTGATAAATTATTAATATAATATAAAAAGTGAAAATTTAGTATTTAATTTAATGTCTTTTGAGGGATAAAAATTTGGTTGAAAACAGTGGAAATATAATAAAATTCTTAAGAAAACACAGAAAGAAAATGGCGTGTTATCTGTGCATGGCGTGTCCAGGCAATTATAATGTTAATTAGTTGTATATATAATATAACAAAGTTAATAATGTGTGATCGCGTGGCCTAATGGATAAGGCGCTCGCCTCCGGAGCGGGAGATTGTGGGTTCGAGTCCCATCGCGATCGAAGTTAATCATTATATTTTTTGCTACATACACATTCATAAATATGTTTCTTTCTTTTTATTATTATTAAGTTACGTTCTTTTTTATTATTACTATTAAGTTAATCTACATTCATCAAAATTCAAAAGCACCATCATTGAACAACACTTAATAATGATACCTCCAAAACTTTAGGAAGCGTTATTATATATACAGACCATAAATGGTCAATTACCACGATAAAGCAACTCGCCAAATTGACAGCAACAATAAATATCATACCATATAACAATAAAAATGACCCAAAATTTGGTCGATGATTCCGCACACTAAAGTGTATATTATTATATCTCTGAGATATAAATAAATATACGGCAGAGATTATTTTAAAACAGGTAGGCTACAAAACCAAAACAGCAGTAGCAGCTCAAGCTCAAAACATATTTTTTTATGTTATAAATCGGGCAGGCAAAAGCCAAAAACATAACAATCAAGGGTATTGATTGATTGATTCTTAGCTGGACGTTTATGCATCGTCAAGGGCAAGAACACCGGGAAGTGGTTTCCCCTCTAGAAGTTCCAGGCTGGCACCCCCTCCGGTCGAGATGTGGCTCATCTTGTCGGCAAGACCAACTTTCTCTACAGCAGCAACAGAGTCGCCTCCTCCAATGATTGTCGTCACTCCCTTACCACTCACTTCTGCCAATTTCTTCGCTATTGCCTGAAAGAAAGATGGGATGATATGAATTGATTGTGGGAATTCGATGGGGAAATGAATTCAGTGCCAAATACTTACTTCAGTTCCTGCTGCAAACTTGTCGAATTCAAACACACCCATGGGTCCGTTCCAGATTATGGTCTTGGTAGTGTCCAAAGCTTCGTTGAATGTTTTGATACTGTCGGGGCCAATGTCCAAACCCATCCACCCATCAGGAATTCCGGATGCAGGAACCACCTAAAGATCAAATAATTACAGCATCCATCATGTTAAGAAACTATATCTTATTCGATGTAATCAATGGTATTTTAATTATGGGCTTAATTCTACTCCAAAATCTTAATCTAATAAAGTAAATACTCCCTCCGTCAGCAAAAATTAGAATATTTAGGCCTGACACACAGATTAAGAAAAATAAATATTTTATTGAAAAAACGATAAAAATAAAAAAGTAATTAGGAGTATTTTTGGAGAATGTATTAAAGGTACTGACATTTGTTGTAAAGAATTATTGAATAAAGGATAATAATTAAATGTAGTTGACTTCGCCAAAATTAGTAATTGATAAATCTATTGGAAAGACTAAAAAGAAAAGGGAGATTAAAAGGAAAGTGAGACTAAAAATAAATGATCTAATCATCCTAAACATGGCCTAAGGATGTAACAACATTTTTTTAAGGGCTTACCTTGCTGTTAGCATCGGCAGCAAACTTGTCAGCGACAACAACATCAGAAGGAAGCAAGAGAGACACCCCCTTAGACTCGGCCTTCTTGATCAGTGAAGTTGCAAGATCGAGCTTGTCTTCCTCGACAAGGGAGGATCCAACAGCTTTTCCTTGAGCTTTGTAGAACGTAAATATCATTCCTCCACCAAGAATGAGGATGTCTACCTTCTCCAACAGCGACTCAATAACACCAATTTTAGAAGATACCTTTGAGCCACCAACAATAGCAGCAAATGGCTTCTTTGGGTTGGCCACAGCACCAACCAAGTAATCAAGCTCCTGAAATTAACATCATGTAGATATTAGAGCATGTACACAACAGCAGGCATGATTCCTTAACCGACAAATGTTATACTCAATTAATATCTCTATATTTAAGCAAAATATATCTGAAGAATTCAGGATCAGGAATACAACATCATGGAATCTCAGAAGCACAGCACTACATAACTCACTGTTAAACTTTACTTTAGATTAACTACTTTTCCGATTCAGTCAGATAAAACTAGTAGAAAATTTTACCAACAACACACCTTCTGCATAAGGAAACCAGCAACAGAAGGCTTCAAGTACTTAGCAACACCCTCGGTAGAAGCATGTGCTCTATGCGCAGTTCCAAATGCATCATTCACATACAGGTCAGCGAGGGATGCAAGCTTCTTTGCAAACTCTGGATCATTCTTTTCCTCCTCTTTGTAAAACCTAACATTCTCCAAGAGAAGAACACCACCCTCCGGCAGTGCAGCGACCAGCTTCTCAACTTCCTCACCAATACAGTCATTAGCCATCTTCACCTATAGATATCTTGGCGGTTAGATAAGTAAGCTAATATTGCAGGACATGCTTAGAGAGATCCGTAACAGGCGTACCTCAACTCCGAGAAGCTCAGAGAGTCTGGGAACAAGAGGTTTCAAACTGTACTTTGGCGTGACGCCTTTTGGACGCCCCTGAAAATCAAATCGAAGGTAGTACACCACTTTACAACATAGTATAACCATTAAAACTTCATTTCATAGATCTCTACAGCGATATGAAAAAAAGTTAACCAATTATCGCATATGTGTGCGCGCGAGTACATAATTAATGCCGATCAAATTTTCATCAAATACAAAGGAACACACTAAAAAAGTGTTGACGAAATGACAACATGAAGTTGAATCTAAGAAGAGAAAACCATAAGAAGAACGAGCATTGATATAACTAGGTAAAAAACTGCAACTAAAACTAATACCATCAAATCATCCCCTAATTCGAGTTGAAAACTCGTCTAACACATACCAGGTGACTGGAGAGGATGACTTTAGCGCCATAGCCAATCAAGTAGTTGATTGTGGGGACTGCAGCCCTAATCCTAGTGTCATCAGTGATTTTAGAGTTATCATCCAAAGGCACGTTGAGATCTACTCTGACAAACACTCTCTTCCCCTTCAGATCGGCTTCCTTCAACGATCCGACGCTCTTTTTGGTCGCCATCTCGCTAATTCAAATTAAAAAAAAAAAAAAAACCTAAGCAAACACAAAACAGAAACAAGAATCAGACCAACAGTTACAACGTATCATACTTCGGGCAAGAAGATTACGACAGACTACGAAACTTACACTTGATCTCGAGATAGAAATGAAGGTCTTCGGTCGCAACTTCCAGAGGAGCGCACTAAGTGTGGTGTAGAAAGAGATCACGGACTCGTTGAGACTGCGGAAGAATCGAGAAGGTTACGTTTATATATAAATGGAAATGAAAATGAAAATTTATTAGTATTATTTTTTACATTAATATTTGGGCCGAGTAAACTGGGTCAAATCGCCCTACCCGAATTGCAAAGATGGGCCCTTAATAGGCATGGCCCAAATAAACTGCACCATAGCAAATGACCCGGCCCAAATTTATTTGAGCCGTATGATTTGTATTTGGTTTTTTATTTTAACAAACAAACTTTTAAGGCCGAATTGAACCAAATTAAGTACAAAAATAGCCCAAAAGATTGATCCATCTATGAGCCTTGTTGGCCCAAATTTCATAAATTCGATTTATTTGAATTTTAATTTAATTTAAATAATATTTGAGTGAAAAATCAAAACTAAACGCATCCATTATGAAATTTATTTGGACTATATAATAATAATATAGCCAAGGAAACATTAGCACGGCACAAAAGAACGAAATGACAGTTGTGCCCCCACCCGGAGCAGCATCGCAAATTAAAACCCAATCAATCAATTAATCAATGAATCACGATTCACTCTGGTGGTGGCGCGGCGGCCACATGAAAGGCATAGGGGGCGGCGGCGGAGCCGCCGCAGGAGGCGCATAATAGTAACTAGAGATAGCGTCGGCTGCGGCGGAGGGCAAGGGGATCCCGGCCCCGGTGGTCCCGGACCTGGCGGAGGTGGCGTCGTCGTCCCGGGGAATAATGTCGACGAGGAAGTCGAAGACGTCGGTGCGGGCGATGGCGGCGGCGATGTCGTTCTTCTGGAGCGTACGGCGCTTGTTCTCCTCGGTGTGGATCCAGGACCTGAGGGTCAGCTCCAGGATGAACATCTCGCAGGCCTTGGCGAAGACCACGGGGGCCTCCGCCGAGATCATCCGTACGTCCTCGTCAGCCTTCATGATCTTCTTGATCCGGGCCAGGGGGAGGCTCTGGTTCTTGAACTCCCGGGCCTGCTCCGCCTCCTGCATCTGCTCCGCCCAGAACGCCGCCAGCTGCTCCGGCGGCGACGCCGCGTAGGCTTGCTGGGAGTACTGCTCCGCTGCCGATAATCATGAATAGGAACAACATAGAAATTGAAATTTTTTATTCTTTTTAAAAAAAAAATTAATTTTTATAAGTGATTAATTGATTATATGTTAAATTAAGGGTGAGATTTAGGTATAAGCTTACCCATGTGGTTGTGGAGGATGAAGAAGAGAGTTGCAGATGTGTTATAGAGAGGAAGAAGAAGATGGATTGGAGAGAGGAATAAATTTGAATATGAACCGATGGAAAAGAGAGAGAAAGGGGAAGAAGAGAGTTCTGGGAGTATCGAAACCTGGGACACGTGTTGGTCTGGGACTTCTGCCACCCCCGCCGCAATGTTCCACGTGTCACCTCTCGAATTGGGGATATTTAAATAAATTAATTAGAAGTGGTGACAGATTTAAGGCCTAAATTTTTAGTAGTATATTATATTAAAGATTTCATAATATAGCTACTTTTATAATTATTGTGGGAAATATTTGTTGTTTTTCTATGGTACGTTGAATGATATATTCATTGACACTGATAAGACATCAAGGAACAGTACATATTAATAAAGCTATTAATAAAGTTATTTAAAAAAAAAAAAAAAGTATATTATAATTTACTATTATTAATTAATTAAATATTATTATCTTAAATATTATATATTAATCAAAACATATCATTTAAAATAAGACAAAAAGAGTATGTATTGTTATTAATCTCAATAGTATAAATATTTTCAATTAACTCAAGTATATGTTGCCTATTGATCTACTTTCAATTTAGAGTGTTTTTATAGTATTCAAATATATATTAAACTTATGTGATGTGAAGAAGAGAAAAATATATATATTTTTTTTATTTAAATAATGCGGGGATAAAATGTGGAATATAAATTAAGTATAATTAATTATTTTATATTTTAAAAATATTGCAGGATGTTTGTCACATATCGAAAAAGAAAACATAAAGTCGTAATTTAAAAGTGACAAGCGTTTTTTAGGTGTGCGGATGTTGAGCTAACGGGTGGAAATTGGGATGCTGCTTTGCTTTAGCTGAACCAACCAATCTGTGATTTTTCTGACAGCTATGAATGATGATTGCTAAAATTCAGACATTGTTATAATACCAGATCGAGCATAGGCCAACTCGAATTTTGTCTCATTCTTTGTTGGCCGACTCCTCGCCGTTATTATTCATTCATCTCCATGAACATCCATAACTAAGGAAGAGAATATTCTCACTCCAAACCATGGTTAAATCACCCGCCGGGACAGCCATTTCCTCAATCTAATCATGGTCGGAGAATGGTTAGCCAACCACCAAGGTTTCGCCATTCGGCAGTTCTGCGCCGCTGCACGGGTGGAACTGCCGGAGGAGGAAGGATGGTCCGATGAGATGTGGCCGGAAGTGTTCGACGAAATGCCTCAACTGTCTTCCGACGAGGTCGAGGAGATTTTCGATGAATTCTTCGACGTGGATTGCTACGAGAAGGACAATGCAGATAAATGGCGCGGCGATGAAGTCCGAGAGGTAGAAGATGCATCGACGATGGACGTCGAATGTCACGGTGACGACGATGATAATGCAATTAACATCGCCGTCACCGGGGTTGATCGAGGTCTACATTTGGTCCATTTACTATTGGCTTGCGCGGAGGCCGTGGGATGTCGAGATGCTTGGCTAGCCGAGACGATACTCGCCCAAATCTGGCCTCGAGTCAGCCCTTCGGGCGACTCGTTGCAACGCGTGGCGCATTGTTTCGCGTCGGGGCTGAAGTCGAGATTAGCCCTCTTGCAAAATGCGAATAGGGGCGACGTCGACATCACCGCCGCTTCATTGGTCAGTCGGGAGGAAAAATTCGAGGCCTTCGCATTGCTGCACGGTACGACCCCTTATATCGCCTTCGGTCACTTGGCTGCAAACGACGCGGTACGACGAGCCGCAACGGGAAAAGAGTCGATCCACATTGTGGATCTTGGAATGGAGCATACACTCCAATGGAGTTCATTGGTGAGGGGTTTGGCTTCCAAACCCGGCGCGCACCCGAGAGAAATCCGAATCACGGGTGTCGTCGGGGAACGAGATCCATCAGAGCTCGAGAGTAGCGTAAGGGAGCTACTCAAGGAAGCTACGTCTACCGGGATCTACATCGAATTTAACATGATACCAGAGCAGGTTTCTCCGTTATCCTTGTCGCCGGAGAAGCTCGACCTGAGAGAAGGCGAGGCACTATTCGTCAACAGCATAAATCATCTACACAAGCATGTTAAAGAAAGTCGAGGCTCATTGAAAACCATTCTCCAATCGATAAAGAACCTGAGCCCGTCCCTCCTCGTCGTGGTCGAGCAAGACGCCAACCACAACGGCCCGTTCTTCCTCGGCCGGTTCCTCGAGTCCCTCCACTACTACTCCGCCGTATTCGACTCCCTCGACGCCAGCCTCCCGCAGGACAGCCCGGAAAGAGCCAAGATAGAGAAGCTACACTTTGCTGAAGAGATCCGCAATGTGGTGGCGTACGAGGGCGCGGAGAGAGTGGAGAGGCACGAGAGGGCGGATCAGTGGCGGAGGCAGCTGGGCCGGGCCGGGTTTCAGGCGGTGGGATTGACGTGCGCCGAGGAAGCTAGAGAAATGGTGTGTGAATATGGGTGTGATGGATACACTGTTAGGAGTGAGAAAGGATGCCTTCAGCTTGGCTGGAAAGGAAGACCTATAATGTTGGCTTCAGCTTGGCAACTGAACAATGTTAGTATGCCTTCTTGATCCTGATTTCGCTTCTTTCCGCTGTCGATTCATTTCAATAAAGCTTTCGTACGCTTCCCTGCGATTCTATTGTTCTAAAGAAACCGGTGAGTAAAATCAGTAGAATCAAGTGTAAAATCCGTGAAGCCAAACATAGATAATCGCATCCGTAGTTCTAAAGAATCCATACTCCTATGGCAAGTCTTGTTATAAACCTACCGTCACATCTTGAGCAAGGACGCATACGATAAAATTAGTAATATGAAGATTTATGCAATGAACTAAGCTAGAAATCGGGTAATTGGTCGAAAACTGTTCATTCACTATAGAGCAAAGAGTGCCATCACTAGGTGTTGAGATGTCCTCTCAAAACTTAACATATACAGGTATGCAAGTTTGCATCATATATGTATAGATATGTATGTGTATGTATATGTATATGTATATGTATATTGGCTAGGGTCTGATTAACTTATTTGATCGCCGGGTCCTGCATTCATTCGGCACACTCTCTATCTATGAATGCAAACAATTGAATGAACAAATATATCGAAATAGAGACACTGAGACATGGAGATTGTTACTTACGCAGCAGCCTTCTTGGTCTGGGCAGAAGCAGACATTACTCGCAACCGGCTTGCTATTTCAGTGAATGACGGCCTTTTAGTAGGATTCGGGGCCCAACACTGTTCCATTAATCTTCTCCATTCGGGATCACAGTGGCTCGGAATGGCTGGCCTCAATGTGTTGTTCACAATGCCACCTGCAAGGATCAAATTGGAGTAAAATTTGAGCTAAAGCAAAACACATATGCCGGCACATGTAACAGGGATTTATCCAAGGAATAAAACCAGACGACATATTACTTGAATTATCAAAGGGTAGATAAATAACTATTCCTGGTTCCGTTCGACTATAAGTTTCCATATTCCAAGCAAATTCAGTATATAATTATCCACCAAAAACGAAAAAGAGATTTAATCAAAAGAATTTCACACCAGTTAATTTACCAACTGTCGGCACAATTTCTGCGACTCACCTATGATTGCGCCGTAATGCATGTTGGCATATGGCTCTTCCCCGGTAAGTATCTCCCACAAGACGATTCCAAAGGAAAAGACATCCACCTGTTGATGAAAAACAATTTAGAGATCTATGACTGTTTTGGGACATTGAATATGGTGAGTTTCCCTTCTAATTAAGTACCGCAAACGAAGTTCCAATATTCCACAAAACAAGGATGTTTTTGCACTCATTTTAAGATTTCAACACACAACAAAAGCGCAAAGCCAAAGTAAATAAAGCCATGATCTTAACTGACCTTTTCAGATACTTTATTGCTGCTTCCATTTAGCAGCTCAGGAGCCATCCACGGAAGTGTTCCCCGTACTCCCCCAGAAACCAAGGTGTTACGCTTTATTTTGGATAAACCAAAATCACCTACCTGAAAATTTGAATGCCATGATTCAACCAATTAATTAGGGTAATGACAATAACATCTAATGTACATCACAAACAAAGTAACCATTGAAAACCTTAATTCCAAATGCATCATCTTGACAGAAAAGGTAATGATCCAAAAGAGACAACAAACCTTGCATATAGGTCTTGAAGAATCTTTCAAGTTAACCAGCAAATTGTCGCATTTCAAATCGAAATGCACTATGTTCTTTGAGTGCAAATATTCCATTCCAAATGCAGCATCCATGGCAATTATAAGCCTCTTCCGTCGATCAAGATGCCTGCAAATATGAATCACATGGAAATTGTCGCAACTAAGGAAACTAGAAGCTTCAAAAGAATCAAGTTGAGTATCTCAGACGAGCTTTTTTCCCCATTTATAGTAGAATCGGTGTTCCATGCCAAAGCAACTTTAATGAGGTTAAGTACCCTTGTATTACCTATCCTTCCGAAGTAGAACATGTCTTAATGAACCATCAACCATGAATTCAGTGACAGTAGCCAATGTACCCCCTGGTCCATCTTGTACAACACCATAAAAGGCAACTATGTTCGGGTGGTGAAGCTTGGACAGAATTTCAGCTTCCCTCCAAAATTCAACAGTCTGAAAGTGGGGATATTGGTCAATGCTATTTCCGTTATAGGAAATGCAATACGTTAACATAAGAAGAACCAATGAAAGACACAAATATTTCAATCATTTAATTGGCTTGACATGAAGAGCGAAGTATGCTGTTGTTGATTAAGAATTTAAAGCACACAAGTGAAACACCAACATTTACTAAAGTCGATGAAAAGGGAAATTCAGTAATATAAATCAAAATATTAGTGTAATAAATGATTACCAGTCTCTCTTGCTCTGATTGACGTCCTGTAAAGCAACTCTTCTTTATGCGCTTGATTGCTACATCAGAGCCTCTCCATTTTCCATGATACACAGTCCCAAATGTGCCTGAACCAAGCTCCCTTAGTTCTTCAAGATCAGCGTTTTTTATTATCTGCAAATTAATCAAACAATTTAGAATACTACTTGGTGGTACTTTATTCAGTACCTCATTATGTTGCAACTAACAATTGCAAGGGAAAAAAAAAAAAAAAAAACTAACAATTGGGTTTGGAAAACCATAAATTTCAACAGTTTGAACAAGAAATGCTGGATAGTTGATTAACCCTCTCAAATCAGGTTTCATTTACTAAGGGTGTGTTTGTTTGGGGGTTTGGATTTTGAGTTGGGATTTGAATAGTAAAAATTTTAAATTTGAATAGTTATATGATGTGATATAAATAGGTGTTGATATGATCATTTGAATGTAAAATTAATTTTTAGTATAATATAAAAAATAAAAAATAGGTGTTCGAGTTGATGTTTTTGGGGGAAAAAAATTGGATGAATAGTGTAAATCCAATCCAATCCCCAAACAAACACACCCTAACTCTGTTTTAAACAGCCGCAGGGAAATATTCCATGTACCAGAAACCACTGCAACAGTATGCCCTTAAACTTGATGATAGGCAGACAATCCAAACCAAAAGAAAATAAATGAATAATAAATAGATTGAAATATTATCACTGGTATAACATTTTCCAAAGATCAAAATTACGTTCAAGCCTGCAAAGCAGTGATGCAAAGAAAAAAGAAAATCTATCACTGCTACAATCATTTCTGAAGATCAAAAAAATGTACAAACCTGCAATGAGTTGATGTCAAAATTCATCAAAGATGGATCCAGAGGAGGTAAGCCAATCTTTCTGATATCCTCCTAGAATACAGTTAAACATAAGGTTAATTGACTTTCACTGATAAACCAATTTCAAAAGTCCAGAAGAAAGAATCACCTCATATCCGGAATAACCAACTCTTGTGTGATCCATCAAACCATCATAGCGCAAGGCTTCACTCAGCTTTACCTGTGATGAAGCATAATTGACAGCCGTAGAGCCAACTCCAACTCCATCTGCTTCTGTCCGGTCATCTTCACCATATGTTTCCTGCACTCCCCCATGACTCACAAAGTCATATGCTAAAGGAGCCTCCTCTTCACCTTTTGTGAGTCCTGACGAAAACACGACATGGTCTTGATCAATAAGAGAAACATCCCTTCTTGCAAACTCATTCCCTGCAAGTCTTTGGAAGAAGGACCAGTGTTTAGGATCATGGTTCTCTATGTTCACACTTATGCCAGGTGCATCCTTCGGCGGAGGCCCAAAACCAGATGAACTATCAGAAAGAATAGCTTTAGAGAAGATGTCAGACAGCAGTTCAGGTGGAAATCTGTCATTGATATCTATAAGAATGTCTCCCTGCTCCTTCCTAGGAACAGAAAAACCGGTTCCTTCTGGAGTTGCTATCCATGTTGGGACACCACTAGTGTTGGATCGAGTCGAAGGCACTTCAACCAAATGAATAGGATCTTGTGACTGTTTCACTGATTCATCATTTTTCTCAGCAGTGAACTTCAATCCATGTTCTATATCAGCGTTGAGAACTTGACTCTCACACAAGGAGTCTCTACCTTCAAGGGGCTCCTGTTTCTGCACTTGAGCTCTGGTAAGCCCATCATCGATGAATTCAGGTTCCAAAGGAAAAGGCTTTCCTGTAGAAACTAACTGCTCATTAGGAATATTTTCGTGCCCTTTCTGTGAGTTCTCAGCAGATGTTGCCATTAAATCCTGCTGTGACACATTAGTGTGAGCTTGATTAACAAGAAACTGAGAACCTAGTGAATCATCCGACTTTGATATTCTGTTTAACTCTGCCTGCTCTCGCGGAAACCACTCAGAACGAAAGACCCTCTGAGACGGAACAGGAGGCTCATTGTAGCTGAAATCAACAGGATCAGACTTCGAGTCAATGGATTCAGGAGCATGAGTGCTAGCAGAGGCAGAATACTCATTGTCACTGGACGTAGGGAGCTCATCAAGAGGTTTAGTCGTCTGCATAGGTTCATCGGGCTCTACGTTGTCCTTCAAAGACTTGGATGAAGATTCTCTATCCAATTTAGGGACGGAAACCAATGGTTCTTCAACAGGTGGACTGGCTTTAAGGTTATCACTATGCAGCGGTGACGGCATTAAATGCTCATTAGTAATTTGCTTGCTTTCACCTTCTTGTAGAATCAAGCCATCAACTTTAGGCTTCACCTTTGCGTCTTGCTCTTTGAAGCGCAATGTGCTAGAGCCAGTTGCAGACTGGCCTTCTAGGCCTCTTTGTTCAGGAGCATATGTATGAGAAGATTGTGGTGCGTCATTTTCAGGAGCCATGTAATTTGGAGGGTCAAATAAATAATCAAATTCGGAAGAATGTTTCTTTTCTTCGTCAGGGCGTGCATGTTCACCAAATTCAAAAGCTTTAGAGACACTTGGTGCTATTGGTTTCGTAGGCTCAATTTCCATTGTAGGGAGAACAAGGCCAGACAAATCCGCCTTCCTATCCCCAACAAATTCAGAAGATGTGTCGCCTGAATCCTTATTAGGATTCAGTGCATTTAACTCATTCAAATCGATTGCAGAAGCACTATGAAAACCATATGCCATAGAGCCTTTGCGAGATCCAGCATCCATACCATTGACCGCAACTACATATTTAATCTCTGAATCACCAACAGGATTGGTCAGAGTGAACTGCGCATCGTCCAAATCCCCAGGAGAGAATAGAAACATCCGAAGTTTCTTTGATCCTTCTCCGTCTTCCAGAACATTGCACTCCTCCATCATGTTCACTAAATCCTCATCACTCGAAATGGAGACTAATGCATCAAGATCCTCTCCAGGAAGCTGATATTTTATAGTACAAGTCTCATCAAATATTGCAGTCGCTTTCTGCCATAATTCCTTCCATGTGATGTCCCGATTTATCCGTATGATGCGTGTTTCACCACCAACATATCTGAGCTTTCCATCACTTGGGCGAGGCAAGATTCTACCTCCAAAACTACAGAGAAACTTCAGCTTGGTCAATGAACTCCCAGAACCCTCAGATGAGGTGCACACTAATGATTGCCGACTGGTGTAGCCTGATGAAGCTTGAGGAACTGATTGCATGGAGTGATACCCATGTTTAACTTTGTGGCCAAGACTAGCCGAAATTTGTAGCTCCAATTCTTTGGCGGATTTTTGCGATGGCGCAACCATCTCTGACCCACTATCTGAGCCAGTATGATTAACTCCTTTAATGCCTTTTACCGCCGCCATATTGTCGGTTGCATTACTCGAATCCCCCAAAATATTTGTACCGGATGGCTTCCAGGGATTGACCCGATCACGCATAAATTCAAGAGCAAACTCCTCACCAGTCTGTATAGAGTAATTAAGTACAGGTTTCACTTCAGAAAACGCAATCTCTGGAGGCTTCACGCTTACGTTAGCATGACTCAACGGATCCACCTTTGCAACCCATGATTCGGGACCGTAATCTCCTTTTCCATGTTCTGAGGAATGTAATTGCACATAATTACGATTCTTCGGAAATTCCATTTTGGGATTTCTGATTCCACCCTTTTTTAAACACAAACTCAATTGGCACAACTTTCGGTGCCACGATATTGAGGAGAACTGGCAAAAACAAATCAGGAGCACTGCAACTCTCACCAGAAGGCAAAAACTTGACTTGAAAACAAACTCAGCAGCGGCATTCGAAAAATACATCTAAGACAGTATTGATGCACATTTCCAAACTCAAGTCGAACTATGCACCATTAACAAATTCTGGATCAATACACTGCCAAAAGAGAACATTTCTTGGTTAAAATTCTAAACAGGGAAAACATCTTCTGCAGAAAGAATGCCATAATATATATCGGAAATTTTCCATGTTTTTCTCCTAAAGAGTCTCTCTAATGGCGCCCGGAATATCACCACATAATCAGTAACAAAAATCAAGTGAGCATTCTACAAGAACATCACAAAAGACTTAATATATAAACCATTATTAAACCTTCAAATTAGGAAACCTAGAATTCGCTACTTCCAGGCGCAAGGGTTTACGCACAACTAAATTTGTAAGAATCGTTCAATTCGATAAGAGCCCTAATTTCCGAAAAAAAAAAAAAAAAACAATTCCCAAAATCAGCGGTCCATAATCCGCCGCGGTGAACACCCACAGCCATCAATGAATAGAAACGACGGATCGGAATCAGTTGAATCATGGAATCAGTAAAGGTTTACCTGAGAAGAATTTAATCGGTTGGCCAAACACGCCATTGCCGCAGCTCCATCGTCCGGTGTGAAAAGGGTTCCACAGAGCACTAGACCAGATAAAGTGAGATTAAGTGCGTAAATTCGGCGAGAAAAAAACACAATCTTGATGTCCGGTGTATCGTCGTTTTCTGAGGAATTTTCGGAAGACTTTTCCGACACCAGACAACGACGGTATGGTGTGCCCTTGCTCAGTAGTATTAATGGCTTCCTACCTGACCTGATGGATCAAATATCAAAATGATGACTGAATTAAAGAAATCGGCTGCGGGCCACGACTCGATGTTGTTTACTTGTTTTGAAATAATATCCAATTTTCGATTGATGAAATTACAAATGGTAAAATTCATATCATTACTTCACTCAAAAACTAATTTTTTCTAGGAGTATAACAATTCATAAATTTTTAATTTGGATAAAATTTGATAAATCAAAATTAGTTAACTAATATGTATATATATATATCAATTTAATTAATTACGTAACATATCACATTATTATTTTATATTTTTAAAAATATTTAAATACATATTTTATTTTTTTAATATAAATATTAAATTTATTTTAAAATTATCAATATTACTAATTATTTAACAAAAATAATAAATTAATATCATAATTTATTATTATTATTAATTAATTAAATATTATTATTTCAAATATTGACATTGAAAAGTGATCAACTGTAGTATTATATATATTATTTTTAAAAAATATATATATTGCGTAAAAAATATCTTTTTATATTATTAATTTTATATTTTATATATATAATATATATATATATACTACTACATCTTAGACTAAAAGACTATACATAACATAAGACACCCTTTGTTTTGATGGGATGCCTATTCCGTAAGTAATGATTTAATAATATGGGATGAAATTATTTCCGTGAGGTCATAAAATTTATTTGATTTGCACTTTCGGATAGAATTTTCACGTCATAAATTAAAAAATAAAAAAAATTATGGTGTGTATGTTTGGATTTGATAAAAAAAAAAATTTCAATTTGTATGATTATTTTATATATAATAATTATTAGATATATCTAATATAATATAAAAGAAATATTTAAATTAAAAATATAAAAAAGCTTTTAAAAAACTCTTGAATAAGACTTTTGGAATAATTTCTTTCAAATTTTAAAATATTAAATATACTTTTGGAATTAAAATTTTTATTTATGTTTTTATTTAAATTATAATTTAATAGACTTTCTGTAATCTAAAATTATTTTATTTTATTTTTGTAATTTTTCTTTTAAAAAAATAAGTGTATATTTAAAATTATTTTCATTTTCTTTATAATTTTCTTTTTTAAAAAATAAGTATATTTTATAGTACAGTATACATAATTTATTATTATTTTAATATATTAAATATTATTTTTATTAAAATATTATATTAACTATTTTTTATTGGATATGAATACAATCATATATATTTGAGATGTGATTCTCTTGAGAATTTTTAGAATAAAAAAATTAATTGTAAAATTTTATATATAAAATATAATAACAATATCATGTTTCTTTAGATGAGTTTAAAAAAAAAATAATTTGAATTTAATATTAAAATAAGATATAATGAGATATTTTGTTAAAAATATATATATTTTTTTTAAGAAACGAAGAATTTAAATAGCAAAAATTTAGGGTTTTTAGGCAAAACAAACATACCCAAAATTATATACTTAACAATAACAAACAAATAAAAAAATTCAAATTCAAATATTTTCTAAATATTCATTAACTAAATCAAATCAAATTTCCAAATTATATAACAAAAAAAACTTTATTCATATATACTAAACTCTTATTATATACCCCATTCCATGTATTTTGGGTGTATTATTGTAAATACGATAATTTAGATAAAATATAATTAGTAAGTAATTAAAAAATGTATTAATAAAATAATTATTATTTTGTAAAAATAATTATAGATTAAGATTAAAATAATTAATTAGTTTAATTAAGATCAAAAAAAATATTAAATATTAAATTTAAAATGTGATTAAAGTACATAATTATATTTTTAAAAAAAATTATGTAAAATAAACGAAAATAAAAAATATAAACAAATTGCGATGGAAGGAGTATATAAATGAAAAAAAAAAAAAATTTGAATTAAAAGTAGGTAGCTGTGAAGTAAATAAAGAAGACAACAAATAAGAAGTTCATGCTGCCACAGACATGGACACATATAATCTTAAGACAAGTGCGTGTTTGTTTGGGGTTATTAAGAATTTTTATTTTATTTTTTCAAATGGATTCCTAATTTTGTATTTAGAATATTTTTAGATTAGCGGATTCTTGTCTTCTCTGACTGTGAACAAATAAATTTATTTTAAATCATATAAATTTATCCTTTTTTGTTCCATATAATTTGTCTCTATTTTTTTTGTCCGTCTACGTAATTTGTTTTTTTTTTAAATATAATTATACACTTTAATCACATTTTAAATTTTAAATTTTTTTAATATTAATTAAATTATTTAGTTAGTTTAATCTTAATTTATAATTATTTTTATTATACAATATTTATTTTTACTAATAAATTTTTTAATTACTTATTAATTATATTTTACCTAAATTATTGGTATCTACAGTAATAATCTTTTATTATCTGAGACGGAGAAAGTAACTATTCTGAGAGATACAAATGGACTCAAAATTTCAGTAGGGGTAAAATTGCAAAACAAAATTGTTAAGGTGTTAAATTGAAAATACTTGATAGATGAGGGGCGGATATGAATTTCAGTCTTCGCTCCCAACCGACTATAAAGTTGCAGCGGCTTTGAAAGCCTGAACTTCTCTTCCTGTTTTGCATCTTCGCCGAGCAAGAGGGGTTGCTGCTCGCCTCTGTCCCTACCACAGGCGATTCTCCGACGCCGGTGCTCGACAATGCCCTCACAATCATCCATTTCTTGAATCAGATTAGGCTCCGATCATGGGGAAGAAGATGCTCCTTTTTGCGTTTTCGTCGATTTTTATTTTGTTCGTGGACGCTGCTTTGCAATATGATGCTTACCGAGAGATTTGTGCGGGTGCGGAGAAGGTAGTGTTGGGTGAGACCAAAAGGATAATTTTCGAACACGAGAACGCAACTGCGCAACTGCTGCGGCTTCTATTCCACGACTGTTTTGTAGAGGTAATTAATGCGTTGTTTCGAATGTTTGATATTCATCGTCCCCATTTCCTCATTTTATGCTGATAGTATTAAGTTTAATTTCGTGATCGGTTCGTGCTATTTCAGGATTGGTTTTGACGTCCGCCTTTTACGACTCTTGTTTTTGTGTGTTGTGATGGGAATTACGAACAAGTTTTTGCTGTGTCGAACGATACGATGTTCTTGTAAAGATTCTCTTGTTGGAAACATAACAATTTCAGAATGCTCTGCTGTTCAGATCTTATGATTAATTGTAACGATGCAGCCACTTAATGTTTGAGTGTTATCTCTTGTTTTCAGTTGCTGGCTGAGTTGCCTCTTAATCGATGATGTTCTTTGTATTCTCCATTGAGCATATCTTTGTAACTCTGTACCAATAGGAGCTTTCATTAAACGATTTCTTATGCAATCTTAGCTAACAGGACTGGTATGACACATGGTTTTGCTGTTTCTCTCAGTTGTTTAACCTGATGGACATGGCTAGTAAATTGTCTTGTTATTATCTATTTTCTTGCATCTCTTTGCACAGTGCATCTAATCCGGCGTCAATCTTGATGATCTTACACACACTGTCGCCTTTCAGGGCTGTGATGCCTCTGTGTTGCTAGATGATAGCAATGCAACGGCAAATCAATCCACAGAGAGATGCGCCTTGCCAAACAAAACCCTGAGAGGGTTCAACCATATCGATCAAATAAAGGAAGTGGTTGAGAACGAATGCCCTGGAGTTGTTTCTTGTGCTGATATTCTCGCACTTGCAACCCGTGATGCGATTGCTTTGGTACGTATAACCACATTTTATAAAACGTCTTCATGTCGATTTTTATGATAGGTGAGGCCCCTTCTACTTGTCATCTCATATGTGATTGATTATACTTTACCAAAAGTCGCTAGCTAAACTTAGTTAGTTAGTTTTAACCAAAGACTAATTTTCTCATGGTTATGGACTTATGGAGCACATAGGGATTACGCGGGTGGGTTCCTTCACTGAGCTTTGATATAACAAAGTCATTTGATTTGTTCGTCTCCTTGTTGTGCAATGATCAAAAGCACAACAGCTTGTAAATTGTATCATTTGTTTGCATCAAATTGTGTAGAAACATCTACAATTGAATTGTGTATAAGAGATGTCAATGTTATTTGCATTGCCCCACATGCTACTCTCTTGTTAATGAATTCCTGCGCCGCAGCTTGGAGGACCGTATTTCCCGGTTTTGACAGGAAGAAAAGACAGCAACCATTCATTGTACGATAAAGCTCTAGAAGGAATTCCCCGACCCGACAGCAGTATATCGGAAACGCTTCTTCTCTTTGCTCAACATGGATTCAACGCAAGGGAGACCGTCGCTCTATTGGGTAATTCCCATGTTTCAAACTTAACATTTCCATTGTCCTGCTTGTGTCGTAGTTCTGATTTCTGCCTCTCCCCACTCGAAAGGCGGCCACAGCATAGGAAGAATTGGCTGCGAGTTCATCCAGTCGAGGCTCAACAGGACGGATGGATCTGTCCCTCTCGATTTCCAACACGAGATAAAAAAGAAGTGCCAAGAAAAAGACGGGACTGGCAGCGTAAGCATCTTAGACCTCAGAGGAAAAGCTCGGATCCTGACCGAAGAAGAAGGTATGCAGTGCTACCAGGGACTAAATGCCGTAGAGAATCCCCAAGGAGGAGGCGGATTCGACGGCCATTACTATCAGGCCTTGAAAGTAGGAAGAGGCCTTCTTACAGCCGATCAGGAACTGATGGCAAACGAGGAGACAGCTAAAGCTGTCTTGGACTACGCCGATGATGCGAAGCTGTTCAGGATCAAATTCGCTGTTGCCATGATCAAACTTTCCAACCTGAACGTCCGTGTAGGGTCGGATGGAGAGGTGCGGCGCCACTGCTCTATTGTGAATTCTTTGTTTTTCTCTTCTTCTTCGTCGTCTTGGTTTTCGTCTTCGTCTTCGCCTTCGCCTTCTCCTTCTTCTTCTTCTTCTTCGTAGAAGGCTGCTGCTTGGACAAATATTTGCAGGCTTGCAAGAACTCAACAGGTTAGTGTAACTTCATAATTATTGCTTTGCACCCTTAATTCTTACACGGATCAAAAAGCCATTTTGATGCTTTTGAGGGCTAATTAGACATGAATATTTGTTTGTTCTTTTTTCATGAAAGAGTTGTGTTCGTTATATGAAATGTGAAGTTCTGAATGCATTTTTTGACTGCTTCCTTTTTAACATTCAGGAATGATTTATTTAGTAAAAAAAATACCCTTTTTTTTTTTTACTAGGAATTTTTTTTATCGATTTTTTTAAGAAAATAAATTTATGTCCGATGAGGAAAGAATTATTGATTTATGACTCCCTATATTATATTACTCTGTCGACCATTGTAAAGGTATCTGTTGTGTTTGTAAGTTGTAAAGTCAGGAAATCAACAAAACAAATAACATCAAACATAAAATGTTAGCCTTTGTAGATCAAATGGCCAGGCAGCTGGGAGGCTACTATCTGAGTTTGATCTTGAGTGGGTGCATGAAAATACAAGCAGCCTCAAAATACACGATACCATCTATTTCATAGGGTGTGTTTGTTCGGAGGATTAGATTTTAAATATATTATTCATCCCATTTTTTTCCTCCAAAAATATCTATTTTTCACTTTTAATATTATACTAAAAATTAATTTTACATTCAAAATATTACATCAACACCTATTTATATCACATCATACAACAATCCAAATACATACATTGACACGGGACGAAGGAAGTATTTATATATTACTAGTACTTTCAAATCTACATTTGTTTTATTTAAAACAGTTGTGACATGGGATTTATAATGGGATGGAGGAGTATATATTATGTTAATATATATATATATATATTGTATTTTTTAATATTTATAGAATACCATACCATAAAAAAATACTTTGATGAACAAACTCAAAATTGACAATAATTTTTATATATAAAATTTTGAATACTACAATAAAATAAATTTGTCGTTAAACTCGTAGATAATGATCTATCAAGAAGACAAGATAGTATTTTATATATTGATCTATATTATAATTCTATATTTCTATTTGAATGATAATTAAAAAAATAAATAATTAAATAATACTAATAATAATTAAATCAATTATCGAATTCGATTAAATTTTAACACTATCATTTGGTAAAGTGCCAATATCGGCCGGACCATCTACCAGGTTAATTATATTGCACTATATGACCTATTTAAGGGCCTCAATTACTTCGTTTATGTAATATCATGGTCTAAAATTTATTTTTATGTAAGGATAAGCAATTTTTCTTTTTTATCATTTTAGTCATGTCCGCTGAACTAATCCTAAAAAATTTCAGTTTCCAAAAATGCATTCAGAACTTCACATTTCATACAACGAACTCACAACTTTTTCATGAAAAGAACACACAAATATTCGTGTCTAATTAGCCCCCAAAAGCATCAAAACGGCTTTGATCCGTGTAAGAATTAAGGCTGCAAAGCAAAAAATTTGAAGTTACACTAACCTGTTGAGTTCTTGCAAGCCTGCAAATATTTGTCCAAGCATCAGCCTTCTACGAAGAAGAAGAAGGAGAAGGCGAAGGCGAAGGCGAAGACGAAAACCAAGACGACGAGGAAGAAGAGAAAAACAAAGAATTCACAATAGAGCAGTGGCGCCGCACCTCTCCGTCCGACCCTATGCGCACGTTCAGGTTGGAAAGTTTGATCATGGCAACAGCGAATTCGATCCTGAACAGCTTCGCATCATCGGCGTAGTCCAAGACAGCTTTAGCCGTCTCCTCGTTGGCCATCAGTTCCTGATCGGCTGTAAGAAGGCCTCTTCCGACTTTCAAGGCCTGATAGTAATGGCTGTCGAATCCGCCTCCTCCTTGGGGATTCTCTACGGCATTTAGTCCCTGGTAGTACTGCATATCTTCTTCTTCGGTCAGGATCCGAGATTTTCCTCTGAGGTCTAAGATGCTTACGCTGCCATTGCCATCTTTTTCTTGGCACTTCTTTTTTATCTCGTGTTGGAAATCGAGAGGAACAGATCCATCTGTCCTGTTGAGCCTCGACTGGATGAACTCGCAGCCAATTCTTCCTATGCTGTGGCCACCTTTCGTGTGGGGAGAGGCAGAAATAAGAAGGACAACGCAAACAGGATAATGGAAATGGAAACGGACACGTTGAGTTCGAAAAATGGGAATTACCCAATAGAGCGACGGTCTCCCTTGCGTTGAATCCATGTTGAGCAAAGAGAAGAAGTGTCTCTGATATACTGCTGTCGGGTCGGGGAATTCCTTCTAGAGCTTTATCGTACAACGAATGGTTGCTGTCTTTTCTTCCTGTCAAAACCGGGAAATACGGCCCTCCAAGCTGCGGCGCAGGAATTCATTAACAAGAGAGTAGCATGTGGAGCAATGCAAATAACATTAACATCTCTTACACACAATTCAATTGTAGATGTTTCTACACAATTTGATGCAAACAAATGATACAATTTACAAGCTGTTGTGCTTTTGATCATTGCACAACAAGGAGGCGAACAAATCAGGTGACTTTGTTATATCAAAGCTCACTGAAGGAACCCACCCGCGTAATCCCTATGTGCTCCATAAGTCCATAACCATGAGAAAATTAGTCTTTAGTTAAAACTAACTAAAGTTTAGCTAGCAACTTTTGGTAAAGTATAATCAATCACATACGAGATGACAAGTAGAAGGAGCCTCACCTATCATAAAAATCGATATGAAGATGCTTTATAAAATGTGGTTATGCATACCAAAGCAATCGCATCACGGGTTGCAAGTGCGAGAATATCAGCACAGGAAACAACTCCAGGGCATTCGTTCTCAACCACTTCCTTTATTTGATTGATATGGTTGAACCCTCTCAGGGTTTTGTTTGGTAAGGCACGTCGCTCTGTGGATTGGTTTGCCGTTCCATTGCTATCATCTAGCAACACAGAGGCATCACAGCCCTGAAAGGCGACAGTGTGTGTAAGATCATCAAGATTGACGCCGGATTAGATGCACCGTGCAAAGAGATGCAAGAAAATAGATAATAACAAGACAATGTATTTCAATTTACTAGCCATGACCATCAGGTTAAACAACTGAGAGAAGCAGCAAAACCATGTGTCATACCAGTCCTGTTAGCTAAGATTGCATAAGAAATCGTTTAATGAAAGCTCCTATTGGTACAGAATTACAAAGATATGCTCAATGGAGAATACAAAGAACATCATCCATTAAGAGGCAACTCAGCAACTGAAAACTGTTACTATGCAGGAAATGTATATAGCAATGTGGGGATAACACTCAAACATTAAGTGGCTGCATCACTACAATTAATCATAAGATCTGAACAGCAGAGCATTCTAAGATTGTTAAGTTTCCAACAACACAACCTTTACAAGAACATCGTTCGACACTGCAAAGATTTCTCGATAATTCCCATCACAATAAAGGAAACCTCACAAAACTGTACACACAAAAACAGGAGTCGTAAAAGGCGGACGTCAAAACCAATCCTGAAATAGCACGAATCGATCATGAAACTAACTTAATACTATCAGCAGAAAATGAGGAAATGGAAACGCTGAATATTAAACCATTCGAAACAACGCATTAATTACCTCTACAAAACAGTCGTGGAATAGAAGCCGCAGCAATTGCGCAGTTGCGTTCTCGTGTTCGAAAATTATCCTTTTGGTCTCACCCAACACTACCTTCTCCGCACCCGCACAAATCTCTCGGTAAGCATCATATTGCAAAGCAGCATCCACGAACAAAATAAAAATCGACGAAAACGCAAAAAGGAGCATCTTCTTCCCCATGATCGGAGCCAAATCTGATTCAGGGGGAGGATTGTGAGGGCATTGTCGAGCACCGGCGTCGGAGAATCGCCTGTGGTATGGACAGAGGCGAGCAGCAGCCCCTCTCGCTCGGCGAAGGTGCAAACAGGAAGAGAAGTTCAGGCTTTCAAGGCCGCTGCAACTTTATAGTCAGTTGGGAGCGAAAACTGACATGCTTATCTGCCCCTCAGCTATCAAGTATTTTCAGTTTAATACCTTAACATTTTTGTTTTGCAATTTTACCCCTACTGAAATTTTGAGTGCACTTGTATCTGTCAAAATATTTAGTATGGAATGGATTACCGTGGTCCCGGTCCAATCTGGCTCAGGTGGCGAGCGGTCAAGTAATTTTCAAAAATTTTAGCATTATTTTAAAAAATACCTAAAATATACTTCCTATGTTCCACTTTTATCATATTTATTTTTTTATTTTCGTACATCTCATTTATTCTATTAAAGAACGAATGAAGTATAATATACAGATAAGATCACATCTAAATTTAAATTTAAAACTAAATATCTAAAATATTTCATCATTCCTCAAATTGAAGTGGTACAACATAAATCAACTTGAGTTTGATAAAGTCGGAAACAACAGGACATAGAAGGTGTGTTTGTTTGAGAAATTTTGCCAAAAATTTACTATTCATCCAAATTTTTTTCCAAAAATATCACGTCAAACATCTATTTTTCATTTTCTATATTATTCTAAAAATCAATTTTACATTTAAAACATCACATTAACACCTATTTATATTACATCACACAATTATTCTAATTCAAATTTTTTTATTACTGTATTTAAATCTCAACTCAAAATTCAAACCTCCAAACAAACACACCCTAAATAAAGTAAGAAACGACGAGACTCTTAATAGAGTTAAAAAAGACGAGACTCTTAATGCAATTAAACATATAGCTCTAGAGAAACATGACATACCAATAGCAGATAAATACACGGACAAAACTCTCAAATCCAAACGCAAACGGAAACCAAAACTCTAAATAGAATATTAACGAAAATCTCTAATGAAGAAAAATAGGTTATAATACTATATTAAAATAAATATGAAAACTAGAAAATTGTATTGTATTGAATATCAAAATAAAAGGTCTATATAGGTAAAATTAAATAGAATCAATAGATTCCAATCTAAATAATTTAATATATGAAAATCAAATTTAATTTGAATCGATTAAATCTTAAAATATTTAATATTTAAAATATTTCAACAATATTAATCATAAACAAATAATTATATATATATATTTATTATATAAAATTTTATTTTCTACACAATAATATTTACATGGTATAATATTTTATTAAAATAATAAAACACACAATTTTAATTTTATTAATATCATATGTATTAAATCCCAATTTAAATTTTAATTAAATAAAATACTCACAAATTATGTGGTTCGTGTTGTTATATTATGGGTTTTGTTTTATTTTAATTTGAAATTGAATAATATTGAATAATTAAAAAAAAAAATATTTTGAATTTTTTTTTAGAAAAAAAGTAAAAAGTCACACCCACGTAACATGTCTTTGTAATAGAAGGTACGTGTAATACATGACAATTTTGTATAAATTGTTTATACTATATTAAACAAATTCGTAACGTATTATTCATATAATAAATTTGAAATTTGATTTTCATATAACAATAATAATATAAAATTTACATGAAATTCCTATATAAAGTCACAATATTTAAAATAATACTCCATCCGTCTTACGTACCATGTCCACGTTGTCGTTTCTATCCGTCCTACATATCCTTTTTTGGAAAATAATTACACATTTTAATCTCATTTTAAACTTTTTAATTTTATTTTTTTTAAATTTTAATTAAACTAATTAGTTATCTTAATCTTAATTTATAATTATTTATATTATCGGATAATTATTTTCACTAATACATTCTTAATTATCTATTAATTACACCCATCCTAAAATACCGTGTCTACAGTGTAGCAGACACGGTATGTGAGACGGAGGGAGTAATAATAATTATTATAATCCATTTTTTAAAATAATTATTCCAAACATCTAATTACAATAAGGTTTTATGAACTTTCCCATCTCGAAAAGTATTCATCAATGCTGAATAATATATTTCCAAAAAAAAATTACTTTATTTCACTTATTAATCATTTACATATTTATATTATAATTCAATATGTTCCCTATATAATGTAACATATTATATACATGTTTCGGCAATAAATTTAAAAAATAAAATAAAATAAAATAATTTACACCGAAATGGCATTTAAAATTTTGCCGAATATTTTCAACGTCAATACCTAATCCATTAATTAAGTTTCATTATTATATTAAATAAAAAACGGAAAATAAATTTCATTAATGGAATATAGTAACATTAAAGAACAATAACGACTAATAACCAACCAACTTATTAAATAAATTTTTAAATGCCGAAATTAAAATCTAAATGTCAATTTCCATAAATGCACTAATAGTAAAAAAATAAATAAATAAATAAAATTTTATTGGTATATTTTATTATATATTATTATTTAAAATATTTCGTATATGTGGTTTAAATATGTCATCATCTACACGTCACACTTTTAGAAAAAAATATTATTGGACAATTTTAATAATTCGATTTCAATCCCAATCTTATTTCGGAAATTTCATTTTTAGTCGAGGATAACGTCGAATCCACTTTATAACTTTTTATAATAATATTAGATTTTGTTTATGCCTTTTCTAAATTAGTGAAATATTGCAATTGTTCATAAAATTTTATTATAGTAAAAAAATATTATAATAATTAAGGAAATAAAATATTTTATTAATGAGGGACTTTTGTTAATCTGATTTTTAACACATTAGACTATTACATATATCTAATTATTTATTTGGAAATAGCTATAATTGAATTTGTAATTTTTAAAATTTATAAAGAAAATTTCATTATATCTTATTTCGGAAATTTCATTTTTAGTCGAGGATAACGTCGAATCCAACTTTATAACTTTTTATAATAATATTAGATTTTTTTAATATTCAAAATGGAAAAAAAAAACTTTACAATTTTATCGATGTAAATTATAAAAATATTTTAATTTTTTTTTAAAAAAAATCTTGAAATATTTCAGTCATATTACATTAAATGTCTTAAAAATTTACCCGAAAATTTATTGTTCGGTTGTTTTGAGGATTTTGAATAGTTAAAAAATAAAGTCGAGATATTAAAAATTGGTTGCGACTTCGACTTTTAATTAATATATTGTGTCAGAAATAATAATGGATTAGTTCGAAATCTCCAAAAATCTACTTTTATATATATAAAAAAAAGAAAATAGAATTAAATATTGCGAATTGTAATTTTTATAAAAGTAAATATAAAGAGAAATTGAATTAATCCAATAAATAATCACGATTTAGTTAATATATGAAATTGTAAACAAATTAAATTAAATGGACAAACACCAAAAAAGAAAAGAAAAAGATAAAATAGATTGAACACATATATATTTAAAAATAAAAAAATAAATAATCCAAACACAACACATGCAATTAATACTGAAACAAAGTGTGATTAAGTGCATCTAACAAAAATTTCAAAATTTCGAAAAATTTAAATAAAATATATAAACCGATTAATATTATCAGTATTAATTAATAAAATTTCAAAAAATAGAAATAAAATCCAAAAAAGTGGTCTATATTATATATTTCATCCGTCCCAAAACTATAGTGTTAATTGGATTGAGCACGAAATTTAAGAAATAATGATACTCCCTCCGTCCCAGATACCATGTCCACGTTGTCGTTTCTGTCCGTCCCATATACCATGTCACTTTCCTTTTTTGAAAATGATTACACACATTAATCTCATTTTAAATTTTTTAATTTTAATTTTTTAAATTTTAATTAAACTAATTAGTTATCTTAATCTTAATTTATAATTATTTATATTATAAGATAATTATTTTCACTAATACATTCTTAATTATCTACTAATTACACCCCTTCTAAAATACAGTGTCTATAGTGTAGCAGACACGGGACGGATGGAGTATATATTGGTAGTTGATAAAAAATACGGATAAAAAATTTTTTTTATCCTTATGAGTGTATTAGTGTAGAAAATAGTGACAATTGTTTAATAAAAATGAAAAAGTAAATAATTTTATAGTAATATAGTTATTTATGAAAATAAAACTGTTATTTTAAAAGAGATAAAAATAATAAACAAGACTAATTGGGATGGAGGGAGTATATTTTTTTATTTTCTTCAGTCCATTAATTAATTCACAACTGTATATTTAGTGCCCTTCTTTTTATTTTTTGGAGGGCATTTATTGTCACCACTAGTTTAAAGGCTCCCTCTATTTAATACCACAGAAAATTTAATTATGAAAATAAATTTCCCATAAATAACAATTTAAATCATCATTACATTAAATTCTCCACAAAATAATTATAGAAATTTCTGACCCCTACCCCCCACCCCACCCCATCCCACCCGTTTCCCTGAAATAAATATAAACCCCCCCCCCCCCCGGTCTTCATTCCTCACAAGTTTTTTTTCTCTGAAAAAAAATATAAGATCTTCTCCTCCGGTGAAATCATGCCCGCCGATTTCCGCACTCTGGTCAAAAAGATGAACGGCGCTGATGGGAACGAGTCGTCGGATTCGACGGCCCCGATCACTCGGGACCTTCTGGGAGCAAGCCGCGCTTTGGCGTCCAAGGAGCTGGACCTGGACATCCAGGTCCCCCTCGGCTGGGAGAAACGTCTCGACTTGAAGGTTTTATTTTTCTATTTGGATTTCGATTTTGATTATATATATATATTTAATAAAAAAAAAGTTGGATTAAAAATGTGCAGTCGGGGCGAGTGTATCTCCAGCGGTGCAATACTAATGCAGTACTGCCGGCCGTCCAGGATCCGAACCCGATTGTGAACCCGAATCCGAGACCCAGGCTGCAAGCGGATCTCAACTTCCCCCCGGCGCCGCCGAGCCGGTGCTTGTTCGACGAACTTGAAGCCAGTCTGGAGTTGAAGCTGGTGCCGCCGTTCCCCGCCGCCGTAGCGCCGCCGCCTCCGCCTGCTAACTTCGAGGGGATGTGCACGCTGGAGAGGGTCAAGTCTGCACTGGACCGCGCCGATAGGAAGCGCGCCATCTCGATGTCTGCCTCAAACTCGAAATCGTCCTCCCCCGGCTCCACCTCATCCACCGCCGCCGCCGCCTCCGCCTCCGCCGCCGATCTGATGCCGCCGGAGGAGAATATTCCGACAACCTTTGCCGTCGCGTGCCCACAATGTCTGATATTTGTGCTGGTCGCGGTGGACAACCTGCGCTGCCCTCGATGCAACAGCGCCGTGTCTCTCCCTGCAGCCGCCGCCAAGAAGCCGCGCCTGGACCTCAATATTTCCATCTGAACCGCCCCCGCCCGATCTGCCCCGAACCGGATGACGGTTCGATTCTTTTGTAAAGATAGAGGGACAGAAATCATATCATAATAATAATAATTTTAATAGTAATAGTAATAATAATAATAATAATTTTATGCTATAAACTTTGTTGGTATATATTTTCAGTGTTTACTGAAAACTGATGATTTGCCTTTTGGATTTTCAATCCCATATACCAATCTGAATTTCGATTTTTAATATTTTCTGTTGTATTATTATTATTGTTGATTGTTTGTTTTAAATTTGATTTGTTTTATTCTTTTATGTGAAAATGTGTTTGAACCAATCTCGTATTCAAATTATTGATATTTTCTTAATTAAAACGCACGTGACACCGCACGTGTATGGCACGCGCATGTTTTATTCTATAAAAATTCAAAGTATCGATGATAAATGGGCCGGATGAATTTCTCTCATAAATAGAATATGAAATATTAGAATGATAAAAATATTTCAAATGATTTCCATTTCTATTTTTCTTTCAAAGGACACGTGAGTCGCACCTATCAGTCACGTGTAAATTTACGCTTTAGGAACATATTACAATATATATATATATTTTGTAAATGAAATAATGTATCTTTTGGAGATATAATTCACAATATAAAAATTATTAGGAAAAAAAAAAAGAAGTTGGAACAACTTTTATTTTCATTCGGCACGTGAGATAGCGCGTGTATTACACGCCATCCGAACAATATATTCTACAAATAGAAAAAAATGTACATATTTAATATATAATTCAAAAGATTGAAATGATAAAAAAAGTTTGAGCAACTTTTTATTTATTTAATTTTTTTTTTAATTCAGCACGTAAGATTGCATGTATATTAGTTTTAGGCTATATAAAATTGCAATATATTCGATAAATAAAATGAAATATGATTTTAAGATATAACTCAAAACATGAAAAATACTAAAAACACAATAATATTAATTTCTTTTTATTTTTATCTTTTCATTTGGCACGTGAGTTTGCACGTGCCACAAGTGACATCGCACTTGTATTTTGCGATATATAAATATTATAATGCATTTGATAAACGAAATAATATGCAATTTTAAAATATGATTCAAAATATCGAAATGATAAAAATATAATAATATCATTTTTTTTCTTTTTATTTTTGCTTTATTACATGACATGTGAATTTGCACGTGTCAATTACGTATATTTTGTGCCATATAATTATTACAATCCATTCAGTAAATTAAATTATACATCTTTTAAAATACCATTCTAAGACTAAAAATAATTATTTTAATATTTTTTTTCCTAATCGGCACGTGCAAAAAATCGCATGTGTTAGTCACGTGCATTTTATATAACCTGAATAGTAAAACATTAATAGTTAATGAAATTATATATTATCTAAAAATAAGATTTTAAGTATTAAATTGCAAAACAATTCATATATATATATATATTCATACATGCCAATAACATGTATTTTCTACATTCGAATACTTAAAAGTCTAATGATAAATGAAATAAGATGTAAGATTGAATTAAAAATAAGTAAATAAAATGTTAATAATATGAAATATATATATATATATATATACATATGCGTATGTATTTACCCTGTCGATGATATAAAGAAATGTAGTATGAAAATGAAGAAGGGTAAATTAGTAAATTAATAAATTGCACAATGAATGAGGTGCAGTTGCGTTAAAGGACAGAAGGCAAATTAGTGCAGGCCACTAGATTGTTTTCCATTTATGCACCTAACTCACAATAAATGAGAAATTATTTCCTCTTTCAATATTCACACCTACTTTCTTACACTCCAAGATTTTATTTTTATTTTTTATTTTATAATAAAAATATTTGTGTAAATTGTAACGTATAATTTATTCTAGTATTTAATCAAGCTTCTTTAAAAACAATAAAAATAAAAATAATCACTAATTCGAGCAAATAATATAAAGATTGCATGCACATTTTATAGTAATGCAAATGTGAATTCTACAATCAAACTTAAATGAAATAGTTATTAAAATTGTATCATATATATATATATATATAATCATTGAGCGCAGCACAATTTGTTTTATTTTCACACAGTAAATTTTAAAACAAGTATCACTACAAAAAAAATAAAAAAAAATAAAAAAATAGTATATTTGTAACGGAATACCGTCACTAAAGATCACGTAGCTAACGTAATTCCATCATTAATTCCGTCTCTAATATCATTAGTAACGAAAAAAGTGAATTTAATGACGAAAAAATCTCGTTACAAAAATGATATTGAATATAATTGACTCAAGAAATTTCTCAAAGCATCCACTAATAAGCGTCGATTTTGATAAAAGCGTGTATTAATTTTTGAAATTCCATCGAAAAAATATCCATGATTCAATTCGTATAAACTCAATAAAATTTTATTGAATATCAATATTTCTAACATTAGGAATTTTATTTAAATTGTAATAGAAGATTTAATGCTAACAATAATCTTAAATAGTAAGGCAATCGAACCTACTTAGCTTACATTCTAAAACTTAAAAATATTTGAAATATATTTATCAAAAACGAATTTGGATGATATTTTCAAATTATTTTATTAATGAACCGAACTAAAATTACACATATATTTAAATAAAGGAAAAAATTCAGCCCAAACTGTAATGCGCCGTCCCTTTATGTTGATTCAGAAGTTTATATGATCATAATAACACATATTTTTAAATAAAGGAAAAAGCTCGGTCCAAAGTGTAATGCGCAGCCCCTTTACGCTGATCCAGCAGTTTATATGATCGTAATAACACATATTTTTAAATAAAGGAAAAAGTTCGGCCTAAAGTGTAATGCGCGGCCCTTTTACACTGATCCAAAAGTTAATACGATCGTAATAATACATATTTTTATATAAAGAAAAAAATTCGGCCCAAAGTGTAATGCGCAGCCCTTGCGCAGATCCATGAGTTTATATTTTTTAAAATAAAGAAAAATGCTAAGCCCAAAATGTAATGCGCGGCCCTTTTACGCCAATTCAGAAGTTTATATGGTCGTATTCTGGACAGATATATCAATACAATTCACTCCAACATGCTTTTAGCCCACTAACTATTTATTCGAATAATTTTTATAAATCAAGTAATCCGTCACTTCATTTTATTTTATTTTTGTTTTATAAAATATATTTGTGTCTTTTATCATATATATTTCTAAAAGAACAAGAACAAAAAAAAAAAATAAAATTGATATGTATATATTTACGTTTACCAAATAAATGCTATTTTTGTGCCATATTTTATTAAAGTATGGATTCAAAGATATATATATATATATTTTTTTATGATGAAGGTGATATTTAACTTGACTTGGAACAGAGTAGTGAAAACTATGTGCATATATATAATTTGTGTTGATTTTTTTTTTTAATAAATTAATTAATGGAAGGGTAGTTTTAATTTAATTTAATTTAGTTTGGGAAATATTGTTATGGAATTCAGTTGGAAAGATTTGTACTATTGTGATTTATTGTGCTTTTGTTTTGGCTTATCTTCGCATTATTAAATTAATTCAATAGTATCTTAACTACTATATATTTATTGCGAAATTCAATTTCTCCCGTCGTTTATGTACATTCAATGAAGTATTTAATTTCATGTGCATTTAAAGTCACATTTAGGTCTCTTGAACACATTTTACATTATTATTATTATTATTATTATTAATTTGCATGCATGTATCAAATTCACTGAAAGTTCAAAATTATTTTAAAATTTATTTAATTAGTCTCTTTGTCCGAAAATATTACGTAACTTTTGGATGAATACAAGTGAGTTCAAAATTATTTTTAAATTTATTTAATTACTCACTTCGTCCGAAAATATTATGTAACTTTGGATAAATACGGAGATTAAAAAATAATGATATTATAATATTAAAGTGTGGTAGGTAAAACAAATAGTGAGATAAATATAACAAATAGTAACAAAATTACTATTATTTATTAAAATAGATGTTACAAAATTGTAAATGAATCAAATGTTTATTATAAATTGAATGTGCATAAATTTAACATGTAATTAAAAATGAAATACTAAGATAATTTTGGCAAGACGGAAGCAAAATTTTTTATTCAAATTAAATCTAGAACCATAAGTGAGAAGTGTTTAAATTCATGTGTTGTTTTAGGTAAAAGTATTTATTATATGTGACTTTGAATTAAAAAATAAAAAATAAAAAATAATACTTTTTTTTTAATTTAAAATAAAATAAACAAATTTAAACACACTTTAGTTCAACGAATTTTGTGTTACCAATAATAATAATAATAATAATAATAGGTAGTGTGTTTATGAATATGCCCTTGAGAGTATGACATAAATTGTAAAATAAGATAATAGTATCATAGTGATTTTCTGTAAAAATAAAAAATAAAAAAAAAATAAGTATAATAATATTTTCTTATTATAGAGACCATATATACTGAATTAAAAATAAATGTATTGACTAAGGATATTCCAAAATAATAAAATAGATAGTGACCAATAAAGTATAGTTATGTAGATTACTTGATGTAAAAAAATTGGGACAAAACACAAACAAACACAGCGTTAACTAATAGCATTCATGCAACGTCAGATAATATTTCAGTTGATACATTAATTATGGGTCAGATAATTAATACAAGTGGATATATATATATATATATATACATATGTCAAGGGCAAATCCGTCTTTTTATCTCCCACAACTACATTTATTAAAAGGGAACAGATTATGTAACGAGACATAAATTTTTTTAGTATGCGTGGAATGAATTCTTCAGTCAGTGATAGTATGCTATTTTTAATATATACATATTTATATGCCAAATTAATAATTTAAATAGTTCCGTTAGATAATATGAAAATAATTATGAATTATATGATACCGGTGATCGAAATTTAAGTTACCTGTTGACACAAAATAAGAATTAATATATAAATAACCGTACACATCACACGTAGAGAGAGCTGTAAAAAAATTGACCAGATACGAAATAATTGGGTTTGAGTCAAATATTTCATCTCGATTATATATACGGGTTGACACGAACCCGACACGATAGTAAATTGGTCGGGTTAGGGTTGAGGCTCTCAACTCGAACCCGACACGACAACCCGATTATAATATATTAATATTGATTAATATATTTATTATATATGTAAAATAATCATAACTTAATAATTTTCTAATAAATTAATTTAAATTAAGTTAAATTTTAAATAATTCAACCTAATTTACACTCAAACCAATAAAAATTAACATGACACGACAAAACATAACAAAAAATTACTCCCTCTGTCTCATAACAAAGTATCTATTTTTCAATTTTAGTTCGTCCCATAACAAAATATACATTTCATTTTTTAATAACTGTACTACCTACCTAACATTACAAATACCCTTACAACTTACAATATATTACACAAATACCATTACTTTTATATCACACATACTAATAAAATTATTTTAGTCATTTCTACTTTATTCCTACTATATCCCAATATAATACTAATATTTCTAAAACTACGTACAAAAAGCAAATAGATATTTACTTATGGGACGGATGAAGTATTTAATTTGAATTAAAAAATTCGACTTAATTATGTATACGGGTCAACACAAGTCAACCCGAACCCGACACGATTATAAACGGGTCGGGTTATAGTTGAGTAATTTAACTCGTTTAAAGTATATAATCCGACACGAATCGACCCATTGCTAGCCCTAATAAACGTAAATGTGAATATGTCCTATTACCGGACATTTTCGATTTCGGTCACATAATTAAATTTTCAAATATATATTTTCATTAAAAAAAGATTTTAAATTTACATTACCCATAAATATACAAGACACAAATAAAGTGGTGTATTTTCCTTCATGTAATTTTAATGAATGAAGTCCAATAAATTAATTCAAGTCAGCACAATATAATTCACTGTGGCAGGTGAAACATATTTTATTTTCCCAACATTTATTTAAATTAATTATTAGTATTTTATTTATTACACAAGTCACATCTATACGAGATATTCAACTATTGACATTTAGTAAATTTACAATAATTTCGACCACCATATTATTAAATGTATCAACAATACACAAATTTAAAATTAAATTTGAAACTAAATAATTATAATCAATAATAGCTTCATTTAAATTCTTGCTCTTTTCTTTTTTTTTTCCATTGCCAGAATTACGACAATCCAGGAAAACAATAAATAAATAAAATACTCCATTCGTCCCTTTGGAAAATAATTAAATTATTAGCTATTTTAATTTTAATTTTAATTTATAATTATTTTATCATATGATAATTATTTTTACTAATTCATTTATTAATTATATTTTATCTAAATTTTCGGACAATTAAAATCATATATATATTTATTTATTTATTTATTTATAATACTCTCTTCGTCCCAAAAGTGGGTATAAAGTAGAATATAAACGGCTAAAATGATTTTGCTTTTTTAAAGATTTTAAAGAGTATGTTAGAGTAATAATTAGAGGTAGTATGAAAAAGTAGGAATAATGTTGTTATAAAGTGGAGACTACAGTTACTAAATAAAAAAAACAAGACAATTGTTTTGGGACGGACGAAAATAAAAAAACAAGATAAATCTTTTGAGACGGAGGGAATATTAAGTGCACGTTCAGACCACGAGTCAACTGAGGGTACATAATTAAATAAAATTAGTTGAAGCATTAAAATTTCAAATAAATGATAGAGGGAGATGTAAATTAAATTTAATAAATGTAAAGATGAATTAAATGCAAGTGTGGAAGAAATTTCCACTGCTTGTTAAAAGGGAGAAAATTAAAAGAGTTGGTGGGCACAGAATAAATGATTGAAAACAAGAATTCACCTAAATGGATTTATTATTTATTTATTTATTTATTTATTTCTAATTATTTATAAAAATAAATAAATAAATAAAGCATTTACTCACACCCATTCATTATAAACCTAACTAACATTAATTATTATACACACACCCATATTCATTTATTTTCCTAAGAAAAATATTTAATATTTTTATACATATGTATATATGTACACATAATTTACTTTTGCCATTTTAGATAGGTGTCACAGTTCGGATTGGATATTTAATTTTTTAGGGGAATAATTATTGCAGTACAAATTAAATACATATATTTTTAAAATAGTTGATGAATTAGTTTTGTTTTTTTTTTCTTATTTAATTAATAAACACACAATTCGTTCATGAAATTTATATTAATTTGAGTTAGATACGAATTTTAAATAAATTAAAGTGGTTAAATGGCAGTGTTATATATTTGTAAATAAATGTAATTTAAAAAGTATAAATTAGAAAATGTGAATTAAGAATATTTTTACTATTTTACACTAATTATATTATTAATATTATTGTTGTTTTCACAGTATAGGAAATATTTTTAACCTTAACGAATTTCACCCACGATTGCTTGTACTTGCAAATGTAGTTAATGTTTGTGCATGCATGCAGTTCAGACATATACATATAAATACGTAATCCAAACACACACACACACACACACGCACGCATGTGTGTGTGAACTTCATGATTATGCATGTGGGTCCAAAATTTATACTCTCTGGGCCCTGCAAGGTTCTGCTTGTTTGTGTGTTCTGACAATTTGTATCTTCTTGTTCTGTTTAATATAGTAATATAATAATAATAATTTTTAAGTGATTTTTTCTAATTAAAAATAATAATAATAAAAAAAATTTGAATTGTGATGTCAGTTTTCAATATAAATATTTACTTATAAAAATAAATGATGAATATTTTTAAAAGATTATATATATATATATATTATTGTAATTTAAGACATGTTTAAAAACACAAACAAACAAGAAACCCCAGACTTTTCACCTCTATGAAATAATTGAAGTAGCAATTATTACAATGTTCGTTTTAAGGATAATATGTATATGTTGTATATCTATGTGCATTAATTGTTAATAATTAAGTTAACATAGATCCAAAAATATGCATACAAAGTTTCAACGAACAAGTTGCATGGTCTGTAATTTTTATGTTTGGTTTTAAATTTTGATTTTAGAATTTTGTTTTAAAGTCATATTTTGTGATAAAAAAAAAAATATAATAATAATAATAATAAATAAAAATAATAATAATAATAATAATAATAAATTGTATATTTGTAAGAAATGATCAAAGGATTGTATACGTATTATTGTGTGTTTGTTTGCGGGGCTTTTTTATTTTGAATTTGAGTTTTGAATAATAAAATTTTAAATCAAAATAATTGTTTGATTTAATATAAATATGTATTAATTAATATTTTGAATGCAAAATTAAAATTAAAATTAAATTTCAATACAATATAATAAATAAATATTATTATATATATAATTTAATATTTTTAAGAAAAAAAAATTAATAGTAAAATCTAACACAAAATATCGCAAACAAAAACAATACCTTGTCATTTAATTTCATATATTTTCTATTTTAGTGTTTTTTTTTAAAAAGTAAAATTGTTGTTGAATATATAAGTTTTTAAAGTAAAATTGGATGTAGGATTTTTGAAAAAAAAATATATTTTTCGTATGTCAATTTTAGCCCACTATTTTGTATTTTTACAAAAAAAATAAAACTAAAATTAGCGGATAAAAGAATTAACAATTAGCGGACAAGTGAATTAACTTATGCTAGGTCATCAGAAATTAAATAAAAAATAAGTGGACTGAATAGACTAATCATATTAACAATTTGCATATTTATTTTCGAACACCTACTTAAAAGAACTCTAGAATTAAACGTACACATATATTTACTTTAAAATTAAGGTCATTTCAATACTCGCACTAAAAAGTATTATTATTATTTTATTTTTTTTCACATTAATCAATCTAATGTTTGGTTGTGGTTTGAACTTGCATAGCAAAAATATCTATTGTTTGATTAATGAATCAATTACTATGATTCTAAAGAAAAAATAATAATACTATTTTTATTAATAAAATATTACATCAAAATACCTGCTAAAAAAAATATCTATTGCAATACCCCATTTCAAGAATATCAAATAACAACCAAACACAGCCTTAAGTCTTTTTTGGCGTAAGAAATGATATGTTGAAAAATAAAATAAATTTATGTAAACAACATTGAATGTCTGGTTGGTTGGTAATGTAATAAAAATGTCATTCACTCATTCATATGATTAATTACTATATGAAAAAATAAATAAATATCTCCTTCACTTGCATTCAAAGCCTTTAAGATGTTTTTATAATAAAAATCCCAACATGAATACACTAAATTAAAATTAAAATTAAATTAATATGTTTTTATAATATACTTGTCCCGTAAAAAATGGTTTGATGGTATAGGTAGACTCGAGACTATAAGGTCATGAGTTCATACCCCGATATTTTCAGGTCTCGCTTAGTATAGATTTTAATATTTAAACTTACATTTTACATTTTCTAAATTATGTATATTAATTATTATTTTATTACGTTTGTGATCCGACAAATGAGTATATTATATACTCCCTCCATCGTGTACATTCATGTTTATTTGACCGGATACAAATTTTTAGAAAAATTTGTAAAAATAAAAACTATTTTTATAGTAAAAAAAGAGTTAAAAATATTATTTTTTTTACTAAAAAATAAAACGAGAATAAATTTAGATAACAACTAAAAAGGAAAGTGAAAATAAGTTTTTTTAATGACAAAAGGAGTATATTGGGAACTTAATTAAATGAAGTATATTATATCTTTAAAGTGAAAATTAAGAACTACTAAACGGAAATAGTCTATATATTTTTTTAATAAAAATAACTATAAATTAAATATCAAAATATTCCTACTTTTTACTTTTTATATTATTTTTACTTTAATGTTAAAGGCAAAATAGATATTACATTATATATATTCTATAAAATATTTAATATATACTTCCTCTGTCCCAAAACTATAGTTTAAATTGTGTTTGACGCGTGATTTAAGAAATATTGATATTATATTGGTAGTGGGTAAAAAGTATGAGAAAAAGATTTTTTTGCCTTTGTGAGTGTATTGGTGTAAAAAATAGTGGCAATTGTGTAATAATAATAAAAGAATATTGATATTATATTGGTAGTGGGTAAAAAGTACGGGAAAAAGATTTTTTTTGCTTTTGTGAGTGTATTGATGTAAAAAGTAGTGACAATTATGTAATATAATAATGAAAAATTAACGGTAGTTTTATAGTGATATGGTTATTTATGAAAACGAGACTATTGTTTTAAGACAGACAAAAATGGTAAACATGACTATTGCATTGGGAGGGACGGAAGGAGTAAATATTTTAAATGTGAATTAAATATCTTTCTAATGTACTGTTCTTTTTTTCCGGTAGGATGCTCTGCAATATATAAATATATATTTGGGCTGCACATATAAAGCCCAAATCCAAATAGGCCCATTAGCAACTTTGCACATTGGTCAATAAGGGGACACTTTTGAAGGTAAATTAACATTTAAAATGTAACGTAAGTCAAGAATTATTACTAATCGATACTCTGAAATGCTTCACTTAGATAGGAATTTTTAGAAAATGTTATATTTTATAATAATACAAATTTAGATATTTGATTTTATAAAGTTGTGAAAAAATGAAATTAAATGACAAAAAATAAAAAAAATGTATACAAATATGGCCCTAGTTATTTTATCCACCTAATACAAAAATTAAAGAAAACAAAAAAACAAAGAGAAATATAAATTAATTTAATTTATAGCTAGGTCAAAGCACACGTGTTCGGTTATGAACTGTGAACCTGACGTGCGTTTCGCACGTGCAAAATTATGTGCATTTGGAGAATGCTTGCTTTCAGACGTCTTTGATGAAAACCAGTGTTTATATATATAACCCATACATCTATTGGTAAATAAAAAATAAAAAAATAAAAAATAAAAATCAACTCAGTTACTTTTACTGATTTTAAAATATATTATGAATTTTCCTGGAATTTTCTTTAAAATAAATAAAGCAACAGGTGGAATGCTCACTTCATTAAAAAAATAAAAAATAAAATTAATCCAAGTTGTATAAAATTGGGGACTTGAGCCACCAAGTTTATTTATTTATTATTTATTTATTTATTGGTTGAGTACAGCTAACCTGAATCTTTGAACAGAACAATTTAACTAATTAGAATCACGGATTTTTTATTTTTATTTTTTTAAAAAAAGAATCATTAA
The DNA here is from genome assembly GCF_009805555.1 of Andrographis paniculata. Classification (NCBI taxonomy): domain Eukaryota; kingdom Viridiplantae; phylum Streptophyta; class Magnoliopsida; order Lamiales; family Acanthaceae; genus Andrographis; species Andrographis paniculata. Next base: position 6,749,495 of record NW_026137587.1, read on the forward strand.
TTTTGAGCCACCAAAATTTAATGTTAAAGATTCTTCGTTCCGGAGCACTTCTAAACAGTATCTAGCGATGTTCGATTGTAATGGGTGTATTGACTAATCTACCCCTGGCTCTCCTACTAATCCAACGGTGTAGAGTTTCTTGTGTCCACGTGTCCTAAATCGCGCGATTACCGGCTGATATCTGCTCTCCGTTCCTCTTCTGTACGGTCCGTACAGTTGGCTTTATCCATCTGCCGCTTTTGACTATTTTCTGGTGTCGGACAGAAACTTCGGTGTGAATGCAGTGGCAAAATGGTAATTAAACATGTGTCTATATTAAACAAGCTCTCTTTATTACATGTGTTTTCAGTTCAATCATGTGCTATTTATTACTCTTTCGTTTCGAATAAAATGTTCGTATACAAAAATTTAAATTAAATATAATTGGTATATAATTAAAAATATACTAATAACAATTATTAATTTATAATAAAAATAATTATAAATTAAGATTAATATAATTAAAATTATAAATTTTTTAAATTTGATTATAATATATAATTATATTTTAAAAAACAAATTGCATAGAATAAATAAATAAAAAATTAAACATTTTATTTGGGACAAAAAAATATTATTATTATTATTTTTAAATACTCATTTCCGCATTATTATTTTGATATTCTTTAATTATTTTTAATAAACTAGGAGTATAAAATATAAACACGTCCCTAACAAGAATAGTAGTAATGATAATAATAACAATAATAAATTATGAACTGATCACTAACAACTTGAGAGCTCATTTGAGTTTATTCTTTAAGAATGATTAGGGTGTTTTCGGTTGTAGAATTTCACCCAAATCTTACTATTCATCAACTTTTTTTTAAAAAAAATATTAAATAAAATACTTATCTTTTAATTTTTATATTATACCAAAAATTAATTTTAGATACAAAATTTCATATCAACACCTATTTATACCTATTTATATCATATCGTACGTCTATTATAATTCAAAAAATTTATTATTCAAAATCCAAACCTCCAAACACATAAAATTATTACCTTCTATCAACAAAACTAAGGGTGCGTTTCTTTTTATGAATTTGAAAAAAAAAATAATTTGAATTTAATGTGAAAATAATATTTAATAAAATATTTTATAAAAAAAAAATGTATTTCACTTGAAAAAAAAACAGAAATCAAATAGTAAAATTTGAAGAAATTAGGCTAAAGAATCATACCCTAAGAAACATTAAAGTATAAATTTCTTTAAATAAATAAACAAAACATAACAAAACAATTTCACTTTCCACTCAATTTCCAAATATATTATTTACAACCAAGACTCAAGGGCCACAATAAAAAATAAAAAAAAAAAACAAGTCTAAATTCTAAAAGCTACAGCGGCGGCGGCGGCGGCGCGGCGTTCCGTAGCCGACTTGAGTTGAGCCTAGCTAGTCCAACAAGAAATCGCAGCCGGCGGGATCGGCGCTAGTCCCAAGACACAGCGACCTGCTCGTCTGAGAGCCAAGTAAGGAGGTCCTGGTCGTGAAGGTCACGTGACTCCCCACCGAACCGGAGCGTGTGGAGCACGCGCTCAAAGAGGATCACGTGACAGGGGATTCTGAGAACGCCTTTCTGCGCGTAACCGTATTCCTGCGCCGATTTGTTGAGCAGACTCACGAAAATTGGGTGGTTCAGCAACTCGGCGCTCACCACGAACCTCTCCATCTCGTCGCCGACGTACACCGGCAAGTGACCCCCCGGAACTCGCCGGAGAGACTCGCCGAGGCGGCAGTACTGCGACGAATCAGCGACCTTGGAAAGCCTCCTCATCAGCTTCTTCATCGCCGCTCAATTAAATCGATTAATTGAGAGGAATTTTGGGGAATTTAAAGAGAGAGAAGGGGAGAGTGGGTAGAGAGAGAACTGAAGCGTCGTTTGGAGGAGGGCATTTATTTGTCTTCTGCGGTTGCTGTCGCTGTTGCGCGCACTCTTAATTAATTAGTTAGTTTATTAATAAATTAATTTTAATTAATTGTTGTTTTGTTTACCGATTGAATTTTCCACTTGACTCGAGCGTAGGTTGCACGTGTTATTTTTTGAGTGCGTGTATAGGGTGTGTTTATGGTTGGATTTGTATTTTGAATTTAAATAATATATTAATAATATACTACATCCGTTGTGTCTATTTATATAATATAAATAATTATAAATTAAAATTAAAATAACTAATTAATTTAATTAAAATTTAAAAAAATAAAATTTAAAAATTTAAAATTAGATTAAAATGTATAATTATTTTCCATATAAGAAAAGTGACATGGTATATGGGACGGATAGTAACGGCAACGTAGACATGACATATGGGACGGAGGGAGTAGTAATTTGTAAAATAAATATTTTCTTTATTTTGTATAATTTATTTCTATTTTTTTATTTATTTTACATAATTTGTCATTTCCATTTTTTAAATATAATTATATATTTTAATATCATTTTAAATTTTATATTTTTTTTACTATATTATAATTATTTTTACTAATATATTTTTTAATTCGAAATATAGTACATGTTTACTTTTGATTTTTATATAAATTATAATAAATATAATATTATGAGTTTGTTTTCTTTTTGTATTTTTTAGATACAATTCATAATTATTATTAAAAAATAATATAATATATACTTTAATATAATATATATTTTCGGTCTATGTATTTGTTTATATTTTTCATATAAATTTTAAAATATTTTTATTTTAGATATGATAGTATAAAAGATAAAAAAATATATATATATTTTTAACAAAAATATTCATAAAATTATACGAACTAAAGGAATATCATTTGTTAAAATAATGTTATAAAAGTATGGTTCTGATGACATGTTAAATGATAAGAATAACCGTCTCATTTAAAAATTTTAATTTTTAAATATACAGGTACAATCAGTTAACCGTCTCATTTAAAAATTTTAATTTTAAAATATACAGGTACAATCAGTTATTTTGTTTAGGAACGAAGGTAATATATAATACTACTATAAAAGATGTTTGATGTTATATTTTAAATAAATTATTAATTTTTTTATAATAAAATAAATATTACATTTAATTATTTTTATAATAAATAATGCCAAATCAAATCTAAACTATAAGGAATGATAGCTGCTATATATATTTCTTATAAGGTATCGACATTTGAGCTTGTAGCATGGCTTCGAGAGTAGAAACTAATTATGATTAATTTTAAATTAATTGGGATTGAAATATATAGATATATACAATAGAATAAAGAATTCAATTCTAAATTGTATTCTTTTGATTTTTATTTTTTGGTGTTTGATTTTTTTATTTTTATTTTTTACTTTTACTTTATTATTCCAAAAAGATGCACGTAAAAAGTTGAAATGGACTAAAGTAGTAATATGGACATGTGATGTGAGTGTAACAAAATTTGTGTATGTTTTTGTTTTTAGACTGAAAGTTGTGTATGTTTGAGTTTTTTCTGGAATTTTATTTCAGTTTTTTTAAAACTAAATAATAGTTATCGTTTTGCATAAAAACATATATTATCATTTTTACAAAATTATTGTTGTCATTTTATATACTCCCTCCATCTCATAACAAAGTATTAATTTTTTCAATTTAGTCCGTCCAACAAAGTATCCATTTCCAATTTTAGTAATTGTACTGTCTACCTGACATTACAAATACCCTTACAACTTACAAAATATTACACAAATATTATTACATTTATATTACACAATACTAATAACATTATTTTAGTCATTTATATTTTATTTTTTAATATTACAATATAATACTAATATTTTTAAAACTACGTACATACATAGCTATGGGACAAAAGGAGTATGATTTTTGAATAAAAATATAATATTCTTATTAAAATTACATAAAAAATACTCCACAAGTCAGTTAAAATATATTCACAATTTTCTCTCTAGATTGTCATAAAAAAAATGTTTTTAATTCTTATTTTAGCAAAAAAGTACATTATGTTTATTTTTTTATTATACGTGTCCCATAACAAGGTACTCATTTACTTTTTGCGTATTGATCTTTGAAAATTAATTATTATATCAAATCGTATTACAAAAAAGAGAAAATGACAAAAATACTTCTATTGATGTCTTACAATACTAATATAATGATATTTGTATAAAAAATTATACAAATATAAAAATATTTTTAATGTTAAGTACAATGACGCAAAAGACAAATGAATATTTTGTTATGGGACGAATGAAATACAATTTTTCCTAAATAAAATAAAAGCACATCAAACCAATAAAAATAAATAAATAAATGAGCGAACTCAAAATTAAAAGTACTATAGCTATATTTGTTAATTTACTGAAAATATGATTTTTTAAATAACATATATTGATTTTAATTTTAATAAAATGTATTATAATATATAATATTTCTTTAAAAATATATTGATCAACTTCGGTTAATATATAATAATTATTACAATTTCAATCTAGGCTCTATGAAGATCAATACATGACATGATATAAATATGATAAACGATGAAATGAAAATTATTAAATAAATAAATAATTATAATAGTAAAATGGGGACACGTAAGTGGATGAAGTCAACTGCCGCTAGTATTAAGAATAGTGTGGGTCCCATGGAGCTCGATACCCGTACGATGGATGCCACGTGGTTCTCAGTACGGCGTCGTACCATCAATTCTTACCTGTTCTATCGATTTATTTATATACATAACATAATTCAATAAATTATTTTATTTTGCCCAATATTTATGGTGTGTTTGTGTGGAGTTTGGATTTTGAGTTGAGATTTGAATAGTAAAAATTTTGAATTTGAATAGTTGTATGATGTGATATAAATAAGTGTTGATTTGATATTTTGAATATAAAATTAAATTTTAGTATAATATAAAAAATGAAAAATAGGTGTTTGATTTGATTTTTTGTGGGAAAAATTTTAGATGAATAGTATAAATTCAATCCAATTCCCCAAACAAACACACTAAAGTACTACCATTTAAATATAATATTTTTTTTAAATATTATATCAAAAGTAAATATATACACATACATATACAGAGAGTGGTATTTTGATTTGTTTAGTTTGTGTTTGAATTTGAGTTTGAATTTTTAATTTCAATAATACCTTGATAATTTACTTGAGAAGATAGTGGAAGTTTATTGTACATCCAATTGAATAGTAAAAAAATACTCTTTTTCGTTTGGGGTAAGGTGCTATTTAGTTTTGTGTCATTTTATTTAATATTTAAAATATTTTTTATATTTGTATATTTTTTTTTTATAAATATCATTATAATAGTATTATAAGACACTGATAAAAATTTTTTGTCATCTCTTTTTTATTTTTATTATATTTTTATATAATAATAAATATTAAAAAATTAATACCTAAAAAATAAATGAAACCATAACTGAACGGATGTAGTATATAATTTGATGTGACATTCCGACAAATTTGCTTACCTGCCACACATGGTTAGCCTAGTGTGACTTTTTTATCGGGCCTGATTTGCAAGATATTAGGATCGGTCGGGGGTTTACCCAGTGCTCATTTTCGCATAGCGGCTGCGGATTTCAACGTAGTAAAAAAAATGATAAAATGGACATTTGGATGCGACAAAAGTATAAAATTTAGCTATTCTGACCGATTTAAATATAAATTAAAAAGTTTATAGACTAATTTAATTTAAAAAAAAATAGCAGTTTCGAAACATAATTAAATATTATGATTTTAGTTGCATAATATTTTTTTTTAAAAAATTATATCAAATATTTCTAAATTCTAAAAATTTATGTCTAAATTGAATTCATATTAGATTACGTGTACTAGAGCATACGCATGTTGGGCCAGGTAGGCCCGTTTTATTTTTATTTTTATTTTTTCTAATTTTAATTTTATCCTTATTTAAATCAATTATGGACAAAAAAGGACAAATTTGACCAAAATGAACCATGCAATGTGAAAGGCAAAAGCGAAAACGACGTCGCTTTCTGGTCTTATTATTCCTATTATATTAAAATATTATTTGTTTTTGGGAGCCAACCAGGTGCTGTAGTGTTTGATTTTAATTATTTATTATTATTATTAATTATTGTTATTACTATTTATTTAAATTTTTAATCTTATCGTTTAGAGTATACTTTATTTGAATAAATTGATCCTATTATAGCCCAACTATAATGCCATAAGTGATGATAAGCACTATCATCGGACAAAATAAATTTGGACATATTAATCATGACAAGTGGACAAAAAAAAATAAAATAAAATAAAATAATAAAATAATATTCTAATTAATTCAATTAACTTTTTGCATCAACAGTTTGTTTACTTGGTTTAATTTGATTTTTTTTAAAAGTAAAATAGGTTTTTGTACAAAAAAAAAAAATGAGTATAAAAAAACATAATCAAACAAATTGTGTTTGGAAAACAATTATTGTTGGTAGTTGATAGTTTATTACAGTGGCTGCTTTGAACAACTTATCATATTAGATGATTTTAAAAGTTATTTTTATTTAAAAATATTTTGTAATATTTTAACTCATAAAAAATAACAAATAAAAATAGTGTAATTGTAATTTATTAATTTAGTGTTTGTTGAGTCGAAATTATATTTTCTTATTGATTAAAAAAATATATATATCTTTAAGAAACCAGTTGATTATTTTAGAATTTATCAAAGTTGATAAATAAAAGATTAACACTATGTTATCTTTTTCCATCGCAAATTAAAATATATAAGCATTCAACTATAAAAATAAAAACAAAAATGATGAAATAAAACATCACTAATTCATCATTAAATATTGAATAATAACCTTTTATCACAACTTCAATTTAAAAAAAAAAAAAAAAAAAGATGACTAAATATTAACGAATGTAGTGAGTTGTGGTTACTCGTGTCCTTAATCAGCACTGGTTAGTGGAATTTTTCATGGATTGGTATCCCAAGATGTAGATTGGTTGATAATCGAACCGGGTTAACAAATACCTTGTCTTATTGTTGTTTTATGTTCTACATTGTTTTTCGTTGTTGAAACGTAGTTATAACTGTGAACCGCCCACGCTTCGGGAGTTGGCCCTTTAAAGTGTTCAAATGTGTTTTGTTTGATAAATCACTTCCCCGACAGATGTGAGAAGAAATTAACTTGATTAACGCTCTTTTTTTTTTTTTTTTTTTTTTTTTTTTTTTTTTTAAGTTTTAAATCAAATTGGAAGGAGATTTTTGTTTTTGTAGTAGTATTTTATTGTATAAGTAGAATTATCTAAAAAACTTTTGTAAGATTTTGTAAAATTTCGGTTATAAGATTTTGTACTATTCATACATTTTTCTCCCCAAAAATATCAAATCAAACACCTATTTTTCATTTTTTATATTATAATAAAAAATAAATTTTACATTCAAAACATCACATTAATACCTATTTATATTACATCATACAACTATTCAAATTCAAAATTTTTTACTATTCAAATCCCAACTCAAAATTCAAACCCCCAAACAAACACACCTTAAGATAATTTTGATTTGTTTGTCTTTAGAAATTCAAAAGAAATGGATATGTTTTTATATAAAAATTAAGAATATTTAAATATTTAAATATAATTACTTTTGATATAACTGAGAATGAATAAATTTGAATAAAACGGATAAAAATAATAATAAAAAAAATAGATTAAATAATAATACTAATATTTTAACTTTTTGACCCTTATTTTTGTTCATGCTGATTTTATAAATTATATTAATTAAAAAAATAAAAAAAATACATTATAAATAAAAAAATTGTAAATATTTTGAATTATTTCAAAGTAAAGATAATAGCAAACAAATTGATACAAAGATATTACATAGATTTTATTATTATTATTTTTTAAGAATATATAATTTGAGTTTTATTATTATTATTATTAAACCAATATTTGCTTTGAATGGACTATTTTGGTTGGTCCATTAAAACGTTTGGGCATATTTAATTTGGGCTTTCAAAACAAGGCCCACATATTTCGGCGACATTTGTCCACATTTACCTAAACACAATAAAACAATTGTTTTGAAAGTTTCAACTACATAACTTGTTCATATGTGATTTTAAAATAATTTTCAGTAGGGAGAGGATACAATGCTGAAAATATAAATTCAACCACTAAAAATTAATTATTTTAATTTATAGAATTAATATATAATTATATATTATCAATTTAAATTGATCTAACATGAATGATGAATTCAAAATATTAAAAAAACTAGAAAAAACAAAATTAAAAATAAATATGTCAATACTAGGATTGACATAAAGGCAAGTTATGGTACCGGTTTTAATATGTGGGGATTTTGATTATAACTTTTTAGTATTTTGTATATTTTTTTATAGTAAAAAATGTAAAAATAATAAAAGTTTCTATTAAAAAAGAAATAAAATTTTTTTTTTGAGAGAAAAAATAATGAGTACAATTTAGGAGACGAAAAGACTATTATCATTATTTAATTTCGCAATTGTTTACAATTTTTAAATGAGTTCAAATAAGTAGGAATGACAACATGGCAGGTTCCGGACATTATTCGCACGTTTAAAACCCGTATGTCATATATTGGGGTGCAAACCCAAGTCCCACATCGAAAGTGGTGAAGAAAATTACACATCTTATAAGTCTTGAGTAAACTCCACTAGTATGAGGTCTTTTTGGAGAATATTAAAAAACAAATCCGTGCGGGCTCAGCCAAAAAGCAATAAGATAATTATAGGCCTCGTAAAGACAATAAAGTCTTTTACTTATGTTCAATCCAACGAAGACTAGGCATTTAATTTATAAATTATTTCACCTTATTCATTTTAATTTATTTACGTAATTTTCAAAATATATTTTATTTCACTCACAATCAAGTAATATTATAATAGAGTATTTATTAAAATTTGTTTTCAATGTGAACGGAGAATGTAAATTTTATAAAAGTATTATGAGTAGAACAAAATATATTAGTATGGGAAGTGCAATTTTATTACGACTGGAATAATTCTCTTGTTTTTATTGACAAGTTGGGGCGAGATAATGCGTTGGAAAATTAGTATGTTACGTGGCATGACATCATCGCATTCATAATTACTGCAAACTATGAAACGGATCAGGCCGTCATTGACTTTATACTCAACAAATAATATTATATTGTATATTTTCAGTTCGTGCTGACGTGGCACATTACATCTCATGTAGTAATTACGTAAATTAAAAGAAACTTCTGGGTGTGTATTGTGAGTTTAGTTTTGATGTGATTTAGGGTGTATTTGGATGAATTTGAAAAAAATTTGGTTTGAGTTTGATATGAAAATAATATTTGATGAAATATTTTATAATAGAAATTTTTTTTTTTTAAAAAAAAAATGTAGAATCTAAATAATAAAATTTGACAAAATTATCCTAAAATAATACTCTTTGTATTTAAATAATATTTGATAGAAAATTTCAAGATAGAAAATATTGTGAGATAATTTTCAATATTATTGTTGATGTAATTTTTTCAACAAAAATAAAGTAAAATTCAAAGATATAGAAAATATCCTTAAACTTGATTAATTAGTGCCTGAGATTAGGAATCTCTAAACACTGTAACGTACAGAAACTAAACTGGAAATTAAAAGACTGAAATTTAAAGTGGTGATCCCCAAATCTGACTTTGCTTTGTTGAAGTTGATTGAAGATCCCTTGCCAAATGATGATCCAAATCCTTAAATATTCCCTGGGAAACCGTACTGAAAACCGTCACCCGAACGGTTACAACGTCTCCTTCTCAACCGTCTTCCAACCTTTCTTATGCTGACACGTGTCCCCAGCAGACCAAAATTCCCTATATTTCACTCCTTGAGCCGACCACAGACCTTCCGCTCTTTTGGCCCGACTTCGTCCTTCGTCCGACCTACTTCTTCGCCCGACCCCACTTGGGCCGACCTCCATATCAACCGCCCCCTGTCTTTGATCAAAGGCCTCCGTGTTTGTCCGACTCCTCCTTCTATCCGACCTACAGTTTACCCGACCTGCGGATATCCCATCTCAACGACTTTCCGTCTCGAGGACCTCCCGACTTGAAAACCTTCCGACTCATCGTCTTTCCGTCTTGCGGACCTCCCGACCTGAAAACCTTCCGACTTGAGGTCTTTCCGTCTTGCGGACCTCCCGACCGGAAGACCTTCCGACTTGAGGTCTTTCCGTCTTGCGGATCTCCCGACCTGAAGACCGTCCGACTTGAGGTCTTTCATCTTGAGGGCCTCCCGACCTGAAGACCTTCCGACTTGAGGTCTTTCCGTCTTGCGGACCTCTCGACCTGAAGACCTTCCGACTTGAGGTCTTTCCGTCTTACGGACCTCCCGACCTGAAGACCGTCCGTCCTGAATTTTTCTTAGAAATAAATAAATAAATTTATTTTCCTTGATTTCCTCACGGTGTCCTTCAGCCAGTTCAATCAACCCTATTGCCAGGCCCATTCCTCGTTTTACCTTGGGCTTTTAACCTAATTCTAAATTTCGTACGTAACAACTTGCCCGCCGCCAAGGGACTTTCAAACGCCAATAAATGTTTGGAAGTTCATAAAGCACTACCTTCTCGAGAAACTCCCTTAGCAACTATACCAGTTACTGCAACACTCCTGGTTTATTCCTTCTTTAAAAGCGCACTGTTTCTCACATTTTAAGAAACATATTCCCAGGCATATTTTAAAAATCAAAACACTGAAAGTGTGAACAAACATGGCGAATGACCGACCTCATGTTCCATCAAGCAACTGGGAGGGTGTTCTTCAACCCTTCTTTGTAGGTAATCACCCTATTGGAGGCCATGCAGAAGACTTGTTATATATACTCAAGCAACTAGACTTCAAATTCCGACTCTCCCAACGAGGTAGAAGAACTATTCATCGCGTCATCCGCCTGATGGAAAAAGTCATTGAGGGGTATGAACCTCTTCGTGACATCCTCAGCCGCATCCCTGATCTCCATCATCACATGGAAATGATTGAAAATCATGCAGCAACCATACTTCCAGACCTTGGTTGGGATAACATATTTTCCAATCAACGAAAAGTCTTTTCAAGATTGCGTACCATTGTTGACCGTGAACATCAAGCCCTAACAGACATGCAAGCACGTACCCACCAAGATCTAGATGACATGCAAAGCCAATGGGAAAGGTCCCGACCAGACTTGGAAGATCTTATTGAAGAAGAACCAGAGCTAATATCCACTCACTGGGATGAAAAGTCTGATTCAGAGACAGAAAATTTCTCACAACTACACGATGACTAACAGAAATGAACCTTCCAGTAGGTTCGAACCCCCATAAATGGGTTCTGAATAATATGTGGTTTCAGGCAGTTTTGTTATCTGAAAAGGCAGGATAATACCTCTTCAGATATTTAGCATTAATACAATCATGTACTCTTCTACCTTCATGATTTACAATAATGAACGCGCCATTTCCAATATCTTTTTGAACAATGTATGGTCCTTCCCAATTCGGTGACCACTTTCCCAATTGATCAGTTTTCTTATATGTAGGAAGAATGGTCTTCCAGACTAGGTCTCCTTTTTGGAATGTCCTGTGAAGAACTTTCTTTCCGTAACTCCTTGCTCTGATTTCACTCTGTTTCACACTTCGATCTATTGCATGGAGACGGTTAACATCCAAATCTTCTAACTGCTGCAACATAAGTTGTTGGTATTCCTTTGTAAGATCACTATCAGTAAATTCTGTTCGGCCGGATGATACTCGAATTTCGGCTGGTAAAACAGCATCTTGGCCAAACGTAAGTTGGTACGGTGAGAACCCTGTGGCCGTATTTCTGGTATTTCTATGTGCCCATAAAGCCTGAGACAATAACAAATGCCACTTTCTTGGGTTCCCTTCAATCATCTTCTTTATAATCCCAATGATAATCTTATTTGCTGCTTCCGCCTGTCCATTGGCTTGGGGATAATAAGGTGAAGAATGATGTAACCGAACACCGAATTCTGCCAAGAAATTAGAGAACCTTTCCCCTGTAAAGACCAAGCCTTGGTCGGTTGTTATAGACTGAGGAATACCATATCTGTAAATAATTTGGTGCAAAACGAAGTCTATCACTTCTTTCTGATCCACATTTTTCAAAGCAACCGCTTCCACCCATTTGGTAAAGTAATCAGTCGCGACCAATATGAAACAGTGATGTTTCGATGAAGCAGGATGTATCTTACCAATAATATCCATAGCCCACGATTTAAAAGGCCATGGTTTTGCCAAGAATTGTAATTCGGTTACTGGCAAATGATTTAAGTTTCCATGTCTCTGACATTCCTGGCAGCCTTTTGCAAATTGTATGCAATCCTCAAAAATCTTAGGCCAGAAAAAACCCAAGCGATGAATGGCCCATCTCATATTGAGACCTGCCCGATGAGCTCCACATATCCCGCCATGTACTTCTGTCATCACTTCTAGAGCTTCTTCAGATCCCAAGCATTTCAAAAGTAAACCTTCAAATGATCTCTTGTACAAAATTCCATTTATCAATTGAAAACGTAAAGCCTTCAATCGTATCGCAATTGAAACACTCGCACCAGGATTCTGTAAATACAGGATAAGCTCCGTTCTCCAATCGGACACTGTTTCGCCATCGGACTTCTGTCCGATAAAAACTTCGCAATCGGGCTCCTGACCGACCGTCTCCTGCCCGACAGGCTCGCAGTCGGGCTCCTGTCCGACACTCTCCTGCCCGATCATAACTTCACAATCGGGCTCCTGACCGACAGCCTCTTGCTCGACCGTAACTTCACAGTCGGGCTCCTGTCCAATATCCTCTTGCCCGTTCGTAACTTCGCAGTCGGGCTCCTGTCCAATATCCTCTTGCCCGTTCGTAACTTCGCAGTCGGGGTCCTGTCCGATAGTCTCCTGCCCGACCGTAACTTCGCAGATCGGGTCTGTCTTTCCTTCTATGCCCGACTTGACCTCCGACCACATATCCTCCAGAGTTCCTTTACATGCCCTTTGAGCCAATTCATCAGCACGTTGGTTTTCTTCCCTCGGAATGAACTCAATTATTACTTCTGAGATTTTTGTCAGTAACCGACTCACAATGTCCCTATATCTGCGAAGATGAGGGTAATTGCATACATATTGATTGTTTACCTGGTTGACTACTAATTGAGAATCCCCCCTTATGATTACAGACTGGACCTTCCTGGCAATTAAAGCCTCCAAACCCAAAATTAAAGCTTCATATTCTGCCGAATTATGGGTCATGGATTCCAATCGTAGTTGTAAGTTGATCTTTTGACCATCAGGTCCTTGCAAAAAGACCCCTGCCCCCGATTTGTTTCCAGAGGTAGAACCATCAAAGAACATCAACCATGTTCTGGTACTTATATAAGGCACACATCCGACCTGTAGATTATCCAGATATGATGCACAACTAAATGGTCGGACACTATCACAAAGAGAATACCCGACTTGTGAGAATTCTGCCAAGAAGTCGGCTACTGCTTGTCCCTTAATTGCCCTCAGTGGGGAATGGTGAAGATCGAAAGGAGCCAATTTGATGGCCCATTTCATGAGTCTGCCCTTCATAGTAGGTCTCTGTAAAATCAATTTGATGAGATCCACCTTTGATATGACCTCAACTCTTCTGGGCAGCAAATAATGCTCGAGTTTAGTGCAAGCGAAGACCAATGAATAACACATTTTTTCTGGGATAGTGTAATTCAGTTCTGGTCCTGTAAGGGTTTTACTGAGATAGTAAATTGCCCTTTCCTTCCCGTCATCACCATCCTGCGCCAATAAACAACTAACCACTTCATATGTATTTGCCAAATAAAGTTTGAGTGGCCGACCTTGTTTGGGAGGCATCAAGACTGGAGGGTGAACCAATGCCTGCTTGATAGCATCTAAAGCCGTTTGTTGGTCGGGACCCCATTCAAAGGCAATTTTTCCAGCTTTCAACAATTTAGTAATGGGTCTGACCTTGCCAGCAGCATTAGAAATGAAACGCCTCAAATAATTCACCTTACCCAACAGACTCTGGATTTCTGTAACCGTCTTGGGTGGCCGACTATCAAGAATGGCTTTAGCCTTGTTGGCATCAATTTCAATTCCTCTCTCATGAACTAAGAATCCTAGAAAGCTCCCGGCTGATATTCCAAAAGCACATTTGGTTGGATTCATCTTCAACTTGTACTTCTTCATTCTTTCAAATGCCTCTTCAAGATCTCTCAAATGTTCGTCAAAACTGGCAGATTTAACTATAACATCATCAATATACACTTCCATAGATCTGCCAATTAAATCATGAAAGATTGAATTCATGGCTCTTTGGTAAGTTGCCCCTGCATTCTTTAACCCGAATGGCATGACTGTCCATTCATAAATACCCAAAGCCCCTGGGCATCTGAATGCGGTCTTAGGAATGTCTTCTTCTGCCAAGAATATTTGGTTATAACCTGCATAGCCATCCATCAGACTAAGGATTTTATGCCCTGCTGCTGCATCTATCAGCATGTCGGCCATAGGCATCACGTATTCGTCCTTAGGGGTAGCTAGATTCAAATCCCTGAAGTCGATGCATATCCTTATCTTACCATTTTTCTTGACCACTGGCACAATATTAGCCAGCCACTCCGCATAACGGCAAGGTTGAATGAAACCCACTTTGAGAAGTTTTTGGATTTCTTCCTTGATTTGAGGCATCAGATCTGGACTCATTCGCCTTGGAGGTTGTTTGTAAGGTTTACAACCTTCTTTGATGGGCAATCGATGCTCTATTAGACTTCTTGTCAAACCAGGCATCTCTGAATAATCCCACGCTAAACAATCAATGTTGTTTCTAATAACTTCAAGCATCATTGTTTGTTGCTCTTTAGACAAATAACCACTTAACCTGATCACTTTTGGAACCAATTCGGTTCCTAAATTAAACTCCAATAACGGGTCTTGTGATGAAGCTGTTGGTTCTGTTTTTTCTAATAAGTCGGGCCAACGAAATTGTTCATCTTCTTGGAGGTGAACATCCAGAATCTCTTTATTATTTTCTACTTTATGTAATAACTGTTTTAAATAGAACTTATTAATAAGAGAACTACATACTTCTAAAGTTGTATCTTCCATAACAAACAACTTATACAGAAATGGGTGTGGCTTTATCATGAGCCATACAATAAAGGTGTTCTTTTAATAGAACATCGAGTTCTGGCCAGTGACTTTATAACCCTTGTTTGGGTATTCCCTGGCCATATACAACTGAGACATCGGAGCCAAATGACTAGCATAAAACACTGACTCTTCCACTTGTTCTGTTACGTCGAATGGGTTGTCATTCGCTTCCATTTTAAAGACCTGATTTCCTTCCCAGAACATTAACTGTTGGTGCAAGGTTGATGGCACACATTGAGAGGCATGAATCCAATCTCGTCCCAGCAAAAGAGAGTATGTAGTATCTGCGTCCACAATAAAGAAAACAGTGGAAATTTTCTTTGGTCCGACCTCAATTGTGGCAACCATCATACCTTCAGGCTTGGTCGGCTGCCCTGTAAAACTTGTCATTTCGAATTCCACAGGGGACAGATCATGAATTCCTTTCCCTAGCTTCTTGAGAGTCTTCAATGGCATAACATTAAAGACTGCTCCATTATCCACGAAAACCTTTGTGATTGGTTTCCCACAAATGTGAGCATTAACATACAGGGGTTTCAAATGGGAGTTCGCACCCTCTGGAATAGGAGGAAACACAATTGAAGATGCTTCCGACTGAGGCTCAGAATCTGTAATCTTTGCCCACTCTGTTTCCTCTAATTCGCCATCTGCCAAGAATGCCCATAAAGGTTCGTCCATAGTATCATCTACCAGACTCGCCCACGTCGGTTCATCACTCATCTGGTTAACCTCTGTCATTCGACAAGGGATTCGTGGTCCCAGACGAGATTTAACAGATCTTGAATTTTCCTCTGTAGGCACCACTTCTTCCTTCGTCTCATTTCGAGATTGAACCGTCAAGGATTCAATACGAAATTCTTCCAGAGATGGATTGATGTTGATCCGTTCACAATGTTGGCATCTAAAACCTTTAATTATTTCATCTGCCATTCCTTTACCTTTCCCCTGTCCCGACGAACTTCTTTTGGTATAGTCGGAAGCTCCTAATCCGTCCTTCGGTTGCTTTCCTGACCAGACCCGACTGGACCGACTTATTGGAGACTGAATGGCCGCTCCCTGCTCGTCGGTCGTTTGTTCTGTAAAGACTCTAATGGACTGATCTCCTGTCAAGTGGTCGGCCGCATTTTGTTCGTCGGTTCTTTGTTGCACTGCAGGAACTCGTTTCCCATACTTTGCAGCATACCTGCGTTTGGCATTGCGAATCTGTGTACGATTCATACCTGGGAAACGAGGATCTATATCAACGGGTAAAGGCTTTTTATTTCGAGCCCAATCGTTCCCGACTAAACCCGTTTTTCTGGTCGGGTGGTCTCTCACTAAAACCTTTTCCTTCACTTCCACGTTAAAAGAACCGTCTGGACGGTCCCATTTTTCAGCGACTGGCCTTTCAACAACCTTGAGTCGTTCTTCCGGTCGGCTGCTATTTGGCTGATTCCCTTTCTTTTTTCCGGGACTTGCCTGAGTTTGCTCCCCTGTTTGTCCACTATTGACCGAACTTTTCCTTGTTTCCGAACTTGGTTGGATGTCAACCATTGCAGTTGTTACTTTCGGAAATGGTTGCTGGTCTACACCTAAAGTGATGTATTTGAGCCGACCTGTCTTGATGGCTTTTTGAATTTCCTTCCTAAAATGAGTACACTGACTTGTAGTGTGTGTGAAAGAATTATGCCACTTACAATATGGTCTCCCTTTGATTTCTTCTTTAGTGGCAAGTCTTTGGCCCTTTGGAATACGGATCTGCCCATCAGTCAGTAGGATATCAAAGATTTCATCAGCTTTCGAACTATCAAAGGTCGGTTGCTCCTTTCCTTCAGATCCTGGTACTGGCTTCAATTTAGGACATACGTACGGTTTTCCAGAAAGGATTTCGGCTGCCATCTCTTCTGACTGATTAAAATCAAAGTCGCATGTTTCTGTTCCCATACTCGCCATATGTTGGCCTCTATTACGCCTGTTATGCTGATCTTCCTCTCTGAA
Source organism: Andrographis paniculata (assembly GCF_009805555.1). Lineage (NCBI taxonomy): Eukaryota > Viridiplantae > Streptophyta > Magnoliopsida > Lamiales > Acanthaceae > Andrographis > Andrographis paniculata. The sequence continues at coordinate 6,766,668 of NW_026137587.1, forward strand.
CAAAGACTCTAGACGTCCTGCCTTGGATGCAAGATTTGCCAAATCCTCAACATCCAGGGCAGTGAGTGCCTTTCTTAAACGATTATGCATATTCCGGACCACTAAATTGGTCATCTCTTTCTCACTGATTACCGTAGGACATCGTCCCTTCATCAATCGCACCCTTTCTATAAACTGTGAAGCAGTTTCTTCTGGATACTGTCTCAATTCAAGTAAATCAGTTAAAGAAACAACTGGTAAAGGATTAAAGAATCTAGCGTGAAATGCCATCTCCAATCCTTCCCATGTCTGAATTTGTCCAGGAGGTAGACTTACAAACCATGAAAACGCCGTTCTGGTAAGAGACAAACCAAACAGCTGTAACTTATAAAAAGGGTTATTGCCAACCTCTCCTAATTGTGCTGTGAACCGACCAACATGTTCTATGGTGGAAGATCCGTCCTCCCCTGAGAATGCATGAAAGTCGGGTGGTCGAAAATTCCTTGGGAGAGGGTGTTCATGAATGATCCTTTCTGGGAAAGGTCTTTGATATGCAGGGCGGTTAGCCATCTGAGGAGTTAATCCATACTGATCCCTTAATATATGTGCAATCTCATCAGGATCTACATGAAAGCGTTGATGATCAGGAACCTGGAACGGATCCTGCACAGGAATATGAATCGGATCATGTATATATCCTTCAGGCCTGTCCTCCCTTGTATTGTTCGGCTGCGAACTGGTAACCCTTGGTCCCAGTGGAACATTGTTGGGAAAAGTCAAAGGAGTTTTTCCCCGATCCATTCGGTTGGGATTTGTGGCACTTGGGAATGTACTATCCACGAATAATGGCCCTGCGAAATTTGCCTGTGGTCTGGACGGTGACACTCCTGGTGGCGTTTGAGTGGGTTGAAGACTAACCCTTGACAATGCTTGATCTATCATGTTCTGCAACTGACTCTGTTGCTCACGCAACATGTTCGTTTGTTGCTCACGCAACATATTCTGCATAACCAAGGTATGCTGGTTGTTCATTTGTTGAACATAAGACCACCAATCAGTTGGTGGTTGTGGGATTTCCCCGGCATTTGGCACAATGGGTGGTGGAACGGATTCTCCCACCGGTGTCGAAGATGCTTGCGGTTGTGACCCTGCCATATGGACCCTTCCGATGATTCGGCCGGATCTAAGACGTATGAAATTATCGCCGGAATTGGAATGAGCAATTTTGTCTTGCTCCCACTGTGGTCGCCAATTTGTTGATGTAATTTTTTCAACAAAAATAAAGTAAAATTCAAAGATATAGAAAATATCCTTAAACTTGATTAATTAGTGCCTGAGATTAGGAATCTCTAAACACTGTAACGTACAGAAACTAAACTGGAAATTAAAAGACTGAAATTTAAAGTGGTGATCCCCAAATCTGACTTTGCTTTGTTGAAGTTGATTGAAGATCCCTTGCCAAATGATGATCCAAATCCTTAAATATTCCCTGGGAAACCGTACTGAAAACCGTCACCCGAACGGTTACAACGTCTCCTTCTCAACCGTCTTCCAACCTTTCTTATGCTGACACGTGTCCCCAGCAGACCAAAATTCCCTATATTTCACTCCTTGAGCCGACCACAGACCTTCCGCTCTTTTGGCCCGACTTCGTCCTTCGTCCGACCTACTTCTTCGCCCGACCCCACTTGGGCCGACCTCCATATCAACCGCCCCCTGTCTTTGATCAAAGGCCTCCGTGTTTGTCCGACTCCTCCTTCTATCCGACCTACAGTTTACCCGACCTGCGGATATCCCATCTCAACGACTTTCCGTCTCGAGGACCTCCCGACTTGAAAACCTTCCGACTCATCGTCTTTCCGTCTTGCGGACCTCCCGACCTGAAAACCTTCCGACTTGAGGTCTTTCCGTCTTGCGGACCTCCCGACCGGAAGACCTTCCGACTTGAGGTCTTTCCGTCTTGCGGATCTCCCGACCTGAAGACCGTCCGACTTGAGGTCTTTCATCTTGAGGGCCTCCCGACCTGAAGACCTTCCGACTTGAGGTCTTTCCGTCTTGCGGACCTCTCGACCTGAAGACCTTCCGACTTGAGGTCTTTCCGTCTTACGGACCTCCCGACCTGAAGACCGTCCGTCCTGAATTTTTCTTAGAAATAAATAAATAAATTTATTTTCCTTGATTTCCTCACGGTGTCCTTCAGCCAGTTCAATCAACCCTATTGCCAGGCCCATTCCTCGTTTTACCTTGGGCTTTTAACCTAATTCTAAATTTCGTACGTAACAATTATCTAGTAAAACTTTTGATAATGTTTATTTGGAGTAATTTTTTTAAAAAATATTATATTCCCCTCATTCCATAAGTAAGTATCAACTTATTTTTTGCACGTAATTTTAAAAATATTAGTATTATATGTAATAGGAATAAAGTAAAAATGACTAAAATAACATTATTAGTATGTGTGATATAAAGATAATGACATTTGTGTAATATATTGTAAGTTGTAAGAATATTTCTAATGTTAGATAGATAGTATAATTAATAAAAAAATAAATAGATACTTTGTTATGAGACGGATTAAAATGAAAAAATAAATACTTTATTATGGAAATGAGAGACTATAAAATATTTTTTATTTTTTCATATTTAATTTCAAAACTCAAATTGAATATAAAGAGAACGTGCCTCTCTCTCTCTCTCAATATATATATATATATATATGTATATTTCTAATTCTTAAATTGGATGTATATATATTTAAAATATTATAATGGTTGATTATACGGGGTGGGTTAATTTGGTGGCTTTGACTTTGAGTTAAAAAAAAGGAAAATTAAATTCCAATAATTATATGTTAATACAATATTTTAATATAATTTTAAATATAGTTTTAAAAAAAGTAATACTCATGTTTTATAATTAAATATTCATTTGCTTTTTGCATATAATTTTAGAAATATTAATATTATATTAGGATGTAGTAGGAATAAAGTAAAAATGACTAAAATACCTTATTAGTATGTGTGATATAAAGGTAATGACATTTGTGTAATATATTGTAAGTTGTAAAGGTATTTATAATATTAAGTATATAATACAGTTCCTAAAAAAAATGAATACTTTGTTATGAGACGGACTAGAATGATAAAATGGATATTTTGTTATGGAACGGAGGGAGTAATTAAATTTGTCTTTTATTTTTTTAAAAATACTCATCTCATCCACAAAATTTATACTCCCTCCGTCCGCTTACAAAGTTTACATGTTTATATTTTGGGACGTCCAATTACAAAGTTTATATTTCATTAAATACCCTATTTTTTTCCACAAATACCTTTACTTTACATCACATCGTTACTTTTACACAAAAAAGTAAGGACAAAAATGTTATTACACTCACTACTCACTATAATTAAAATACTATTATTTCTGTAACACCGCACCAAAAGTAAATATAACTCTTCTAAATAGACGGAGGGAGTATTTGTTTGATTGACTCCGTAAGTTAAAAAAAAATATTTTTAATATGCACTTGAAATAAATAAAAAGTAAATAAATTATAATTCTTTAAAATAAAAGTAATAAAATTTTAAATAATTAAATTTTTTATTATAAATAAATTATGTAAAAATTTAATAAAAAAATAAATATACTTTCCATTCCAAAAAATTATAGTATATATATATATATTTATTGTCAGTTAAAATTATTCATAATTTATTTATAATTTTATTATTTATATTCTAATATATAATATGAAATTATTATTATTTTTTCTATATTTTAATTATTATTATTATTATTATTATTATTTTTAATAATTTTTCTTGTAATATTTTTATTTTTTTATTTATCTAAATTTATATTAAAATTTTATTATTATTTTTTTAGTGTCCCAGGAAAAAAAAATAAAAAAAATCAAACATACCATATATAGATAGATAGTGGTCCACTCGCATAGGCGCGCTGCTCCCAATTTTGAAACTTCTCCACTGAACAGTACTAGTATTATATTAAGATATTTCGTACCGTATGTCTCTGACCTCATATCTTTCGTCATTACGCGCCAATGACTATATCAACAACTTTCATGTCCATCTCCTGCCGCCGCTGTTGCTCGGTCCTTCTCTCTATCATCCTTCAAATTGGCGCTTCCTTTCCTTTCTACCGAAAACAATTTCATCTCTTCGGTGAGTATAGCAACTTGATATTGCGATGGCACCTCCACGGCGATGGCTGATCCTGTGGTTTTCGTTAGCTTTTGGATTCGCAATCGATGTCGCTCGAGCTCAGAACAGAACCGTTAATGCCACCATAGATCCTGCTGAAGGTGCGATTTCTTAATTTTTGTTTCTGGATTGAATTTCGCACTTGATTGATTGATTGATCTCTCAACGTTTTCGTTTTTGTTGCTGGTTTTTTGGACTGACGATGTGTTGGTAGTTTTAGAAATGTTTGTAAACGGTGTTGATTGTTTACGCGAGTAAATCTGAAATTGATAGATCCAACAGAAGAGATTAACAACTGTCTTGGCTATTAATCTTCTCCGTTTGATGATGAACCTCTGATCCTTTTAAATGCTTTTAGAAGGCTACGGTTAGTTTGGATTTGTGGTTGAATTTTTTTAACGAAAAATTAGGGATTTGGTCACTTCCAATTTACAACATCAATGAATAACAAGGTACTCCTGTAGTTTTCAAGGGTGTTTCGTGTCTTATTATTTATTATACTTAGCCGGTTTAAAAAACAAGTAGAAGTTAAAAAATACAAACAAATTTGATTTTATATTTTAATAAATTTGTATAAAGTTAATTTTGAAAAAAAAATATTTAGATAAATTGAAAGTATTTTGAACTATCAAAAATACCAATTTAGCATTTACACTATTATATCTACCAAATTAGATGGAGAGAGCATATTTTTTTTATTATATTTTTATATTTATTATACTACCTCCTTCCCTTCGTAAGGAAGAAATCATTATTCATTTAATAACCAATATTCAAAATCTATAAACAAACAAATGCTCTTCTTACTAGATATAAGTATTATTATTATTATTATTAACTATGTTGAACAAATTTAAATTATCTAGTATTTTTATTTATTAAATTTAGTAATTTATATTTTAAAAAATTCTTCCATTGAAATGTTTTCACAGTGAAGAAACTGATTTGGATTGCAATAAAAACAAATCCAACTTATATATTCCAATTTGAAATACAGAAAGAGCTTTGAACGCCATGTTTGCACGATGGGGCATTCAGGCCTTAGACACATGGAACATTAGCGGGGAATTATGCAGCGGCGTCGCCATCGATTCTTTAACTCCAATCGACATTATCAATCCGGGCATCAAATGCAGCTGCAACTTCAATAGCAGCACCATTTGCCACATCACTGCTCTGTAATAACTCATCAAATCAAATATTTTACATGTTGTAAGGGATCTGCTGGTCATGAAGCATTATGTATTTATCCTCTTTTGTAATTAATTCTCTTACAGGAGGGTTTATGCACTTGACGTTTCCGGGCCACTTCCAGACGAGCTTTGGAATCTCACGTTTCTTGAGAATTTGTACGTAGGCTTTCTGTGTAGACTGCAGTGTAATTGTTTTGACCTACATAGTAATAATAATTTGAAGTTCTTCTGGTTTTGTTTGTTTCAGAAATTTGGGGCAGAATTATCTGACAGGTCCATTTCCTGCATCCATTGGACGTCTTACTCGAATGCAGTACTTGTATGGTTCTTTATTACTTTTGATACTACCTGTTTTGCTGCCCAGAACAGACATTAACCATGTTTCTGTTTTTTGTGTGTGGTTTAATGATTTTAGGACAATTGGGATTAATGCACTATCAGGGGAGGTTCCCAGAGAGCTTGGAATGCTGAATGGTCTACTATCATTGTGAGTTGTTTAGCTTGCATTCATGATAATCTCTCCTCCATAGAAAGTTTATTGAAGTTGCACACAACAAGTGATTTTAGGAAATTGGAAATTCAGTGTTATCCATGTAATAATTGGTTTATACATTCAGGGCATTTGGCACAAACAATTTCACTGGGCCTTTACCGTCCGAGCTAGGGAACCTATCGAGATTAACTCAAATGTAAGAAACGATGCACCTTTCATTCATTTGATGTTGTTTACAGACAAAGCCAACTGCCTGTGGAAGATTAGAGATTTTCTTTTCATCGTGGCAGATACTTCGATAGCGCTGGAGTCAGCGGTCCCATACCTGATACATTTGCTGGTCTACAGAGATTAGAGAAAGTGTAAGGGCATTGAGTTATATATATATATATATAGATCATTTCCTTTAATTTCATCAAATTAACCATTTTGTGATTTCAGATGGGCTTCAGACAATGAACTCTCAGGACAGATACCTGAGTTTATTGGAAATTGGACAAGCCTTGTACAGCTGTAAGAAAAACACAAACCATTTATAGTTTATAGTTTAGATTCATCTTCTTCTTAATATATCATTTCCTTTCTCAATATGCATTTACAGGAGGCTTGAAGGAAACTCATTTCAAGGTCCAATACCACAATCTTTTTCCAATCTAACCTCTCTTACAGACTTGTAAGTGACAAGATTCTTTTGTCTTTCATTTATTTTTTCAATCCTTTGCAGAATCTAATCCAGTCTTTTCATCGAAAATGATTTGTTTAGGAGAATAAGTGGGCTATCCAATGGGAGCAGCACTTCACTGGACTTCCTACGAAATATGGCTTCTCTTTCTACCTTGTAAGGAAATGAACAACACAACACAACACACCTTTCTGATTAGCAAAGCTTAAGGTAACTGAATACCTGTTTTGCAGAGTTTTACAAAACAATAATATTTCCGGGACCATTCCTCAGTATTTCGGCACATTTCAGAATATGACACTCCTGTAAGTATTCACAGTTTAAAAGGATAAAATCTTTTATAAATCATTCGAACGCTTATAAGTTTTGTTTCAGGGATTTGAGCTTCAACAACTTGACAGGAACACTTCCTGATCCACTTTTCAATCTCAGTTCTCTCACTCACTTGTAATACACAAAAACTACCTATGATTTGAGAATTTATGTCTAAGAAAAACAAATAATATAAACATTTTCCATTCTTTGACTTTCAGGTTTCTCGGTACTAACAAGCTAAATGGTTCACTGCCATCCCAAAAGAGTCCTTCTCTCCGAACTATGTGAGTTGCTTTGATTCCATTGTGATTTATTTACGAAGATTTGAGAGAACGATCCTTATTTTCCATGAATATTTTTTATCGAAAATTAAGGTGTTTCAATGCCCTTCGAATGCAACTAACGTTCTATTATTTGCTTTTAGAGACTTATCATACAATGAATTATCAGGAAGCTTTCCCTCTTGGCTTAGCCAGCCAAACTTACAAATGTATACATCATACAATCCTTAATCTTTCTACATTCTTAATTTGTTTTGAAACGTATTTTGTCCTATTTACTTTCTAACATTTGCCATTTTTTATTTTTATGATCGATGTTTTTGGTGTAGTAATTTGGTTTCCAACAACTTCACCATCGACAACTCTAACGGCAGGTAAGTTTTGACATAATTTGTACATTCTTAGCTTCCTTTGGATCAACACTAATCTTTTTACTGTTTTCAGTTCTTTGCCTTCTGGATTGAATTGTCTCCAAAGGAACTTTCCTTGCAACCGAGGATCGCCTATTTGTAAGCCACCATTCTGTTACAACCTTTTCGAAACCATGTTTTCAGACAAGGAAGCTAAAAGGCGATTGCATTCTTGTCTGAAACACTACAACAGCTGCTGTCAGTATTTATGAACTTGACAGGATTCTTTCTGGATGATGACCTGCAGATTCGAGCTTTGCGGTTAAATGCGGCGGGCCACAGATCACATCATCGGATCAAGTCGTATACGAATGGGACAATGAGACACTCGGTCCAGCAACTCATTACATGACTGGCACAGGCAGATGGGCAGTTAGCAATGTTGGTCTGCTTGGAGACAACAACAATCCAAGATACACAACCTTCACCTCTTCGCAATTTACAAACACTCTCGACTCGGAGCTCTTCCAAACTGCTCGAACTTCGCCTGGATCGTTGAGATATTACGGCTTAGGATTGGAGAACGGTAATTACACTGTGACCCTCCAGTTTGCAGAGTCAGTAATCGTAGGAACAAGGACATGGAGGAGCGTTGGCCGCCGTGTTTTTGACATTTATGTCCAGGTGGCTGCCAAAACCTATAACCTTAACCTCTGTCAGAAATGTATTCTATACATGTTCTTTTCTTACATGTGAACTAAACTGTAATGAGGTTCAGGGACTTCTGGTGGCGAAAGATTTCGACATAACCAGAGAAGCTGGGGGCTCTTTACGAGGTGTTGTGAGGCAATACAGAGCTCAGGTGCTGCAAAATCATATCGACGTGCATCTGTTTTGGGCCGGGAAAGGGACTTGTTGTGTGCCGGCTCAAGGTACATACGGTCCTCTTATTTCGGCCATAAGCGCTGCGCCGGCAGGTATGTTTAGACAAGAAAAATCGATGCTTCTTTTGCTTTTTTCTCTCCAATGGCATGATATTTTGATTGATTCACATGTTTTTTTTTTTTGTTCAGATTTTACTCCGACTGTTTCGAACAATCCTCCGGGAGGAAATTCAAATCGGACTGGCCTGATTGTAGGGATTGTTGTTGGCGTTGCTGCCGCAGCTTTTCTTTGTGTAATTGCACTGTTTTTTGTTCTCCGCAGGAGGAAGAAGCAGAAAGACTTTGAGGATGAAGGTAAATATCTTTCATCCAATTTCAAATGTTTAGTTTTAGCTTATACTTATGTTCTTGTCTGTGGAATCAAATTTTACAGAGCTATTGGGTATTGATGCTCGACCCTACACGTTCAGTTACGCTGAGCTTAGAGCTGCGACAGATGACTTTGATCCTGGTAATAAACTTGGAGAGGGTGGATTTGGGCCTGTTTACAAGGTAAAAAAGAATGTAGTAATAATTTCATATCCATTGCTGTCTATGTATGAAATAGGAAGCATGTTTGATGTCTGTTTTCACTGACAGGGAAAGCTTGGAGATGGAAGAGCAATTGCAGTTAAGCAGCTGTCTGTGGCTTCTCATCAAGGAAAGAGCCAGTTCGTCGCTGAGATCGCGACTATTTCGGCTGTGCAACACCGTAACCTTGTCAAACTATACGGTTGCTGCATCGAGGGAGATCAACGATTGCTCGTTTACGAGTTTCTCGAGAACAAGAGTCTCGACAAACTATTGTTCGAAACTGGTAAGTGAAAAAAAAACTGAGAGTTCTCTGATCCTGATCCTCGTTTTGTTTGTATGGTTCTTACATCGTTTGATTTGATCGAGCAGGTAGCAGACCGCTGTTTCTCGACTGGGGAAAGCGCTACGACATATGCTTGGGCGTCGCCAGGGGCCTCGCTTATCTCCACGAGGAGTCGAGGCTTCGAATTGTGCACAGAGATGTGAAGGCGAGCAACATTCTGCTCGATTCCGAGCTCACTCCTAAGATCTCGGATTTTGGATTGGCGAAATTGTACGACGACAAGAAGACACATATAAGCACCCGAGTTGCCGGGACAATGTAAGGATATCAACAAGATTTAAGGTTTCATCACACCCCTACATTTCTTTTTGTAACTAATCAATAGAGTTGTTTTGCAGTGGATATCTCGCGCCGGAATACGCTATGCGCGGCCATCTTACAGAGAAGGCCGACACATTCAGCTTCGGAGTCGTGGCCCTCGAGATCATCAGCGGAAGGCCGAATTCTAACTCGAGCTTGCAAGACGACATGATGTACCTCCTCGAATGGGTGCGCATGATTCAAATCGATTCTGATCTGTTTCGATTCGGTTTGTTCAAATGACGTATATCCTGGTGTCGTTTTTCAGGCATGGCACCTTCAAGAGAACAACCGGGTACTCGATCTGGTCGACCCTTCGCTGCACGAATACAACTCGGATGAAGCGACGAGGATCATCGGCGTAGCTCTCCTATGCACGCAGGCATCCCCGGCCCTGCGCCCTGCAATGTCCCGAGTTGTGGCTATGCTCTCCGGCGACATCGAGGTGGCTTCTGTCACCACCCGGCCGGGGTATCTAACCGATTGGAAGTTCAACGACACGACGACGTTCATGTCATCGAATGCAGACAGCTCGACATCGAACGCCGAAATTAGCTATATCGAGAGCAACACAAATCCAACACAACACCCCCCTACAGATCTAGATCCTACTAAGCCCATACTTCATCAGATCATTGGTGAAGGCAGGTAAGAAATCATATGTATATATGTATATATAAAATGAGCAGATAGATTGCCTTTATTGGAACATGTGGTTTCACAAAAAGCAGAACAAAGAATTCTGCAGTATTAATAAATATAGGATCAGCGCAAAGTGAACTAACTGCACAAAATAACCCTGGTGAGGCCCAACACCAAGCAGGAGACGGAGAAGAAAAAGAGGGTAACGAAGTCCCGGCCGGACCATTTCCGAACCGGGTTCGACCCCACCCGGAGGCTCTTAGCCCTTCTCAGGGCGTCGACCTCCTTCATCAAATCGAACTCCACGCCTTTCTTCCTCAGCTCCTCCACGCACTTCCCCAGCAGCGCAGAATCCTCCTCCTCCCGTTCTAGAAGCTTCTCCAGGTGGCATTCGACGTCGTTTTTGTAACGGATCGCCCATATGAACCCTAGCGAGCAGACCAGAGAGCAGAGCGACGGAATCCACGATCTCCGGCAGAAATTGGCGGCGGCGCCGCGCGCGGTGGCGGCGTTGAAGAGGAGGAGGAGAGCGGTGGAGTGGAAGAGGAAGAAGAGGCAGTAGAGCTGAGTTATTTCCTTACGAGTGGAATCGATCTGCGTTTCCTTGAGCGAGATCCGGTTGAGGATGAGCTCCTCCTCCTTCAGCCACTGCTTTAGCAGGAGGCGATGCGTCGGCGCCTCCGCGATCTGGTGGAGCGGGTGCGGCGGCGGCGGCTTTGATTCCATTATTGCTGACGACGGCGGTTTGGAATTCTCGGCGGAGGTCGGATCTGCCATGGAAATTGGAAGAAGTATTGGGGGGTACAAAATAGAAATTGCATATAAAGGGTGAACGTGGAGCGGGTTTTTGTATCCAACGGTCGGATGTGAAATTTCAAAATTTGCAACGGTCGAAATTTGAGATTAAGTTTTAACCTTAATTAATAATAAATTAATAATGGCAGCAGTAGGCCGAGTGCTGGGCTTAGGGTTGTATGTAAAAAAAATAATAGGTGGGCCATGTTTAGCCCATTTAAGTATGTTAAGGCACATAATTGGGCCGAGCCCAAATATTTATGGGGTACTTTTAGACGTGAATTATTTGAACAATAGCGATGGAGGTCCCATGCGGAGCCCGTGCCATCGCTCTCCCGCTCCTGCGCTGTCTTCGTCTAGGTACTTCCTCCTCTGGCAATCCTTCGATCTTCAATTTCTTGCACGCCAATTAATTCGTTTTCGTTTCGTGTTCCGAACATCGATTCCGTTTCTGAATTATGTAATCTTTCGATTGTGTTTTATTCTTCGCTAGCTGATTCCGCTCTGGGGGATTCAGTTTTCCCGCTGATTCCGCGTGGATTTGGTGTCGGTTGTCAATTTTGGTTTGACTTAATCGAGGCTAGCGAGGATTTTCGTGTTGGTTGAGAGATTTTCTCCATCGGAGATGGCATCGGGGTCTCCGACGATGAATAAGATCGAGAGGGCGCACCAATTGTACAGGGACGGGAGGTACGCCGAAGCGCTGAATTATTACTCGGAGGCGCTTTCTGTGGCGAAGACCAACCCGCCGAAGATCGCTCTGCACAGCAATCGTGCTGCGTGCTACCTCAAACTTCACGATTTCCAGAAGGTTCGGTCCTCGCCAATATTTTGAACTGCTTGGTGGTTCCATTTCTGTTCTCCAGTTATTTTTAGTTAAGCGTTGTGATATGGGCGTTTTGGATTGATCTTCTGCATCTGGCCTGGATAAACTTGAGAGCAATGATAAAATAATAAATTGAAATAATTGTAGGTTGAAATTACCTTGAATTTTCAGCAACTCTGATTCCACTTGTTGAAAAATTTTCAAATTAACATGAACTTTTCTAACCGAGGAAAAGTTGTAGATGCTCTAGAATTCCCTTGCTGTAAATAGTGAGAATTATGTTCGGATTTATGCCAAAAATATTAACAAGGTTTCATCATTGTATTTTGAAGACTTGAATTTGAGTGGAGCTACTGCTATATTTTTTTCCTTGAACTTAACGGAAATGAAAGTCACTTTCAGTAGAGTGGTTGCTCTATAACTTGCTAGTTACAATCGCAGACACAGTTTCTTAAGATTATGCAGCCTCGTCGAAGAGGCAATAATTCATTTATCATGGGTTGTAATTTAATTCAGTTGCCATATTTCAACCATTGCAGGCTGCGGAGGAATGCACCTCAGTTCTGGAGCTTGATTACAACCATACTGGAGCTCTGATGTTGCGGGCCCAGACGCTGGTCACTCTCAAGGAGTACCACTGTGCACTTTTCGACGTGAACCGGCTTATTGAGTTAAACCCAACTTCAGAAGTTTATAGAAATCTCCATGCCCGTCTCAAGACGCAGTTGGTACACACTCCACTTTCACATATTTTTACTCACTATGTTTGTAAGCATGATTATATTATTTGTTAAAATATTTTAGACGTTTAGGTTAAAACAATCTCAATATCTCATGAGATAAAAAATCTATATAAAATTATCTAGAGATTTTGCATGCTTTAAGGGGAGTTTTTATAGTATTAATTTCATATTGGCTTTGCATGATCATAGTTTGATATATTTTGGAAATTGGTAATTCTATTTGATGCCCTGGATGATCCTTATGCTTTTGCAATAAGTGTGGTATACTTTTGTTCAAGGAAAGTCACTTGCTACAATACCTGAAGATGATGCGGAGTTTGATGAAGAGAATGAATACATAGATGATAACAATGATGATTTGGAAGGTGAACAAGATGAGGTAGATACAGAAGAGTATGGAACGGAAATTGATACAGCACCAGAAGAAAATGAACAAAATGAATCCGAAACCATCTCTCCCGCGCAAGATAAAGGCAGACTGCAAACTGATCAGCAGTCCTCTGGATGGCAGAAAATTCCGAAACCAAAGGGGCATTCTCAACTTGATTACTCAAGGTGGAACAGTGTTGAAGATGACTCTAGTGAGGAAGAAGATGACAGTGACGATGATGACGATGTGGGCTCTCAACCTCAGTACCGTTTTCGTGTCAAAACTGTTGGTGTGAGGGCTGTAAAATAATGTCCAAAATGTGGCATAGCTGTGAAGACCTCAAGCAGCTTTGTGAACACTTTTAAAGTGTTCAAAGCTCTTGACAGAAAGGATTGTGTCATTCAATCTCCTGCTTGGATCTTTGCTATAATGTACTTATTGGAATCTGAAAGCCATTGCAACCGAAACAAGAGAAGCTAATAGGGCTTCTCGATGCCAAGGGGACACTGGATTTAAAAATCTCACGACGAAGCTTACTAGCGGTTAAGTTCCATGATGATGTCTTGCCTGTGCCTGTGCAAGTTCATTGCAAAGCAGTGCCGAACATAGCGCGTCATTTGGATGTGTTTTCCTTGCATCACTCTCTGCATATAGATTTTCACATTTTGTTCTTTTATTCTACATGTGGCATAATTCAGATGTTTTAGACCAGATTGGCGGCACATACAGGGTATTTTTGCACATCATTATCTTTCCTAGGTCATGGTGTCGAGGTAAATATGTTGTTATTACACTCAGTTTTAACACTGTATTCATCTACCTTTACCTTCATGAATATGCTTTGAATTCATTTGTTGCTCATATGCTGACGAATTTGTTAGGTTGGGTTATATGGTTAATGTTTGTCCTTGCAAGAGCTATACACTTACTTTCTTATTATGTAAACTACATGGTGACCTAACTTGCAGCACTTTGTTAAGGCGAAAGTGAGCTGATAGTCGAGTCTGAGGATAATCTCATCAATGGGCCTTTTACATTAGGTATGGTTTCTATGTTTTTAATTCCATATGTATATTTTAGCACTCAGACTTACGATCGATTGATTGTTAGCTACTAAGTCATCCTATGTAGAGAATCTAAGCATGCGATAGTAATTCTATACAAAACTCGAAGTACTATAGTGATCTATGGCTCTAATCTTTAGTCGTTGATTAGGGTTGGCCCAAAAAATGTTGTTAGGACAAGTATCTATCATGTCTTTCTTTCCTGATTCTTTTCTTGAAAGTAGCAGTATTGTTTTAACCACAGATAGGCAGACACAGAGAGAAGTCGATCTCCCACAGGAATGAAAAAAAATTCGAATGATCATATAGATATAGATCTCAAAATGAAAGAATAATGTTTGTAGATGAAAGGGGTGACAAATGAAGATGGAGAAAGATCTGTGTTTGTACTAACAGATCAAGTTAAGAAAAAGGGATTTGTGAATTCTGTGCCCCTAAGTGTTCATGAAGGGCTGAGATGCCATGCCCCCCCTCCCCTCCCCCAACATTAGCAGATTTGAAATTGAAAATTTGTGAAAATTTATTATTATTGGGGTTTGGAGATTATCTCACAGAAGAATCATATTTCAGTTCACATGCATAGCATTTCATTTCAGTCAGGATACTGTTTTCTTTTGGGATTGTGACTACATTTGAATTGGTTAGTTGCCAAGTTGAACTTGATTGATTACCTTCTAGATTTTTGATAAATTTCATAATGCCAATTTTATTTTGTTATTTTGCTTTGTTTTACTTTTGCCATATAAAATAAAAATTGCAGAAGTACGAGATATTTTCCATAGGAGTTTTTGGACAAGGATTGCCTATATTTTTTATTTTATTCTTTTAATACATTTAACATTAGGCATCATGATTATGTAAATTTAATTTTCTTCTTAACTAAATGATTAGAGTAAAGAGATCCATAAATTAAATCGAAGTAAAGAAACTTTTGACAGCTATCGATACGACACACTCTTTTTCTTTATATTATTCTGTTCTACGCCAAAAAAGCTTTCTTGTGCGTGTCTTTTTGCGGAAAATTGTCACTCTCACAATAGAACAAATTCCAATGTTATTATTTAATTTGATTTTATATTCTAATACTTATTTGATAGGACGAGAAAAAATGGAGTATAACTTTAAGAAACAAATTGTAAATTATTTATAAAAATTAGTTAAATAACATATGAATTTGGTTGAAGCTAAGGTTCATGTTTTAATAATTTTAAGAAATATTAAATTATGGACAATATGTATTGTAACGTTATCTTTTGTTCATAATCATATTCATTAAAAATAATAATAATATCGTCTTTTATTTATTGTTTATTAAATAAATAATTATATAGATTGTTTTGTGAAGGACTTAAATATAGCTAAGTGCATAATAGATTTAGAGAGAGAACGTGAGAAGTGGTTTAGAAGTTTGCATGCAATGAGATCACAATATATTTTATTCCGTATGTCACCTTTTCTAGTTGGATAAAGAAAATGTCATTTAATTTGATTTCATTTTTAATATTATTAACAGTTGGAGACATAAATATGGAATCATCTCATAATATATATAAATATAAATATGAATCAATAGATGAATACAATGGAATCCCTTTTCCAGATATGATCATGCATGTTATGTTGCTTTATAGTAAAAATTTGCATATAATCATATCTATCATATATATCTTCCACCTTTGACCAACACTATCTCATCCACACAAGAATCATATGTATACATATATATTAACCACTATAATAACTATATGTGCATGCGAAATATTAATGATCTTCCCCCACCCCTCTCTATAATCTATATATATATATACACATACACAGACACTTTATATATAATTTTTGAATGTAGATAGGTTATTACACACGAGTAGAAGAAGCTGAAAAAAAGCCGACAGCTTTAAACAGTTAGAGAATAGTGGCACATGACTCTTTGTAATTAAAGTCACTTTATATTATTATTATTATTATTATTATTATTATTATTATTATTATTATTATTATTTATCTTTCTGCTTTCCGGTTTCTCAAAACGAAGAAAGCATTCTCTAGCTCCCTCCCTCCCCCCCTCTCTCTCTCTCTCTCTCTCTCTCTCTCTCTCTCTCTCTCTCTCTCTCTCTCTCTCTCTCTCTCCATATATATATATATATATATGCAGTTTTATCTAGTCGTCGATCGTATTTAGGATATCGACAACCTTAATACATTAATTAATTATACTTTTATTAGGTGAATGATCAGCTAACTCAATCTTTTAATATAATGTGATATAATATATATATTTATGCATGCAACTTGGCATATTCTCAATGATCAATCTGTTTCAATCCAAAGAATATATATCTTCTAAATGATTATCTAATCCTCGTAATACAACGATATAATATTTTATTACATATATATATATATATATAATGTAACATGTGTTAAAAATCAAAACACTAAAAAATATAAAAAGGCATTCATTCAACAGGGGCCACCCACCATATAATCTATCTATAATATATTGATTGGTACATTCTATTCCATCCATATGTATATATATCAACTTGTAAATTTCATCCAACCCTTTTTGTGTATGCCTACATAAATATTGGTGCCATTACATATATTTTTAAATTTTCGGGAATTAAATCCACAACCTACAGTCACAAGTCCACCTTCATACTATCAAATTATCTCTTACTAGACATAAAATATATGTGTTAATTATCTCTTACTAGACATAAAATATATGTGTTTGAGTATTGAAATGTTATTTTGAAAAAAAAAAAAATCAAATTTTTATGTAATATTTAAAGTGAAAAATATATGTTCAATACATGTGATATATATTAAAAAAATAAAATTAATGAATGGTGCTAAAACAGTATTGAAAATATAAGTAAACAGAGGCATAATTTTTATAAGGGACGACAATAGTGTATCTTTGTATACTTGTCTTTACATGCATGCTTAATATATATATATGTTAATTAAATTTATATTATTATTAATATGTTTGAAAGCCGAATATATGATATCTCACACAACCCATATAATTGGTAAATTAATATTTCAAAATAAATAAATATTATTATTTTTAAACAATCTTAGTGTATAATTCTCTAATTTCCTTGAATTAAAATTGATGCCAAATACTGATTTATTATTATTTTTTTTTATAGGAACCAAATACTGAAATGTTGTGGTTATATCTTCTTGTTCAGATATGTTTCACCACAATACAACCCCCACCCCCCCACCCCCCAACAACACACACACACACATATATATATATATATATATGTATATACACACTATTAGAAACACAATTCAATTCAATTCAATTCATTTCATTTCATTCCATCATCAAGAAACGAGTGAGCTAGCTAGCTAGCTCATCAATGGCTGCTTCAATCCCATTCCAACAAATCCACCACCTTCTCCAATATTCCGATTATAACAATTATTCTTATTACAAGAATAATATTCCTACATTTACATTCTCCGATGATCACCCATGGATGCCTAACTACGACACCACGGCCATGTTCGACACCATGAGTTATGACTTGTCGTCGGCAGGGTGGCCTAATGTGGAGCCACTATTGTCTGAAGCCATGACGACGACGACTATGATGAAGAAGATGCCAACGACATCGGAATTCGATGATCTGCAGAATGTTTCAGATCAATATTATTACAATTATCATTATCATTGTGACGATGATCACAAATTTAACTACCTTGGCACCATCCCTACACCACCCCACAATTGGGTACATATATATATATATATATATACTTTTATTAATTATCTTAATGTTTTTGGCGATCACATTTAATTTTTATAATAATAATAATAATAATAATAATAATAATATTTATTTATTTTATATATAAATAGGGCATAGAAGTAGAGGAGAAGGTGCAGGTAGGGAAGAAGGACGAAGAAGTGAGAATTGGAAAATATTCGGGGCAAGAAAGGAAGAACAAAATTCTGAGGTACTTGAACAAAAGAAGCCACAGAAACTTCAACAAGACCATCAAGGTACCTAATTTCACCTTTAATTAATTCATTAATTACATTCTTTATTTATTTATTAATAAATAATTACCAAAATAATTACCTATATATCTTAAATTAATAAACAATTAATTGATGCCTATTTATATATACAGTGACGAAACTTGCATCTAAATCCCGGGGGGCAAAATGTTATAATTTATTTAATATTTAGCTAATAAATTTAAATAAATAATAATGACAGAATTATATAAAAATTTAGATAGTTTTAAAAGGACAAATTATATATAAATACATAAAAAAATAATATTTTTAATACTAAAAAAATCATAAAAAAATTGGCTTAATTCAGTTGAATCATGTATTGCAAGCTAAATATTGTATAATTTTTATATAAATCATCAATAGTATAATTTTAAAATAAATTCAATATTTAACAATTCACATTAATTATATATATATATATATTGCAGTATGCTTGTCGGAAAACCCTAGCAGATAAACGGGTCCGGATTCGAGGCAGATTTGCCAAAAACAACGAATTACCTTCGCCCTCCTCATCGTCTTCTTCTTATTGCCAATTTGAAGATGATCAGATTCAGATGCATTTCATCACATCAAATATTATTCATAATTCTTACAACCATAACACCATTGATAACAACAACAATAATGTCCTTAATCCCTTCTTTTACGACCACGTCAACAACAACAACAACAACAACAACGAGGTAATATATATATATTATTGTTAATTAAATTAGCAAGTATTTATATATGTATTTTTCTTAATTATTCAAAATAAATTAAAGTTAATTAATTGTTGTGTTGGTTGAATATAATGCAGATGATGATGTACGGAGACGAAGAGTGGTTTGCATCCACCATGCCTTATTTTGCTTAATTAAGGATATATAACATTTAATATTATATATTCTTAGAATGCAACCGTTTTTTAATTAATATATAATATAGTATTATTTAAATTTTATTGCCCAGTTGATTTTTGTATTGGCTAAGATTATGCTTAAATTTTATTTGCCTTTAAGAAGTTTTCTGCAATTTTAAGTTTTTAAACTAGTAAATTGTTGGAATAAAAAATATATGTTTAATTTAATATGATATAAATAAGTACCTTTTCAATATAAAATATATTTTTATATAATAATTGTAATGAAAGAAAGTATATTTGATGTATTCTTTAAAAAAATAAGAAAAAAATTGTCGACTGCTATTGAAAAATTATATAACCCAAGTATACTAGCTTTGTTTCTTTGATTTTTTTTTTTTTTTGTTCCAAGTTTTTTTTTTTTATATTAAAATTCTCACAAATATATTTTCTATAAATATATATATATTATAAATTATTATATAAATTTATTGTTTAAATACAAAACATAATCAAACAACCAAGTAATGATGCTTAATAATGTATGCATCTAAATAATTATTTTGAGGTTGTGATTACAATGTTGACTAGTAAAATCTTTGACTTTCTTTGTAGACGTAAGAACTTATTTTGAACTTATTTAATCTTTCATATTATTTTTTGAATTATATATATACTGTATATTTTTACATTAGGTATTTTTTTTTAACGTATATTAATATTTAATAATGCACCCTAATTATATATGTTTATATAAAAAAATAAATTCAAATCTTGTAAAGTTTTGTTAAAAATAAATTTCAAAGGCAGCATGACATATCGACATGTATTCACACTTCCTACTTTCACTTTGAAGGTACTTGTTTTGTTATTTTCAATGATCTAAAAATAAATTAATTATTTTTTTAATAAATATGGTCTCATTACACATTAAAATACTTTCAAATTTATATCTATTTATTTTGATATTATTGCATTAGTTTACATATTAAAAATATCACAAATTATTATTAAAATGTAGTAATATTTATCCTAAGAGTTAACCATTAGTTTTAGAGGGGACTAATGAACATATCATATGGAAAAGTATAACTGATAATTATTTAAAAGTAATGTGACTTATATGCTCTATTTACTCAATACCATATTTCAATTACGATTTTTTGAAATAATATTAAAAAATATGAAAATTTTAAACAAAAATATATATATAAAAAAAAACTTCAAATATTCATTAAAAAAAATAAAAACATCATTACAAAAAGTTAAACAATTAAATATTCAATCTGAATAATATATTTTATATTTTTGACACAATTCTTTATACTACATACTAAAATGATTTCATCTAAAAACATTGGAGGATCAGAGTCATTATTTATTAATAATCATGTGTGTTGACCATTGACTATGACCCTACCATTTTAACTTTAATTGGATGACTGGAATTTTGACTCGCATTTATTCTCTATTTTATTTTATTTTATTTTATTTTATTTATGTTTTTTTGGTTTTGACTGTAGCAAAATTAATACTCTCTCCCTCATATCTCATTTCACCGTAATTATAGAAAATTAAAAGACAAATAATTAATAAGTAATTAAAAAATATATTAATAAAAATATAATTAATATATATAAATTAAATTAATTAATTAATTAAATTAATTTTTTTAATAAATAATTAAATTAAAGAAATTTAAAATGTAATTACAATGTTTAATTATTTTTAAAAAGATGAGAGATAAAATGTGAAACCGATTAAAATGATAATACGAATATAAGATATGAGATAGTTGAAGTATTATTTACTCATACATATACAATAAAAAATATAGAATTATTATTATTATTATTATTATTATTATGAAATATCATATTAAAATATAATTTAAATCTAAAAATTCAAATTCAAATAAAAACTAAAACTAAAACCAAGCAAATTCATAATTATTGAGTTTGTTTGATTTTAATTTAAAGTTTGATATAAATATTATTTTGATATACTCTCCCTCCGTCCCACCTACCATGTCACATTCCGTCCCACATTCTATGTCACTTTCATTTTTTGAAAAACGATTATACACTTTAATCTTATTTTAATCTTTTTAATTTAATTTTTTTAATTTTAATTAAACTAATTAGTTATCTTAATCTTAATCTATAATTATTTTTATAAGATAATTATTTTTACTAATTCATTTTTAATTATCTACTAATTATACTTATCATAAATTCTCATGTCTACATTGATCCAAACATCCAATGCGGGACGAAGAAAATAATATTTTATATAAAAAAATAATAATACTCCCTCGTTTCTTAATAAGGTATCACATAGTACGATTACTTAAATTTATTTATTTTTATTATTTAAACTGAAACAAAATTCCAAACCTCCGATCAAACACACTCGTACAAAATTTGACGGCAATTTTGAATATAAATTATTCGTTTTTCAGAGAAAATGACATTTTGTAATAAAATGACATCGCTTTTGGTGTCTGTTTGGTATGTGTTTGCCCCTCTATTTAAAATTGATCGATAAAAATAGTCCAACTAAATCATGTAAATTTGACTCAGGCATGCTTTTTAATTGCTATATTCCCCCATCTCGAAACTAAGTATCCATTTGCTTTTTGCACGTAGTTTTAGAAATATTAGTATTATATTAAGATATAGTAAGAATAAAGTAGAAATGACTAAAATAACCTTATTAGTATATGTGATATAAAAGTAATGATATTTGTGTAATATATTGTAAGTTGTAAGAGTATTTGTAATGTTAAGTAAAAAATACAGTTACTTAAAAAAAGAGATGAATACTTTGTTATGAGACGGACTAAAATAGAAAAATAGATACTTTGTTATGTGACGAATGAAGTATTTTTTTAATCAATTATATATATTATTTTAAATTCATAAATATGATATTTATAGTTTAAACATAATTTGTTTACGTAATATTATTATAAAGTATACAATACTCATTTCTATCATTTTGGTTGTTTAGGATCAATATATTCATCTGCTAAAATACTTGTATATTCACCTAAATAGTATTATATTAATTATTTCACAATATATAGTATTTTTAAGGATATTTTAGTCCATTCATTATTACACACTACTTATTACACATAATATATTCCATATTTCTTAATTTTATGTAATAACAGTAAACAAATAAATTTAAAATATCCAAATATAGTTCGCTCAATCTAATTTGCTTTATTGAACCTAGTTTACAAATTATTAGATTCAATTGAGATTTACTCAAAGCGCACTCGGCGAATAATGACGACGGATTCTCACGTTATATATAAATATATATAATACTCCCTCCGTCCCATAAGAAATGTCTTATTGGGAGTTGACACGAGAATTAATAAATAATAATATTTAATTGAAAGTGAATATAAAGTATAATGTAAATCACTAAAATGCCCTTACTTTTTAAAGGATTTTAAATAGTATGTTAGAGCAATAATTAAGAGTAATTTAAAAAAGTAAAAATAATTTTGTTATAGAGTTAAGACTATAGTTACCAAATAAGAAAACAAGATAATTATTTTGAGAATAAAAAAATAAAAAAACAAAGACAAATTTTTTGGGATCGGAGGGAGTAATAATACATATCATGATTTCAAAATTAATTAAAATTTCATGAAACATATATGTGATATGGATGGACATGGAAAGTCAAATATGTTGTTCATAATTGACTAGGCATTGTTTGGCTGTTTACATTTGTGATCATTGTTTATCCAATTATTTTGAATTATTTCTTGCTCATTTGACTAATACGGCCTTTCTCTCTCTTTGAATAGACGACTCATTTATTCGGAACATAGTTATTTAGTTCAGATAAATTAGTAAATTATTAATAATAAATTATAATATTATTTTGTAAACCCCTGAATTTTATCTGTTCGTGTCATTTAAATTATTTTGCTAAAGATGATTTGCAGATCATTAAGTGTCATTATAAGGGTGTGTTTGTTTGGGGATTGAATTTTCAATCTATTATTCATTTCATTTTTTTCCTAAAAATATCAAATTAAACATCTATTTTTTATTTTTTATATTATATTAAAAATAAATTTTACATTCAAAATATCACATCAACACCTATTTATATCACATTATACAACTATGCAAATTCAAAATTTTTACTATTTAAAAATTTCAACTCAAAATCCAAATATCCGAACAAACACACCCTAAATTTACTCACAACTTTACGACTGTGGATCTTACATCATAAATAATAATAATAATAATATAATAATAATAATAATAATAAATTGTCTTCAATGGATGGCTGCGGTCCACGTCAGCAACGTGGCTGAATTTGCACATTTGTGTCGTTCCACAATATGACAGTGTATATATATTTTTCTAATCTTAAGGAAATCATAACCACATCACAGTGATAAATATATTTACATTTTAAAAAGAAAAAATGACTGAAGACTTGTTCAAAAAAAAAAAAAAAAAAAAGAAAAACAATTAAAAAGTTAATAAAGACATGCGACCCTTTGGGGACACCCACCCACCCCACCTATAGAACAAAGAAGTCAACATGCATGACTTGACCCGATTAAATAACATCATTGGCCACGCAATATTAAAAACAAGTCACACTCTATAAACATATTTACCCAATAAATAAATGTCTCTATCTCAAATGTTTACTAAAATTTCTTTTATCATTTAAAATTGAAACCAATTTTATTTAATTGACATAATTTTTAATAAAAATATACTATTTTTTTTCTATAAAATATTATATCAAAATATTATTTAAATCAAAATTACTATTACTTAGCAAGTTTTATTTGAAATGTTAGGCTTTATTTACCTTGGTTTTGTGTTCAATAAATATTTGATCAAATGTGTAAGTATCTTATTAAATTGAAAGGATTATATAACAACAAATTTTGAAAAAACTCTTAATAAATGGTATTGAGTGTTTCCTTGGAATTGATTTAAATTTGATATTGAGATAATATTTGATGAAATATTTTATAAGAAAAAAAAAATTTTTTTAGAAAACACAAAATTTAAATAGTAAAATTTGAAAGTTTTGAAATATAGAAACATATTTTTTTAGTATTTATAATTTTGAGTATTTTTATTGCGATTTATAAAGAATTATGGAAATAAAAATACAAAAAATCATCTCATAAAATTAATAAAAGCATAATATACCAAATAAAATACTAGGCTTAGTTTAGATAGAGATTTTTTTAATTTTGAAATTTTTTAAAAATAATAAAAAATTATATTTTTCCAAACAAAAATAAAATTGATATGATATTTTTTAAAATAATTATTGTTGATGCATGTACTATAAATCTTTTTAAAAATATCTATTTAAACATATAAACAAAGCAAAACAAATATATGTTGTGTAAAATATTTCCCACTAAAAATGTTACAAATTACACACAAATTTAATTTATATATAAATCATAACATTTAAACATTTTAAAAATTCAAAACAGCCATAAAATATATTCCCTCCATCCAAATACAATAGTGTTTGTTTACCATTTTTGTCCCTCCCAAAATAATAGTCTTATTTTCATAAATAACTATATCACCGTAAAACTATCCATATTTTTTCATTTCTATTACACAATTGCTACTATTTTTTACTCTAATACTTTTTACCAACTACCAAAATAATATCAATATTCCTTAAATCTCGTGTCCAACCCAATTAAGACTATATTTATGGGACTGAGGGAGTAAACAAACACATCAATACCCTTTTTCTATTCAAATTTTCTATACATATCTGTTTTTTTATAACATAAAAATCTGTAATCACTACTCGTTGAATACGTTTTGATTAACACTTATAAAATATATATATATATATATATATGCATATATTAATTATCTCAGGCCACACTTGTCCAGACATCACCTCATATATCAATTTGTATATTTAAGAATGTTCTTAGATTCAAAGCTGGCAAACCTTTTAGTCACAATAATCAAAATATTTATTTATTACAAGACTATCTATAGTCTAGAATTAGTATTTAGTATAGTCCTGAATTATATTACCTCTCCAAAGCCATGGAAGTAGAAAATATACCCAAAATCACTAAGTCTAGGGAAGTCGAAGACGACGAGGCCGAGGATGTTCCGATGCCCGGATTCAGATTCCATCCGACCGAGGAAGAACTCGTCGGGTTTTATCTTAAGAGAAAGGTCGAGAAAAAAAACTTTAGTGTCGAGCTTATAAAACAAGCCGATATCTACAAGCATGATCCATGGGATCTTCCAAGTATGTGCTATTTTTTTAAATTTTTTTTTAGAGTTATTCGAATTGATTGTCTTTTATTTTTTGAATCTAATAATTGAACTGGATATGGTGTTTTGGAGTTTATCCTTTTATTATTTTAGGGTTTTTCAATTTGAATTTAAGATAAAATAGATGATTTGTTGATTTGTGATTTAGAACATCATGAAGGATTGATTCACATAAATAACGCTGGATTTGGATTGTCTATGATTTAAACATAGATCATATTCTTTCACAAAATAAAATGAACTTAATAAATAAAAATATTGTGATTTTCAGTTGTTAAACAATTTTTCAGTTTGAATTTTATTTAAATAAAATACAACAATATTATTCATATAAAAAAATAATAAAATAACATCACAATTTATTATTAATAACTTACTTCAAATATGGGACATCGTAGCCGAGCAATATTATATATTGACCATCATATAGCATAAGCTAGTGTCATAAAAATGAATTAATGTATCTATGGTAAATTTACATAAACTTGAATACTACGTGCCTAGAGAAATATGTATGTAAAGGGTTGACAAAAGAACCGAATCGAACCATCAAACTGAACTAAATTTTCGGTTAACTGAGCAAATTCGATTAGTATACAAATACTGCATATTTGATATTTGTTTGGTTCGATTCGATTTTAGTTCGAATATTTGAAGTATTTGCAAATATTTTTATTTAATTAGAATCTTAATTATTTTTTAATATGTTTTTTCTTAATTTAGGTTCGATTTGAATTATTTGCAAATATTTTCGATCAATTGAAAATTCTATTAAGATTCCGGTTTCGAGTATTTATTATTTACAAATATCCGAACCCTACGAGCCCCTAATATATGTTACTAATTGGGGTGAGAGTGTAGAATGCAGCATCAATCAAGGGGACAAGGAATGGTACTTCTTCTGCCAAAGAGGAAGGAAGTACCGGAACAGCGTCCGACCCAACAGGGTCACGGGTTCGGGTTCGGGTTTCTGGAAGGCCACCGGCATCGACCGCCCCATTTACTCTTCCGCCGACGACACAATTATCGGCCTCAAGAAGTCCCTCGTCTACTACCGGGGAACCGCCGGAAAAGGCACCAAGACCGACTGGATGATGCACGAGTTCCGCCTACCGCCGCCGCTCGTCGCCGCCGCCGCCGCACCTCACCAAGCCGTATCTTCAATTTAATCTCATTATTATATATTCCTCCGATCATCATTTTATTTTTATTTTATTTATATTTTCAAATTTTAAAAACGCAGGAGATTTGGACACTGTGTCGAATATTCAAGAGGCACGTCACGTACAGGAAGTGCGTGCCGCATTGGCCGCCGGAGTCGGGCGGCGCTCCGAAAAGAACAACGGCGGCGGCGGATTCGAGCAGTAGCAGCAGCAGCAGCGGCGGCGGTAGTTACATAAGTTTCGACAGACCCTACGCGGTGCTGATGACGAGTGTTCGTCATCATCGCGATGACATTCCGGCCGCCGGCGGCGGGCCTCAGGCGGCGTGTGCTTCCGCCGGCGACGTCGGCGAATTCTTGAGACAGGGCGGCGATTGGGAGGATCTTCGGTCCGTCGTTGATTGTGCTGCACATGCTCAGCATATTAATATTACTAATCCTTTTTATTTATAATAATTGCGACGGATTAGAGGTATCTGTATCCTTTTGATTGCCCCCAGGAATAATTATATGTGGATTTATTTAATGACATGGCAACAATAGTAGTAACTCTCATTTGAAAATTAAATAAAATTTCAAATAAATATATATACATTTTTATTAAATTTTTACAAAATATGTTAAGGAGTATTTAAAGAAGTTCTGAAAATGGCCCAATATATAAGGCCCGGAAGGTACGAACACTTGTAACTGACGAGATGGAGAAGAAAAAGTAGAGTGCGTGAGGTGTCCGGTGCCTCCATAATTGTAGCCTTCTTTCGCTGAGGAAACTTGATGACCCTGATTCTATGTCTTCTTCTTCGTCTTTCTCTGTCATTCGTGCCGCACTTCAGGATCTCAACGCGGCTGCTCGCCGGAGTACTTTCGGAGGATCGTATAACAACATAAAACAACCCCCTTTTCATGATTAGGTCACCAGCTTCTCGCTGAAAATCGGTAAGTGAAAGAAGGATGTTGAAACCGGTAATCTGCTGTTTTTTTCAGTGTTTGTCGCGCTGTGTTTGTGACCGATCACCGATATTTCGTATGTAGAATTTTTATTTTTTTTTTCTAGGTTTTTGGATGTTTTGATGTAATTCTGTTGGAAATAGTAGAAGAAATTCTGCAATGCCGTGTCGTATTGATGATACTCGAGTGGAATGCATTACCTTGTGCAGAGTTTGGTAACTTTAGATACGATTTCTCTATTTTCAGTCAGGATATCCAAGTTAAATGTGCATTATTGTATTGCTTCCATCTATCGCCAGCATCCATGACTGTATTGTGGGGAATTCCATTCTATGTTGAGTAATAGCAACGCATTGCATTGTGTTTATGGGAGTTCAAACAATGCTTCCGATTCTTCTCTGTTTCCAAGCTTCGGTTACCTGACTCTGTTCTTTACAGTTGTCTGATCAGATGGCACTTGACTACTTGATAATTTGCCTTCTGCTGTTTTCTTCCCTATTTAGAGCATATGAAGCCAGCAATGGTGATTCGGATCCATTATATAGGTAAAAAATTTTTTATTTGTTCATAAATTGGGTTAATTCAAGGATTTCTGCTTCCTAAAAGTTATCATATGTTGCTGGACTGAAATACTAAGTTAATTGTTTGGCTGAATATGACAAGATTATAGAATATTCTGTTTGTCCTTAAACAAATTCTAAACATTGAGCACGAAAATCACAGAAAAGGCAACCTAAGTTTTAATTATGTTAATCTTAGTTTGTGTGGATTCTAGGGTGTGCGTAGAACAATGTGAGGTAACGGGTTGTGCTGGCGAAAGGTGCTTCTCACACTGCAAGTTATCTTCGAACGCATCCTCCGTTATTGATGGCCCTTGGTATATGCAAAAGCCTTTTTATCTGCAGTTGAAACAATGGTATTGCCAGAGTGAGTGCCAGCATCAATGTATGGCTGAAAGAGAAAAGGAAAAAGCTCTACTTGGTTTAGGGCCTGTTAAATATAATGGAAAATGGCCTTTTCAGCAATTTTACTGCTTCCAGGTTTGCTGGTTGCCTTCTTTTTGCTCATTTCTTGACCATTTAAGATCTATGTTGATGTGTTTCTGCCCTCTCATTTGAAACATACATCTGATATAAGGTCCTGGATTTATTTAGGAACCAGTTTCTGTTGCCTTTTCCGTGCTGAATCTTGCTTTGCATTACCATGGATGGGATAAATTTCTCTTCCACGTTAACTACAAGTTGCCGCAGAGACGTGATAACACGCCATTCTATGATTATAGGGGCCTATGGACTATCTATGCGCTCTTGTCCATGAGTTCGTGTTTTTGGACTGCAGTCTACCACAGCCGGTTAGATTTTCCTTCAATTATCTCATCCGGTTTAAGCAATAACTGAGATGCTTTGTATATTGAATTTAATCTTCTCCCACTCTGTGTACAATAATGCTTGTGGTCTGCCTGTTTGCATTAGCATGACTTCCCGATATGGTCGTATGCTTCAGTTTTGCTATGCCTGATTTATTGCTATTTTTTTATCAACATATTACTTGCAGCGACATGTACTTGACAAGAATTCTAGAATGTTCCTCCGGGGTTGCTTTACTTGGATTTTCACTTACCCTGGCATTGATAAGAAGCTTCGACTTAAGGGACGATGCTGCTAGAGTCATGGTTGCTGCTCCATTACTCTCATTCACAGCTACCCACATTCTCTACCTTAACAACTATCAGATGGATTCTGGTATTTTCATCGACTCTTTTATCTTCAACCACCGTCATAACATTATCGGTTACTTGTGTCTGCACTTTGAATGTCCTATCCTTTATATCCTCTTTGTATCATACATATTTGTTTTCCAAATTTCCGGCAGATTGGAATGCAAAAGTTTGCGGCGCCATGGCTGTTGCACAACTCCTCATATGGGCCCTTTGGGCAGCCATCATCCGCCCCCCTGCTGCAATGAAGCTATGGGTGGCAGTTATAGGATTCGGGCTCAGGCTGCTCCTGCAGATGCTCGACTTCCCTCCCTATAACGGATTGATCGATGCATGCGCGCTCTGGCATGCGTCGGCTGCCCCATTAATATACATATGGTGGAGCTTTGTGAAGGATGATGCTCAGTGCATAACTCTCACCTTGATCAAGAAGACAAAATAAAACAATTAATTATCATATGCCTCTAAGAACTGCAGAATGGTTGCTTACCTAGCTTTGCTTATTAGCCAATTCTCTTTTAAGGTGATTCAATTTTTCTTTTTCTTTTTCTTTTTATTTTTTTGGTTATTAGAGTAGAGTATTGTGGCAAAGAGAACAGAGTAAGAGCATGCATGGCTTGGCTTGGCTTGGCTTGTTTGTATTCTTAGCCCTACTATCTATCTGTCATATTTGGGGCCTTCGGCTAAATTATACTACTGCATTGTATTCATTTTTGGGTCCATATTTATTTTTATTTACAGCTTATTTGTTATAAGGCATATCATTGGAAACAAAGAGAAATTGTGATTTGAAATTAATATTTATTTAAATTGTGTTTTGATATTATGTTTTTATAAAAAAAAAATCAATATATATATATTTTTATTAAAAGTATTGTTCCGTCTGAAATCACAAACAAACAAAACAAATAAATTTTTATTTCTAATCTCATTCTATTAATATGCCACTTTAGATTTTGATTTTTAAATATTTTTTTCGTTCCAAAATAATAGTTTCATTTTTATCATTTTCGTATTTTTAAGTATCAATTTCTTATCTATTTACAAAACTATCTCAATTTTTTCGCAATAATGTATTTTGGTCTAGAAATATTTTTACCTCACTATTGTGTCCACCCCAAACATAAAGGGAGCACTATATTTAAATAAAAAAATTAAAACTAAAAACTATTAAAAATAAACATCTGATAACATATTCTATAACAAAAATTTTAAGCGAATCTTATAACTGTAATATTAATAAACATCTGATAACATATGTTAAATGTAATTAATTATTATAATTTTTTTTATATATTTAAAATAAAAAATAAATATTATTATATAACAATTTTATTTTAAAAAATCTGTCGCAAAATGTGGGAGACCATTTAAAACAAACCCTATTCTTATGTATCTTATAATAGCAATATTTTATTTTTACTTCTTCTATGCATTTGCTGCCAAGTCATTTTATTGATTACCTATTTCTGTTTTCTTGATGATTGCTTATATGATTTCGCTAGTTTTCATTGTTGTATATTTATTAATTTTATTCTGCATTATTCATTTTATATGATACAACATACTATTATAGAAGAAAAAAATTAAAACATTATTATGAATAAAAAAAAATTGTTTTTTAAGTTTAAGATAAGTTCTAATATATTTTCTACACACAGTTGGTTTATGTATATTTGTTGTTTTTATAATGTTAACCGATCAACTTTTACATTTGAAAAAATTATAACAATTTTATTTTTATTTTTTCATTATTAACTTATTTGGTGCTATTCGATGATTTGTTCTAAAAATATTAATACATTAGTTTCTTTTTAAAAAATATACTTTTGAATACTGTAAAAAACTTTTCTTTCAAATTAAAATACAAAACAAACAAACCCTTAGTTGTTTATACTATATATTAAATATGTTTCATTATATCTATAGCAACATAAAACACATGAAAATATTTCTAAACAAATCAATATAAAAATACGTAGAATTATATAGAAAATATAAAAATAATAAATTAATATTTTATGAAAAATGTGTATGATTGTTTTCGTTAAGAAAAAAGGCAGATAATTTAGAGCCAAGAAATGGCAGTCGTAGAAGATGCACATGATGGAAAGAATAAGGAGCTAACTAACTTCAGTTAACATTCATCATCCTACAACACACCAAAAATGAACTTACTTCAAAATTCAGGCACCAACCCTCGGCTACTCATCGATCGAAGAAACCTTGGCCGGCCCGCGACAGAAGCTCCTCACCAGCATCCACACCCATCTTTATCATGTCATCGTATGCATACGAACCTCCTCTAGAGGTTTCGAGTACTGCAAATCAACCAAGAAATCAGTCCAATATCGATTACTCTATGCAAATTAGTTCGTGATTAACGATGCTTCTTTCATCGATCCCTTACCTTGTTTCCCGTCAGGTGAGGCTACCAAAGCCTTGAAAATGCAATTCCCATTCTCATCCCGGCTTGCATATCCAGCAATTGGCGTGCGACACGATCCTTCAAGCTTCTCTAGGAAGGCCCTCTCGCACGAAACAGCTAATCGTGTATCCTCGTGATTTAATGAAGCCAAGTAGGTAACCTGATGCAACAATAACCGAAATCACACAATGAGGAAAATTTACTCGGTCTTTTCGAGAGTCATAATTGAAAATCACCTACCATCTTATCGTCATCGCTTCTACAGGCAATCCCAATAGCTCCTTGAGCAACAGCTGGGAGCATGTCATCAATGGACAGCACCGAAGTGACGTTCTCGGTCATGTTCAGACGCTTCAGACCTGCCAGTGCCAGTAATGTTGCTTGGACAACCCCCTCGTTCAATTTTCTTAGCCTTGTCTGCACATTGCCTCGAAAATTCTCGAGCACCTGTTGGAAGTAACTGCCTTAGCATGGTTCCTCAAAACACACAAAATTACCGAGCACCATTGCAGAATACAATATCTTAAGTGAACGCTGTAAAAGTTGCTTCACGGGCTTATAATCACTTTGAACAAGTTACGCCGACGAATGAATCCTATCCATCCAGATTAATGATTCCATAATCTAAATGCATTAATCAAGAACTTAAATCTAACCAAGGGCTTTTCTCCACAAGTAAACATACGATTAACCATGAACAATGCAAAATTAAAGGTCTTAAAAGATTTTACGAAGCCTACGATGTGCTGAAAGTTCCACAAGTCATTTACCTTAAGTGATGGATATCTATTAAGTAGCTGTGACTTCCTTCTCAGTGAGGCAGTGCCCACCATGCTCCCACCGGGGAGTTCAGCCAGAGAAGCTGCTGTTAAACAAATAAATGCATCCCGGACATCCTCCCGGGGAAGATTGCAAGGTAGTATTATCTTATCCGGTAGATACGTAGGAACATCTTTCATAGAGTGCACAGCAATGTCAATCTCACTATTAAGGAGCGCCTCGTCGATTTCTTTTGTGAACAATCCCTTCCCACCAATATCTGCTAGTGGTTGACTTAGAATTTTGTCGCCTGTGGTTTTAATGATCACAATCTGTATTGCACCCTCCTCAGCTAATTCGGGATGCGACTCCATGAGTTTGTCTCGGGTTTCATAGGCTTGCGCAAGAGCCAGTGGGCTGTCCTACGCAAGTTTGCAATAAGTTTAAAACATTAGCTAACAAATCAAGAAGCCTCCAAAGCCAACCTAATGAGACAGTCTGGATTCTGCAATAGCTTCCAAAACTTCAATGAACTTCGACCATGTTTACTTGTTCAGATTAGATTGGATATATAATTACATTCGATAGCCCAAAACACACATAATCCATATGATTTACCATAAAAGCATATAACATTCTATGCAAAATTCATTTACCTTCAAACCTATTGTCAAAATTTACTTGTTAGGAGTGGAGATTATATGCTACATTTTTACAAAGACAGCTAACAATACAAATATACGATAAAATTTTCAGGAATAAAAAACTGTTCCGGATGCTTCTCTAGGAAACTTTGCAATGGCTGCGCTAACACATTATGCAGATTATTAGTTGCTATCAAAACTAATACACAATCAATTCAGGCGACGAGCAAACTTTCCAAATTCCAAAATGAAATGGATGGATTCTTCAGCTCCAACATAACAATTTAATCTCACAAAATGCATTTGCACCAAGCTCAAACTCAAAATGACAATAGAGGGAACAGTACCTTCCCCTAGTGCCGATTCTGATCACCGCAGCTTTCGTTTCAGTCTTCTCCTCGGTAGCAACCGAAGCTCTCGTAAAAAAAACGCCGCCGCGCCGTGTATAAGCCGGAGATTTACCGGCGGGGACAGAAAATCCAATCGACGAAACCGAACCACCGGTAAAATTGCTCGAAATCAGCTTCGTTCCTAGACCGAAAGGCAATTGACTGACCGAAACCAAAGCAGTACCCATTGCAAACGAAATGCAACGATCAATTTGAACAGCCTTTCAGGATTGACTTGATAGGGTTTAGGATTTGGAATCTGCAAAATTTCCCAAATTCCCCAATCTCTTCGATATATGAAATTTTCAACTTATCCTCCACCTCATCAAACCATGTCGGCCATTATCGGGCCCCCTCAGCTTTCTCCACCAATCACCATCCGCCACGTCATGCCATATTCCTGTTTTTTCCGACAACCCAAAATAAATAGTCCAGTATGGCTTTAATGGGCCTAATCTTTTGGGTTGATATTTTAGTATTTGTAATTTTTAGCCCAAAACATTTTGGGCTTTTGATAGTCTTATTCATGCCTAAAGCCCTAAAGTCACTTTCAAGGCTCTATCTATGTGAATTAAAGTTTAAATAAAATAAATGAATGATAGTGAGATCAAACCAAAACAGATAATTGCAATTACTTTTATTTTTTAATCTGCTAAATCAAATAAAATCAAATAAAATAAATAAATTTCTTAGAGTGACTTAATTGATCACAAGAAATTTGGTGGATTTGGTGACGAAAACAAAGAAACATGAATCGGAAATTGGAGCCATAAGGCGCCATGGCAACATTGCGCACCCACCCACCTAGTACTATTCATGTGGGATCCAACACATAATAATAATAATAATAATAATAATAATAATATTGTCCGGTATAAGAGTTGAACTTGTGACCATGAGTAATGGGTTCAAACCCCCGACGCCTCAGGTCACCTGCTAAATATGGTGTGATTTTTTCGTCGAACCTGGTTTGCACGGTATTAGGTTCGGCCGGGATTTATGTAATAAGTTTATTGAATGAACAAAATGTTACAAAATATATTAATAATAATACAATAAAAATGTATACAAATTATTAATTAATAACTCTTGACACCTCCTTATCGTCTATGTATGAAATACTATGAATTAACATTGCAAACTGTAATAACTCAATTATTTAAATATTAGCATTGCATTTCATTGTTTTTTTTTTTAAAAAAAAAAATTTACAGTTTAATTAATTTTCACAATTCTTTCATAAATATATATTTTCTCATATTAAAATCCTAATATTCAATTTAAAAATATAATACAAAAAGAACGCACTCCTAGTTTTATAATTATTTATCTATATTATTATTAATATATTTTGTAACAATCGGGTATGTTTGGTTTGAATTTTAAAATCAAATCAACATCCTTTTATAAAAATATACTTTCTTTGGTTTTAAATATGATTCAACATTTGATTTCAAATTAATTATTAATTTAAAAATTATGTGATAGAAGAGAGCAATAATACGACGAGATAAAGTGCGATGTATAAATTAAATATAATTAATTATTTTAAAAATATTGCATAATATTTGAAATAAATCAAAAGAAAGAAAATTGCACATTATTCGATACAAATGAACAATATTTTTTGTTATAAACTATTATATGGAACTATTTTTGTAATTAAAAGTCAAACTTAAATAATAACCAAACAAAGACTAATCTTCATGTAAATATATTGTAACATTGTACAGCAAGGGAAGTTATTACATTATAAGACCTGTACGTAACGTATAATAATATTTCAATATAAGTAGTGTCATTTATTTATTTATTTATATATATTCACTTTCTATTGAACGAAAATTTATAAACTATATTTATAAAGACAAAAAATAGTATAGATAAATAAAATTACAAATAGTTGACATTAAAAATAATATAAAATATAATATATATATATAAATATATCATTTTATTCCTCGTCCAAAAATAGTAAAATACACAAGTGTATTTGTTTGGAAAATTTATATTTTGAATTTGCAGTTTGAATAATAAAAAATTTAAATTAGTATAATAGTATGATATAATATAAATAAATTTTATACGATATTTCGAATGCAAAAATAACTTTTAGTATAATATTTTTTAAAAAAAAAATTTAAAATAGTAAAAAAATTTTAAATTTGATAAAAGAACACACCAAAATATCCGTCAATATATATTTGTTGTATGAATAGAGATTTATATTGAGCATAATGATAATCGTGTTGTTTGTTTTTATTTTAATTTTATCTGTATATGTATATATATATATTAAATGTAATCTATTAAATTCAAATATAATATTTTAAATAAAAAAATGGTAGACACAAATCATATTAAATACATGTATTGGGCATAATGATATTGTTTGGTTTTGTATTGAAAATATGGGTTTGCATGTACAAATGTAAATGTTACATGTAATATCTTAAAATTTAAATATTTTTTTTCAACAAAATAAAATAGATATCAACAGATAAAAATCTAAAGAATAATCAAGGAAAAAAAATAAAAAATCATAGGTTAAAGAAACTTTTTCTTTTTTAATTTACATTATTTTCAACCTCATATATATATATATAATATTCTTATCTTTGGTTCAAAAGTAGCTATAATAATAAATTTTACCAAAATTTTATTCTCTTGATTTAGGAATGGAGTAAAATATTTAAATAAATTTCAGCCAATAAATTTAATTAAAAAAAGATTTCGTACATCAGCACCATGTCCTTAAGCTGACTTTATCACCCATTATGGAAAGTGTTAAATTACTATCAACGTATTATTGATTGCCTTTATTCATTCTTAAGCCGACCATATGCAGAAATTCCGAGTCGACGGGTTTGCTTTCGGGTCGGGCCGCCGAAATTATTTGAATCCGACCCGATACCCGTTTATGCCTCCGCTCACACTATTGTCTCTGTGTCCACAAACCAATATAAATATAAAGGCAGAGCTCAGATTTTACTCTCAAAATTTTCTTAGAAGAAATAAAGACAGGCGCAAAGACGCTCAACAGCAGAGGCTGAGACCGGAAAATCCTCTGTGATTGATTGAGAGAAACCTGGACGATATATCGGTTTCAAATGGCGGTTCAAGCTCGGCATCGTAATCTGTTTCCGACGCAGATTCTTAGCAACAGGTAGGTTTGGATATATCTTTTCTTTTTTTTTTCGCCAGAAGTGTGATGGCGTTCAGCGAAATGGAGATTCATGTTTTCGATCGGATTGTTGCAGAGAGTTTGCAACGAATGGTGGTGTTGAAGGAAATGGAAACGTGTTTGGCGTTCCGATTGGGTATGGAGTGGTGGCTCCTTTGTCCGGAACGACGACGGCGACGGAAATTGCGGTTCCGATGTACGGTACGGCGACTACCGGTGGTTTTCCGGTGAAAACTGCTGTGAAGTCTGAAAGCGGTCTAACGTATGTTCCGGTTCCAAGGAAGCGGTCGAGAGAAGAAGCGAGCGATTCTATGGTTTCCTCATTCCCGAGCGCTGTCCAGAATCAGATTGCGACAAATCGATGCGGTTCATTTACTTTCCTTGGAGAAGATATCTCGTTTCAAATTCAACAGCAGCAATTGGAAATCGATCGGTTCATCGCTCAACACGTACGTAACTGTAGTGTTAAGTTAGCATTTCTATCAAATCCATCCATCGATCAATAAATTAGGATAATTAACATCGTGTTCGACAACATTTTTTCACAGACTGACAAAGTGAGAATGGAAATCGAAGACCGGCGAAAGAAATACTCTCGGAGAATTGCCGCGGCGGTTGAAGAAAACATACTGAAAAAGCTGAAAGCCAAAGAGGAAGATCTCGAAAAATTAGGCAAACTAAACTGCGCGCTCGAGGAAAAAGTGA
Organism: Andrographis paniculata; assembly: GCF_009805555.1. Classification (NCBI taxonomy): domain Eukaryota; kingdom Viridiplantae; phylum Streptophyta; class Magnoliopsida; order Lamiales; family Acanthaceae; genus Andrographis; species Andrographis paniculata. The sequence continues at coordinate 6,803,884 of NW_026137587.1, forward strand.
AATCTCTCTGCGTCGAGAATCAAATATGGAGAGACATGGCGCAAACAAACGAAGCCAACGCAAATGCTCTGAGATGCAACCTGGAACAAGTCCTCGCACAAATCCAAGACGACCACAACCACCACCAGCGCCGCCGCACCGACGCGGCGGAGTTAGCCGACGACGCACAGTCCAGCTGCGGCAGCAACTTCGAGGAAACCGACCGGCGCAGATTCGCCGAGATCACCTCAACAGATGCAGCGTTCCAACGCAACTATTCCACCAGCATCAACGCCGGATGCATTGCTCCAACCAACATGAATCGGATGTGCAGAAGCTGCGATAGAGAGGAGTCATGCGTATTACTCTTGCCTTGCAGGCACCTCTGCCTCTGTACTTCCTGCGGGTCAGCTCTCCACACTTGCCCTGTCTGTCACTCTACCAAAACCGCCAGCGTTCACGTTAATCTCTCCCCCTGAATTTTCATTAATTATTTATTTATTTAATTTTTCAGAAAAAAAAAGTTGCTAAAAATTAAATTTGAAACAGAGTAGGCTGTAGACTGTAGTCCGTCCGTACAATATATATATATCTTCTGTAACCTTCTTAATTTTTCTTCTACTAACCAAACTGTTCATTTCATTTCTATTTCCATATCGACGAATTAATCCATCGATCAGTGTAATTACTACATTTATTCCCTTTCTTGTCGTGAGCAAATTTCCTGATCGATACGGTGCCGTATCGAAGCTTTTACCGAAGTGGCAGGAAACTTCTTTCTTCAGCGAGCGTGGCTCCCAACCGCGCGTGAGGTCAACTACGGGAGTGATGAAAGCGACACGTGAAGCGGAAAGGCTGACACGTAGGACGCGCGCAAATGTCGCTGTTGGGATGAAAAGGAAAAGGAGAGTTTGTTGACATGGCCAGCCCAGCCCATCCCATCCCACTCCAGGCCAGGCCACTGCCAAATTGTACAATGATGGCACCGACGGGCACCGCAGAGAAATGGACGGCCGAGATGCGTCATCGACAGCGACGCGATGATGAGTACCGCCAAAAGAAAAACATAAAAAACACTTCCTTAATCCAATCACGACAAAACTACGGCAGCGAAGCTAATCTGCATATCAAAGATTATTATAAATTAAATAAAAAATTAAAATTATTATTATTAGTAGTATTATTATTTTGAAATTCCTAATAAAAGATTGTACGGCCACCCCAACCCATCCTCTACTGTATTTTCCGTCACCATTGCGTGCAGTGGAGAGGGAACAGTTAGGCCATTTGTCGTTATCCATTGCAACCAATTCTTGGGTGGTGGATGGAGCAGAGCTGAGTTAAGTTTAGGGTTTGTTTGTTTGTTTGGGTATAATAATAATAAAAAATTCAAATTGTGATATAAATAGACGTTAAATATGATATTTTTAATATAATACCACTTTTTAGACTTAATTTTATTTATTTATTTGTAAATTTTTTAATATTAATTATTATATTAAAATAGTACAATCATTAATATTTTATAATATTAATAAAAAAATATTTAAAAAAAATGCAAAATGTAAAATATGACCTCAAAGCGGACGGACTGATGAAATATAAAAAATAAATATTAAATTTGATATTTTTTAAAAAAAAATTAAATTAAGAATAAAAATTCTACAAAATCTGTTGATTTATTATACACGCGCATCGTAGTGATCGCATTCGGAGGGGGGACTCTATGAGGCGGCGACGCCGTTAAAGGGGCGGTGGCGGCGCGTGCGATGCACGTGGAAGGATGGTGGGGCTTGGAGACCGACAGAGCTCTATCTTACGTCGCTTTCAAAGAGCCCGACAGGGTACCAGGATTACACTATATTATATAAAACCGTTGCTTTTGCGATGTGAACTATTCAAGTAATATGTATATATGTATGTATATGTGTATGTGATATGCCTAAATTATTCTGATAATTGTTTGGTTTGTTTGAAATTTTGTAATGGTCGCTGTCCTTCCATTATTGTAAATATAATAAGATAAAAATGTGTAAATCCTTCTAGAGATGCTTTTGCTATAAATACAAGTGTCGTGGGCAACTCAATAATAATATATATAAACAATGCATATTTACACACGCGCACGATTGATCGGTGCTTGAAAAAGAAAGCAATGTTATTAAACTATAGGGTTCAATTGTAATACCTTAGTTAATAAATTAATCATAGTTTAATTCAAGAGATTTTTATTTATTAGTTAACAACGAAATCTTATTCTCTAATTTAATCACCACTTGATTATCTGATTAACAATTCAGATCGCACTCAACATCTCGTTTATACATACATACATACATATATATATATATATAGAGAGAGAGAGAGAGAGAGAGAGAGAGCAGTATTTATTATGGAACTGGACGTTTTTGGCTGAATTGATGAAGGAGCAACGAGGGCATGTACGTTAAAAGATTCTTTACGGATAACAACAATTAAGATATGTGTGGAAGAACATGTATCTATAATAATAATAATAATAATAATTTCAAATAATTAAAAAATAATAATAATAACTTGCTTTGTGTGGCAACAGCACATACTTACATATATATATATATATATATTGTAATGAGTATGTGCGTGAAAGATTGCCAGATAAAGCTCTCTGTGAGCACATGTTTAGTTCATCCATACAAGTGAGTCAGTCAGTCAGTCAGACAGTCTTGGGAGTCATTTTCTTGGATTCAAATCACAAATTTAATTAATTATTCTGCATTAACAATAATAATAATGTTCTAGGTAATTATGCAAGTATTGTTTAGGTTTGGCTATAGCCAAAGCCAACCACATTATAACTCAACAGTAGCAAGTATCAAGCCATATGTAAATATATACTAATTGCTTTACTAAACCATCTTCTTCCACCTTAGATATTTATATTTAAATAATAATTCTGTCCCATTAAGCTGCCTATATTATTATGCAAGTAAATACACTATAATATTATTATTTCAACTGGTCAATGCTTGTCTCGTGATGATTATAATTACTTTCTTACCCAATATTTAAGAAAGCAATTCAAACTTACAAGGGCTAGCGTGAACTATGTGATCTCTCTTGATGGTTATGTAGGAAGAAAGGGTTCCTGTAGAAAGTTTTGGTGTTGTTCATCACCAATAAAAAAATTTCAAAAATGATCAATATCAAAATGCCACGTCAAGTACCTAATTTTTTATTATTTCAAAATCCTCTGTCCAACTAGAGTATACTATATAAACTAGACAATTTAATTAAGAACACTATGAGAACCTTACACTACACAACTACACATGTTTCTTGTCAAAAAATAAAAAAATAAAAGGTTACAATCAACACCGAGTTTTATTAAAATAGGGGGTTGATTGTAGGAGAGTTAGGTCCTAAAATATTCAAAATAATTGTTGAGGACAAATCACAAAGTGGTGCTACATGCACTATTCTTAGTGGACTTTTTTAGATTCTATTATTAGGACCAAAATTTCGGACACCACAATTATTCATTATATTCAATCTTTACATTACAAGCTAAGGTCTCCTCCACCTACATTGGAAAATTAGCTGTTCACCATAAATTAAATTAAAATAACACATATAGCTCTCCTAACACTATCACACATTATAAAGTCACAATCTCATTATGTCATCTCATCAATAATAACACACTCAAAACTTATATATAATACTAATATGTATGTACAACTCAACATCTATCTTATCTCTATATATCCCTTATTTTTTTTCAACAATTTATGAATATATATATATATATTCATGATAATCAATAAATATGTACAGATAATAAAAATATGAGAACATAACTTTAGGAACAAAGAATCCCAAGCCCTTTTAAAGTTTATGCGTGTGTGTGTGTGTGTGTATATACCAGATGTAGGTATACTTCTTTGTCCCCTTTTCAAAGTACCTACTAAATATAAATGAATGTATATATGCATGTATCATGTATGTAGAGTGCAAGCATTATTTTATGTACTAGTACATCAATGGTCCAAACATATTTTACATCAATAATGTATTGTTGGGCTATCCATCCATCTATGACAAGGACAATAAATGTTTGAACAAACCAAGGTAGATGTGTTTTAGAAGTAAAGAAAATTGACCAAAATTATTTATATTTTTTTTAAAAAAATTATTTAATGTTGTGGGTTCCAACTTGTATGTAGTACGTACCTCAACTCAATTTGATGCTGCTATCTATACCCAACCTAAATAATATAGAGAGAGTGCTTATCCACATTAAAGATATCTATCTATTATATGTGTACGTGTATGTCTAACTACATAGCAAGCAATTGCCATTGTGCTTGCCTTGAAATTCATCCAATAATCTAGTGTTGAAAATGAAAGAAAAGTTTAATGGATGATTGAAAAGACATGCTTTTAATAAATACACAAAAACTTCTACATTACATGTCATGCACTTGTTAATTACTCAACTAAATGTGGAATCAATAATGGTCCCTTAATAGTTTCTTGTCCCCATCTTCAAGCATTTCAATTAGATTCCGAGTTCAGGCATATAACATAATACGTGTATCTACTTCCACAATGTAAATAATAATAATAGCAAAAGACAATGAGACAAGAAATTCAAATCCCTAAATCATTTAAGATAAATTACATTTATAAAAACAAGAAAAGAAACAATAAGAAAAAAAAAAAAAAGAAAGGCCCAGGAAAGTAAGGATCTAGGGCGTAGTAGCTAGGGTGCAGGTCCCATACCCATGCCTTGTGCAAATTCTTTAATCTTTTTGTACAAGACATGTAAGGACAAGGAAATGTGTTAATCACACCATGTGTCCATTATTATTTGACAGTATATATACCAAATTTCAGCCAACATGGATGTGGGGCTTTTCTGAAAATAAATATATGCTTGGAAGCATATAAACATGGGTCCAAGGAAAAGCAGCATGGAAGCCTTAGTGGGTATCATCTGCAAAGCTAAGGGCTAAGCTCCACATATCATCTAAGATTTCCCTTTGTTTTATTCCATCATTGCATTCAAGAAATACCCCCCCAACCCCACCCCCACCCCCACCCCCACTATTCTCTATTTCTTGCACACCATAAAGTATGGATATGGCGTGGTCCCACAAAACCCCTACTCCAATTAAGGTTAATGTTCCACTCCATTACACAATCTCTGATGTAAAAAGTTACAAACAAGTATATTGCATTGCATGCATGCCCACCACGAAATTAAGTGCTTTAGTTGAAAATAATAATAAGAAGAAAAAACCACCCAGCTTCCACCACTTTTTTGCAAAGTGTTCAAGAATAAGAATCCAAAAATACATACATATAAATATATATATAATGGTGCAAAGAGGGAAAATATAAAGTGAGGAGCATTAACCAATTTACCTTGAAGAAGTCATCATCATATCTTGCAGAAGAATGGGTTGGTATCTTTATGACACTGCTTTCCATCACTTGCCTACTTTACTTTTACATGAATGGGTTAGGTTCCCTCCTGCAGGAGTAAGTAAGACTCAAGATAAAGAAAGACTAGCCTCAGCTAATTGTTTTTATTGCAACTTTGAATCAAACTCCAATAAGGACTCATAATTGGAAAAGAACTAAAGAAGACAACCATTGATCAGAATGGCAATAAAGTGCACCAAAAAGGGGGATTTGCATATATCTATCTATTACATATATTGGTTTGTTTGTGTTTATCTTTTCCAACTCATTGAAAATTGATGGACGTGTGTGAGCATCAATCAGCAATCCACTAACACAAAACAGACCAAGTATTAACCAAGCAAGCAAGCATCTTTACTAGGAAGGACTAAGGAAGTAGTTCTTTTAATTTACACTTTAGAGATGCAGTCAACACTTATCAAAATGTAATAAACAATCTGGTGTAAGGATTCAATTATAAAATGTTAATACCACCTAACAGAGGCAAATTTGTAGGTAAAATCTAAACCGCCCTGCATTATTAAAACTTTCCAACTAGACTGACTAATACCATATAATGTGGACTTATTATAGGTATCATTAGTTGTCTAATCTGATGGGAAACAAAATTCAAAATGTTATAATAATGAAAACAAGAAAAAATTCCCATCAAAAGACTAGTGGAGGGAGATAGAGATAAGATGCCATACAATTTTAAAATCTTTTTGGTCCATTCCCCTTTCCTACAACAGTGAAGCAGACACAGGATTTAGAGTGGTGGAAAATGACAACAACAAGAATCAGCTATCAATAATATTGAAATTTGTACAACACCAATTAAGGGAATGAATGCATTCTATATATATGCTTAATTGCAGGACTCCTCACTGCCCCACCATTGCTGGAATTTAGGGCCTTTCACAAATCAATCCACCCAACACTCAGCTTGCATGATCTTGACCATCCAATGGTCCCTCTCACAATTTCACATCACTGTGGTTGTCTTTCATATTTTCAGCTCTGTGTATTTAGTCAGAATGCAAACATTTAAGTGAAAGAAACAGTAGAAATTCCTGTCCTGGATGGTAACACAGCAGTAAACAATTTAGTATATTATTGTTTCACCAACATTAACTTGTACACCAGCCTTTTCATGCCTCAAGAAAATAAGGAAAATAAAACATAACTCACGAATAAAGCAAACTCACTGATATTTAGGTACTATGGAATAAATAAAAACAAGAAACCTACTCTTCTGACTAAAATATTTTGAAGCAACTTGTTGAGTCATAAAGATTGGAATTAGGAAAAGAATCTTGAGAGCAAGACATGTGAACTGAATGGCCAACTTTAGTTAATTGTTTGCAACCAGCAGAAAATATATTTATATGTATAATAACTTAATTAAATTTACTCAAACAAATGATCAGAATCCAATAATCACCATTTCATTATTTCTATTTACTTCTAATTCAATACCACTGCATCTGCATATACTCTAATTTGTATTAAACCATATACACAATGAGTTATATGGCATACAGAATTTAGTATAACTAAATTATACTCTTCATATTTGTCTATACACATTACTTTTATAAAATTTAAAACATACATATTAAATGGAACTTATTTAAAATATAATGCAAACATAGCTTAAGTATCATTATAATAATAATAATAAAGCAAATAGTAAATGCCATAGCCATCCTAACCATTATAACACATTAAAAAATGTAGATGGCCATAAATAAGGGCATTGTAGTTGTTTTGAGGGTCCCAAAGCAATACCCACAAATATATGGATTCTGATCATGTTATGAGAGCCCAAAATTTCCAGGTTGCTTTCAGAAACCTGATCTTGTCAGAACAAGAAAACAATGTCATATGCAACAACACACCATAATATCACTGGGCCACCTGAATTGAGGATGGCCTAGCATCAATTGCAAGCATGCTCCTGTAAGTATTCATCAGCATTAATTGAATTTAATCATATCTGATATTTTAGGCACTATGATGGGTACAGAGAACCATTCATATTTATATGGAGAAACATCATATTAAATTCATTGGTCTAATCTGCTCTCTCTTCACAAATCTGCACAAGCAATGATTCAGCTACTCCAAGGTGAAAAAACATTACTCAGTAGTGAATTTACTAAGCCCACTGCAAACTTAATGGAAACTTGACAGGACAACACACAATTCATCGAAGGGCTGGCTACTTAACCAAGATATGAGACAAGTAGCTTTCTAAACAGGACTCTTTTCTTGGTTCAGAATCATCAATTATGAACTCCTTGAAAAAGATGAAAGTACAAAGTTTTTCTGGTGAAGTAAAAGGACTCACCCTGTCAGGAAAATTTGGTTTCCCTAGCCCTGCTGCCACAGCTTTAATGGCTATTTCTGTTTTCAACAAGCTATCGATGAAAATGCTCCTACATGTGAGTTGATGTACAGCAAGTTGATTCCAATATACAGTCCGAATATGTGCATTTTACATGTATCAACATTTGCCAATTATATATGCCAATCAAAACAAATTTATGAACTGAATAAGAATGAACTCAATGTGAAAAACAGATAAGCTCAGGAGATATAAAAAGACATTGATATAAAAAATGACAGTACACAGTCCAGTGATCGCACGAACTGACAATATTGCCTCATATTTCAATGTCTTAGTGCTTTTAGCTTCTATCCTCTAACGATTCATCAATTTGCTAATCATCACTCAGTAAATTCAAGCTATTCTCCAGTTAAAACTACCAAATTACATTCCAGGTCAAATTTAACAATTCCCTCATTATACCTAAACCGAAGAGAACCCGATTTTTTTCGATTGGATACGGATTTCAGATACAGAATCCGTTTTTCGAGTTGTTTTGCGTTCTCCTGTAACCCGAAAATCCAATAAAAAAAAATAATAATAATAATCATACTTCGTCCTGCACAGTGTGTACATGCATTCAAATATAGCATCAAATCTTCATGCACTCCAATCCATCGAACTGTTCGCATACCCATCGATGCCGAAAATTCCCGCGGCTCAGTGTTCCTCCATGGCTCCAGAACATTAAAACAGGTTAACGAATGTCATCAACTTAAATTAATATTTATACGATTTATAAACAATGACGTACGCATACGTTTATAGTTGGGCCTGGTGGAGACAAATGGCCCAGGCTTTCTTATACGGGCCTCTAGATACTTTTTTACATCTATTGGGCTTCCTTTGAAATTACTGGGCCTCACACTCGGCCTGCTATCTATCACAATCAATTGTATTTCTGTCTAATTATATATACTCATTATCTTTTCAAATATTTGGCTGCTTAATGCCGACACCTCCAGGTCACATGTTACATGTTGCCCAATGTAATTTGCCTACATAGTAGATTCGGTCGCACTTTCTGATAGTATTTATTTTAATCTTTTCTCCTAAATTAAAATTTTTTAAAATACAAGTATTAATTTCCTCCCGAGTTGCATAATATATAGCATTTGAAGTAACTATATAGTAATAAAATTTATTGGAGTTTCTGGAAACACGCTTTTGCCGAATACCTTTCTTGTGCGCGTGACATTGGCCGGTCTTTGTTCATACATAACATACGTTCATGGACAGATCCGCCCCAACAATGAATTTTCCCCATCCTCCGACCTATAAATACACAATAATCAAACTACAAAGAAATACAATATCATACTTCTTTCGAGCCCGGAAGATCGACAATAAGCTACAGAAGCCATGAATCAACAAGATCGATACAATAATCAAGTTCCCGGTATGTTATAAGCACGATATATATATATGTAATGGTTAAAGTTTTCTCTTTTATTCAATAGTAATTTGTTTAAACATCGGGGATTACCTCGTTGCAGCTTCGTATCCTCCCCCTGCAGGAGATGGTTACAACAGCACATATGTGATGGCGCCGCCGCCCATGGGGTATCCCACCAAGGATGCGGACGAACAGGAGCAGGTCGGGGGGAGGACTGTGAGCAGGGGCGACGGGTTTTGGAAAGGATGGTGAGATCTTAAAGGCTAACAATATATGCATGTGTTTGTAATTATGCAGCAGCCATGGATGAGAACTTACAGAAAATCTTGCGTGCTTTTTTTCAGCGTCGCTGCATTGTGTTGCTGCTGGTGCCTCGACATTTGCTGCTGCTGAAAATACGAAGATTTGTTAGGTGTTTATATGTTTCCTAGTGCCATACTTGTGCATTCTTTCATTATTTTGTACCCTAGAGATTCGATATACAGCTGCATTTCTTATTTCTCCATTCGATTAAATGCTTTGCAGTTTGTATGAGCGTATTCCGGATATAAGTAACAAACGAAAGAACATATAAGTCATTGATATAACGATAGGAAATGAATCATACATAAGAATATTTGGCATTCTACTAGACGCATGTTAAATTGTATAGAATATCATGCAATAAAATTAAACCAACAACACAATTCACGGCAAACATGTGAAATGGGCTCAGACCGGTCCTAACTTTCGATGGGCAAAATATATGGACATCCTACCGCAGCGGGCCAACAATAGTCAGTACAAATTTAATAGTGAAAAGTGAAGAACAATAAAAAGAAATATAAAGTTGAGAGTCTCATGGGTTTAATGGATTCAAAATATTAGATTTTGAAATTAAAATACTCCTTCCGTTCTGGAACTATAGTCTTAGTTGTGTTGGGTACGAGATTTAAAGAATATTAATATTATATTGACAGTGGATAAAAAGTACAGGTAAAAACATTTTTGCCTTTGTGAGTGTATTAGTGTAAAAGGTAGTGACAATTGTGTAATAATAATGTAATATGATTATTTATTGAAATAAGATTATTGTTTTAGAACAGACAAAAATAGTAAACAAGACAATTGTATTGAAACGAAGGACGGAGGGAGTATAAAATTACAAACTAAATTTAAAAAGGGAAGTAAATTAATTGTGTAAGAAAAAATCAAATCTCAAATTAAAAAGATAAGTGACTTATAGTTTACTCTTTCTTCATCATAATTAGCCTTGGTAGTTATTAATCTGTCTTGTCCCATTGGAAGTGTTACGTTTGAGTTTGCTTTTTCACATAAATTTTTTAATATTAGTATTAAAAAAAAAAACAAAAATACCCATATTTGAGTTTGTTTTTTTGCTGGTAAATTTTTTAATATTAATATTAAAATAAAAAACAAAAATACCCATATTACCGTTTTGTAACCGGACGAAAATGGTAACCACAAAGAGAGTATTAAAAATTGCATTTGATAAATAATCTCTATTTAATTATTATATAAATTATAGCATGAGCTTTTACTATAAATTTAATATAATCTTATTTATAAAAGTCTAATATTAAATTATTAACACATAAATATATATTACTGAAGAATTGATTTTTTTTTTTTTTGTAATATATACTTCCCTAACATGAATGCATGAAAGATTAGGATTAGAAGCACAAGAGATAATCTTCTTCAAAAGAAATTAATATATTTCTTGAACATAAACGCAAGCGATCGACCCCAATGAATTTAGTTAACTATAATCAAACATTTGTTTCCAATGCTGGTTGCATCACAAATCCATGAACCATACCATTCGACAATTAATATATTAAAGGCACATTTGCAAACAGTAGAGAGATCAAGAACATTCTGTATTAGAGAAAAGTTAGGTTAAATTTACTCAGCCAGAAATCTTCAAGAACAGAGCATTATAAGGGATTCAATATGCCAAAAACTCATTTGCATAAAATCAATGCGTTTAAACGCTAGAAACAGGATGAAATCGTAGAATAATTGAAGAGAAAAGAGGTATATATCAAATCCCCTATCACCTCAAAACCTAAGCTTAGAGAAAAACCAACGGTTCTTCCCAGTCTTGAATCTTTCCTCGAACCTCGATTTGATCTCCTTGCACGCTGTCACCTTCTTGTCGCGCGACACGAGCGCGTCCGCGGCCACCACGTCCTTCAGATCCACGTCGAGCGTGTAGCGCGTGGGCATGATGTGGTTGTAGTTCACCACCTTGATGAACGCCTTTACTCGCGACTTCTTAGCCTGCTTCTTAGCGGAGTCTTTGCGGATCACTTTGCTTGGGTACTTCGCGACGCCGGCAACGAGGCAGTGGCCGTACGGCCGGTCGCGCGTGCCGTCATCGAAATTCTTAACAATCGTCGCCTTGTGGCCGGCGAAACGCCCCTGGAGGAGGATCACCGCCTTGTTTGGCTTCAGGAACTTCACCATCTTCCTCGAAGGATGATTCTTCTGTCGATCGGCGAAAGGGTTAGGGTTCTCAACTTGTTGAAATAATCACGTAATTAGGGTTTTGGTGGAATCGGCTATAATGGCCCAGTCTAGATGGGCCCAAATACGTATAGAAGAAGGCCCAATAAGCCCATTAATAAATCGAATTACATAAATTAACAAAAATAATCAACATTTATAATTTCAAAATTATCCTTTTCACTCCACCGGGGACCACTGCATTGGGGAATGTCCTCAACTGCAAAACCATTTAATTACGTATTCCCCCCAATAACTCTTCATATTCTGAAACTCATCCTCAACTGCAAAACCATTTATAATGTTCATGTAAACCACAAACAACAAACGAGGCTCCTATCAATCGGCAATCTTTTCTCTAACGCAAACGATCTACGTATATAATCGATCGCATGTACGTATTTGTTGGATGCATACAAGAGGCAGCCACGTTGTCCACACTGTTTCTTCCTCACTCTCACTAACAAAATTGTCATCGATGAATTTGCGACGCTTGGCACTTGATGATTAGGGAGTCGAGGGGTTTCTTGCGTTAATTTTATTTTTTTTTGTTTTGTTTGATTCACCGATTTGGTTTTTTGGTGTGCGCGTTTCATTGTTAGGATCTTTTGACCTTCAGAAACCCTAGAGAGTTGTAGGCCGTGAATTAGTTCATTGCGTAGCGTTGGGATTAGAGTGTGTTCTAAACCTTGAGGATGGGAGGGGGCGATGGTGAGGGCGGTTTTCCAGACTCATTGCTGAATCGAGATCATCTTACCTTTGGTGTAAGTCCAGCAGGTCTGCCACAATGCTTCCTTCCTGTAGAATTATCCATTAGCTTCGTAATTGAAACTGCAGGGTTCTGTTTGCTTCATAAGCATCATGGCTATTGACTGGAATTATCTTCATATTCTTGGAATGTTACATTTAGACTGTTCTAAGAAGTTTTATGGATGATTGAGTTGCTTAGCTTGTTATAATACAGTGGAATTAGGAACATGATGGAACATGAATGGGGCTTTGCTTTGTTTTATTCTTAGAATGCAATCTGTCGATTTGACTTAGGAGTTAACCATGAACTATTTATGTAGTTTCATCAATACACAGTCTTTAACATTTAATATTTGCTTGGACTGATAATTTCTTGTATTTAAAGATTTTGTCTTACAATATAAATTCTTTGGGTTAAGCAGGAGATTTCGTATTTGATGCGTCACAGTATGAATTCTTTGGTGGTGATATGGTGGAGGAGGGTGAGTTGGGAGGATTGGCAGATGAAGATGATGATTTTGATGCTGGTGGATATGAAAAAGAGTTACAATTGGAGAGGGAAGAGGTTAATACTTAAGCTTTGGTGTATAAATTTTTTTTTTTGTGTGTGTGAACAACTGTACATTATAGTCTTGCTATTGACTTATCCCATGTGTGTAAAGTTCTGGGCTCTGGTCTCTATTTGGATTAAGTTTCATATGCTGATTGGCTGCTAAGCTGATAATTGTATCTTTTTCCTTGATGAAGTATGTGTTTAGTAAATGAAAACTGATCTTTTGAGCTCCATGTAGTTCACCTGTTTAGTAATTCCATGGTGTTGGCCTTTCCCTTTTGGCTGGGATTTTATTGGGGTCTTTATTTAAGATTGGAAAGTTTTTAAACACGTTTTCTAAGGCGAAAATTTCACCTGAAATGTCATCAAATAGATTTTCATATAATTTTAATACCTGTGTTTTGGGTAGTGTTTGCAATAGCTGTAGGGATTCACTTGCTCTTCATCTTATTGGCGCCTGACTAATTTCTTAGAACAGCAATGTCTTCATGTAGCTTTTGGTTCATCTGTAGGCTACCTGTTTAATTCCTTAACATCTGCATAACCTGCATTTTCTTGTTGTTTGGAATGTAGTTTCTGGGCTTAAATATTGGTAAACATTCATTTTTATTCACCTACTTTTCGGTGTACAGTTGAACAAAGTGACCTACGGGTTATCAATTACAGGAGCTGGTAGAGACCGGGGATCTCGAGAAAGTGAGTGTATTAGCTTATTGTGTGTAAAAGTTTTTATGCTTGAAACAACATGGGTTCTCATGTGATAATTCAGCTAGTTTGCCTGACAGGATCTATTTTCTCCTCTGATCTTTTTTATTTTGATGCAGGTTCTTCCGCTGCTGATTTAGCACAAGCTGGAGATTTCCCAAACTGCTTCGATCATGGTGCTTTCGATGCTGAAATCAATCAAGAGAGTGAAAATTGGACCTTTCATTCATATTCTACCTCCTCCAATTCCCATCCTCAATTTAATGCTTTACCGAGAGGGCCACAATTTGGTGGAAATTTGTCTCAGCTACCTCACAGGCTCCCGAACAATAGTCAGCTCTCATGTAGGTGGGTGAACCAAAGTGGTTTAAACCCTGGAAATCATTCTGGGCTGTCAAAGATTTTTTTTTCTCTTCAGAGTGGTCGAATGCCTCCGCTGGTCATGCCACCAGCCCAACATTCCCAGCAAGCTAGATTGCAGCATCCGTTTCAGCCCCCAGCGCTCAGCAATGCGGCCAGACCACCTCCCCAACTCTTGGGTCGTCAGCTTTCTCGATCACTCCCTATGATGAGCAGTTTTGACGTTCTTGGCTCACCAGATTCAAGGGATCAAAGAGCTCTGCAACTACAAAGAAGCAGACATGGGCAACATCACCATTCCTATACCGGCCAGGATTCTGCAGGGCAGAAGGGTGTCAATGGGTGGCCCAGATTTAGAGCGAGATATATGTCTCCAGCTGAGATTGAAAATATACTCAGAATGCAGCTTGCAGCTACTCACAGCATCAATCCTTATATCGACGATTACTACCATCAGGCCTGCCTGGCAAGAAAATCATCTGGAGCTAGGTTGAGACATCATTTCTGCCCGATTTTTTTGAGAGATAGTTCTTCCAAGCCCCGTGGCAACAATGAGCCCCACAATTTCCTCCAGGTCGATGCTCTCGGAAGGGTGGCCTTTCCCTCAATACGCAGGCCTCGGCCACTTCTTGAAGTTGACTCCCCAATTGGTCCCAAACCAAAACATACAGAGAAGCCTTTGGAACAGGAGCCTATGCTTGCAGCCAGGATAACTATCGAGGATGGACTTTCTCTACTGCTTGACGTTGATGATATCGACAGGTTTCTACAGTTTTATCAGCTCGAAGATGGTGGAACACAGCTGAGACAGAAGAGACAGACCCTTCTAGAAGGTTTAGCCTCATCCCTTCATCTTGTCGATCCGCTAGAGAAGCATGGAAAGTTGGTGAAGTTGGCTCCCAAAGATGAAATCATCTTCTTAAGGATAGTATCTCTTCCTAAAGGCCAGAAACTACTGTTAAGGTACCTGCAACTTCTTTTACCGAGCGAACTTACTCGAGTTGTCTGCATGGCCATCTTCCGCAGTCTGAGGTTCTTGTTTGGAAACATTCCTACTGATCCCAAAGCATCCATGGTAATTGTGAACCTTGCAAAGGCGGTGTCCTCGTGTGTCCACTCCATGGAGCTTAAGGCACTTGCTGCCTGTCTTGCATCGGTCGCATGCTCAAATGAGCAGACTCCCACGTGTCCCATTGTGAATCCTGCGGGAGATGGTGCTTCTTTAGTTCTTAAATCTGTGCTCGACAGGGCAACCGAGCTTCTGACAGACCCAAAGACTGCTGGCAATTGTACTGCACAACACAGGGAATTCTGGCAGGCTTCTTTCGATGCATTCTTTGGCCTACTCACCAAGTACTGCTTCAATAAATATGAATCTGTTGTGCAATCCTTTGTCGCCCCAGGCTTGTCGGAGTCGGCTCCAATTGGATCCGACATGGTGAAAGCATTTACCAGGGAGATGCCAATTGAACTCTTGCGATCAAGCCTTCCTCACACAAATGAGCAGCAGAGAAAGGTACTACAGGAATTTGGTCAACGATCAATGCCTGTGTTGGGCGGAGGAAATGGCAGCTCATGATCATCATAAGCACGACAGCTTGGAGACAATAAAGTGTTATTAGCTGCAGCATCTTGAGGTGATGATATCATATCAAGAAAGCTTTATAAGAAGTACATCCATGGATTCATATATACATTTTCTGCGACTTAACTCTATTTTACCATCTTCATTGGCCTCCCAATGATGTAATTTTGAAGTTTTTCATCTGTTCGAGATTCCTGTTTCTCGTGATTTTGAAGCCTATATTTTTTGTTATCTTTATGTCCTAGAATAACAAATGCTGCAGCAGGTGTACAGATATTTCTTTTTTATGGGGATGGGAATCGTTCAACTCTTACTTTTCATGTTCTATAGAATCCTTATACAGTTACCATCTTGCTAATTTTCAATTCTATGTTATTTCCTCTTCAACCCCCTCGTTGATTAATTGTCTTCTTATTCCGGCCTCTCCGGTACAATCATCACATAATGTCATTTCTATTCATAACGTTAATAACTCTAATCCAGGATAGAAACAGATCTACCATTATGTTTCTTCCACCTCCGAGTCTTCATTCTTACCATCATCACAGCCTACATCTATCCCGCGGCGACCTAAAAGAACAAGATAAAGAAGATTCATTCGGGCGTCATAAATTGGATTTGGAACAACCAAGCGTCCCCTTTCGTATGCTTCCCTCAAAAATACCGTGTGCCTCTTCCCTTTGGTTGACAAATAGAACATCCCGGGATGGTCCAAGAACAAATCTCTTACATTTAAATCAATCCCAAACCACTTCCTAAAATGGCTAATTTTCTCCACCTCCACCATCTTCTCCACGGTCAAGCTCAAGAACTCGTGCACAATCCCCACAGCTCGTTTCTCCATTCTCATCCCCCCGCTCTTACTTATCTTGGTATGCGCCAACCCCATCTCCTCATAGGGTCCAACATAAGGTAATTTTTGCCACTCCTTAACCTTAGCCTTGAAATCCTTCTTCAACCGCATCCCGGGTGGAAATCCATACTTAAAGCTATACATCATCTCGGTCCTGTCCATGCTAGAGTCCTCTTTACAACAATCCACCACTCTCCATTTCTCAACAGCAGGAATCAAGCAATCCCGAAATGCTACACCATCGTTTAGAACCAAAAAATGAGTATTGGGCTCATTCCCATCCTCAAGTGAAAAGACTTCAGGATTACTAGAAATAATCGAGTCTTCAAAATTGTCAGGCAATCCCAACTCTCTCCATACCTTGAAAACAGCTCTAAGCGGTAGCTTCTTGGTTAGGGACATGGACAGAAGCTTGACCAATCGTGTTACAGCCGATGGAAGAGATTTTTCTATAGCTTCAGCTTCTTGATGGATAATTTTCAGTGCAGCAGGGGTTAGTGTGCAAAAGGGGTGGAGCTTAATGGGGTGGTTGTAGATATGGAAAATGTGGGGGTAGTTGCGGAGAAAGGTGGCCGGGCCACGATTTAGGTGAAGCCTTTGGGAGAGTCTGCTTAGGAAATCCAGGGAGATAGAGGGTGGTTTGGCATTTGAGGCAAGAATGAGGTCTTGTATGGATATCACTTTAAGGAAGTTCTTGTATTTATCCATGAGTTTCTCAAAGGTGGGATCTCGAGCTCTTGAGGCCACGTATTGGGCTGAAGTGATTTTCGTACGGCAGAGGATTGAAAAGGTGAAGGCATCTCTGGCAGCAGCAGGGCTGAGTTTCCGGAAGATCTGGGTAGCCATAACATACAAGTGTAGCCGTTTGATCTGCTCATCCTAATAAAACTGAAAGACCGGTAACAAGAAACTCAGATCCGACTTCATTTGCCATCATCCAATGCCCAATGGAATTGATTCAGTCCAGTCCCTTCTATAAAATTCTGTTCCAATAAAATATTGGAAATAAGTAAGCAATAAGGTTTACTCAAAACCACAAAGCAAATCATATACACATAAGGAAAGACAAAACATGTAATGCACGGCATCATCATTTATGCTTAGACATAACCACAAAAATGCACCAGAATCCGAAAGACAACATTTGTACCCCAAAATAATTATCGCTTCAACTATTGGTAATAATGCATCTCAGATGAATCTTCTCCTAACTGAGAAAAATCCATGGACCATCACAACTTACTTAAAGGTGACTAGCAACACATAAAAACATGTAAGTGAAGAAAGTTACATCAGTGCCAAAGCGAGTAAATGCAAGCACAAAAATAATAACCTTAAATCTGAATAAGCCAATAATACAAAAAATAACCTTAAAAGTCCAACAATAAGCCAAGGAGCCGATCAATCCTTAAGCCAATAGCTCCAAGTAAAATGCAAACTCAAGAGTTCCAACTGATGAGATTAATGTCCCGTGCAATCCTATGCATACCACAAAAGATAAATAAAAACCACTTCCTTTTTTTTTTTTTCCCTTTGAGATTTTTTATCTTCAGAATTTCTTGATTCTAAAACTGTTCACCTCGAATACAGCAGAACCCAAAGTTGTAAAAGCAAAATGAATGGTAAGGTTTTCCGATCAAAAAAAAAAAAAAAAAGAAAGAATGGTAAGGTGCACGGAAATTTTTGTGAGCTTGACTTGTTTAAGTTACATTACCGTATTAAAATCATTATATAGGCATTCAAACTCTAATATAGAAAAATCAACTCAAGAACAAACGAATTCTTACAGAATATTTAAAACAATACCATAATTACACAGCATAATAGAGATGTTGCATAAGTTCGGCCGGTTTAAGCGAATCAGCATCGCACAGAAAATGAAGATGTCAAAAACCATATCAATTTCAGAACAATTTCGTGTATGATTTCGAAATCGAATTGAAACGATAAACTGCAGAATGTTGATTTTTACACTTGCTGCTCTTCTTAATCGAAACTGAAGGATTGAACTTACAATTTTCTGACATCTGTAGGAGACGAAGCAGATGGGCGGGAGACACGCTGTAGAAGAGATCGGGAAGTTGAAAATGGAAAGAATAGGAGAGAGAACGCTGAGAGTGTTCCAAGGAAATGGAAAAGGGTTTAGGATTTGGGCTTGGTGCGTCAATCCACTAGAGGGTATTGTTTATGGAAATTTTTCAAAAATTTATTATTTATTCAAATATATTTTCTTAAAAACATCAAATAAAATATTTACTTTTTTATTATATTAAAAATATTATATAACATTTATTTGTATTACATCGTATAATTATTTAATTTAAAATTTTTATTATTCAAATTTCAAATTCAAAATTCTAACTAACACTCTAACTAATACTTTAATTTATTTAGTTTTTTTTTTCTTATTACAGTAATTAAACTTTTTAGAATTTTAAAATATGTAATTCAAAGATTATTGTATCAAAAAAACTATTTATACAGTAGTATTAAATAATTACTTCAATTCCAAATTTAAGCTGTGTATTATATAAATTCTTTATTTTTATATTCATGTAAAAATAATTATTAAGGATACTAGTTTATAAAAAAAAGATATATATTTAAAATAATTGTTATAAATAGTGATAAATTAAATACTATTAATAAAACCAAATATAAATGAACAAGCATATGAACCTAACATTTAGTACGAATTGCAACAAATAGGAATTATGGCTGCTCCTTATAATTCAAAACAAATTCAGCGCTATTCATCTTTTGACCAACTCTTTCCCTTTCTTTTTTTTTTTTTAAACTACTAATTACTTCAATGTCGTCTTATTTTTTAAATATCTGCTATTCATGGGATAGGTGTAAGGTTATAAAAGAATTACCAGTGCTAAAAGAATTTTTTATCATTTGAAATTATAAATTTTAAATATTAATAATAATTTGATTTGATACTTTAAAATAAATATATATTGACTGAATATAAATTATATATATATATATATATATATAAAAGCATCCCAAAATATTTCATTCAATGATGCAATAATGGAAAGAGCACAGAAATTGGCGGCGATTTAGGTAGATTTTGCTGTGTTGAAAACTGCTACGCAGCAGCATTCATTCGGCGTTAATATCACAAAGTACAGATCTGGTGTGTTTTTTTGGGATTGGATTAGATTTCTACTGGTAATTCATTTTCTTTCCCTAAATAATATCAAATCAAATACCTGTTTTTTATTTTTTATATTATACTAAAAATTAATTTTACATTCAAAATATTACATCAACACCTATTTATATCACATTATACAACTATTCAAATTCAAAATTTTTATTATTCAAATCTCAACCACCAAACACACACATCCTATAGTAGATACTACTGCTAGTAGTCTTATTTAGACACGACATTAATTCCTTCTTTGACTCCTCACTAGTTAATTTGTTAGTAACAGTTGCAATTGCATACCCAGTGCCACTCATGATCTTATCTATCTATCTATATAAGGCAGTTAGTCAGTCATATCGAGCAACCTAAGCTACGCTAAGATTCCTACTACCTAGCTACCTACTAGTTTGAATTGGCTATCTGGCTAGCTGTATCGTTAATCTCATTATATATATATATATATATATGATGTCAATGAGCAGCAGCAGCAGCAGGTTGAGGAGTGTGGAGGAAAGGCTGCCAGCGGGATTCAGATTCCATCCAAGAGATGACGAATTACTCT
Source organism: Andrographis paniculata (assembly GCF_009805555.1). Lineage (NCBI taxonomy): Eukaryota > Viridiplantae > Streptophyta > Magnoliopsida > Lamiales > Acanthaceae > Andrographis > Andrographis paniculata. The sequence continues at coordinate 6,824,141 of NW_026137587.1, forward strand.
GCGATTACCTCCTCAATTGGGTACTCGGATTCCATCACTCCTCCCCTACCCCTACCCCTACCCCTACCCCTACCCCTACCCCTAATCTCTTGGTCCAGGTCGACCTCAATAACTGTGAGCCTTGGGATCTCCCTGGTAATATCATTCATACATACATATATATATATCAAAAATAAATGTATAGGGAAGATTATTGTTGACTATATGTAGATATGTGTGTAGAGAGTGGTTGTGTAGGGGGCAAGGAATGGTACTTCTACAGCCAGCGGGACAGGAAGTACTCGACGGGGACGAGAACCAATCGAGCCACCATATCAGGCTACTGGAAGGCAACCGGCAAAGACCGCCCCGTCTTCCGCCGCCACCTCGTCGGCATGAGGAAGACCCTCGTCTTCTATCAGGGCCGCGCCCCCGCCGGAACTAAGACCCACTGGGTCATGCATGAGTTCCGCCTTGAAGGGCCCACCGTGCCTGCCGCGGTATACTAACTCACTCATCTCCACCTTTACTCACTTATTTCAAATCCATGCGATCTAAGGCCAATGTTGTGAGTGGTTGCAGGAGGACTGGGTTCTATGCAGAGTCTTGTACAAGAAAGCTACACCCCCGGAAGGAGGAGGGGGAGGATTCATGGAAGTGCCAATCGGACACAACAATCAGCATGTGCCCTGCTTCTCCATTTTCAGGCCTAATCAGATGACGAGCCCTGCTCTTACTGATCACAACGGCAGTTCATCATCAATTAGGGCGTCGCCGGTTGAGCTTGGACTATATAACTGGAATCCTTCTTCGTCATCAAACGATTCATGTTATGATGAGGAGATTATGAGGGCGGCGTGGAACAATCATCTGATGATCATGTCAAAAGTGGACAGCAACAATAGTAATGGTTATAAGGACTGTGACAACAATAGCAGTGGATTAATGATGAAGGGATTCCCAAGCATTGTGTAAGGAAAGAAGTTCATATGCTACTACGACGACGACATCTACATTCTACAGCCTACCACTCGATGCTCAAGTACTTGTAATTTCTATGATGTGAACAAAATGTAGACGGTATTTTGGAGTTTTGCCTATTGTAGTATAATCAATACCAAGTATTACATGTATGCAAGGTCTTTCTCGGTGGCTAGCTCATTAGGAGCGGAGATATTCGATGAGATTATGGCATATATATGTTTAAGTGGTTATGTAATGCGTTTTGTATTTAATAAGATCAAAGTTTCCTCCTTGGAACATGTTATAATTCGAGTTAAAGCTTGTCTAAGCAAAACTAAATAAGTAATCACATTTGAAAATAAGAAATTAAACATATACAAAAAGTGTTTTAACTCAGGCTCAATACATCAATCTAAATCTACCACACAAAGTGATTAGTTACACTTGAATACTGTTGTTCTAACATATGTTTACATGATGTAATTGTTTCCAAATAGCCCAGTAGGATACACATATATAGTGTGAGGTTTAAAATACTTGAATTTTATGATTAACCTGATTCAAGAGCAATTGGTAAGTTCTTCAGCCGTAAAAAATGATCATATTTCACATATTGAAAATATTTTGGAAAATGTAAATATTCTAATGTGATGCATGCATGGAGAGTCAACCAAGAATAGTGAAAAGTTGTTTCAATGGAATTTGCATTAGTATAACAGAAAATATCAATCTTTGACTCCGAATGCACATGTTTCAGAAGTAACTGCAATTTATGCATGTGTGTGTGCAGATATATTTCTGTAACCAATGGAAATGGGATGAATAGTAGATGTCAAAAGTATCAAAATCAATAAGGGAACAAGTGGGACAAACCAAGCATCAAATCACATTTGAATCTTTTATTAAGGTTTTATCATTTTATGTATATACACAAGCACACAGACATGTCAGTCACACAATAGAGCTTTTGTATTCATATATGTACATAAGCATGTGTGCAAGACAGAATAGTACATGCTCTGTTTAGCTAGAAAGCCGCAAGACCTCATCCAATCCAAAAACCTAACTCGAATGTAAAAGAAAAAGAAAATAAAAAATAAAAAGAAATGATTAAATATAAGCATGCGTGTCTACGTAATGCCAAATGTGATACTGATCATATATCAATTTGGAAAACAAAAGGATCGCTATCACTTTCATCCGCCTAACTAATTACTTTTTAAACAGTTAAGAAGAAAATTATGTATGTAAAAGGGGGAAACCGCCAAATCCCCATGAGCAATCAACTGAGATTTGCTGACTAGATAGAATTGGAACAATTCAAATTCAAAATCCAAATGATTTTTGAATAATTGTATTATCATATCCAAATAAACAAATATGTAATAATGACAGACATTTACTATATAGAAACAGACTACACACTGGATGGTAAATCGACCATATATTCATTAAGAGAAAAATAAAAAATAAAATCAGCTGTTACCTTTATTATCAAGCCTACAAGGGAGTCAGCCTCATCCCCTTGATAACCTTTGCAGCTGCTTCCATGCCGCTGCCTATAGCACCTTCAACATTCGGACTGACGCAGAAGTCCCCACAAATTGCTAATCTCTTCTGTGCAATCCAAAAGCATTTCTCCTCTCCGGCAATGCTAGCAGCAGGGAAGGCACCTCCCCTGAAAAGAATCACATAATGTGCCCACTGTTTATTGAGATATTGTAAACATTTTGAGAATGTGATCGAAACACATATTGAATCATTAGTTGGTTAGTCTGTGAATTGAATCTGGAAGTCTGAACAACCATCGACTATCTTATTCAAAGCTCAGTAAGACTTTTTCACCCATAGCACTAACCAAGTGATGGCAATATATACTTACTGAGAACAGAAGGTACAGCCAAACTGTTTTGTTTCCTATAGTTCATTGTCAGATTCCTATTATGAGATAATTTATGCCTTTCACTTCATTGATAAAAGAAATGCTAATCATACTCCCAAATAACACAAAGCCACAAAATAAAACTCTGGGCATAGGAGTGACACCTACTTACCATCTGTGAGCTTTCTTGAAATATGGCTGTGAGATGTCAAGTCCAGTGCTTTGGAATTCTTCAAATAGTTCCTCAGCAACTTTTGTCAATAATGCACTAGAAGGCTTCTGGAACCCAGCTTGAGAGATTATATGTTGTGCGTATTCAGCCGTAGAATGCAGAACCCAGAGCTCGCTGCACATAAAAAAGGAAATTTGAGTTTCATTATCCACAAATTAAAGTGCAATTTGCTGAAGATTCTGACTGAAATACCAGACATAAACCAACCTACTGGTCAAACGTCCTGGCTTGCTGCTATCACAGTAAGCCCAGCTTAGAACTTCTGAATTCTTGAATGAGATGCCTTTTATAGGTATCTGAATAATAACAGAGTGAATATGATGGAATTGCAAATAAACAATATCACCAAGGTTTACATAAGCTTTATCAACATAGCAAGGTGCTCTGCAGCATTAAATTTCAATTATTAACATGTGGAGGTTAATCTAGTCATTTTGGAAAGTTGCTTTAAACTTTTCACCAACATAGCCCGGTGCTAGGATTCACCAACTGATAACAGAGGCACACACACTTACTGATGACAGAGGCTGTTCGAATGCCAGCATAAGGGCAAAGCAGGGAATAGTTGGAACTTCTTTAATTTGCAAAGCCATGTCTGAAATGGAGTTCAAGTCTGCAGTAAACAAACAAGATAGTCAATGGAAGCAATAAAGCCAATATGATCAACTCAACTATATGTATTCTGTTGGCGAGATGTTTGAAGACAACAAGTGGAGTTTATCAAACCATCTATGCCACATAATCAACAGAGAACCCCTTCACGGCTTCAATGATGCAAGGAAAAACATATATGGCATTAATTGGATTAACACAATTGACTATTGCCAGAAACATCAAATACAGCTTAACCAACTAAACTATATAGCATAAAATGATAGTATTATACCAATAGGTGGTGGTTTTCCTGTGACATTTGTAAACCGGGAGGAAAATGTGTTTTTGTCAGATGTCACCACTCCCCTAAAATGGCCAGCATCATGTCCATCCAAACTTGTCAAGGACCACATGTCGATATCCTCCAACCAATTCACCCTTCCAATGCCAAGCCCAAACCGGCTTTCAACTCCTAAGGAGGAAAATAAATTAAGATCAACCTTAACAGATACCAAGAACTATCATTACCTACCAGGCTCGTGGCATAATGCTCTGCAGATAGAGTTCATTCCTGGGACACCAACATATCTTTTGTTTGATCCTTCCTGAAGTAAAACAAATTTCAGGAAGATGACTGCTTGAAATACTAGAAGTCAGACAGATGCAATCCAGCAGATGCAAGCATAGAGAAAACTGAAGAACAATAGTTGAAAAAAACAAAAACTCGTGAACTAGAAGATCTGCATATGAGTTATAAAACCACACCCAATTGAGCAAATATCAGATAAACTAACTGTAATTGATATCTCCAAAGAGAACAATTTCTAACCTCGTCAACATTGACGAACTTTTTGGTGCTAAAATCAAATGAGCCAAACGTCTCTTTCCACTCAGCGATAAGACCTCTGGACTCCCACTCATTGATAATACTTTGCACCTCTAAATTTTTAGAATTCACAGTGAAGTACGGCGCCCCGTGGTCGAACGACAACTCTCTCCCATCTTCCGAAGTTTCTCTGGAACAAACCATCGAAAACACACAAACGATTATTACTCTTCGATACGTGCAAAGTTGGAGAATACCTAAAAAATTCAGGAAAAGGGGAAAACCTTCGGTGAGACATGCGCCCGCCGGGACCTCTGGCGGACTCGAACACAGTGACAGAAATTCCATTCTTCGCCAGAATTGACGCGCACACTGCTCCAGAAACTGAAAACAAATGCTGGATCAAAACTAATTTTACCGTATGAATACAGATGGAATATAATTCTGAAGATGCTGTGCTCACTGCCGCTGCCAATGACGGCGACCTTGGACACGACTCCGGCCATCGCGGTGGTGGCTGATCCGCTGGTTGCCTGCCTGTCTCTTCCGAGCAGAGATGATGTCGAAAAATAACTACCAGGTAGAGGTACGTAGTCCGTCCCGTTGTTTTATGAGTGGGCCCGTCCATCACCGGCATAATTAATTCTGATAAATTTTTCATAACTGTCTTAACATACATTTTGTTACATAATTTTATACTAGCAGATAATTATGCTAGGTGGAATTCATTAATGTATTTTTTATTAAAAATGTGGAGGTTATATGGTAAAATTTAGATTTAAAATAAAAATAAAATCAACTCTTTGTATATGAATACTTTTTAGAGAGTATTTTGGAAATATTTTTGTTAGTTTTTATTGATTTGAAGATGAATATTTTAAGTATAAAACAAATATTACTTATTTCATTTTGTATAGAATATAGATGTTGAAAACAAGAATTTTTAAATAAAAAAATTAAAATAGATTGTATAATACGAAAAGGAATACTTTAAATTATGTAATGGATATATTATATGATCATCACATTGTTTATTTAAAATATATACCACAAGAATATATAAATAAATATTTCCTCCGTCTTATAAAATATGAGACTATTATTGTAGATACAGGTAAATATAATCAGTAAATAATTAAATATATTAGTAAAAAATAATTATAAATTAAGATTAAAATAAATAAATAATTTAATTAAAATTAAAAAAAAATTTAAAATTTAAAATTTAAAATGCTATTAAAGTAAAAATAGAAAATAAAAACAAATTGGAGTGTAGGAGTATATATTAATATATATATATAGTTTAAGTGATTGAGATCATGTCAGATTACATCGGACGTGGTCATAGAATGAACAACACAGCTCACAGAAGAGGTGCAGCCAAAGGTAGATGGTGACCGGCCGCGGTTGACCATTACGCGCCGCCGACTTAGCTCATCTCATCAGAGAGGTCAATTGCTAAACAGACAATTGCTGATATTAACCATAGTTATGGACGATTGATCATTTATTTTAACCCCCGGAAGATAATTAGTGAAAAGGTTCTACAGTTCAAAATGAATACTCCATCACCCAATGTAAGGCTGACCAGAATTTCCGCATTGACTTTCCGAGGACGTCAAATTCTGCTGCAGAGGATAAATTGCGTGTGTCGAGGGCCTTGTTTACTTCAATCCTCTGTTTCTCTGGTCGAGATTTTTGCTATTTGGTGTATTTTTCGAGGTTTGATGTCTCGTTGGTGATTCGTTTGGTTTGATTTTCGCATTATTTGCTGCTGATTTGCTTGTATGATCCATTGTTTATGTTGCTAGGGTTCATTGCTTGGGATGGCTGAATAGTATTCGATTATCACAATCTGTTGAGAGCGTACCGTCTTAATTATCATCTTCCATTGATCGCTTCTTCTTCTTCGACGCGTTTCCCTTGCAGATCGTTTCTGACAAGTCGCGACGCGTGGAATGTCCATGATCTAATTGAAAGGGGAATATTCATGTGTGAAATCAGCTTGAATTTCATTCAAAATTAGTTGCCTTTAGATTGGGGAAAATCTTTTGCAGGTGATCTACTCTTGAGAATTCGCCTCAGATTTTCAGTTACTTTGTTGAATTATGCTTCGTATTTCTCACCCTCTCCTTGCTTCAGAACCAGAGAATTAACTACCGTGATTGGATGCAAGTGTGAGAGAAATCAGTCGAATCTCCAGTTATGACCTGCCTTTCTTATTTGTGTTGTCGAAGATCGGCAGCAACCGAAGATTCAGAACTTCATGATGGTAAAGTTCACAGCTCCTTTCGGAAATGCTCTTCCAAATTCCAGGATATATCAATTACATAGTTCTTCTTATCTAATTGTCTCCAAATATTGGATGATCATGAGAAGTTGGATTACACGCGGAGCTCTCAGGAGTCCCCAATGTCAATCTTTACTCATACAAAGAACTGAGGATCGCTACGAATGATTTCAGTCCTGCAAATAAAATTGGGGAAGGAGGATTTGGTTCTGTTTTCAAGGTAAATCAAGTATATCTTCGAGTTTCATCTGTAAATCCAATAGAGTAAATTCTACAATCATCCCCATGGATGCTGATCTCATTTGCAGGGAAACCTCCGGAATGGGGAAGTGGCAGCCATAAAGGTTCTCTCAGCTGAGTCGAATCAAGGAGTGAAAGAGTTCTTGACAGAGATTCAAGTGATTTCAGAAATCGAACACGAAAATTTAGTGAAGCTTTACGGCTGCTGCGTTGAAGGCCAGCACAGAATCCTCGTATACAACTATCTTGTGAACAACAGCTTATCGCAAACGCTTCTAGGTATTTGCATCTGATCATATTCATCCAACTACTACTAAATTGCTTCAACAAAAACTTACTTATGAACAAAATGATCCGATGATCCGTGCAATCGATTAATCTGCAGGCGGAGGCCACAACAGCATCCATTTTGACTGGAGGACGCGGGTGAAAATCTGCATCGGTGTGGCGAAAGGACTTGCATATCTTCATGATGAAGTTAGGCCGCACATTATCCACAGAGACATCAAGGCAAGCAACATACTTCTGGATGAAGACTTGAGCCCCAAAATTTCAGATTTCGGTCTTGCTAAGCTCCTCCCCGCCAGCATGACTCATGTCAGCACGCGCGTGGCAGGAACAATGTACGATTTTAAACTATGCTCGAATCTGGTGATAACAATTATTGGCAACGCTTATAAGCTTCAAGCATTTTGATGGTCATTCTGTTTGGTTTTTAAAATGTTTGCAGAGGTTATTTGGCACCCGAGTATGCGATAAGAGGGCAGGTGACACGTCGAGCAGATGTTTACAGCTTTGGAGTTCTCCTTATCGAAATAGTCAGCGGAAGATGCAATACCAATACACTATTGCCGGCAGAGGACCAATATATTCTCGAAAGGGTAACCATTCGATATATTTGCTGAGAGATGCATCAAATTTGTGACTCTTGTCAAGAAATGTGATCATTTGGATCATCGTATAAACTCTTTTCAAATTCTTGCTGTAATAGACATGGAAGCTTTACGAGAAGAAGGAAACGGTTATGCTAGTCGACTCATCACTGGATGGCGATTTTGACGCCGAGCAAGCATGCAGATTCTTAAAGATCGGTCTACTCTGCACACAAGATGCTCCCAAGCTTCGACCGTCTATGCCAACAGTCGTGCGAATGCTTACTGGCGACAAAGACGTTGATAAAATTATGGTGTCGCGACCAGGCTTGATCTCGGATTTCATGGACTTGACGACGAATAGAGGGGCGCCTAAACCCGTGCAGGACATTATCAATTCGTCGATCGACGACTACTCTTCCAGCAACACGACACGGACTTCGGCACCTTATTCTCAGGAGAACACCATGTTCAATCAGAGCTTGTGAAGTAGTCAGGTTCCGCCATGGATGATTATTTTGTTTTGAGTTTAATTTGTCGCTGGCTTTGTTTGATCTGAATTGTCTTGTTTCCCCCCTTACTGGTTTGTATTGCACGTTTGCATTTGGGGACATGAAATTGGCACATGATATGATGTCAGTGTGAGTTCATTTTTACAAATATAAGTTTGATCTTATTTTGAATAACAAAATTTTAAATTGTAAATAGTCAAGGGGCTATATTGTAATTTTGGTTATGACGGGCTTTTGTTTAAGTTGGGCTCGGCCCATATATTGCAGCGATACATGTTACTATCTGGGACTGGGACTACGATGAAAGAGAACGTTCTGGAACCCCCTTAAAATTCGGTAATCGTTGTGGCTATCGATCGGAATCCGAATCCGAATCGGAGGGGAAAATGTCGTCGTCGTCGTCGTCGAGCAGTGGCCTGACGTTCAAGCTCCATCCGCTAGTCATTGTCAACATCTCCGATCACTACACTCGAGTCAAGTCGCAGTCTCATCCAACACACTCCGCCGCTGACGCATCGTCCGTGGCCAGTCCTAAGCCGCCGCGTGTGTTCGGCTGTGTTATAGGAATCCAGCGCGGTCGAACGGTGGAGATCTTCAACAGCTTCGAGCTTCTGTACGATTCGTCTACTCACTCACTAGACCGTGCTTTTCTCGAGAAAAAGCAGGAACTCTGTGCGCATCTCTTTCGATTACTATTGTTATTTTATTTGTAATAATTTAATGTGCGAATGCGATCAGAAATGTTTGGGTCTATGTTTAGCGTGGAAAGTTAATATTTTTTATGCTTGTTGTGATGAACAGATAAGAAGGTGTTTCCGAATTTTTACATTTTGGGATGGTACTCAACCGGGAGCGATGCGCAAGAATCCGATATGGTTATACACAAAGCTGTAAGTAATACATTTAGATTTTTTGGAGCGATTCCCCCTTTTTAAAACAAAAGGGATCATATACGATCGTATCTGGTTTATTTGTAGTGTTACCTATGAAACAGAAGAGTGGCTAAAGCTGGAAGCTTCCTATTTGCTACAATTATTTTCACTCTTTGCTATATTTTTACTTTCTAGTGCTGCTGGACGCTTAGCCCCTGAATTACTGTTAAACTGCTTGGTGTTCTCCCTTATTATGGATTTACATGGAAGGTTGTATGGAAAATTTCACTATCAAATGTGTCGATAAAGAACAAATCGAAACGAGTTGATTATATAAGTGCTGGTTCCATTGTTTTAAATTGCAAGGCATTTTTTTTTTTCATAGTAGTCTCTATTGCGCTGCTGCAAAGTGTCATGACTATCTACCGCCACTGCTCCATTTCAGTGTGTTTATGCACTTGCAGAAGTAGCAGTTTGTTGAGATAGGGATGGGCATGTTAGGACGGAAATATTCTTATAGATTATAAGAATATAAATGAGGAGATTGAAAAGGAAAGAAATTTATCTATCAGATTTTAGGTCATATTAACTTTAATTATCTTATTACGAAAGTAGCGGTTAGCGAATTAACTATGATAGTACATTTTGGCATTTTGTTTTGTTGGACATAAGACTTCATTTATTAGTTGGAATGATAATCATGAAATTAATTTATAAAATTTCCATACACCCTGATATTGTAATTTTGCATATATAATAATGTTATATATACATATATTTCTAAGCTGCCAAAGACTCAAATAGCGTCAATCCTGCTATATTCTATTCTGCTGTAACATTGTAGGAGTTGACCCTCTTGACCCTTATTTATTGCTCTTTGAGATTAACAATGTTTTTTCTTATGTTGGTATAAAAATGGTACTTGTTCCGAAACTCATGACAGATCATTTGTTTTGACAGTTGATGGATATAAACGAGAGCCCAGTTTATGTTCTTCTCAGTCCTTCAATTAACCCCACACAGAAAGATCTTCCTGTCACGATTTTTGAAAGTGGTAAATATTATAGTTATTTTATTATCTCACAATTCCACAGATGGTTTGCGGTGCAATTGGCATCTACAGTAGTGTTTTACTTGAAGCAACAATTTTCTCCTATTGGTAAATGCAATGTTATGGCTTGGGTTTCTCCCGATGATTGAAGTCTTTGAACATATGTGTTGCCTTTTCTGGATTTTAAGATTATTGATCCATGAATGCAAAGCAATATGTGACAAATTAAGCTAAGCTGCATTTTGTCATGAGACTCTTTAAGTTTTTAATTTTATATTGGCAATTATCTGCAATAAATAAATAGTTGTTGATAGTATGTATTGTTTTAATGTTGTGCATGTTAATTAAAGAACTGCATGTTATTGATGGCATGCCCCAGCTGATATTTGTTCGCTCAAGCTATACAATAGAGGTAAACTTTTGTTTGTCAGTGCATGCAACATTTGAGGCGCAATTTAGACCTTGCTACATAATCTCCTTTTTTATTCTTTGCTAGACAGTGGAAGCTGAACGTATATCTGTTGATCATGTTGCCCATCTTAAACCATCAGATGGGGGTTCAGCTGCAACTCAATGTGAGTTTATATTATTTTTCAAGTTGGCACTATGTTGAGTGTCTTCTTGGGTTCATCCTTACTATATAACCTTTGTCAGTCATTAATGTATTGGGCTTCAATATTAACTTTCTGTAATATGCAGTGGCTGCTCAACTTACTGGCATACATAGTGCCGTCAAGATGCTGAACAGCAGAATTAGGGTGTTGTATCACTATCTTTTGTCCATGCAGAAAGGTACTTTGTGTTTTTTTGTTTTTGGGTATCCATAGTTTTGCTAATACTTTTATTCTGATGTATTCTAGGAAAATGTGTTTGTTTCAAGAAAATTATAATTTGCAATATAAAAACCTGTGCTACACGACACCACTTTCTCTGGATGAATTCTTAAATTTGACCCAAAAAGATTATTTGGGATAATCCATATAATCATAGGACTCATGTACAAATAACCTTGTTTTACTGCCATTGATGTTTTAGACCATCCAGAATTATTCGAGGTGATTTAGTCCAACTGTCTCCCTATGTTATATTGAATTTCCTTCTTGGTGTCTTTATTCACAACATTGTTGCTGGTTGTAGAGGATATTCCATGTGACTATTCATTACTGAGGCAAGCTTCTAGCCTCCTGAGGAGATTACCAGCCATTGAATCAGATAAATTTCAAGATAATTTCTTTATGGTAGGTAAATTTTGCAAGTTCTCACATCTTCACATAACGATGTTATGTGCTTGTATATACTCTACTACCATCCTTGCCACCATATTTCTTCCGGCAACTTTATATATCTTGAATCTTTTCATATACTTTTGCTTATCCCATTCTTTATTCATTTCTTTCCAGGAATACAATGATACATTACTGATAACTTATCTTGCCATGTTCACCAACTGCACAAGGTTATTCCTTAATCTTCTAGATCTTAATATTTTAGACGGACATTATTATCAGCATTTGATCCATCCAATTTTGTCCCACATGATGTCTCCCCAAACTAATATAATCAATAGCTTCTTGTTCCATCCCTTATGCGTTTATCTCAAATTGTTTCTGGCATCATAACAATTCTGTAGCTCATCATCATCTACATTTAATATTAGCCATTCCCATCTTCAAGTTGCTCAGCATATCTGATATGATTCTTCTGTGTTTGGGGCAGCACAATGAACGAGTTGGTGGATAAATTCAACACTGCGTATGAGAGGCATAGTCGAAGGGGTGGCCGAACTGCTTTTATATAAAAGCCTATTATTATATTATTGTTGGCTTTTATTCCTTGAGATTTTGTGTATGCTTTTGTATTGATTCCCCGTTCATCTTTGATGGAAATTACTTGATAATATTCTGCTTAGCACAGGCACTCCCGAAACTTAGACAACTCAGCGGTCTCGGACTCGAACGCCAAGGAGAGGTATTTTATTTAGGACAGTAGGAGGAGGTCTCAACTCTGCTAAAATCCGTGTATGTTACTACTTGCTAGTGCTCAACTTAAATTTTACATGCATTGGCACACTCGGTCAATTATTATTTTTATTTTTTGAGTTGTTTTACATACAATACATGTATTTAATATAAATACGCCCAGATTCAGTAAATTTTGTTGTATGAAATTCTTGTGGTTTCTCCATCGCTTCATTGAATGGGCCTTGTGAGTGAGTTAGATTAGAAGGAATTTGATTTGATTTTTATATTTGGCAGTATGACTTTTTATTTTCAAAGATATATATATATACATATGGAACCTGTAGTCGCACTGGGTAAATCTTGGCATCAGTTCGAACTTATGGCCTTAGGACTGACTATTAACGTGAGTGTTGGTATGTTTGGTGCTTATTTTAACTAATGCTCGTAGTTTGGTCTCAGCCTTTGATGAAAGTGATCCAACAGCCAGTATTTCTCATGAACAAAACAAATCTACAGTACAAAATAAGGATCATCTTCAATTGATACTACCTACTACACAACAGCTATATATTTTTCCACCATAAGTCCATTATCTTTTAGAGAAGGGGTTCAATAACCTCGGCAACACGCCCGTGTCTGTCTGTCTTCACACACCAACACGGCCGCCTGAGCCAGCCAGTCTTCTTCGTCTTTTCAATTCCCATTGTTGTCTTCGTGGAACTGCCATCCATCGTGACATCCCATCTCGCAGCCATCGAAACAAATGGTGAGCCACGGCCGCATTCGGCAGATCATTGCAAAGTCGTCCATCTTCTTTGTGTCCCCGACTCCGAGCCATCTCAACCCACGAAAACACGGCCTCTGCAACAACTCAGCTAGTTCATCACATAATTGAGTGCATTGACACACATCGAGCCTTTGGAGAGAACTCCTCCCGTCGGATCTCCCTGAGGCCAATGTTTTAAAAGACATACCCGTCACATGAAAGCAATACCTCATGCATAACTCAGTCAAGGATTCGGCACCGGAAACAATGGCATGAATGGCCCTATCTGAAATTCCAGGCATGTGTCCGATGTCGAGCGATGATAAGGTCTTCTTGATTCGATCTCCACTGCTGAATAGGCTAATAATTCCCCTGCTAGTTACTCTAGTGATTCCTCTCAGAGACAAACTTGTTAATGGAAGATTCGCCTTTCCTAGAATAGAAAGTCCTCTGTCGGTAATGTCAGCTCCGCCGAGGTTCAGGGAGGTCAGCGTATTGATCGGCGATATGTGCTCGAGACAGGAGTCAGCTATGCTTCTGCAACCGTTTGTATCGAGCACTTGCAAGGCATTCGACGAGCCAAGTTGAGCTACAAATTCACTGGTTATGAGGTTACAGGATAACAGTTTCAACTCCACAAGGGGGCACGAAACTCCATCGATGTCATGAAAGGCTAAGTCTGTCAAAAGAGGCGCATTCCGGACTTCAAACTTCTTCAAATTCCGACACGAACACAAGATAGAGGAAAATCCAGCACAAGTAACTTTAGAGAATCCACCGAGTTTCACGGATTCAAGGCCCCTACAGCTCTCAGCAAGAAGCATTATCCCCAAATCATTTACTCTTTTAAACGACACGATATAGTTCACCCGACTCCTCACGATCGAAAGGGATGTGAGATGCTCACAAGATCCCAGAGACTGAAGTCCTAAGTTAGTCAAGTCATGCGGAAGTTTTGGTTCTGAACACGCTCTGTCTTCGAGATCCAGTTCAACTAAAAGCCTAAGCGAGGTGGTAATTGTGGCTATTAATCTGTTGGTTATAACATCCAAGACAAGTGACAACGTTCGCAATCTGAACCCTGTAAATGGCAACTGTGATGGAATACTGGATGTGGCCATTTTTTCCAGAACCTCTACATCATCCCCAAGACGTTCTATCAGCAGAATAGCATCCTTCTCATTTACAGGCTGTAGCTTCAGAAAAGTGACACTTTTGGGGAGGAAAAGATGAATGGCACCTAAATCATATGGATGCCTTTCTGTTCCGCGATTTTTTATGGATAGATGCTGCAAAATGGAATTGCGTGGTTAATTAGTAACTAACCATTTTTAGCAGAGGATATCACTTTGAAATAAGATTGGCCACGACCAATCTCAATACAAATATAACACAAAATATATAATATATATATTTTACCTCCAACCCCGAAAATTGTTCCAGCATTTTTAGAAGGTTGAACCTGAAAGTACCTGGTAAGCTCTGTCCGGCCAATTCCAGGGCAAGTTTCCTAACACAAGCAGGGATAATTGTGAATAAAAGGGACAATATTAGAGATTATGCCAAACCCTTCGATTAATAGATGAGTTCTTGTTTAAACAGGATTACAGTTCTGAATTCAGTAATGGAGTTAACAACTTAATATGCTTACATACATACATATGCATCACTACATTTCTAACTAGCTTTACCCTTTTGACACTATTGCAATTACCGAATTGCTGGTCAAAAGATGTACACATAATTAAAAGAAGTTCATGACATCATGCATTTCAAGAGCAAGTTCATCACCTTAAATTGGGGCACTTCTCTCCAATAGAAGGAAGAACTTCATAGGAAAGTAATGCACACTTGAGCAAATTCAATTCATGGATGTTGGGGCGAAGAATGCTGAGAATTGAGCAATCATCCAAGTGCAGACAATCAACAGAAACACTCTCCACCCCTCCCATTTTGGGGAAAATGTGATTAAGCAGCTCTCCGTTCATCGAAAAGGCCTACAATACAATCATACACAATTTCTCAATCTTAAATATTTTCACTCAATCTAAAATGCAATAAGAATTTTCCACATACCTAAACAAGACAAATATTGCCTTAAAAGATGGAGAGAATAAAATGGGGGTAAGGAACAAAACCATATTCCCAACATCAGTTCGAGATTCAGTATAATCAAAAATTGAATCCAAATCGAACAGAGTTACGCGTAACAATTATATTAAAAATTCTATAACTAGATCAGAACTTACGGAGAGATCCAGAGAAGGAAGTATAGAAAGCGCATGAGAAACGTTGGAACGGAGGACGCGGCATACACACGCCAAAGAACATAGCGACTCGAGCTCCAATCTAGGGAGTATCTCACCGAGAATCAAGGAAGCCGGGAGCGGGAAGCCATCTTGTGGCGGAGCGCCGCCGCAGGCTTCCGCCGGCACGGCGCCGTCCACAACGCACCGTCTCTTGTCGTCGCAATTCTCCTCCATAGGGAAGGAAACTAAAAACGTTAATCCTTAAGCAGCGCTTTTAATTGTAACGTAGTTTTGGCAGAAATTCTGAGACACGCTTTTTCAATTGGGCCGAATTAAAATTTTAGGCCACAGTTTTTGGGCCAACATAATCTACACTCTCCTACTTTTTTTATTACACACACATAATCATGTGTGAAATTTTGTACTATATTGTAATTATTTATTAATTTATATATTTGTATCGCACTCTTTAGCTTACGATGGTATTTTATGGTTGGTTTGATTTTGATTTGAAATTCACTTTAATTTGAGTTTTTATTTGATAATTATGAGAAGAATTAATGTATTTTCCATAGCAATGTTTTATATGTATAGTGACATTTATGCTCATACTAATAATTAATGACATCTAATTGTATGATTATAAATTAATGATATTTTCTTGGCTAAATAGCTAGACATCTTTAAGTATTATTATTATTGTTATTATGCAGTTCCCAATTTTTCTTATAAAAAATTATATTTATTGATAATTTCCAACTCATCATTTTAAATAAATGTCACAAAACAAATACACTGTATTTAAATTAATTCAAGTTTCACAGATCTCTTAATTTATATGATTTGTGGCTAATATAAAGTATTATCCGAAAACGATGTATGTCCTAGTTCTATTTTCTATACTCTCGGTAATAACTTGTGACATGTTTGGCAGTTATATTATTGTCTCTCTCTAAAAAAATTCAAAATTCCAAAATTAAATTATATATATATATATATTTTTATTTATTAGCAATTAGTTTTTCAGGCCTAAATAAGTGCAAAATTAGTGGCTACAAAACGATATAGGCTATACACGTGCTACATTTTCCGACTACGTTTCAGGGAATCCAGCAAAAATTTAATTTGCACAATAAATTATTAAACTAATAATCACACTAACAAAATAATGGTATATAGTATTATTAATCTACAATAAAAACAATTCATAATAACAGTAATTATTTTATTAATAAATTAACGTATTTGCCCGCAATTACAAGGTTTCCTAATTATTAAAACCCATTACTTTTCAGTCAAACTTCCCGAGTCCACGTGGCGTATCTTCATTTGTCAGTCAACGAGACCCGAATCCCGAAGCCCGGCCCGAGTATCATTTTTATTTATATTTTTTTTTAGTACAAAATTGTTTCCTCAAACTGCAGCAGTATCTTTCGTTCTAAAAAACTCCCATGTATTCCAAACAATCCCCAATTTTTTTGCCACTATTGGGCCTTTTTTTTTTTTTCTTTTTTTTGAATTTTTAATTTCGCATTTTTTTAGAGAAACCGTTGCAGGAGATTGATTTAAGAGGCGGAAGAGACCATAGATCGAAGAAAGCAGAAGGGAGTAGAAAGAATGTGGAGGTTTTTGTTCACTGCATTTCTATTCTTTTTCAAAAATTCTCATTCAGTGAGAAGATAGTAAGATTTGATATTGAGAAAGAACAACAAAAAAAAAAAAAAGCAATTAAAATTAGTGGGCAGTGGTGGAGTCGGCGGTGTTTTGTTTCTTAATCTTTGTGTTCTTCAGGTGCTTTAACATGTCATGTCTGCTACGCATTATTTTATAAATATTCTTTTGCTCATGTCTGTCCAATGATTATGATTGCGTTGTTCATTTGATGACATTTTTTTAATGCTGCTTTCGATGTTATTTAATTATTTTGGTTTTCGTTCAGGTTTGGTTTTGACATTTTGGGGTGTTTTCTATTGAGTATACATTTTATTTTTTATGGATCGATTCAAATTGATTAGATCTCAAAGTTTGGAGAGCCTTTTGGTTCTGACTTACTGCTTAAAAATGATTGTATCTGATGTGATCTACGTTAAGATTAAAACAACTCTCACATTCACTGATTATTGTCGATTTTGGGACATGATTCACTCTGTGAGTGTTTGCAAATCATGGCAACAATGATTTTATTTTAATTATACAGACGGATCTGTGAATTATGGGCATTAATAGCTTTGTTATCATGATTTATTGCATTAATTCAATTGTTTGTTGGAGTCACGTCGATTCTTTATCTAATAAATGACACTACTGATGACACTGTCATTGCTCGAATCTAACGTTTGATAGATATGGAGAAGAAACGAATCCTTCTAGTAGACATTTCATAATCAACTCACCTTATCGAGAGTTTCTGCTGTCATCTTATTGAATAGCTGCAATGGTTGCGTCGTATTTGGGATTATTATTGTAATTTTCCCGCTAGATGTGGTATTCGATCTATTCATGCTTGATTAATGCAGTTCAATAAATGCCGGTCGTTGTCGTTTTCCTTGTAACTCTATTGACTATTGTCGCTTTTCCGCACTGGATATTGTATTTTCAGCATCTTGTATCGATCTCCGAAAGATGGGTGAATTTGAAGAGCAAGATGGCTTATG
Organism: Andrographis paniculata; assembly: GCF_009805555.1. Classification (NCBI taxonomy): domain Eukaryota; kingdom Viridiplantae; phylum Streptophyta; class Magnoliopsida; order Lamiales; family Acanthaceae; genus Andrographis; species Andrographis paniculata. The sequence goes on from NW_026137587.1 coordinate 6,842,084, forward strand.
GATGCGGTGCTATAGTCCGGGAAACGACCATGTTATGGCTAGCTCGGGTTCGCATAACAGTAATCAAAACACACAGAGTCTTCTTTATCCCGAGACTGAATCTCAAAATGCTGCAGAGAATGCTAATCAAAGTAGAATCGAAGGTCGCGAAGCAAGTGACTCGAATGTGGGAGGAAGCCTTAGGGAGAGGATGGCTGCGAGAGCCGGTTTCAATGCTCCAAAGTTAATTACGGATAACATTAGGCCGGAAGTTCAGTCTCTTCTTTTGACAATGCCTTCGGATATTAGCGCACTCAGCCTGATGGATTCTCCGGTTTTCCTCACGAATTCATTGGTGAGATTTTGCATCGATGAATTTCAGCTCTTTCGCAATGTCATGGCATCGAATGTTCTTGTCTCACGTTGAGTTGGTTTGGTGTTCGGCTTTGTTATATTTACAGGCTGTCCCGTCTCCTACGACTGGAAAATTTCCATCAATCCCCGGCGAAAGCAGTCAAAATTCAAAATTTATGTCTGATGATCGTGACATAACATCCTCATCCTTCGCTGTTGATCAAGCAATGGGCAATGATAAAGTTTTCGAGGTTGTCCCATCGTATGCATTCGCAGATGTTACAGAACCCCTATCGATCCCTCAGCTGAATGCCCCGAACATTGTAAGTAACTTTATCTTCATTGATTTCGATATAGGCTAGGGTAGAGTTAAAAAAATGCAATTTTTCGAATTCGAGCAGGTGCATTCTTCTGCATTGCCTCCACAGCCGATGCCTGGTGTCGCGATTTCTGTTCCTTCTGAAGCTACATTAATGGCTTCCACTGTTGTTCCGAGGAATTCTCCGCCTAAGGATGAACAAGGCGGGGAAGATGGCGATAGGAGAGGCAGCGACGATACAAGCACCGACGATGGTTATAACTGGAGAAAGTACGGGCAGAAACAGGTGAAAGGGAGCCAGTATCCCCGGAGTTACTACAAGTGCACATTTGCAGATTGTCTGGTGACGAAAAAAGTCGAACGGTCTCTCGAGGGTCACATCACCGAGATTATCTACAGGGGGAACCACACCCACCCTAAGCCGAATCGACAACCTCCCCCCGGCTCGTCTAGAGCGCAAGCGCACAAATCGTCGGATGTCGATATGGCGCATGAATATGGCAATGGAGGTGCTTTCCAGGGTCAAACCCGCGCCCGCGAGTCGGGGGATGGTTTGGATCAATCTTGTATCTCAAACGACGATGAAGATAACTGCGTCGCGCATGGCAGCGCACTCTTAGTTTACGTAGGCGGAGGAGATGAAATGGAGCAGAAGAAAAGGTTTATTTTACCTTACTCCGGCTTGAATTACGCTCACTCGTGTCGTCGAAAAAGACTAATTGTGTCGTGTGATGTTTTTCGTGCTTCTTCGTTTTCGTTTTTGTCTTTAGGAGACTCGAGGCTGAAATGACAGGGGCTACCCGATCGATAAGAGAGCCCCGCGTCGTCGTCCAGACGACGAGCGATAATGAAATTCTCGACGATGGGTATCGATGGCGCAAGTACGGGCAGAAGGTTGTGAGAGGCAATCCGAATCCGAGGTTAGCCGGGCCGGAGACTGGTTTGGATTTCGATTTAACATTTCGACAAAATATTGAAAATTGAACGTTGCAGGAGCTACTACAAGTGCACGCACTCGGGATGCAATGTCCGGAAGCACATCGAGAGGGCGAAGCACGACTTGAATTCAGTGATAACGACGTACGAGGGCAAGCACAACCACCAAGTGCCTGCAGCACGGAACAGCAGCCATAACAACAATAATGCAGCGGCGGGCGGAAATTCAAATGCAAATTCAAACTTAAATTTACATGCAAATGCAAATGCAAATTCAAATGCAAATGCTCTTCCTCCTCGACTTCCCCCAATTCCAATTAACCTTCACCGACCCGACCCTCTGCAACTCCACATCCGGTTCGAGAATAATCTGCTCAGGACAGCAAACCACCCCGCCTCTGCCCTCGTTAACATGAGGTTGCCTGGATTGGGTGTCCCCCACGCTAGATTTCCGCAATTACCGCCGCATCTAAATCCATATATGCAAAGAAATCATCAAGCTCAGGCACAAATACAAGCTCAAGCTCAAGCTCAGGCACAGGCACAGGCACAGGCTCAGGAAATGAATGATGGGATGGGGATTGCGTTACCAGAATTAGAGCCCTAACCGGAGCCGGGAGCCAGCGATTCTGCAATTTATCAGCAGCTTATGAGTCAGAAAGGAAGCCTAAAACCTCCCATGTGAAAGAGATTTGCAATTTTGCTACTTTATATATAGATTTTCTGTTGGGAGAAATTTGTAGCTTTTGTTAAATTTTTTGGTTATGAATTTGTTACATGCTAGGAAGCCTTTACAACATTAATTTTTTTTATTTTTTTATTTTTAGTATTTCTTTGTAACTTTCAAGTCATGTTCAACTGGAAAGTGTTATACCTCAACTCTAAGGATTTATACTATTCATATCGGATTTTTTTTTCAAAAATATCAAATCTATAACATCTATTTTTTATTTTTTATATTATATTAAAAATTAATTTTACATTCAAAATATTTCATTAATACATATTTATATTACATCATAATTTTTTTCAATTCAAATTTATTAATACTATTCACTCAAAATCCAAATCCCCAAACAAGAAACATAGAAACATTTAGGCTATAGATTATGTAGTATGTATGTATATGTGCGTATATATTATACATTTAAGTGAGAAGTAACAATCAATTGCCTGAACAAACAGCATACATCTTCATAGCAACAAAGAGAATAATAATGTTCTTTATTTTTTTTGTAAGGATGTCTACAATCCCATGGGACAAATAAGCTGACCTTCTGTATAAAAAGCACTTCAGTTATTCCACCACAAGCATTGTTTTGCATTCATTAATGATGTCCGTTGCTTGTCGTCTTTCCGGAATTTTCATCCTGAGTGTTGATTGGCTTCCGATGGCTGAGTTCGTCTCTGCGTACAGCCAGAAATGCAGTTTCCGAAATGTTAGGAGTTGCAGGAAATTAAATGGAGGAAGATGGTGACAGCTGAGTAGTTTACCTGAGATAGTTCCAGATGGAATCATAGTGAAGAATGGCTGCAACTTTTCGCTTTCGGTGTTCTCTTTGGGCGTCGTCAGCAGGCTTGACTACAGGCAATTGTTTGATTCCTTTAGCTTCCATTAGTTGCTTTGCCATAGCCAGATCGGTATCTGGATAACAAAATAAGAGCCCACGTTCTCGCCCACGGTAGCTTATGCCGCGAGTGAAAATGGAGGCAACCGTACATGTATTTACCTGCAAAGGAATTTAAAGTAGCTTAAGCATGTCTTGCAGCGTCACAGATCGGAAACAAGCATAAAGAAATAAAAGCATACATCTAGTGAGCCACCACCCGATACGTCGCTGGATCTCTTGGACAGAAACCGCCTGATGTCCCCATACGTCAATATCCCTTCCAAAAAGTCTTCTGTGTCAACTACAAGGAGACAGTTCTGTTGGCCATCACGCATACGGTTTAGTGCCTCTCGCAGAGTTTGTGTTTCAGAGACAGTTATATAGTTGTTAGACATAGCTTGAGAAACCTGTTAGAAGAAAAGGCGTAAGCAGGTTATGACCGTCTCCAGAAATGCATTTCTATTGGAATAGCAAAGATTGTACCTTAATATTTTCCAGCAAGAAAGTGAAATCTGCCGGATGAAGATTACTGGAGTTCCCAATGATCGAGAGTTCTATATCTTCACTTTTGTCTTCATGTGGCGAAACAGGACTGTAAACCCGTGGAGTACCCTTTGCATCTGATGCACCTGACTCCTTTGGCTGGGTAGTCACAGAGGGCACCCATATGGCCAATCCAACTGCACCCTATCAAAGTAAGCATAGATCATGGGAATCATCTCACAAATTGCTATAAACTTAAATGAACTAACAGAAGATTTAAAGTGTGAGAAGTCATATCATAGCTCTCCTTGAAGCTCCTGTATTCCAATTTGATCTTACATACTATTTATTGTTTACTGACCATATTGGTAACTAATACATTTTTGACAGTTCTTGAACTTGGAACTATTTAGTCAAAGAAAGGAGTCTTATGCAGGCACTTACAATGGTGGGTAGCAAGATTCTGTAATCTTTAGTCAGCTCAAAGAGAAGAAGAACCGAGGTTAAGGGTACTGAGCAATTGGACGCTAAAGTTGCAGCCATCCCAACCTACAACAGCACAAAGAAACAGGAGAAAGGGTGGCTCAACATAAGAAATGGTGTAGGAAAAAGGCCAACACCGAAAGTCAATGACAAGAGTTAAAGCGCAAAAGATATTACCAATGCATAGGCCTGTGGCTCGGCGACAGCAACATTTCCTGGAATAGCTGAGTTTATCAACTCTCCTGCACAGCCCCCAAATACTGCACCCACAGCAGCTCCAATCATCAGACTTGGGGCGTATAAGCCCCCAACAAGGCCAGACCCCTTACATAGAGTAGTGGCAACAACTTTAGCTGCAGATAGCTGAGCTAGAAGCCATATTCCTGGAGCTGAGGCAGTCTTTCCAGTGTGTAGAATTTCATCAACATTCGTAAAGCCCCAATATAATATTCCAGGATACTTGAGCGCAATTACACCGGCTCCTAAACCCCCCAAAGCAGGGCAGACTACATCAGGAATCCCGAATTTTTCTTTGATGATCTGAAATGCCTTAGTGAACCAATCCAACAAGCGACCGAAAGCCACACTTACTACTCCACATAGCATCCCAAGTATAAGGTACAAAGGTAGCTCTGAATAAAGATATAGAGAATTCAATTGTCAGATAAACATCCAATGAATACAATGGCTAGCTGCAATACACAGGGCGCTATAATAATGTGTTACAAAGTTTGTTTAGATATCGACCACACCTATCCCATCACAGAGCCACAGTTGATTAGTGAAATCTATAACACAAGAACAAGCTCGTCATGCTGTAGATTTAAGTGTGCCAGAATTTGTATTGGGCGCAACGGACATATTCTGATTAATAGTAATAGATAAATAAAGCTAATAGGTAAACTGTAGTTTAAAATTACAAATGCTAAGTGATGCTCCTCCTACATACATCATCTTCACCGTGAAAGTCACCCCAGGAAACTAGGAAGCACAAATATCATTCTACAGGACTCATCATGTATGTCAATATGTTCTCGGATATCATTCAATATTAAGGCAGAAACAATTACTGCATCGTGGCTATCCTGTATATATATGCTTCCACTATGCCTACTACTATACTACAGCATAAAGAAGTTGCTATAAAGACAAAAAGCCGTAAATGTATAAACCCATAACACTAAATATCAGAGAGTAACGCAGCAGTAAAGAAACAAAATAACTAGACAACTCAGCAAAAAATGATTTCATTTTACATTAACTAGAATCAGATCAAATACCAGCAGCAGATTTCAAATCATACGTGGGCACTGTGAAAGCCTGTTTCTCCCCCAGTACAGCATTTGATACGGTAGATGAGATTACTGAAGCCAATATTATCATCGCTGTAGTAAAGGGAGGAGAGTTTTCAGCACTAAGCGGCCTCAAAACTGTTTCGATAGCAAAGAAACATCCAGCAACAGCTGCATTGAAACCTGTGGTGTATATGAAAGCAGAGTGTGATTTCTATAGAAAATATAAAGTAACTAATAATTGAAGAGCAAGAAGTTAATACATTACCATATAGCAGACAACACACTAAGTAAGAGTAAATAGCAAAGATGAAGTAATGTCTGCCAGTAGTCCTTCATGTGGACAAAGCCGAGTAAGGAAATATACCTGAAGCAATCCCAGCAGCTGCACCAGCAGCAACAAGAGCGATTCTCCTTTCCCTGTTGTTCTCCATCATCACTGCGAATCCATTGGCACATGATCTTCCAATGTCAACACTAGGCCCTTCAGGACCCAAAGAACAACCGGTACCTAAAGTTACAGCTGCCTGGACAGCCTTCATTACAGGGAAGATTGCAGCAAGACCGTCCAAGCCTTGTCCTTGAGAAGAAGTGGGTGACCTTATCTGATCCAGTATTTCAAGAATACCATGCAAAACACCCACAACAACTCCACCTAGAACTGGTATCAAAAGTATCCGGTGCCATGTATCAGCAAGTCTTTGCAACCGAAGCCAAGCAGCGCCTTCATTTGGGGTACCAGCCCATGCCCATTCATGAATCACATGCACCTACATGAGAGGCAACAATTACCCCTTCTTAACCACACAAGATAGATCCCCAATCCAATATGATAGAGAACTGAAAATCACGTAAGTTCTCCAAACTAAACATATTTGTTAAGGCAGTTCAACTTTCACTCTCAGCTTTCTCCACCTCATGTAAATAGGATAAGCTACACACAATAGCTTTACTTAGTAGCACTAAAATTAGTCGAATACAACTTAACCTTTAATTTCAATTGTTGAAGGAAAGCTGGGAAATCCAAATCTAGAATGCACTTTGTAAATCTGGAAATTTCACAAAATTGGATATCAGTGCCGCTCTATCACAGCTTTTGTAATAATGATCACATTAAACGTATGGTACCATATGCATCTGAATTCCATAGAACAAATCGTGTGTTTGCACATTAATCAGCAATTAAAAAGCCACTAGGTTAGTAATAATTTATTAAGCCTCAAACTCACATTCAAACAGTCACACAAACCCCAAAATTTTTATTATATTCCTCGTTACAAAATCCATCCTAAAACCCTAACTGCGAGCGCACAGCTACAGCATTAATAGCAAGGTTAAATACTACATACTGACGTCTAAAACTGCAAGTGACAGCATTCCTACCTCCTTATTGCTCCATTGAAGGAAAAACAGGTTGTCTAACTTATTGCTTTCATCTTACCAAGAAGCTCCTATCTACTTTGCAATATCATAACCAACACGTAAATACCACCCAACTGAATCAAGAAAAAATATTGCAAGCTTGCAGCCACTGGAATCGACATTAAAGAAGCAAACAATAGAAATAAATAAATAATGTAGATCATCGCACTAACCCCACGGTTAAAAGCTGCAACACAGAGGCCCGTTGCAACGCCGAGGAGGCATCCAATTAGTAGCAACGCCCACTCCGGTGGTGCACTATCTCCGAGGTAATCATCTTCGGCAACGGCATTGGCAGGACCACCACGATCTGAGGATGAAGGATAAGACGAAGAGGGGGAAGGCGTAGAAGGAAGGCGAAAATGATCCCTTTCCGGCCGGAGCTTGATGCTCAATCGTCGACCCGACGCCGATAACCCTCGATCTAAACGTTTCAATAGATCCGACGCAAAAGCACCCTTGCCGTTGGTGTTACTGCTCCTGCCTGGGGTTTGCCCGCTTCCTCGCTCCAGATCCCCGTCGGAACCCGACGAATTGGAGCGCAATAAAACCACGCGATCGTTGTACTCACCTCCCGACGACATCTCTCCGCCCCCGCCCCCCTAATTCTCATAAAAACTTCCCCTGACAGAGAATACAACCGATTCTGCATACACCACCAGGGGGTTCGGGAATCTTCGCTTTCTTCTCACGGCACGAATGAATCAATCTCGGAGGAACTCCTTCAATTCCCCAATCCCAAAACAACAACTAGTTCCGTCATTAAACACCACAAATCCTCTTCTTATACTTTCGCACGCATCAGCCCAAGTCAAAGCCTCGAATTCGAATGGCAATGTCGGTGCGGAGCTCCGGCGCCAGAGCAACAACTGCTAACGGCAATCAAATTTGGGGATTACAACAAAAGCATATACGTATTAAGGAAGGAAGAAGAACCCGAATGCATTTTCAGGGCTTGACCTTAATAATAATAATCAATCATTAAACAAATTGATGGCAGATTATTTGTTAATTTTAAAAATTAAACGTACATTTCATATAACAGTTGTTCTTGTTCTGATACTAAGTGGCGATGAATAAAAAACAGTTGTAAAATTACAGGAATGATTTTATTTTATTTTATTTTTATTAAATTTGTGTTACAACAATACTTAGTGGGCCCAAATATTTATTTGTCGTTGAAGATGTCAAACGAGTGTTAATATGAATATAAATATCAAAAATAATTTCTTCAAAAACATGTTTCACACTAAAAAGGAGAATATTATAGTCACAAAATATTTTAAAATCAAGATAATAATAAAAAAATACTAATAGAAAATACAAATTAAAAAAAAAACACTAAATTATAAATTGGTCTAAATTGTTGGTATTTTAAAAATATAAATTAATATATATGATAAAAAAAAATTAGAATATATGTTAAATAATTTTATCATTATATTTCAATAAAGTATATTATAATAATATAAATATTATTTCGTAGATAATAAAATTTTATATAATATAAATAAAATTATATATTTATTTATAATTAATTTAAATTAATTTTATAAAAAAATAAAAAATTTTAATGTAAATAAAAGTATTTATTTATTAAAAATAAATAGAAATAAATTTTTTTTGAATGAATACATATAATTTAATTAAATTGATTTATTATTAACCCAATACATAACATTAAAGACATACTTTTACATATGACAATTGAAATATTACTTTTCAAATACGGATAATCACATTCTAAAAAAAAATTCATGAAGTTTGATTTAATTTTATTTTTTTTAAAAAAAATATTATTACTGATTAATAACATAAAAAAAAACAAAAAAAAAAATAATTGAATATTTCTGTCATATAGTATATGATTATCAAATTTATCAAAATATATGTATATTTTTTAATGATGTAAAAATTTGCAATTTTACTATTTGAGTGGCCTTCGGCCAAACTGAACTTAATAATTAACAAATTATAGCAATAAAATAAATCATATTATACGAATAATGTATAATAAATTAGATGAAAGTCATGATTTAAAAAAACATGATCAATTTTTATACCTTGTTTTTGTGTAACCATTGTTATTGAAATGTCAATATGTTCCCTAAGGTGTGTTTGTTTGGGAGATTGGATTAGATTTCCATTATTTTATCTCATTTTTTTTTCAAAAAATATTAAATCAAATACCTATTTTTTATTTTTTATATTATACTAAAAATCAATTTTACATTCAAAACATCACGTCAACACCTATTTATATCACATCATACAACTATTCAAATTCAAAATTTTTACTATTCAAATCCCAACTCAAAATCCAAACCACCAAACAAACACACCCTTAAGTATTTTTTAATAAACAATTTTTATAAATATTATTAAAAAAATATAAACAAATATATATTAATAATATATATTATTTAATACTCCCTCCGTCCACAAAAAAAGGTATACAATTACTTTTGACGCGGTGTTTAAGAAATAATAGTATTTTAATTATAGTGGCTAGTTAAAAGTAGTGTAATGATATTTTTGCCCTTACTTTTGATGTAAAAGTAATGATGTGACGTAAAATAGGAGTATTTGTGAAAAAAAAGTAAAATATTTAATAAAATATTTACTTTGTAATTGAACGACCAAAATAAAAACATGTATACTTTCTAGTTGGACGGAGTGAGGATAAAATATTATTTTTTATATTAAAGATGCAATTATTAGTAACACCTAAAAACTGCAACCGTTACATTATAAAGTGTTAATTAATTATATAAATGAAAATCCCTCTTCTTTGACGCCGCTGCAGGCCTAATTTAATAAGCAATAAATTGGGCGTTACAGTAATTTTATGTCTCGACACGTGCATATGCTGTTTGCATTCAATGAAAAGTTTATTCATTTTACGTCTCTCTCTGTGTGTATATATATATATTGTAATTCTTTTTTCCTATTATCATAAAAAATCGTGGTTCACATGGTAATGTTATTTTAAATTAATATTATATTAAATGACACAATAATAAAATGTTTTAAATCACATACATATTACCAAATTAATATTTAATAACGTCGGACTTGCAATTGTTACTTATCGAGTGTGCATCGGATAAATTCTTGTAGAATCGTAAAAGGCTATAAGCAACATAGGCAATAAAAGTCATGCTAAGTCACATATATTATTGAAAATTTATTGAATTGCAATACATTCATTTAATTAATATGAAGAATGTTACATTGTTGGTTAGAAATAATTGGCTGTGTTAAAATATCTCTCATTTCCCCTTCGAATAGATTGCCATATATCACTTGATTTTTGTTACATGTGCTTAAGATTAAAACTCTTGGTTTTGTCAATAAAATTTATATACATTTTTAATAAAACGGGACGGTTATTTTACTGACACTTTTTCGCGTGTGTTAATTTTTTGTCCGCGGTCGTTGAATTGCGTTTTAAATCGTAGAGTTATTATTTGACAAAGCTAAACTAATAAATTCTCATTTGCTAACTTATATTTGAGTTTTGCTTCAAGATGTAGAATAATGCCCTTAATTAATACTCCATTCGTCTCATAAATATAGTTTTAATTGCGTTGGGTACGAGATTTACGGTTTGTTTGGTTTGAGGGTTTAGGAGGGAACGGGAGGGAACGGGAGAGAATTATAAAAAAATTTGTGTTTGGTTCAAACTTTTTTAGAAGAGAGGGGAGGAAAGTCAATTTCTTCTAAATTTTTTTCTCCTGGGAAATTTGGAGGAGGGGGATTTTATCAAAATTTTCTTTTATCTAATTATCTATTATACCATTTACATATTTTATTAGAAATTTTATAACATTTTTTAAAATTTTAATAGTATATATTTATTTTATTTTTAATTATATCAAATAAATATTAATATATATTGAAATTATATTATATATTTTGAAATAGTTTTAATTAATTTCTTTAATTAAATTAAATTATAATAATTTTTTAATAAATTACAAATTAGCATATAATTATATTTATAATATTAATCTTTTACTTTTTTTCCCATTTAATATGAGCATATTATTGTAGATACGAGAATTTAGATTAAATATAATTAATAAGTAATTAAGAAGTGTATTGGTAAAAATAATTATTATATAGTAAAAATAATTATAGATTAAGCTAAAATAATTAAATAGTTTAATTAATATTAAAAAATTATAAATTATAAAATATAAAATATTTTTATAATATACTTAGTTTATATAATTTTTGTTATAATGTTATTACTTATACGTAACACTATTGTTTATCTTTACTGGTAAATTTAATAAATAACTAATGTATAAAGTATTTGATTCTTCCAAGACGTACTAATGTAATTATTGTTTTTATTATATTAGACAAATAAATTTTGTATCACATTTTATAAATAAATTAATTGAATTTTATTAAATACTTTTATTTTTATTTATTTATATAGCACATGGGTAAAACAGTAAAATTATTATATTTTTCATTATTTCACCTGCTTAACCAAACATAAAAATATTATTTTCCCTTGCATCGCCTCATTTCCCTTCCATATGAACCAAACACACTGTTACAATTTTAATATTCTTTCTCCTGCCTTCTATTAGAATCCCTCCACTCCTCTCCCCTCGTTTGAACCAAACAGACTAAGGAATATTGATATTATATTGGAAGTTGGTAAAAAGTATAGATAAAAGACTTTTTTGCCCCTACGAGTGTATTAGTGTAAAAAGTAGTGACAATTGTGTAATAAAAATGAAAATGTATGGATAGTTTTATGGTTAGATGGTTATTTATGAAAATAAGACTATTGTTTTGAAACTGACAAAAATGGTAAACAAGACTAGGGACGGAGGGAGTATTTGTTTTTCAGATACTTTTTATGATCTATTTTTATTTTTATCTATCCCAGATAATATGATCTATTTTTGGTAAATTTAACAATATTAACAAATATAAATCAATTTAATTAAATTTAAAAAATGAGACTCATTCAACATTCCTTTATTTTTACTTATATATATAATTTTTATTTATTTGTATTATATAAAATTTTATTATCTATAAAATAATACTCGTATTATATCTATATTATTGAAATATAGTATTTAAAATATTTAAATACCTATTTAAACTTCTTTTTATCATATGTATCAATTTTATTTTAAAAATAATAATAATACCACTTATATAAAAAATAATATTATAACTATTATAAATAACTTATTAAATTATATTATCTAAAATATATATCCCTAACTATAAAGGATCATCTTTAACCCGAAGGAATATTATTTTCTCTCAAAATATAAAATTAAAATATTATTTAAACAAAAAAAATTAAATTTCAAATCCAAATTAAACAATACCTTAATCCTTAAAAATAAAAGCAGTTATTTAATATAATATATTTTTAAAAATAAATCCATATCAAGCAAATTCTTAATACTCAGTATTTTACACATTATTTTTTTTTTTAATCTTTCTAAATATATCTTAGAAAAATATATTCAATAAAAAGATATAGAAAAAGCTAAGGTATAAAAAACACATAGAATATAGCCGTATGTAATATATATGATGTGAATATGTCAGAAAAAAAAATTGATTGAGTAAGAAAAACTTAAATAAAAATTAAAAAAATTGATTGAGTAAAGAAAACTTGAATAAAAATTAAATTAAGCAAACAAAACTGACGGACTTAGTATAAATTTTATACTATTATTATACATGGACACTGCAGACACGGCATAATATGTTAATTTTATTTAATTTTTTTTAAAAAAGAGTCAATTGGGTAGCCAATTGGCGTGGCTTCTCCAAAGCGAAAGCAAGAGGCGAAAACACAACACATTTTTTTAAAAAAATTTACAAATACATTTAAAAATTTTGATATTATTTATTGTATTTTTGTAAGAAAATATTTATTTATTTTTATAAAATATTACGATTATTTAATTTTTTTTTGGTTAATTTTAAAAGTTTTTAAACCGAGATGTTAAAATAAAACGATAATATGTGCCTTAATTATGTTGACAACAGCCCATCATGGTCGTCATCATCCTCATCATCATCGTTGTTATTATTATTAAGGAAATTGAAAATTCGACGCGCAAAGCGGGCCGAACAACAAAACTAATAAACAAGTAGACAGGAATCAATCTCATCTTGGCTGTCGTCTAGCGCGGGGTTGGGGGAGGAACAGTGCACTGCACAGTGATCTGTGTACAATTTCATTGAAAAAACGAGGCCAAAGCCGACAACTTGAACAACCGCATACGCCATGGCTGGTGGCTGTATCGGTGAGAAGAAAAAGAAATTTCTTCAATAAACAATGGAGGTATAGGTGAGGAAATCTGTGCAGCTTCTTTATTTATTTAGTTTTTTCAAAAATGGTGGAGGTGTGAAAAATCGACGTGTAGGGTAGGCATAGGATAGGACAGCTTTTGTAGAAGGCAACACTGCCACTGCTTGGCTGCTTCCCATCCATTCTCTCTCCCCCCCTCTCTCTCTCTATCTCTACTCCTCTGTACAATTTTGGTGGTTTTTAATTTTATCTTTCTTTGGGTGTCCAAGAATATTTCTTTGCTTTGCTTTATTGACATCGCACGCATATTCACAGAGGTGAATCGTGTGGGGGAATTGGATTAATTGTACCGACCTGCTTTTTTGATTTGGAGAAGAGGAGAGAGAGAGAGAAAGAGAGGAGAAGAGAAAGAACCTGATGCTTCTTCATGAGTTGATGTGCCATTTCCATGGGTGAGTAGTACTGAGTGGGGATAGGTGTTGTTAGTTTTCCTCTTCTTGCTTTCTTTCTTCACTTGCCATATATGCATACGATACTCTCTTTCTCTCTCTATTTCTTCCCCTCTCTCTCATTCTTCAATTTCATTTTTCTGCTCTCCACCAAATCGATGAAGAATTCAAATCCCGCAGGTCTGTAGATTCATATGTGTGGTTTATGTGTTTTGTTTTTTTTAAATTTCCTTTTTATTGAAGTTTCAGGGTTAGACGATTAGTTGCTTTCGTTTTTGGGTCTCGATGCTTTCACCTATGCTAGCTTCTTTTTCCTTTATATCTTCTTCGATTAATTTGATCTACTATGGTTCCAGATTTTTGCTTGTTTGAACAATTTTTTTGATCTACTGCACTCGGGGTTTCTGTTATTTTATGATCTTGATTTTGTTGGCGTTTTTGTTGCTTGTTGCGTCTTTGATGACTTTTGCTCTTAAGTCTTCCATTATCATTCAAACCCCCAACCAAATCTGGTCCGTGCGTTTATACTCGGATTATCTTCAAAACTCTACTGTTCACTCAGACTGACCAAAGATTTCTTGTTTGGGGAATGGGCTTTCTTCAATCTCTTTTAATCTTTCATTCGCCATTAAACCGATAGCTTCGATTTTGAACTCATATTGTGCTGTTTCCATGTTGTAGTACACATCCTGGTAAATATGTTGGTTTCATCGGTCTAACCTATTATGAATCATCCCGATTTTTATTTTTATTTTTTCTGGGTTTAAAATTCTTGAAAGTCAGTGAGTTCACTAACATGTTTCCCATCTGGAAAAGCTTCAACAGATTCTTGTATTTCCTGTTGATCCAGCCACATAAAATAACAACCGTTGAGGGTTTGATCAAGGCCATTTCTCTCTCTTTTATTCTCAATTGGGCTTCGAGGAAAGAGTAGTAGTGAGAGATGATGAACAACCACCCTTGAAATTCATTGATTTTTTGAGTTCATGAGATACCCTTGTAGAAAGATCTAGAATCTGCTACAACTATCCAAAAGTGTACTGTACTGTAAATCTTTTCTCCTCTCCCTTCAAACTTATCTGCTCTTTAACATATTCTTCTCTACCATTTCCCTTGCAGAGATGCTTAAAAAATTGTGACAAACAGAAGTTGCAATCTCGAAGTGGGCTTACTTGGTTTTGATCAGCTCAAGAGGAGTTGGAGTGGTAGAGAGAGAGAGGAAGGGGCCTGGAGAGGCTGTTGTTATGCGGTGGTGGTGGTATTGTGGAGGAGGTTGTGTGAATTCTTGTGACTGTTGTCTGGTAAACAGCACAAGAAGGAAGATAAAGGGTATCAGCAGATGTTATCCAGTGAAAACCCTCCACCAAATCCCTTGTCTTCTTCTCAAACATCCCAACTGAAAAGTGCCAGCTGCAGCAGCAATATTTGTAGAGATGGTGGTGGTGGTGGTGGCCGGCAACCTGCCGAGGAGGAGCTAGATCTGAGCAAGTCAGGCCTTGATGACAACATCCCACTTCCCAAGTTCTCCATAAGGTACACACATACTCTCTCTCTTGACTCCAACTTCCTTTTTTGACTGTTTTTTCTAATGGCTTGATTGGTTTCTGCCCCCCACCCCACCACATCCCTCTCCTTCTCTCTCTCTTTCACAGACCCTCATCTTTTCTTTGTTGGGAGTTTCTTGCTTGATCAGATCCTTTTAGCCCAAGATTTGGACTCACCACTTAGAATTTTTTTAAGTTCTTGACTTATCTAGCTTAATGATCTTCTGTATTAAAGAGGCTTTTTTTTCTTTGATGTAAATCTCTTTTTATTGTTGTTTAAATGAAGTTGTTTTCTCGACCTGTTTTTGGGCAATCAATGTGGTTTTGGTCATTTTATGCACCTAGTTTCTTGTAGAAAAGTTTGGCCCAATTCTTGTATGAAGCCAAACTTGATGTAATTTCATCTTCATCTCCTATCCAGTCTTGAATTCCTTTTTTTTGTGGCTCAATTCCCTCTGCCAAAAGTTACTTTATACCCTTTCCTTTTCCATGATGTTTTTTTGTTGTTATAGTTGTCTCTTGTGCACTTAAATTTCTGTACTAATGTTCATTTCTCGTCTATATATAATATGATAGCATGCTGATGAACACGTACAATTCGAACCATTCATGAAACTGCTTCTTATTGCAGAGACTATGTCTTCAATGCTCGAAGAAAGGATATCGAAAACCATTGGCCCTTTTCACCCGAAAATTTGCAGCTTTGTCTTAAGCATGGCGTGAAGGATGTGTTACCTCCTTTCGATTCTTCTGTCGAAATTACTAACACGGCTGATGCAACAGAGTTCAGTGATCATCGTTTGTGTGTCTCCTCCAACTATGCCTGCGAAAAACTAGACTTGGATATCGATCACATTGAGGTTGAAGAAGAAAATGGGAATCCATTAGCCTTTACTAGCCCTTCTGATTCTGGTTTAAATTCAGTTCCTGCTATCAAAGCTCCATACATCGAGCAATCCTCGGCTGAAAAGCGAGAACCTTTAGGTGTCCCGGCTTCAAACAAGGACGGTATAAATTTGCAAACCTCAGTTAGGAAGTGTAAGTTGATTGGGAAGTTGATCAGTGCTGCAGAGCCAAAGCAGAGCGAAGATTCATCGGTTGGCACTTCTGTGGCATCGGAAACAATGGTTTCGCAAGTGTGTCCGGTCTGCAAGACATTCTCATCTTCCTCCAACACTACTCTGAATGCTCACATCGATCAATGCCTGTCCGGCGAACCAGAGGTCAAAGTGATAGAGAATCCGAAAGCTGTGAAGTCTAACATAAAGCCTAGGAAAATCGTGTCGATGGCTGAAATATATGCAACAGCTGTCCCCTGTACTTTGGAGGATCTGGACCGAAGAAATGGGACAAACTGGGCGTCGAATTTGGACATCCTAGTTGAGGATACAGAGGTGTGTCTTGAAGAGAAGAATGGTGCATCTTCTTCTGAGAAGAATCTTGTAGGTGGCGGTGCAGCTGTGTACTTCGACTCCGATGGGACAAAGCTCTGCAGTTTATCGAAGTTTGGCGATGATCTTTGTCCTCCAAAGCTTGTCAAAACGAGCGAAGGAAGAGAGCCTCTCTCGGCTAAGAAAAAAAGGCAACTTGTTCATAGGGACAAGCTCTCGAACACGCGTGATCAGATGAAATTTGATGATTTTGGAATGATAAAACAGTGGTCGGGGTCCAAGAGAACTGGTCTGAAGAGGAAGGTCGATTCAGACCACAGAAATCAGTGTCTCGACAAGATTGCAAAAGGTTCAACATCGAGCAGGCGTTCGCCAGTGGTAGGTAATAAGTTTGTCAAGAGAAGATGTGATACAAATGTCGAAAGAAAGAAAAACCAGTCCACTTCTGATGATGAATACATCAAACAGCATTGTCTGGAAAAGGGACACGGATATTCCTCGTTGGCATATCTTGACGGTCGTGGTAGGAAAAACAATCTGAAGCTCCCAAAACATGATCTGCATTCTACGAAAGATGATCCCTCAGTTCGTAAGCGCTGTAGTACTAATTCTTGGTTTAGAAAGAAAATGAGGAGTAGCAGTCCAGCCGGAAATGGCAATGGTTCTTTCGTCGAATCAAGAATCTTACACAGCGATGCCATCTCATCCAAGGGTGAGAAATTTTCGTCTGTAAAGAAAACAGTCTCGGATCATGCAAGTTCGCCGGGTGGTAAGAAATCTTCGCCTTTGAAGAAGAATGTCTTGTCTGCAAAGCATGGATCGGTTTCGCAATTAGAAAGGTCGCGCACGAAGAACATAGATTACAAGAAACGGAGGAGGATGCATCGGGTGTACACATCGGATGAAGATGCAGCTGAAAATGCTTCTCAAATCGAACATGCTTCTCGTAAATTATTGACAGATAGTGCTAAGATTTTGGAAATCCAAGATGTCGATGCCCCAGTGGATAAATCGAATGTTCTGAATCCGGTGAAAGAGTTGGAGATTCGCGATGAAGTTTCTTGTGAGCCAACTTCTAAAGTACTCGGTGGCGAACCACTTACGGCATTTGGAAATTCCTCGGATCCTGAATCTGTGCGACATCCCGGTCTGCATGATCCGAAGATGAATTCGCAAGATTGTGTTAAAGCTTACCAGGAACATCGTCTGTCTGATCTTGGCAATGAGGAGAATTATAGTGCAGAGAAAGTTAGCAAAGGCGACGCAGGCGAAGCTCGGGGAAGTTACTGTGTTGACGTCGATCCAATACCTGTACCTAGCCCTCCCGGCTCGTTTCTGCCAAGTCCCGGGCGTATGGGCTCGGAAGAACTTCATGGGAATTCGTCGCTGACTACTTGCAGGGTACTTTCTTCTGAAGACGACGAGCATGAACTGGTTGATGTGGATATGTCGGATTCTCCTGTTTCTGCGACATCGTTTGCTTCGAACTCTATTGCTGCTGCTGCTGCTGCGCAATCACAGGTCGTAGGCATTTGTCGTGATCATTCTCAACGCAACGGCTCTGAAGAAAGCTGTGTTCCCTTTGAGCTAACTGAGCAGCAGCCGAAGCTCATGGCGGACATGGTTTTAAAGCGCGAAGCGAGCCCGGATGGCGCATTCAAGATTGGCGAGCCGTGTTGTTGCTCCCGGAAGGAGCGAAATGGATCTTCGAATGATCATCACGACTGGGAGCGTCTGCGGGGGCGACAGACCGTGTCTTTTCTTGAGCCTATCCCTTCCCAGAAACCTTACGATGTTAACCCGAGATCAGAATCAACACTTCCTCCGACCAACACGGTTAGTTCTCGCAATTTGGATGCTAAGTTTCCAGCTTACGGCGACTCTGAGCCTCCCACGCCGTCTAGCTCGAGTTCTGTACTCAGATTGATGGGGAAGAACTTAATGGTCGTGAAAACGGAAGAAAATCAAGATCGATCCTCCCAAATCGCGCCTACAGTATCAAAAATGTGGTCGGATGATCATCCAACTCTTCGATCAAGTGTTATCGCCGGTTCCAGCTTCAGGCCACCGGAATGCTATCTGTATCCTCGACCGTTTACATATAAGAGTGGCGAATACTCAGATCAGCATTGTCGATTTGGACCACAGAACAGTACTCTTACTGGATATGGAGTCGAGAAAGCTCCAGCTCCGATCTCTCAGCTTAGAACTGCGACTATTTCTTCGAGCTTACAGCAGTGCAACGAAATAATCATTCTTGACGACTCACCAGCAAATGACGAGAGCTTAGCATCGATTAGAGCATCAAGCTGCGAAGATGTTCGAATTTCAGCCGCGTCAGCTTACGAATATAGACATGTGAATCATCGTCATCCTTTCTATGACTATCAGACTGCGCCGAGTCTCCACAGCGGATCGCAAATGGTTACATGGAATCATAATCCGGGAGGATCGATTGCAGTTCATCCGAATTCTGCGCCACCACTGCCTGCAGGTCGTCATCTCAGATCTTCGCCTTATGTTTTTTCGTCCTCCAGCTTCCGCCTCGACTGATCGATGTTCTGACAAAACGTAGACATAAAACATATACTCTCTTTATATATATATATCTATATCTATCTATATATGTGCTGCAGAGAAAAGCAGCAATCTATCTGTAGGAGACTCTGGAAAGCAAGAAATCTTTTGAATAAACATAACGTTGGTGGTTAATGTTATGCTTTAATAAATCCTTGGATTTCTGCTTCATTTGCTATGTTTCTGTATAAATATTAAACAAATCCATATTATCATATCATCATTAAAAAGAATGAATTGTTTCACAACATAAAGACAGCAGCTATACTGAAACTTAGAACAACCAGCAGCTGCTGCACACAATGTTTTGGAGCAGCATCAGCTTCTTTATGGGTGGTGCCGACTCCCGGGGACGGTGCTGAGGCCGGGCAGCTGAGGCCAAACCTGTTGTCGTTGCAGTTACCGGTGAATAGGGTATTGGGATATTTATGGGGTCCGTTGATGTAATCGAACATTGTTTTGTAGCAGTCATTGGTTTGGTCATTCAACTCATTGCGGAAGGGGCACGCGAATTGCCTCAACGCCGAGCAGCATGGCTCGACAGGATAATCGGGGGCCTTGCATTGGCTCGTCAGGATCGTGTAGTTCTGTGTCTCGAAGTTTATGGGACATGCTGCATTCATACATATATGTATAAGGAGAGGAGTGAAGCCAAAAAAATTTGAATTGGTATTATCATCTTCTTCATCTTCCCGCTCAAGATAAGGTTATATATATGCAAGTAATTACAGTGAAGACTAGAGTAAAGAACTCACATTTCTTGAGCTGGAAAAGCTTCCTCTGACTCACACCTGTTGCTGATGATTCTGATCTAAGCAACACCATCATTGCATCATCACCATCACCTTCACCTTCACCCGATTCATTCATAAAAAATCCCAACAAATGAATAGCAGTAATTGTTACAAAGCATAGCTAACCAATGTCTGAATAATCAAGTAATGAATTAGTTGAGCAAAATAATAGATACACAACAGTAGAGTAGAGTACCTGAGGTGGAAATGGTGAAGAAGGAGAATCCAAAGAGTATGGAGATGGAAGTACACACAACAACAACAACAACGCCCCGCCACTTCATCTCAGTCTCATCCAAAAACCAGGGAAGCGAAGGAAGGCACAGATCCACTCACCTTGATCAGATTCAAATCAACTTTGCTTTGCTTCATGATGATGATGATGATGGAGGACACTGACTCTCACCTCTCATCTTCATCTTTCTCTCTCTCTCTCCCTCTCTCTCTCGCTTCCAATTGATGATGTAATTAATGAGATTGTGAGGAGGAATGATCTATCATGGCACTGCTGTGGGGACACTGCTCTACAGTCTCAACACAATGTCAAGAACCAGATATGCCAGAATTGAATTTTCTTTCCATCAAGTGGGATTGGGGGTGGGGTAGGGTAGGGTAGGGTAGGGGCCTCCCATCTCATCTCATCATTACATTATATCTATCCAATACCCAATACAACACCACAATTAACAGCGGACAGGAACAGAAAGAGATTCATTTCCCTTGCTGCTTTTTACTGTACTCTACTGTACTATGTGTATATATGGTTTTATTGAGATTAATCACTACAACTAACTGTCACCCACCATTAGCATCCCCTTCCAGTTACAGTTACAGCATCATCATCATCATCATCATCTATACAGTACAACCAACCATTCCTCCTAGCTATACTCTTTTTATCTTCTAATTTACATTAATAATAATAACCCCACTTCACTTCAATGCTGTAAGATCATTTTTGTGACAATTATTCTATCATGGAACCAAGTGTTTATGTGTGTGTATATATATACCAATAGAGCGGGGCTTGTGGAGGACGATGGAGAAGTAAGCATCCTCAGTGCAGGTTGGTTTAACAGCACGATTTTTGGCAGCGCTGCTGCTGCAAAAACAGAAGATGCAAAAAACAGAAATGAGCCGGATAGGATAGGATACTGTTGTGTCTTGGAACAAGGAATGACTGTGAAGCAATGTTACTTACTCCGACTCCTGAATCTTGCATATGCCGTTCAAGTAGCAACTCTGCAATCTCCACCTGCTTCTTTACTGTAGTTTTCACTGCCTGAAGTCATGAATCAATTAATGGAACTAATTTGTAACATGTCGATATATAAAAGTATGTATGATCAATACATACCCTTTTCGTCTTCTGAAGATCAAACTCAATGGATCTAATCCTCTCCAGAGACTGGCAAAGCAATAGCTCCTTATCCAATGGAATTTTTGCAGGCTTCTTGTCAACTTCATCTAGCAGACTCTCCAATCTCTGAAGACGCTGTTGTACACATGGAAGGATCTGATTATTATCTTGTTTAACGGCAGCTTGTCTGCCCGTGCCCACAGACAAGCAGCCATTTGAGCTGGTTTGATTGGGAGGACAATTGTTGGCTTCTCTCCGGGTCCGGACAAATGCGAAAAGCTTGGTTGCAATAGATATTAATGTTCTTGTCATAAACCGGAAACCTGAAATCAAAATTTGTTGACAGATTGCTAACTGTATTTTTACATAACTATACAATAAGAGGGATAAGATACAACAGCAAACAAACCTTTCGTCAATCTTGTATCGCCATTTGTATTTCTGACAGCTTCGCTGCTCCAGTTTTTATTGTCTGTACCAAATTGTTCATCACAACTGTAATAACATGAATCCGATGTTCGGCCCTGCAAGAAGCAAACGGCCTATTAATCAATCAAAGTACAAGCATAACATCTTTATTCTATAGATGTAAATATATGTCTACTTCTTCGCAAGCTGGATTCAGCAGTGAAATCTTTGTGCAATGTTGTCTGGTTTGAGAACAAAGGTTATCTGCATTGGACACTGATCCAACTCCAGATGTTTTGCAGCGCATTCCCTGATCATTTGATGAACCCACAAGGTTGTCATGAGAGAATAATTAATGAATGAACTCCCAATAGTAGACACCACCTACCATTACAGGTCGGATTTCAATACACAACTCATTCTTCTTCTGTTGGTCATATGGTATGTCGATGATCTGCCTCACTGATGATGCTTCCACATTGTAGGCCATCTATGAACAAAGAGTTAACAAATTTACTGATTTTAATATCACTACAAGAACAATGTTTGGGAAAAATATACCTTCATTATTTCTGGGTCACTCCATGGACCCTTGTTCGACCTCAGACAACCACCCACAACATTACAAGTGCAGGATCCACCCAAAAAGTCAGGCAGTTGACTGGTGACAAAAAAAAAAACACAACCATTACACGACTTTTTCACTCAATAACCTCTATTGCAATGGCGAGAGGAGTTGATCAAACCTTGGATCAATTACTTCCAGTAGTTTCTTCAACGAATTACGGTCCCAAACCTATAAAATTATCAACAAAAAAAAGTTTCAGTAGAAGGCATGGAAAACAAAAGGCAGCTAATTAAGCATATGCCCCTAAAATGCGGACAATGCTTATCCTGTTACATGAATTTTTGCGATAGTTTTACGATCTAGAAGCTTCTGTGCGGCCGGCCAAAGAACTTTCTTGAAGGTTGATTCAGCATTGACAATGTACATTCGGTGCAGTGTCTGCATACAATAAAAACCATAAGAGAGTTTATGTGGCCATCGAAGGAAATGGCAACAGAGTAGCAAAAAGTACCTCAGGGTAGTAACTACTGCCAATCTTAACCATGGCTTCCAACAGGCTAGCTGTTGTTGTTGTGAAGCTTTTAGCTCCCTGCAGTCGCAGATGTTACATCATACATTATCTTTGAAAGCGACCAAATTCTTTTAAGTATGTAAACAACAGACCAGGCCATGAGCATCCAATATTGTTGTTGTTGAACGGATCAGTCTCTTAGCAGCAACAGAACAGGCTGGGAATTTTTCATGCATCAACTTCTCGAACTCCTGAACATGATATTTCAAGTATCTTTCATTTGAAGTGAAGTGCATTAGTTTGCACGGGTTGGCTTTCCCTAGCCGTTGTATGTGAATTGGCCTGCCTTCTTTGTCAATGCCATGATATCCTTGTGGATAATATTCCAAAACTTCTTCCAGCTCCTCGAAATCGAATTCCTGAAAAAAATTAGACAATCAACAAGCATTTGATTCCAAAATAGTTAGGTCGAGTATCATTACCTCCAGAAAGGTGCCAGCTCCATACTCCCTCCTCCAGTTAAGCATTTCTTCCCACATCTTGATGGTCTCTTCGATGTTGAAGTCTCTCGCCTTTAAAAACCTGCGTTCCACAATCAAATAATGTTAAGCTTAAATCATCGTAAGCAGTAGCACACATGAAAGTCGTGGCAAGAGGAAATCTGAAACTTTCATAAAGCCTATGGTGGACTAAAAATATAAAAAGTTATCGATAGGAATGGGAAAGGAATGGGATACTCACCGGAGCAGTGTATGGTAGTCATCATACTGAACTGGCAACAAATCCATGTCGAGAAGTCTTTGACATAGGTCACAGACAGCACTCTCCTCCACAGGGTCGCGCAAATCCTCTATTGAAATTGAAGGCATTCTAAAATGAACTTTCCTTTTTCCCCTTCTCTTAAGAGAATGTGTGAACTTGTTTGATGCATTCGTGGCCCGCTTCTTCAAGGGTTTGATTTTCGATCTCCTTTCATTTTCATAGATTTCATAGTCATCTCTTTTCCTGTTCCAATCATCGTACTCTTCTAATGCTTCTTGACCTATCATATTAGGCTCCATTCACTGTAAGCTCTCTCAGATAAGACAACAATCCTCGGCGATGATAAAAACATGACATTTCCACTGAAAGATAAAGAGGCTACAAACCTGACATTTTGAAGCATACAGACAACTTGATTGCGAAATATAAGCGAACAGTTTCGAACAAAAGCTTCACAAATTAAGCTACATTGTCAATAAACCAATGGATTAGTGTCTGAATTGATCACAACGTTCATTGCACAGTAAAAATGAAATTAACATAACTCACATAAGTAATCAAACAATGCACACCATAGCAGTTTATTCAGCTTTCACAGTGAAGGTGAGCATTTACTAAGAACAACTAATCTAATTCTAATTCACTACACCAAAATAACCCAAATGTCCTTAACTTCTTGCAAGTGTTGTAATGGCGCAATGGAATCAGATTGAAGAAACAGGTAAAATCTGATGGTAGGAATATATCAGAGAAGGGCTTCACAGCAAGACATTCGAACAGGAACAGAGATCAAATGCATCGCTCAACAAATGAAACAGAGACAGACCTGCATAAGCCCTAGAAACTATATCAATTGGATTGCAATAAGACAAGCATATCCCATTGCTTTCGCCCCAAAATTAAAAACTCAGAAACTGCGCTGCAGAATTCTCCGGTAATCGAAATTGAACGTAAAACGAAAAATTCGATGCTCACAATCACCAGATTGAAATTTTCTCCAATTCCCAATCTCAGCCAAATTCTGAAGCTTTCAGCTTTTCTACACACACAATATATATAAGATTATATATATTTCACTCACCGGCCACCGCTGGTGCTTGTATAAGCTCTCTCTCTTACGTGTACCGTCCTCTTTTGGTGTGCAATAGATGACATCATCTTTCTCTCCTCCTCCTCATCCATTGCCATGATTCTCATTCCCATTATAAACCGCGCGGTAAAAGTGGACGATGCGAGCGGCAAAATCATCAATCGACGAGACAGTGACATCAATACAGTTAAGTTAACTCACAACCATCTCAGACCCAGACCCAGACCCATGATTCTTCAATGGAAACAGACATGGCGTGCCTGCAAAATTTCCCTTTTCGATTTACCCGAGGCAGAGCCGTACGGAACGTCCATCCAAACACGGCCTTAACTTTTTGCGTGATTATCTAAAGTACGTTAAGGGTGTGTTTGTTTGGGGGTTTGGATTTTGGATTGGGATTTAAATAGTAAAAATTTTGAATTTGAATAGTTGTATGATGTGATATAAATAGGGTTTGATGTGATGTTTTGAATGTAAAATTGTTTTTAGTATAATATAAAAAATAAAAAATAGGTATTTGATTTGATGTTTTTGGGGGGAAAAAATTGGATGAATAGTGGAAATCCTTCAAACAAACACACCCTTAATTAAAATAGCCCATGAACGAATGCGATGGTTAAAATAGATAAATAAAGAAAAAAATATTTAAATAATGATCAGTTTGGGTAATACACCGAATAAAGTATTTTGTCAGTTTGCTGTCAGAGTTTACTCCTTTACATTTTAGCATAAATCCACACAATCCTGTTGTAAGTATTCTATAAAAATCAATAGGGTGTGTTCGTTGTAGGATTTTGACAAAATCCTACTATTCATCCAAAATTTTTCTCCAAAAAAAACATCAAATCAAACACCTATTTTTTATTTTTTATATTATACTAAAATCAATTTTACATTCAAAACATCACATCAACGTCTATTTATATCACATCGTACAACTATTCAAATTCAAAATTTTTATTATTTAAATCCAACTTAAAATTCAAAACCCCAAACAAACACACCCTTAAATATTTATGTATGTATAGGAGGAGAGTTGATTAGAGAGAGAGAGAGAGAAACAAGAGCTGATTTGGTAATCAACTATACTGTCATCCTTCACAATGCTTCCGCTGCTGCTACTGTTAGTGTTACTGTTATTATGACTGACTACCACACACACACACACATGTGGGTGTCTGTGTGTAGTAGGGGGGGTGGGGGGACTGTCGGTTGAGATATTGTCGGTCAGGCCAGACTTAGGCCATATCTAACGGGGTTGCATGGAGGCAGCCCATGAGTGGAGTTTTCTTATTCTAGTCATGCACTATTTTTATATAGAAAACGGTGTTACACAGTAGCAATGTCATTTTTATAATGTTGTGTTCTTTTAAAAATAAAAAAAATAAAAAATTGTATATTAATTAATTAATTAATTTTTTAAATTTTTTTAGAATAAAATATTATTTATAGATATAAAAAATAATTTAAAATAATATATAAGATAGAATATTTGAAGAATATTAATTTTGAAGTAAAAAATAAAATTATAGATTAGAGTAAAATTATTGTAGCAATTGCATTTTGATATAAATAAAATTATCCGATTGAAGATGGCATTAGCAATACCTACAGTTGCCTCCCGGGCCTGTCAGTCTGGACGGGACCTATTCCGTCGTTCCATACACATAGTATGTATATATCTACACACGCATGTATATATAAAATAATCTTTTATATATATATATAACATGTATATACACTGTGTATGTGAAAATAAAATTATATATAAAATAACCTTTTATATATACGCACAGCCAACTATTTCAGAATAAATAGTAGAAATATGTATATTTATATATTCAACAATATAATTAACGTGACAATGGAGACATCTTTGACTGTTATATGTATGTTCTTTTTTGTCAAAAAATATCTAATAGTATATTTTTAAAATAAATAATATATTACACAATTTTTTATATTTCACATAAAAAAAAAAAAATTATTCCAAACTGAAACACAAAATAAACAAACCCTATATTATACAAATTCTTTTGTTGAGACCGAGCCAGTTTAAAAAATCTTACAACATGCAATGTCACAGACCACGATTCGTGCACAATCATACACAATTTCAACTAAAAATATTTTACGATTTATATTTGAAACAAACATGTGTCCATAAGACTTAACTAAATTTAATTCCTTTTTCATACGAATACATTTATTTATTTTTATAGGATAATTAAAGTATTGAATAGGGTAAATCTACACGATACATAACTTCTTCCTACTTTTACAAGGTTTGTTTGTTTGGGGGTTTAGATTTTGAATTGTGTTTGTTTGGGGATTTGGATTTTGAATTGGGATTTAAATAGTAAAAATTTTGAATTTGAATAATTGTACGATGTGATATGAATAAGTGTAGTGTTGATGTGATATTTTGAATGTAAAATTAATTTTTAGTATAATATAAAAAAATAAAAAATAAGTGTTTGATTTGATGTTTTCGAAGGAAAAAAATTGGATGAATAGAAAGATTTTGCACAAATCTTACAATCGAACACACCCTAAGTCACCCTACACTTGCATTTTCTTAGTGATAATTTTTGTTAAAATCAAATTAAACTTGAAAGCAAAAGAAGAATATAAAACATGCATAAAATTCGAAAACAAAGCACACGCGAGGCTCAGCCTCTAAAATCACCTAATCGCAAACAAACAAACAAACCAACCAACCCAAACCCGGATCATAAACAATACGATCAAACACTCACAGCCCCAACCTCTAACAAAATCGAATCCAAGAATACCTTAATCACGAGGAACAAAAAGAGAAGAGAAAATCGATATAAGAAAGTAAGAATGTGTGAGTAATAACCCACACCCCCAAATATATATGTAGGATTAATAAAGAATCGATGGCTAAGATTCAAGTCCTAAATCTAACCATGGAGAAACAATTTCAAAAATCATAGGCCACGCCGGGCCAGGTAAGGGAGCCACAAAAGTTTAGCCTGAACACAAAAATAATTTTGGATTCAGGCCTCAATAATCATTGCCCCAAATTCATAACAATATATAAATATATATATATACATGCATATATCAAAACACCAAGCCACAAATAGAAAACAAACATATTTAAAAAGCACTGCAAACAGATTTATTACCATCCAAGGCCAAGATTTGCAGACAAGGTACGAAGACGATTCCATCGTTCTCAATGTTTATTATTACTAGCTAGTCCAAGATACAATGGCTTGATATGAATCAGTCACAGCATATTAACCCATCGCATACTTCTGTGTCCAGGATCGAGCGGTGGCCTCGTACTTGGCTCGATCAGTCTTGCATATGTTCGCAATCTCAGGCACCAGAGGATCGTCGGGGTTGGGATCAGTCAACAAGGAGCAGATAGATAGAAGTACCTGCAGGCCATGAATAATCCATCGTGTTGAAATTGTAGACTTTTATAACATTGACAGGGAATAAATATATAAAACATAGTTATCAATCTCAGAGATAGCGTTACCTAGCGTTCAACCTCTAAAATGCTACTATAGCAGATAGCAAGATAACCACTACTTAAAAATTTAAGAATATAAATATAAAAATTATATATACAAAATCAGAATAAAATTGCATAATAAAATTCTATAAATTAATATCATGATTATCATTCATACATAGTTATATAATTGAGAACAATTAGATCACAACTTACTTCTATTCTCAAAATCCGAAAAATAATTTCTATCATTTTCACAATCTACACTGTTACTATAGTATAAATATTCTTCTCCTTCTTCACCTTTTTTCATTATTCTCATTCAGTTCTTTGATTGTATGTTTGTCACATTGAACAATATTCTTTTCCTATTTAGAGCTAGAGTAGCTATAGCATATTATAATATAATAGTATAAAATCAATATTTACCAAATATATAGATATATATATTATAAAATCTAAATCTACTCATAATAAAAATTATAATATATTAGTCAATTTAAAAAGTGCTCAGCCTCGCTAAAAGCCACTATGACGCTATTGCATAAAAGTGGCGGCGGACTTTCGCATCGTTCTGCTACTTACACTGCTATTAGCGCGCTATAGCGCACTATCAACAACTATGAAATAAACTACAATCAAACTGATTTGGACTGTAAAAAACATAGAAACATATACCTTTGATATTGTGAGGGCAGGGCTCCACTGGTCCTTCAGGATATCAAGGCAAATACTGCCGTTGCTGTTGATGTTTGGATGGTAAACCTTAGTGTTGAAAGACACCTGCGCAGCGCACAAGCAAACACAAGAATATATCCATTTTCGTCAATTTTGTAGCTCTACGCAATGCTGAGATATGATTAAGCGCAAGTTACCTTGGGCGGCTTGAAGGGATAATCAGGTGGGAAGTGAATGGTGACAAGAAACACTCCCCCAGCAAACGGGCTGTCTGCGGGTCCCATGATCGTAGCTTGCCAATGGAACATATCCTCACCAACGGGTCCTAAATGCAGCAATCGTACGATGAGAGTGAACATACAAAATCAATGAATGGAATTTCCACTCCAAATTTAATACTGAGGTCAAAAAACAAAGTGTCCAACGATAATAGACATATTTAAAGAATCAACCAACATGTCCTGCAAGTGTACACGTGGATTGAATGATTCCCAATTCACGATTCGTATAATCCAATCAATTTTTATATACTAAGAATGTGCGGTTGACCGTTATTATAGTTGCCCGTTATTTAGACAATCTGTGTACTTCCCCAATTTTCAAGGAAAACAAGATTTCGACAAAAGAATGGTACCGACCAGCACTGCAGGAGGCAGGAGGGTCCTTCTGCAAATCCTTCAATTCTTTCTGGATTCTCTTGGAAGCCATCAAACCTTCTGTTCAGGGGTAACTACCTACAGATCAAAATATAAAACGAACAGAAAAATAAAATCAATCATCTAACTAACACATAAAAGTTCACAAAAGTAGGCGCAATCCAATAAACACTAAGAGTAACCATTACAAAGTTTCCTTGTATGAAACAAAGTGCCCGTGCCCGGGTTTTCTCGATATAAACAACTGCCCTGTTCCAATACTAAACCAAGAAGCACAACAAACATTCTTAATACACCATAAATATAACGATGCTATTTTCGATCAAACCCTAATGGTCAGAAGCCAGTGTTCAATATAACATCAATTTTCACAACCAAACCTAAAGTATCGCAAACTTGCTATCCATTTCCAGCAAAATTTGATCAAATCAACGACCCTAGGGTATATCAATTCCCCTTTCGAATTACACGTCCAGTAAATCAAAATCCTGCTCTTACAAGTGACAAGGCATACCAAATAACCACATAACATGCTACTTCATAAACCCTAATCCTAAAATTTCACCCCCTTTTAATCTAATAGATGATCAAACACCGTGAGGATCACACATAAACACACACACATATGTATATAGATTGCATGCGGAAATGAAGAAATCACAAACCAAAAGCACAATTAAACCGTAGCGTGAGAACCACAAGAACTCCAAACTCTAATAATCAAACAACCAAATCAT
Organism: Andrographis paniculata; assembly: GCF_009805555.1. NCBI lineage: Eukaryota > Viridiplantae > Streptophyta > Magnoliopsida > Lamiales > Acanthaceae > Andrographis > Andrographis paniculata. Next base: position 6,872,287 of record NW_026137587.1, read on the forward strand.
CGATCAACTCCGAATTTTAAATCAAGAGAAGGGAGAGGGAAAAAAACCGAGGATAGGCATGGAACGAAATTAGGGTTACGATACCTGGGCGGAAATTGAGGTGTAGTACAGTGGAGGCGGAGTAGGCGAAGACTGGAGAAATAAATAGGAGAGGGAGGTGCTTGTTGCCTTTTTGAAGGGGGAGGGCTGAGGGACGGAATTACGAATGCATCCATCGACCCACCCACCCACCATAATTAGATGCATCGCATCGCGGTTCTTCCTCATTGGCGGTGTAGCAAAAGCGCGTGGAACTCACTCTCGTATCAAAGCACCTGCCATTGCCAAGATCCTTCGGCCCTTCTCCTACACATCCAACTCAAAATTTGCAGCCCAAAACACTACAGTGGGCCAAATTTCTGAAAATATTTTATTAAGAGTTTTTTTTTTTAATTAAAAATACTCAAAGTAGCTAAAATTACTGAACATTTTCGAAATATATTTAAATACATAGATTGTATTTGATCTAGATTTTTCCACAGTGTTATGGATAGTTTTTTTTGTTTTAATACATTTTATGTAAAAATATGTATTTGGATATGCTTGTATTTTTTGTTTGTGTTTATTTATATGATATTTTGATATAATTTTTACGTGAAAAAGAAATGTATATTTTTCCAAAGTAAAGTAGAATTGAATGGTAACAAAAAATATTTAAAAATAAAAATTACTAAAAAAACAAGATCATGTAATAAAAATATATTCTTTTATTTATAAAATATTAACATCAAATATTTTATTTTTTTATTTTTTATTTTTTTAAAAAAAAATTATAAAATTTCTAAGATAAGCAAATTCTTGATATTCCCACTGTTTACTTGATCAGTAGAAGGTAAAAGTTGTAAATTTATAATCCAATAATGAGTCAAATTGTGCTGGAATGCATTGTGTTCATATATGTATAATTTTTTTAAGTTTTAGAATTTTACAAAAGATATTAAAATAGTAAATAAATAAAATAAAATAAAAATTAATATTCAATATGTTATTTTGTAAATAAAACTAAATATTTGATTTGATATTTTTTTAAAAAATAATTATTGCCAAAATCTTCAAAAAGTATTGCATAAACAATGGAGAGTAATTTAGTGTTAATATGTTCACTCAAAATAATTTTATTGACTTGATTTTTTACCATATTAACAAAAAAATTAATATATGCACATAATTCCGACAATATATAATATATACTCTATTAACAAAAATAATTAACCATTTAAAATAATATATATATATATTTATATTGAACACCTTTGGATTCAGTATTTTTATACTCCCTTCTTCTTCTCAAAAAAAGTATACATTTTTCTATTTTTGGTTTCGTAACAAAGTATTTATTTTTTATTTTTTTTTAAAGTAAATGTACTATCTACCTAATATTACAAATACTCTTACAACTTTCAATATATTACACAAATACCATTATCTTTATATCACACAATAATAATAAGGTCATTTTAGTCGTTTCTATTTTATTTTTAACTATATCTCAATATAATACTAATATTTCTAAAACTCCATGCAAAAAGCTTACGAGACTGAGGGAGTATATTTTTAGAAAATGGTATTTCAAATTTGAAGTAACAAATATATCCGGTATAAGTGCCTAATTTGCAAGTATTAAAACCAAAAAATTCCCATTATATTTGGACGAACAAATCATATCCAAATGGAATAAGACATCTTAGTACCATAATGTCCACCCAATAATTGTGAGCCCGAATTTGGTCATTTGGTGGCATGCCTGTTTTTATTCATGATGCAAATTTGATTGTATAAAATAACAATAATAATAATAATTAATATTTTAAAAATATGTACTAAAATATATATATATATATAATATTTTCTAATGTTTAGATTTTTTTTTTTTTTTAATTAGTTATTATCAAATTATAAATTAAAACTCGTAAATTTTTAATAAAAATATATTATTTATTTTTTTATAAAATAGAATATCAAAATATTACTCCATCATAACTTGGATGTATTACTGTAGATACGAAAATTTAATAAGGTATAATCAATAAGTAATTAAAAAATATATTAGTAAAAATAATTATAAATTAAAATTAAAATATTTAAATAATTTAATTAAAATTTAAAATTTAAATATAATTAAAATATATAATTATATTTCAAAAAATAAAAATAATAAATTATGCGATAGATAAAAAAATAAAAAATAAAGATAAATTATATAAAACGAAAAGAGTATTGAAATAAAATTTAAGATAATTTAACATATAAATATCTATTTAATTGCATTTGTGCAGTAGGAAAGTAGTGGAAGAATCGTGTGAATCAGATCTGATCCGATCCGACGGACACGAGAACTTCAATCCCACCGGGCGCCAGGTGGATCACTAATTCACCGTCCAAGGTTACGTAATATGGTTTATATTTTTATCATTTTTATATTTTTTTCAAGTTTGACTTATAATTTTAAATAAATGATAAAATATTTCAAAAACAGTAAAACAAGTTCATTTAAATAAAGTGAATATTATTTCTTAATTTGTTAGAAAAATCAAATGCATATTTTTAAGGGCAACTAGTAGAGTAATACTTTTTTCTATCAGGTCACCTGCCACGCATGGTTCGTTCGTTCAATGTGATTTTTCCGTTGAGCCTAGTTTGCAGAGTATTAGATTCAATCTGAAAGTTTATTTAGGGTGTGTTTGTTTGGGGGTTTGGATTTTGAGTTGAGATTTGAATAGTAAAAATTTTGAATTTGAATAGTTGTATGATGTGATATAAATAGGGTTTGATGTGATGTTTTGAATGTAAAATTGATTTTTAGTATAATATAAAAAATGAAAAATAAGTGTTTGATTTGATGTTTTTGGGGGAAAAAAATTGGATGAATAGTGGAAATCCACCAAAATCCTTCAAACAAACACACCCTTAATGTGCACTTTTGAGTACCGGTTGCGGATTCTCGTGTCATAAAAAATAAATAAATAAATAGCCCATTTCAGTCCCGATGTCCTGGTGGAGTAGAGGTTGAACATGTGATTCTGAAATCAGGATTCAATAGCTACTCCTGCGGCTTCCTACATTATTAAAAAAAAAAAAAAATTCAATTGAGATTTATTCGGAGTTAGAGACAAATAAAAATTAAAAAAAAAGTATTTTTAAAAATTAATTAGTAAATAAAAAGACTTAAATAAATAAATATAATGATATTTGTTATAAATAAATATTTAAAAATTAAAAATTTATTTTTTTTGTATTGTCAATAATAATAATATAAATATAATAAACAAACTGAAAAAATAAAAATAAGATTGGACAGAGAAAGTAATTAGTAGTATTTTTTTATGTTTTATAATAAAAAAATATAAAATACAATACACTCCTTCCGATCCTATAAAATTGCATTTTAAAAACTAAAATTTTATTAAAAAATAATAAAAATGAAATTATAACTAATAATATTTTTGAAAATTTATTTAATAGTTAATGAAAATGGAAAAATACAATGTAATAAATATAGTGAGAATTATAGGAAAAAAAGTGAATGTTAAAATATTTTGTTAAATTTAAATTTAGTAATGTACGAAATTTAACTAAGGAAAAAAAAAAAAAAAAAAGAAAGAGCAACTTAAGCGCAAATTTCTTTTTTTTTTTTTCATAATTAAAAAAAGAAGCATATATTCTGATATTCAAAGGACAAAAGGATTTATGCTTATTTATTTTATTTAGAAATTTTCATATGAATCATACCATTTCACACTCTTAACAAAATTAAATATTATTATTATTATATATATATATATATATAAATAAAGAGGTTGTAACTTGTAAATTGAAATAATAAAATCAAATATATTTATGTATCGGTATTATTTAATAAAATTTAAAATATTACCCATGGCCAGCACTCGTCGTTCAAATCGGTCCGATGAAAGATTGCTGATGCGTGTCTTTTGCAGAGAAGTTTCATTTTGATATCGTTCGCTGTCAGCTAGACGAAGATTGAGCTTTCCAATTCGCGGATTTTGTGTTATTCTACGCTGCAGGTGAGGTTTCTATGCTTGTCCATCGCGAATACACTACAGATTTGTCTTGTTTCTAAGTTATTCCACGTTAGCTTTTATTTCTGAGAATTTTGGATTTCAATCGATGATAGTTAATTTGCTGGAATGATTCTCTTTACTTTGTTGAACCTGTTCGTTCGTTGATTTTTCTTTTGATTGATTGTGAACCTGGAAGAATAATAGAATCTCTTCGATCTTGATTCCCACGGGGACTGGAGAGGAATTGATATTCAAAATAGGCGCTCGGTGTGTTGTTTGGTTCTGGATAATCCTGTCTCGAATAGTTTGCGTGTGGATAAGCTTTGGATTGCATTGATTTATGTGACGATGATTCAACTTCATCGCATATTCAAGTGAATCGAAACTTGCATTTTGATTGATGGTTGTTAGGGAATTACGGATTGTCGTAGGGGGGAATACATGGAAACTCTGTTTTTCATCTTCTTCACATTTTTCACATCCTTTCTATAACAGAAGCCATCTTCCTGTTTCTGCTGCTAATATGTTTTACTCTGCACATTTTAATTTGTACTTAGTAGGAAGATGCATACCTCGTTAAGTTTCATATTTTTCTTCTGCCTATTGATTCATAATCACAAGGACAATGGGAGGTGCTGTTGCTAAGGCTTCAGTGACCGAGACAAAGCTCGAGGCCAAAATTAATGAGGTAGTGCGCAGGAGAGAAAGCCGAGGGAGTTCTACGACATCCTTTAACAGCATCATCTTGAAATTCCCTAAGATTGATGAGAGTTTTAGGAAGTGCAGAACTGCATTCCATGAATTCGGTAACTATTCTTCGAAAGGAGCATGCACATACTTTTATTTACTTCATTTGTTGTTTGCATAGTTTTATGTTTACATGCCTTAAAGAGAGACTTCAAATGAGCATTTGCAAGAGTACTTTTTGGTTTTCAACTTTAGTTAGTATTAATTCGAAGTTAAACTATATTTGAAATCGGGAATTGGTATATTTGACCTTTTTCAAAAGAGTTTGCAAATAATCCTGCAGTAGCCCGCAAGATCCCTCTGTCCATGAAATTTATATAAAACATTATTGTGATATAATTAGTTCATTTGTGTGTTGTGTGAATAGATGAGGATGGAAACGGTGCAATAGATCATCAAGAGCTTAAGAGTTGCTTTCGCAAGCTTGAGATCAATTTCACTGATGAGGAAATCAATGACCTCTTCCAGGCATGCGATATAAACGAGGATATGCAAATTACGTTCAATGAATTTATTGTTCTTCTTTGTCTCGTTTATCTTCTGAAGGAAGGCCCGACTGCTCAACATGCTGTATCCTGAGTACAATTTCAATTTTTTTTCGCACATCTTTATAAGTGATTGCATACTTATCATACATCATTCAATCATTGCATGTCCTTTATCCCTTCCCTTTTTAAGAATAAGATTTGGGATGTATTACAAGCTTACATTTTTGCAGTAAAGATCAGGTGGCTGCAACCAAGATCGGTTTGTCATACTATTTCTTTTGCCAGTTAACATATAATAATGTTGCTTGTTGTGCTTCTTATATCGATTGGAAACTCAGATAGCGATGCCAAATCTAGAGGCTACTTTTGAAATACTAGTCGATGCCTTTACGTGCTTGGATAAGAACAAGGATGGTTATGTTAGCAAAGATGAGATGATCGATGCTATTAATGAAACCGCTTCTGGGGAACGATCTTCCGGGAGAATTGCCATGAAAAGATTTGGTCAGTCTCACTAAACGCTACACACATATATATAGCATGTTCTAATATGTTTCTCATCATTGTATGCAGAAGAAATGGACTGGGACAGGAATGGAGCTGTGAACATCAAGGAGTTTCTCTTTGCATTCACTCATTGGGTTGGGATCGAAGAAGGCGATGATGATGAGGAGGAGGAGGACGACGAGGTGAAGATATGATCTGAATTTTTCGAGCAAGTCTCGATCCACTGCTCATAGTACTTTGGTTGTTGGCCCTGTAAGTAGACCATAGATCGATCATAGTTTGATTCGTCTAGCTCGAATTGCTTGTGAAACTTCATGTCTATGGTAGCCTTTACAATGATGGAACTGAGTTAAATTAGTTATGGTGCATCAAACTTGCTACATTCTATTGGTCTGTAACAAGACATTCTTGTAAATGTTCGTTGTGAGTGAAGACAACAGGAACAGGATCAAGAAAAAATGCTGTAAGGTAACATACGGTGTCTTTGTTTGGAGATTTTGATTTGCATAATTGTTTGATGTATCAATGTAAGATTAAATTTTAATTTAATATAAAAATAAAAATAAATAATCCAACACTTTCCTTTTCTCATTAATAAGCATTTCTACTTTTAAAGGTAATTTAAAAATTCCTTAACGAAAACATCGCATTGTAATGAACTAAAGCGATTTCAAAAGCGCGTTTTTAAATCGAAGTACACTACGCTTAAGCAACGAAACAGGGATAGTGGAGCTTTGTTTGCAACCATGGAGGAAACGATACCCTTCAAAACCCTTCACAGCAGAGAGTACCAAGGCCACAAGAAGAAGGTACTCCATGCCCTAACCCTATTGCTCGGGCGTTTATACAAATTTATCGATTTCGTCTATGAATTGAAAATTGAATGTTATTTCTTTAAGGTGCATTCAGTGGCATGGAATTGTGCGGGAACAAAATTGGCTTCTGGTTCCGTCGACCAGACGGCACGAGTTTGGCACATTGAACCTTATGGACACGTAAGTTTTTGATGTATTATGTTTGTTTGTTTGTTTTTAATTCTTATATGTTTCGTTTGGCGATGTGGTTATTAGGATCTGAAGTTTATCCAGTACAATGAATGTGCCTTATGTGAAAATTAGGGGTTCCGTTTGGGGATCATTTTTCCTTCAATTGTTCTTTTTTTGTGGTTGTGGAGTTTTGTGTTGTTTCTTGCTTCTGATGTGAATGTTAAGCTTGATTTGTGAGATTATGGCAATATGAAATATATTCCTGTGTAGGGAGATATTTGGTTTCTGCAAACGAAAGGGCAATCAACTCTTTTTTTTTGTCAGTTACACATACCAATTTAAAACATTTTTGTTTGTGTTTTATATGACAATGATGAAAGATCGGTGATGGAATACAGTGTGATTTTTAAAATTGAGATGATATGTGATCGGAATTTCCAGATTTGGGAAATAATGTTATGAATTTTTAAAGTGCAATTGAAAGTGGAGTGGCCTTGCTTGGAAGACCAAAATAATAATTTTCCATTTAGATGGAACGCAGGTTTTCCATGGCATGCTTAACGGGTGTGTACTATGTATTTCCTTGTTTTGAAGAACTTATAATCACGGTGTTAAGATTTTGTCAGGTCCTGATATGTGTATGAGAGAGAGAGAGAGATATTGCAGTCTTGAGAAATTTCTTTGTTAGTTGTTTTCTGGTTTTTTATCACCGTGTTATGTGGCTGTTCAGGGTAAAGTTAAAGATATTGAGCTAAAAGGGCACACTGACAGTGTTGATCAGTTATGCTGGGATCCAAAGCATGCTGATTTGATTGCAACTGCATCAGGCGACAAGACCGTCCGATTGTGGGATGCTCGTAGTAAGTTATGGTTATTGCATCAACCTACTCTTTACTTATAAATGTCTGTTCACTGCACACACCATTAGGCTATAAATGCCTATGCTTCATGGCTAACTTAATTATTTGTCATTGAACAAATTTATGCTGAAGTATAGTACTTTTGGGAGGTTTATTTATTTATTTTTAATGTAAGTTGGAACTGGATTTTCATATTTTTTCTGTAATATTCATTGTGATTTGTAGGTGGGAAATGCTCACAGCAAGCAGAACTTAGTGGGGAGAATATAAATATCACCTACAAACCTGATGGCACTCATGTAGCCGTTGGTAATAGGGTAAACAATGTCACTAGTGTTTTATTTTTTATTTTTCTCTTAGTATATTGTCAAATTGTGCATTATCTTTCCCTACAATATTTTGTCTATTTAGTCATCGTGATGGTTGGCACCATGTCTTTTTTAAAGTTTTTTATTTTTTATTTTGTAAATTTCAGGACGATGAGTTAACAATCTTGGATGTTCGCAAATTTAAACCCATACATAAACGCAAGTTCAACTATGAGGTAAGATTATTGAGCGGTATCTATTGACAGTTGTCGAGTTAAGTAAGAGAAGGATGCTTAGTAATTTGTCATCAGAACTTGCAATAACAGCCTATATAGGTTAGAAACACTTTGCTATATATTTCATTCTGTTTTGCCAAGTGCTGATCTTGATGTAACCCTGAACTTGGGTATCCAACTTTTGTAACCGACAAGTTATGCATTCACATATGTTTTTGTTTTGCTTGATATTTTTACTATATTAGAGAGGAATTCTAGTGTGAATCCCCCCTTTCTTTGTTATACTAACATAAGATCAAAATGATGCATGGAGCACATCATGTGGAACATGCTAGAATTAGATTTTAAAGTCTTGAATAGTTTTTACCTTCCCAATCTGATTCTTCAGATGTTCGTTGTCAGGTGAATGAGATAGCTTGGAACATTACCGGTGACTTATTCTTTTTAACTACCGGAAATGGTGAGAATCAATCCCATAAAGGAGTTCCTGCTTTTATGTGCATGTTTTGTCTTTCTGTTTGAATGTGCTGGACTATATTATAACCCATTTCTTGGTTCTTCCCCCACCTCAGGCACCGTGGAAGTACTTGCTTATCCAACCCTTCGAGCTGTTGATACCCTCATGGCTCATACAGCCGGTTGCTATTGCATTGCAATCGACCCACTAGGAAGGTGCCTTAAAATCTATTTCTCACCCCTTTTAATGTGAAACAGGGTAGAGAGTTAGCTATTTATTGATGATTTATAACAATTAATTTCCTGTTTGTTTAAAAACCAAGTCCAATTAAATCCAAGAAGTCTGTCTATTTTATGTGCTATGCTTTCTGATACTTGAAAGTTTTGAAGATGCCAAAAACTGTTTGTTCTTGCACAGATATTTTGCTGTGGGGAGTGCTGATTCATTAGTCAGCCTTTGGGATATCAAGGAGATGCTCTGTGTCCGTACATTCACAAAACTTGAGTAAGTTCCTCCACCGAGAGGCATGGAAAAACTATTTTCGTATTATCTTTAACCCATTGATCTAAGGTGATTTTACCATTTCTGATTAACAAAGTTTTTCTCAAATCATATATTAAACCAGATGGCCTGTTCGGACAATAAGTTTCAACCACACTGGGGAATACATTGCTTCTGCCAGCGAGGACTTGTTTATTGACATAGTGAGCACCCTCCAAATCTCTCACATTTTCTTCGTACTGCTCTTCAAATTCGAAAGTCATGTTTTCCTGTACTTAACTCTTCTACAGTCACATGTCCAAACAGGGCGACCAGCCCACCAAATCCCCTGCCGAGCTGCCATGAACAGCGTGGAATGGAATCCCAAATACAACTTACTTGCCTACGCCGGAGACGACAAGAACAAATACCAGGCCGATGAAGGTACCTCTCTCTACAAAACTTGACATGAAATAAACCTTTTTTTTTGTTGTTTTGACCATCCCACATCTCTTTCTTCTGTCGGCCCAGGTGTTTTCCGAGTATTCGGCTTTGAGAGCGCATAGAAAGGCCAGGCTTGAGCCCGAATTCAGGGTTTTAGTTATCATTGTTTTTGTCCCTTAAAAAGAATAGATGATAGATCTTTATGGTAATTGTCCTGCGAATCTACAGAAGAATTGTGCAAAGACTTGAAAAAAAATGTAACAAAGTGAGGGCTAAAATGTTTGTTTTATTCAGTGCTGTCTGCTTGTTTCAGTTGCTGATCATTTTCTCATGTGCTCCAATTTTTACATGGGACGAAATCGAAGGGACAAAACAGTTACCCTCCGTACGGCAGTCTTCACTTATTTACAGTTTCTTTTGTCTTTTAAAAAGTGAATTTTTCTCCGCGAAATCCTGGCCGTTAAACTATTGGATTGATGAGATCATCTGACGGTAGGTCCCACAAGGAGCAGTCGGGGTTGAACACACTCGATCCATTCCTGGTATCTTTCCTCGAACCGGATTCGTCCAAGTGTCCGCCTTCGGCTTTCTCACTGACCCTCCCACCGCTGCCGCGCTGTTCCGCGGCGGTGCACGTGCTCCCGGTGCACATGCTCTGCCCCCACGGCGAAGCGTCCCCTTCGTTCCCCAGCGACGCCAGTTCGTACTGGAATCCGGCGTCCGATGATCCTGGGAAGGAGTTGAAGTTACCGCCGACGTACGCCGACGTCGTCCCGACGGCGTCCCAGGGTTTGGTCATCTGCAGCATGTCCGGTTCCTTGATGGCCTTGGATAATCCGAACTTGATTTTCTCGATGGTCTCGTCTTTGTTGTCGATGGCGGTGGAGTTGGACGGATTGACGGCGGTGAATTGCTGGAGCTGGATGTCGATCCTCCGCTTTGTGAGGAGGTGGAGCATTTCGTCCTTGAAGCAGCCTAGGGCAGCCTCGGCCAGATTGGGGGCCTGCGGCGGCGGCAGCGTGGCGATCTCTGTAATCAGGTGCGAAAACGGTTTGTGCGTGACTGGATCGATCCCCATTCCCGATAGCTTCTTCTTCAGCTTCGTGTTCCAGTGGTTTTTGACGTCGTTGTCCGTCCGCCCTGGCAGCTGTGCCGCGATTACGGACCACCTGGTAAGCGCGCGCGAATCACATTTTCTCATTCATTCATTCATTACTAGTCTATCAATTATACATATATATATATATATCAATTTATACTCATATATATAATTTGCAGAATTACCGATTTCCGAGGACTGAATGGAGAGTGACGATGGTCTGTTCTTCCGCCTCGGTGAATTGGCCGTGTTTGAGGTCAGGGCGTAGGTAATTCGTCCATCTCAATCTGCAGCTCTTCCCACATCTCTGTAGACCTGAAAGCCAATGCCAATCAATCAACACAAACACACAGGCACACATGTATATAAATGTATTGAAAACTCAGATCAAATTAGTTTAGAGAAGAAACCGGCATGCTTGGGGATGAGGCGCCAATTCCTCGTCCCGTGCTGCGCAATGTACGATGAGAGCTTCTGATCCTCCTCGGGAGTCCATTGCCCCCTCTTCACATTCTCCTTCTCGCAGCACGGTACGCGCCCCATCCAATTCTGCACTTATATTACAAATTCTTGGTGTTCAAATTGCTTATATATATTCTATTTCCGTAACGAATGAATACAAGTGATTAATAATATGAAAATGATGAGGACGAGGAAGGGATAGGATTGGATCGGATAGCATAAATGAAAAACTGGTGGCAAAATGAGGGCGTGGGTGTGGGCGTGGGCGTGTTGGTTGCAGCAGTGTAGTGTGTTGAGGAGGAGGGAGGCTAAAATAAATAGAAAGGAATTGGTTAATGTTGGGGGGCTGATATGGGAACTGCACAGCAGTGGCAATGTGCATAAAAAGTGCATGAATTCATTAAAGAATTCAACGCCATTGAGCGTGTGAGGGAAAGGCCGGTAGCTCACCCCCAAGACGCCCGGTCAACTCCCCCCCCCCCCCCTTCCCCCTACCCCAACCCTCTGTCTCTCTGGTTGACTGACTGGTTGGGTGGTGTACAGATATGATCATTCATATCTGCCTTCTGGGGAAGAAGAAGAAGAAGAAGAAGAAGTGAATATCGATGCATTGCCATTCTTAAAATTAAGATTCGGACGTGAAGGGCATGGTTGATGTCACCCCCCCTCATGTTTCCTGCTTGCTGCTTCTCTTTGTCATATATGCTAAAGTAATCATTCTTGACATACATTGCAAAGGCTTCCTGCAAGAGGGTCTGGTCGGAATTTAATCATATCATATACACACACATTCTCTCTCTCTATATATATATGTATGTATTTGTATGTACAGCTTACTCGACTCTTGCAAGGATATGTTGTTACGTCTGTTTCTCTCGTCACAATGATCGTCTCACCTAAAATCTATTTATTTATTTATTCTTGGAGAATTCTATGCGCATTTTTAGATAACACAGCGCGAGCTAAAACATTTCTTGATTTCAGCTGAACCGAGCTGCAATGAGGCTTTTAATGGAGCCAACAAAGGCAAAGAGAATGACAGCCAATGTTACAAAGCTGTAGATTCGAAGAAGGATGGCTTTCCTCGTCCGAGGAGCGATATTCTTCTGCGCCAGATACATCTCCACCGGGAAATACACAACCACCGGCCAGAAGTTGACTGCGCCTGCGACTCCCACAACTTGGTTGAAGTAAGGGAAAAGCATCGAGAACCCTGTTGTTAATCCGACGTAAGAAGTTCTAAGGCACAGCCTCATGAGATTCAGTCGCAGGCCCGGCATTTGCTTCAGCTGGCCGTGAACAAATGCACTGTTGGGGTACTTCTCAGTAAAGAACTTCTCGATGCTTGCGTACATAGGCTGAGTGAACACCTGGTACCCTCCCACAAGATGCAGGACGACGCAGACATTGGCAAAGTCGACGAGCCAGTAGGGCTCGTAGAACCCAAAGCCACTCAGGAGGTTCCCGGGAGTGAAGTTACCAAAAGCTGCATAGCTGAATCCTCCACAGCATAAGTTGAAGAACAATGTGATGCAAACTGCCATTATCGATGCCTTCTTCATGGTGACCTTCTCGACCGGGTAAGGCTTGAGTGTATCCTTCGAACATAATGCTTGACTATTAGTTTTTCGCCATTGCTTACATTATGCAGTGCAGATATAGAAATGTGCTCACCATTATTTCCAGGAATATAACCGAGAACGGGAAAGCGAAAGCAATGTCCCCAAGTGCCTGAGAGACCAACCATACTTTATTTTCAGCGTGAACAACCGGCATTCCTGAGATGCTCCCTTTTATTTCTCCATTTTCTGTGGCGAAACCAGTTCAGGAAGGTTAGAACAAGTCCGAGTTATTCTCATCGCATTTGTCTTCGAATTCTAGTCATGTATACATACATACCTATGACTTTGGCCAGACCAAGCCCTGTACCGATGCTGGCATAGGCGAAGGACATGATTGCTGCTGTGACGGAGAGCCACTCGGTGTTCCGGAAATCAGGTATTTGAGACACAAACACTTGGATGAGTCCAAATATAAGCATGTAGTAGGTGTTACCATAGTTGCAAGAAGCTTCATGCCCTAGCTTATGGTAGCAGTTTGATTTTTGAATTGCTCTGCTCCATTTGAAAGAATTATTACTTTTCTTGCTGGCTATTGAGTGACAATTGATTCCATTAACATGCAATGTACAAAGCTGCAGAAATACCTCATGCTTAGGGAGGATGTAATAGTGTAGACAATGCCCAGCTTGATGAAATTTATCCGAACAATAACACCACACACATATGCATTCTTCTTCCCTGGATACAATACAGGTAGAGCTGTAATTTGAGTCAAGTTAAATCGAATATCTTTTCTGAAAAGTTGCCTCGAATTTTTTTATCAAGATCGTGCCCTTTTGCACTCAGTTCATATATAATGGAATCCAAATTAAGATTTGCATATTTATTTTGCACTTACCAAGAATCCTGTGGACAGCATCCAGGTATGACCCATTTCTGTACAACACGCCAGTGTTGGGATCACTCCATTTGTAGCAATTGCAGAGTAGAAGGGCGGAGGCTAGGGTAACCGATGAGAATGCGAGCATGGTGAAGGGGCCGGCAATCCATCCGAGCTGGGACAAGCTCCATCCCAACGTCAGCACGCCGGATCCGATCACGGCGGTGATGATGTGGGCCAGAGCAGTCCACACGGTGCCTGATCGCTCGCCGGGAATAGGATGATCACACATATCCCCCAAATCACAAGGAGGCTGGGTCACTGCCTGAGCTGTAAATCAAGGTATGTGACTTCTGAACTAGAACCTACTTAATGCACTGATTTCATGCCACGATTACGCTGATCAAGAACAGGGAATGGGTAATTGGGGATTTGTTTTTAACTTTAGTGATGATAATTGAATTAGAAATAAAGATGGGGAAAATGTAAAAGACATGATTGTGTTTTCACAGGGACAGAGTTGGAGGATGTTGGGCTAATAGAGGGTTTGCTCATCACGGTTAAAAAAGGAACCCTAGAATGATTTGCAGACAAGTAATTAGAGCAGAAGACTTCTTGGTAGTAATGGAGAATTGGACTAACCTCTTCTGTATGAATGAAGCAGCATAATTTGAGAAGACATGATGTACTTACAGAAGAAGAAGAAAAAGGAAAATAGTTAAATGAATAGTGATGAGTTCGGGGGGTGCCTATGCTGCTGTTATTTTTATTTCCATGGCAGGACACAGACTATAGTGACGTTAAAGGGACTTACTCGGGACTAACAATGTTTGACCTCTAGAATCTGTAGTGTAGGAGATATTTGTCTGACATTAAGATATTTTTGAATTTATTGGAACCATAGATAGATATATACATTTGTTTAGTATTTGTCCATCCATCCTGACCTGACCTGACCCAATGTTTTTACAATAATTTGTGGTCCGAATGAATGATTATTTAACAGGACCAAAAAGTGCAGCTATGACCCCTTCAACAGATCCCACAAAAGCAAACAATGCTATCACAAAACACCCAAAGCTAAAACCCCTTAGGACAAGCCACTCCGTTGTCCAGGCTTCAATCCCTTTCCTCCTCAGACACATCTCCACTGGAAAATATATGGCTAAGGGCCAGAAAGATAGTGCCCCAAGAATTCCCAAAACCTCATTGAAGAAAGGAAAAATTACTGCAATAGCAGTTCCTGAGGCAACATAAGCTGTCCTGAAACATACCCTCTGAAGGCTTATCTTCAGATCAGGCAACAATGGCAGTTTTAGAATGTAGGTTTTGGTTACAAATGAGTTGTCCGGGAAATGCTCCCCCATCCAGTTTTCGGCTGCTGCAAATAGCGGCTGAGAATACACCTGAAGAGAGGGTCGAAAAAGGGTAGTATTGAATAATGAACTGATTAAGCTTAATCGAACCTTGTTCAGCTTATAGTGTAAAGTAACATCAGTGTAGATATGATCTTGGACATACATACATACCTGGTAGCCTCCGACTAAGTGGAGGACGATGCATGCATTGGCAAAGTCGATGAGCCAGTAGGGCTCGTAGAAGCCAAAACCTGTCAAGATATTACCGGGCGTTTGATCGCCAAATGCTGCATACCCAAAGCCTCCACAGCCAAGATAGTAAAACGTTGTGAGAGCAATAGATATTACTGATGCTCGCTTCATAGTCCTGTTCTCAGGTGGCGGAGATTTCAACGTATCCTTCAAGAAAAAACAACCACAAGTGTGCACGACCGGTTCCAAGATTGTAAGTTTTCTTTATGTAAGAATTAGACCTGTTATAGTTCTTCCAAAACTTGTTGTTTTATCGTTCCCATCGACTCTACAATGTGAAAGAAAATCTATTGCTGTTTACCTGTATAGCAAGGACAAGGACGGAAAAAGGATAGGCGAAAGCAATGTCGCCTACTGCCTGAGAAACCAGCCATAGCTTCTGACTGCCGGGAGAATCCATAACTCCAGTAATGCTTCCCTTAATAACTCCATCACCTGTTGCAGATTTTTTGATATGCATACATATTATATATATATATATATATATGTGTGTGTATGTTAAGAAGAAAGAGGATGGATGATGCACCAATGGCTTTGGAAGCGCCTAATCCGAGCCCAATGGAGGCATAAGAGAAGGACATAACCGCAGCAACGGAGGATAGCCACTCCATGCTGTGGAAATTGGGTATCTGCGAGACGAATATTTGAAGGATGCCAAATATGAGCATATAGGTTTTGTCATCATTTTCGCAAGGCGCGGCATGGCCATTATAGTGGTAGCAGTTCGACCTCTGTATCGCACTGTAAGTAAGATCCCAAAGTGAAGATGGAGGATTAGGAAGCATATATGAAATGATATGATATGATATGATAGTAATAGGAATACCTGAAGCAAAGAGCAGAAGTGATGGTATAAGCAACTGCTGACCCGTAGTAGCTGATCTGAACAAGCAAACCACACAACCATGCTTGCTTCTTACCTAAGATGAGGGTGACAGCCTTGACATAACTGGTGTTCCTAAGAGGCCCGGATTCCGGGTCGGGAAAGCGATAACAGTCGGCAGTGAGGAAAGCTGAGGCAACTGTGATCACAGCGAAGAACAGTATGCACAAAGGCCCGAGAATCCAGCCCAGCTGCGCTATGCTCCACGGCAGCGACAGCACGCCGGAGCCGATCACACCGGTGATTATGTGAGCCCCCGCCGTCCATGTCGTCCCTGCAAAATCACAATCATAAATGATGAAAACTGAGAGAGAGATGATGAAAGCAACACAGAAGAACATATACCAGTTCTTTTGGTGGGAATGGAGTTTGAATGGTGAATATCTGTGGTCGTAACAAGTGGGTGTAGTAGTAGGGACGGATATTGGTTCTTGTTGGAATCTGAGTCTGAATCTGATGTTGATGTTCTCATACTCTCTGTCTGTCTTTCTTTTCAGGGGGAAGGAGAAGAAGAAGAAGAAGAAGAAGAAGAAGAAAGGGAAGGCGAAGAAAGCAAGGCGCCGTGGATTATAGAGGATAGATGATAGGATGCTTCTTGTAAATCACTTTGGTATAATTTATTAGCCGTGGTATTATTTTTATTTACTTATATATATATATAAGTCTCAATCATGGAAGCTGCCGTCACCATTGACACTGACTGGATGAAAAGCAGCAACATAAGGTCCATTTCGCCCCCTTCTTCTTCTTCTTCTTATTATTATTATTATTATAATTATTATGGAGTACTAATTTACAGAAACACGAAAATATATAATAATAATAATAGATGGATGTGCGTGTGGAAGTGTGAAAGGGAGAGTGAATTTAAGGCATGGGGAGAGAGAGAGAGAGGGGGGGTGGCTTTATATATTCATCTAACCATAAGAACTTCCCAGATTGCAAAACAAAACAAAAACAATCGGCTAAATACAAATACAGATTTGCATTTTGCTTCAGCTAGTGCTAGAATAGAATAGGATAGGATACAAATGGAAATTTCCTCCTCAATGAAATTGAATGAATTGATAAAAGAATTTTGGTGAGAGATTACAATGCTTCTCTCCTTCCTCCTCATCCCCGTGGTACTCGTAACTCTACATTCACAACCCTCATCCCAAAAAAAACAAAAAAGACCAATTACAGTAATCAAATCCATTTCTAACCCAACCCAACAATGCTATGCTTTAGCACCTTCTTTTTACTTCCCACCCCACCCCATCGATCAAATTTTTCACCAGCGCCGTCGGCAACGATCCTTGTCCGACCAGCACGAGCACAAGAAGAGAAAAAAAAAACGACGTAAAGAGAGAGAAACTAGCTAATATTACAACCTCTCCACACCTGTACAGATTTCGCCAGCTCCGGGCACAAGGAGTGCGTGCGTGTTTGCTTGCTTGCTTGTTCGCTCTTAGAGTCAATTGGGCATTCAGATCCGTGCGGGCAACCCAAAATTTGCTTGCTTGTTCGCTCTTAGAGTCAATTGGGCATTCAGATCCGTGCGGGCAACCCAAAATTTTGGTAGGTCCTGATCTCGCCGCGAAGGCCAGCAGTCACGATGACCATACCCCAGGCAGACCTGTTCTGGAATATCATCCCATTCGAGTAATCCACACTGACCTGAGGGCTCCGGTTCTTAGTGGCCGAAAGTAGTTTTTCCTCCGGCCATGTTACCGAGATTCTATCAAAGAGGTAGCCATTTGTTGCGCTGGAAAGTGTACCGTTGATCGGGCTACTATTACTGCACCCAAATGGGAGCGGCGAGCCTTCACTGCCAGTGGCTTCTTCGACTGGGGTTGTAGGATGGTTCTCGGCTACAACATCATCGACAGAGCAGGTTTGCCCTCTGACAAATGTGTCTTGGAATGCTTCGGATGAGAGGCCTGGCCAAGGGATTGCTACGGATACGTCTTGACAATGGAAGAGCTCGTAGGACTGAGTCACTGTCACGCCTTTACTTCTATTTGGATGGGACGCACCTTCATGCCTCCAGATGTACACGTAAGAATCTTCACTGGCAGAGATGACATATTTGCCGTTGGAAGTAAGGGAGGCGGAAATCTGGCTGTTCGTGTTACGAAATCCTGTGGAAGATTCCGCGCACAGCTTTATCAAACATCAAGTTCTTGTAAATTGTTTAGCAGGTGAAGGATATTGTTTAAATAGTTTCAAACTACCTTTGTACTTATGAACTAGTTCGACGCCATCTATGACTCGGATCCGCGAATCAGCAGATGTGACCAGCACTTCTGAAGTACTTCCAGGTGCAAACTGCGCCATCGAAACTATCAGAAACAGTAAGACAAGTGGAACAAGGGATCGATCATCGCCTGTGAGAAATGGCCGACGAACAAGTTTACCTGGAAACCAGTTATTTTCTTCAGATGAGACTTTTTCTTCTTGTTCTGCAGATTAATCTGGCTTTTCTGCAGCAATTTATTTTCTGGAAACATGTGTTTGCATTGTAAGTTGATATTCAATGGCGAATATTCTTACTTCTTAATAAAGCTTTTAAACATTACCTGTTGTGTTGTATAGGCGACAGCTACCCTTATACGAACCAACTAGCGCCCCCTACAAAGATTTTACAAAACAACGCTCGAATCAAGAATAATTTCATTAAATTAAAAGCAACAGGCTTCTGTTTTATATATATATCAATGACTAACCTGCCCATCCGGTGTGTAGCAAGCTGCAGTGACCATCTCATGCAGATCATTCCAATCAACAACTTGACGATCGGGAATGCTCCATATCCGCACCTTGGCATCTAGGGATCCACTGATGAAGTATCTATCATCGACTGGATTAAACTGGATGCAGGTTACTGTATAAGGAAAATCCAGAGAACTGATTAATATATAGATTCATATTATCATTCTATTAGTATATTAAAAATGCAAAACTCAAGCAATATCTAGAATACATAGGTTAATATAGGAATGCAAATAATCACAGCAGATCAATAAGAAGTGCCCTATATAAGTTCAGAAAGTTACATTTAATCTATTAATGCAGCGAATAAACTCCTTGCACCATCAACAAAAGATGCCAGCGAGCAATTTCACTCCCTTGCCATGATTTTGCCTATATCGACACTCTGTTGTAATCAATATTATCAAGTGACCATAACCCCCAACCTATTAGTTGACCTCCTCACGGGCAACAAGAATAATGGCTCCAATATTTGTATACTTGTGGTTAAAATAAATTTAGGACTTAAGACAGATTTATAACTGTTTTCCATTAACAAATTGTTACTGTGATGTTCGAAAGCCTAACAAGGAATGCATGCATGTAATGTTGAATACAAAATAAACTAGCCATGATCAGCACAGAGAACCTCGAATGAGATTCCTACGATACACCTATCTGGAACAGGTCTTTATCTTATTAATTCAAGTTTATAATTTCAGGATGCAGCTTATCATTTAATCAACCCTTCAATGGTATTTTCCAAGAACCACTTGCAATCAATCAATCCTTCCCATCTGTTTTTTATCTTGTCCTTCATCACGCTAAAGTCTTTCCAAAGACCCTTCAAATAAACCTTTGGCCGTCAACTATTCCTAGTGGCATTTTGCAAACACCCATAAACCCTTCCAAAAAGCCATTTCACCTAACAGGATTCTAACTTCAGCAGATTTATCAATGCTGACCAGGATGGACCATGTGGAAATAATTAAGCAACTATGAAGATGCATTGCTTAAGGAGAGCACTTGAAATTTGTACGTAAATCAGAAGCTCCAATATCTAGCTCAACATTCACACAAGGATGCTTTCTCTCTAGATGCTAGAAAAAATTCCCGAATGGAGAACCAGGATAGTTACCATAGTCACTGTGTGAAAAAACCTTTAAACAAGTCTTGGTCGACAAATCCCATAGCCGCACTGTTTTGTCCATTGATGATGAAAGCAGTTGCTGAAGAAGACAGAAAAGTGTGAGCAGCTTTCTATTTGAAAAAAAAAAAAAATGAAAACAACAAAAATATATTTCAACCAAATAGCCAGCCAAAAAAATGGAAAAAAATTGACCCAAAAAAGAGCCAAACCATCATAAAAGCAGCATTCCTCATTACATTATCATTACTGTGGAAAGGGATTTGAAAAGGATAAAAGACCACGAATATTGCTATAACACCCGTATATAGATAAGTCACCAGAGCATGATACTACAATTTGAATCCGACACGTCACATTTCTTCTCAAAACACATATACTCCAGCGCAACAATTTACACGTGATTTTATATATGCATGCATTTAAGCTATCATAGTTATAGATGCTTAATAGACCTACAGCATAATACTGTTTGAAACTGTTTGGCATTACTATAAAAGTTAGCACATGAACTGTCCAGATTCAGCAACATTTCAATTTCATGAAAGAAAATTATATCACATTTCTTTTGCTAGTTGTAACCATTATCAAAGAGATAATTCTATTGGTTGTGCTCCCTTCTTGATCTCGATTTTGAATAGTTGTACATTGTAAAGTCCATACTCATGGAATGGAAGGGGAAACAACATTACATATTGCTGTCCTCTTATTTCCTTATTTAGTCAAACAATTGTTCTTCAGATTTTCCACCACACAATAATAGATGCAATCCTTAACACAACCTGCTGTTCATTTTATATGAGAAACAATTGCAACACCGGCGCACAGAAATCCTAACAGAGAAAGCAATAGTATAAGCTACAAAAGACGATTTGCATAGTATTGTAGTCTAAGCATTCAAAATGCCTACTTTTCCATGAGTGAAACATCATACTAATGAAAGAGGTGAGACTAACCTGAGACTTGGACCATGAGAGATCCAGCACGACATCTAAGTGTCCTTGAAACGAGCACATAGGCTTCTCCATGAGGCTAAACACCGTCTCGGGCACCAATATCTGTTCAAGACTCACAGACTTTCTACTTATGGATGACCTTCCCCTTCTCTTCTTCTCCAGATGACCGTCTAAATTTGGCGACATTGATGAGGGCTCTGGCGATCCATTGGCCAGAAACAGAAGATTGAGATTCCCTTCTTCCAATTTATCCAAAAGGAAATCCCCCTTTCTTTCTGTTTCCACAACTTGCCACACATGAATCACACAGTCCTCACCGGCACTTGCCAAATATTTACCATCCAAACTAAACTTAATCGCCCAAATCGAGCCTTTGTGTGCCTGTATCTCCTGGCTTTTGTACAGAGCACTAAGCTCTTTGACCGACTTCCCATACTGCCTGACCCGAACTCTCTCAGGCCCATGAAAGGAAACATCCTGGCTGTCATCTGTTGCAGAGCTTGATCTCCTCCCACCCTTCTCAGACGATGTATCCCTCTCGTCGCTACTTCGTCTCTCCTTATGACCTGTAACTGAACTTGCGACATTTTTTATGCTCCTCAACCAACTTCCCCTCTTCTTCATCTTTGACGAACTACCCAAGCTCCCATCAAAACTCGAATCCAAACCTTCCCTGTTCCCATCTTCAACATTTTGTCTCCTCATCAACTCCTGCACTATCGGCGACGTCCCGACACACATCTCAGATGAAAACTCCTCCATCGTTAGCTGGCGCCCGGTTTCGACCTCTTTGA
Source organism: Andrographis paniculata (assembly GCF_009805555.1). Lineage (NCBI taxonomy): Eukaryota > Viridiplantae > Streptophyta > Magnoliopsida > Lamiales > Acanthaceae > Andrographis > Andrographis paniculata. Next base: position 6,893,987 of record NW_026137587.1, read on the forward strand.
TCTTCTCCCATGTTCCATCCTCCCCAACCTCATTCACCACAAACTCCTTCCCATTGTCAAGATTCTTTATCATACACACAGCAGCAGCAGCGACATCATCTGCTACATCCAGCTCCTCAGTCTTCGCATCATGCGATACGCCATTAGCTTTACAATCCATTCTAATCTTCACCTTTGGAGGCAACTGATCGCTGCTGCTCGATCTCTCCATGGGACAATTTTGACCACCGTCTCCGCGATCATCGCCACTATTTACATGAGTTCGTGTCACCGTCGATTGAACGTGGGAAGACTTGGGAGACGAACTGCAATTTCCATCTGACTTCGATCGGAAAATCCCACACACTCTACCGTTGCGATTAATACTATCATCACCATTAATACAATCACTACTATTCTCAAGTATTCTCAATGTATTGTTACGATTACTATGATTGCTATTACTATTATTATTAATATTATTATCACCATCATCATTAGTACTGTAAGATGTCTCACCGAGGGAGGTCAATCGACGGGATGAGAGGGAGAAGGAGAGGGAGGGGTGTTGGCGGATAAGGGCAGGATCGCGAGCCAGCCCCATCTGACGGAGGAGGCGGACGCGGCGCTCCTCCACCGACGACGGCTGGGAGATCCAAACGTCGTAGTTTCGAGACACCCCCAAGGGGAATTTGGGGACGGCTTCGGTCCGGTCGGGGCTGGTGGTCAGATCGAGGACGTCTTCATCGGGGTCGGAATTGGAAGGAGAACCAGAGCAGGAAGTGTTGGCAGAGGAAAGCAGTCGGTCGAGCGAGTCATGGAAACACTCCTCCTCGTCGTCTTCCTCCTTTCCGGCTTTGCTCATCGTATGTATCAATGACCTCCGACTCCGACTCCGCCTCCGCCTCACAATGCCCGATCCATCCGGGCCGGGCCTTGACCCGATAAACTGCCCCCCCTTTCTGGTCACTTATGTACGTACGGATGAAAGTGTGGAGACGGCGCGGCGGCTGCTCGGAGAGCGTGATTGTGTGGGGGAACGCAGAGATCGGACAGTATTGGGACGAGGGGCTATGCCTATATCCTTGGGGGAACTCAGATCCGATGATGAGTTTAGAGAAAGAAATGGAGAGAGAGAGAGAGAGAGAGAGAGAGGTGAAGCAGAGAGAAACTGTCTCGCAGAGAGAGAGAGAGAGAGCGGTGTAGTGTCGTATAGTGGTGTGCTTTTGTTTGCTAGTGAAAGGGGTTTGGGAAACCTTGGGGTCAAATTAGCAATTATTGAAAACTTGATTTTGGGGTTGGATTTTAATTTCTTGAGTACTCGGGGGATGAGTGGGAATAAAGGAAATAAGACATGGTAGGCAGAGATCGAGGGCGAGCATAATAATTGAGTTGGGAGGCTTCTTGTTTCTTTTCGAATTCAATGTAAATGTAAATGTAAATGTAAATGTTTTTGTGGAGCAAATGTTAATTAAATTAGTTTTATATAATATTATATTATATTATATTGTATGGTATTGTATTGTATCGTGTGAATAAAAACAAAACGAATCATCATAATTAGGATCCCTATAATTTGTGGTGTTTTGTTCTTGTTTTTCTACACACCTAAGTGTGTTTTTTGTACTTTTATTTTTTATTTTATTTTATGAAAAATAATAATATTTTATAAAAATTAATTATTAATAAATATTGATAGAAAATTGTAATTGAATTAAATGATGATATTTTTTATTTAAGAAAACAAACAAACAAATACACTCCTTTTTTTTATTCAGTAAATATATTCTATAGTATTAATAAATAAGTATCACATTATCTCATATCAAAACATAAAACATGACTTTTTTTTTATTAAATATAGAGGTTTTTTTTCAAAAAAAAAAACCCAATACATTTCTGAAATATATATATTATACTGATTATTTTATATTATCTATACAATTTTCTATATTTCATATTATAAACAAAATATGTTGTAAATTGTGTTTTTTGGGATTTGAATTTAGATGTTAAATTAAAATAATTTTTTGATGCGATATAAATAAATATTAATGTGATATTTTTAATAAAAAATAATAATAATATTCTTTTAGTATATCATAAGAAATAAAAAATGAGTTTAATTTTGATATTTTTTAAATAAAATAATAGTAAAATTTTGCAAAATCCTTAAAATATAATGCGAGAACAAGTCCAACCCCTAGACTACTAGGATCTTTATGTTATATTTTTCCTAATTAAAAGTATTGTTTTTATTATTTTCATCGGTCTCACGTAAAAATATTTATTATTTATTATAATAAAAGTAAATATTCACTAATATTAAAATACTTTTTTAATATTTATTTAAATTATAAATATATTATTATACATAAAATATAAATGACAAAAATATCAAAATTATTTTACATAATTTCACTAATTAATGAAATATTATTATTTTTAAATTTATTACAAAAACAGACTACTTTGAATGTTAGTATAAAACAAGGACAAGTGTCTATCTTGTAAAGATATTAAAATGATATTTTGGACGGCTGATATTTCTTTTCTTATTTACCTACTTGAGAATTTATATTTTAAATTCGTAATTTTCTAGATAAAGTAATTTGTTTAGTTTTATTGTGATTTACTTTCATTTTGTTTGGATAATTCGAATAATTACTACTTAAAAGGTTTCAAATTTTTATTAGAATTTTTTAAATGTTGTAGCACATGCATATACATTTATACATGTTCTTAGTCGCAATGGATTAAGTATGACAAAAAAAAAAAAACCCAGATCGAAAGTTGTTTCTCTTGAAAAATTTTACTATATATTATTTTTTATTTTTTTAATAGCAATTTGAGTGGATTAGCATGGTTTGAAAAAACAAAAATAAAAATAGTACTCCCTTCCTCCGTGTCAAACACTGTGCAACATTTGTGTTTGGCACGAGAATTTAGGTGGGGAGTATTAAGTATAGTAATTTGAGATAATTTGAATATTAAGTGATGTGATTGGAGAGAGAAATGATTATTTATTTTTTTATTTGAGTGATGTGATGGGATAAAGTGAAGTGTATATTAATATATGTATAAAAATATTATTAATTATTTCTAAATTTGAAAATATTGCAGCAAGTTTGGGACAAACAAAAAAAAATATTGCAAAATATTTGAGACGGAGGGAGTACTTAAATGGATTTATTATTTTGACTTTTATACATTTATTAAAAACATAAACTATATAAAAATAAATAAATAAATAAAATCAAAATAGGGTAAAGTGATGCGCAATCAACTTAAGTAGTTTGAGAGCGCAATGTGGCCAAAAAGAAAACATGGCATCAGCAAATTAATGAAAAGTCAAGTAAATATTACTCCCTCTGCCTAAATAAGGTGCAATATTTGTTTTGGGCACGAATTTTCAGGTAAATAGTATTAAGTAGTATAAGTTAAAAATTAGGTGATATCATAGAGAAAAAAAAATATATTTTATTTTTTTATTTGGGTGATGTGATGGGATAAAGTGTGAAGTAGAGATTAAATATAATTAATTATTTCATATTTTGAAAATATTTTGCAGGATGTTTGAGACATACCAAAAAAGAAATATTGCACAATTTTTGGGACTGAGGGAGTACTAATTGGCACCCAAATTAGTATTATTATATTGTATAAATTTATAATTTTATAATATATATATGCCCGGACAAACATATATATTTTTGTTTTACATAGATATATGATATTTTGTTCTGATTGTCTAATTTTTTTATTATTAATTTTTAAGAAGAATAATTGTTAGATATAATACTTTTTTAAAAAAAACAAATAATAATAAAATAATTAAAAATACAAAGAAAAAAAAAACAAGCCTAATATTTTAAAATTGAACATGTTTAAGATTAAATTGTTGTTAAATGTAAAGTTTGCAAAGAAGAATTGAAATATTGTAAGGTTTACATTTTATTTTACTATTTCAAAAATAAATTTCCCAAAAAAATATTAAATAAAATTTTATGTTTTTTATTCATTATATTAAACTAAAATTTTAAAATATCACATCAAAAAATTAATTCTGTCCAAAATTTTATTATTAAAAAAATGAAAATTCCAGAACAAACACATTTTTTTTTATTATAAAGTTAAATAGTACTCCCTCCGTCCTAATACAATAGTTTTGTTTATCATTTTTGTCCGTCCTAAAATAATAATCTTATTTTCATAAATAACCATATCACCATAAAACTACCCTTACTTTTTTATTTTTATTACACAATTTCCACTACTTTTTACACTAATACATCCACAAGGACAAAAAAGTCTTTTACTTATACTTTTTACCGACTATCAATATAATATATAATATTTTTTAAATCTCGTACTCAATCCAATTAAAACTATAGTTCTGAAACAGAGAAAATAATATTTTTAAAATATATAAAGAGAGTGTGTTTATGTAATTTTTATTTTTTTTTTACATGATTCTCTTCCCAATTATTATTAAGAAAACAATATATATATATGCACTCACATAATATATAATATATGTTCAAGTTTTTCTCATACCCGACATATAAAAAAAAAAAAAAAAACATCAAACAAACACAAACATAAATTCAATTTTTTTTATTTTTTTTTAATAATAATTTCAAAATGTAAGGTTTAAAAAAGCATATCTAATTATCTCTTATTATAATTTATACAAACCAGTTGCTCTTTTTTTCTAGCATTATTTTTCGATTATAATTCTCAAAAAATAATAATAAAAATAAATACAAAATATTTTATACGTATAATTATTCATACCGCACATAAAATCATCTAATCTAAAAACGATAGTGAAGTAAGGCAGTGTTTGTTTGTTCAATAGTTACTATTATTTCGGAAACCAGAGCAATTTAAAGTACAGAGAGCACTTTTCTTTAGTGGAATGTAATAATAGACGCCATGTTGTTTAGTAAACTACCAAAATTAAAAGTGCATTACATGCAAATTATGGAATATTTTATTTCAAAGGTGGTTAATATTGTGATATTCAACAAAATTCCATTTTTATTTGAGCTAAGATGTCTAAAATATTTGCAGTTTTTTTATTATTATTTTTTTTAATCCCTAACAATAAAAAAAAAATACAAAACTATCATAAGTTACAAAAAAAAAAAGAAAAGAATAGAAGCTATTAAAATTATAATACATAGAAAATCATTTCAAAATAAAAAAATAAAAAAATATATATATTGAGATGGAAATGGAAATGGAAATAGTATCATGTTAGAAGGGAAGTAACACGCTATTTTATTTCATTTTCTTACTATTAAATTCTCAATGATTTTTCATAAAATTTCTTATAAAAAATTATATGAAAATACTATTTTAAGAAAGAAAAAAAATCAAATTCAAAATCCAAAACAATTACCTCATTTTTTTAATAAATAAAATAAAAATTCAACTCTCATAATTTTCATAAAAATATTTTTTAAAAAATCCACAAAATACCAAATCAAAATAATATGTAATCTAAAATTCAAATTAAATATCCAAAACAAAACACACAAAAAAAAAAAATGTCGCTTATAATATAAAATTTTGCCAAAAAATTAACAATAACAAAAAAATAAATTAAAATGAAGAAGCAATATAAAACATACTCCATTCTATTATAAACACGATAAAATAACTTCACATGAAACTTCAAAGAGTACACCCTATATTATTATTTTTTTATTTTTTTTATTATTATTCATTTATAATGAAAATCTTTACTTATATATATATATATATAACATCACACACAACTACTATTTAAACAAAATCACAAAAAAAAAAAAAAAAAGAAGAGAGCACATCCTAAGTTATATAATTAGCCAAACAATTTTAAATACCAACATCAATCAGCTCATTTATTTTAAATTTAATGTAATAAACAAATTGGGTATAAATGATTTAATAATTAGCACTATAATTCAAGAAATTAATATTATGTAAAGTATGTTTACTAATTAAGACAATATAATTACCCCAAAAAACAATTAAAGTGTGACAGGTTACATATGCACACATAAATTATAAGTATAATTTTGTGGCAGTGTCTGCTTTTTATCAGAATGTTTGTCTGTAAACAAAACTTGTTGTGGTTAGAATTCAGGACTCTAAGTTGCCATATTAGTGCACATTTACAAATTGCTATAAATAAACCTCTATTGTCACATGCAACATTTCTATGTGGTCCTATATGAATTAAATTCAATTAATTAATCAATAATAATAATAATAATAATGTATTTTTGGACATGTATATATACAAAAAAAATTAAAAAAAAAATAGCCTCTTTAAGATATTCATATAAGTAGTTGGCTCGTTACAACGCATATATATATATATATTGAAAATTGAATTCTTACTTTGATTTTATTCCAAATTTTGTTTTGAACACCGAAAAAAAAAAAAAAAAAAAGGAAAAAGGTATAAGGGTTTTTTTTATTTTTCTTGATAATTTTTTGATAATCGATTTTTCGCTACTCAACTACATTCGGGACTGAATTGAAAAATGTCTTGATGGGTTTCATAAATGCGGATTTATACGTTCGTAAAAAGTGTGGGGCCCACTTAGGCTCGATCTTGATCGGATCGGAGTTGGGTCGTCGGCAATAATTAATGATCGATGGATGGGTGTGTGTGTGTATATTTTGAATGGAACGTATTGGGAGTGAATTTTGCTCTTGTGGTCCAAAACTCCCTCTTCCGTCGTCTCCTTGTGTAAATTGATTTCATGTTTCTTCTTTCACATGTTGGTGTGTGCCTATATATGGGGAAATTCTACCCATCATTTATTTTATTTTATCGAGTTCTAAAAGTTTCGAGGTATTTAAAAATGAATATGAATATGATAGTTTTTGGAAAAGAAAAGCAAAAAATCTAATGTAAAGTAAGTAATGTGTTGATTTTAATATGATATATATATATATATATAGGTAAGCACAATTTCTATATCTAATTGGGGTATCATAATGCTTTGTATTTTGATGAAATTTACAAGTGTATTTTTGGTTATGATTATTATTTTTATTTCGTAAAATATGATATAAAAATACTATTTAAATTAAAATAAAAAATAAAATCTCAAACTCGAGTTGATCAAAACCAAACAATCACTTTGATTTTATAAATTACAGTGAATTTATACTTACAATTCAAGCATAACAAGGCAGTAAAAATAATGCTGGGAAAAGAAATTTTCTCTCTATCTGAACTGAAAGTATTTTTTTTTTTTTATCATTTTTTTTTGTCTTACTTCAAAATATATATTTTTTTCTATTTCAGTAAAAGTGATAATACACTAATGCTAAAATACTTTTATATATATATATAAATTACAAATATATCATTACATATACAATTAATTTATAAATATATTAAAATATTTTACACACTTTTACTAATCAATAAAATACTATTATTTTTTAATTTATTATAAAATTCCAAAAATACCTTATAATAGGAGGGAGTGAATAGTTGTAATGAATTACTACAAGTGAAGCTAAGAGTATTTTGGGCAAAATGAGACACGAAATCTAATGACAAAATCACCATACTGAAGATTCTGTCATGTCCTTATTGACAAAGGACAATGCCCTTTTCAAATGTTAATTTAATTCTAATTCAAATGTATGCAGTAAATAACAATGCCATTTTTATTTTATTTTATTTTTGTTTAAATTTATTATTAAAATAATATATAATAAAATATTTTATAAAAAAAATACTCCTCTGTCCCGTAATAAAGTATCCATTTTTTTATTTTAGTTGTCTCGTAAAAAGTATAATTTTTTTTTAATAACTGTACTATCTACGTAACATTACAAATATCCTTACAACTTACAATATATTACACAAATGTCATTACATTTATATCACACATATTAATATCAATAAGGTTATTTTAGTCATTTCTATTTTATTCCTATTACATCACAATATAATACTGATATTTCTAAAACTACGTGAAAAAAACAAATTGATATATAGTTATGAGATTAAGGGAATATATTTTTTTCGAAAATGCAAAATTCAAATAATAGAATTTGAAGAATTTGAAATTAAAGAAACAAATGCTAGAATTATAAATATCATATACTCCTTTCATATAAATCAATCCTTTATTAATTTTAAATAATAATAATAATAATTAAATCCTAATTTTACACTAATTCTATTTTTAAATTATTATTATTATTATTATTATTATAATAATAGCAAAGTCATGGTATTAAAAATATGGAATTGATATTTAGGCCAATAATGAAGTGTACTTTAATTTCCGATAGCTTGCAAAAATATTATAAAACCGATAAAATAAATGATTTTATTTATTTAAATTAGGAATATTGGTGTTGGGGAATAAATACAATGATAGCAATAGTTTGTGTGATATTTTTGGTTGTTCTTGCATGTATGTATCTATATAATATTGTGTGTTTTATAGTCCACTTGAATATTAGCTAGGATTTATTTATTTAAATATTATTAATTTAATTAAGCAGAACGTGTTAATGATTTAATTTGGTGGGGACATGCCACGTGGGTTGATTCCCAACACTCACGACTTTAATTTTTCATTCACATTAAATAATACTATATTACATATAAATATAAATACTCTACTAGCCTATAATCGTGCTTTACTCTCTAGCGACTTCAACGAAACCACTATAGGAATAGGACTCTACCCTAATCCTAACCCTAACCCTAACCCTAGGACTATTAACTTTCAATTATTATTTGTTATTTTTAGGGTATGTTTGTTATTGTATATTTGTTAGATTTTGATTTTTTTATTTTTTTTTTAAGTGAAATTTGTTGTGGGATAATTTTTTTATGTGAAAATTTGATGTTAAATGTAATAGTTTTAAGGAAACTTGTAAGATTATATAGTGATTTGAAATATATACTGTGGGAATTCACTGTTTCACTTGCATTATTTATTTCAAGTTTTTAAATGTACAATAAATACTAAATAGTACTCCCTCCGTTCTACCTACTATGTCCATATTGCCGTTTATGTCCGTCTTATATCTCATGTCACTTTTTTTTTTTTAAAAAAATGATTACACATTTTAATCTCATTTTAAATTTTTTAAATTAATTAGTTATTTTAATTTTAATTTATAATTACTTATATTATAGAATAATTATTTTTATTAATATATTTTTAATTATTTACTAATTATACTTATCCTAAATTCTCGTGTCTACGACCTAGACATCCAATGTGGGACGAAGGGAGTATAATAATACTTTGCATTCGAATTGTTTGCTATGATTATTATTATTTGACATTATGTTTTCTTTGGTATAATTTTGATTTTTTTTTTTTTTTGTTTTTTCCTTTGCTTCTCGTTTATAATATTTTTATAAATTATATCTAAGGATTAAAAAAAAAAATTAAATTGTGTACATAAACAAGAATTATAAAAATTTAAAGATCCTAAATAAAAATAATAGAAAAAATTAAAATATATTATTATTAAACAAACAAAAATTCAAAACACAACATAATAAGATATTGATTTTAAAGGACATATCCTTTAAAAACATACAAAATAGTTTCCATTGTCCATTAAAATGCTGAAAAATATGAATTAGTTGCTATAAATAATTTTAAATGTATTATATCAAACACATGTTACAATATTTTGGTACCATAACACTTTTTTTTTTTTTCTTTTTTTTTTTTCAGACTATGAATTAATTATAAGATTATTTTTAGTAGACTTTACTCAAATGCCTAAAATGATAACAAATGACACATAAGATATTAAAAATATATATTCATTCCTTATAAAACTATAAAATTAGTAAAAACATGCATAAATATACTAACATCTCAACATTATTAATATATATATATATATAGTTCAACAAAATATATATACCATTATCTAAATATTATTGTTTTTGTATTAAATATCATAAAATTGAAATTAGATGAATTGATGAATAGAATCTCAAATTGAAAATTAATACATCACCCTCGAATCTTGTATAATGTTTATTAATTAATTTAAATCCCATTATCTAAATAATTGTATAAGAATCATATTACATACATAATACATTCATATTAGGTCAAATGCATTTTGTTAATCTATCAAAAGTATATATATATAGGGGTGTGTTCTTTTTGTGAAAAAGACACGTACATTTCCTTAAAAAATTAATATATTACACATATTTATTATTTTTATATTACCTACACAATTACGTATACTTTACATAAAAAAAAAAATTATTCCTTCGAATTCCATTTCACAAAACAAACACAACACACCTATGGATTTTATGCACCATTTTAATTAATATATATATAAGTTGTAATAAATTTTCTACTATAAAATCTTATATATTTAACCTTTAACCATGCAAACCACTTTTAAATGCAATTATAAAATTATTTTATATTCACACATTTGAACATTTTGATATTCTTCATTAATAATATTACTTTTTAAAAAATATCTATTTTTTTTTATTATTATTATTTTAAAATCTTTAAAAAAACTCCAAAACATTCTACCTAAATGGAACTTAATAGTTGGCCTTTAGGCGAGTTTTTTGAATTTCGTAGGGATTTTGAATTTATAACGAGATAATGAGACAATATTAACTTAAATTTTGGGATTTGTGCTAGTTAAAATATATGTTAAAACATTATAAGTTAATAAAAAAATATACATATCATTTTAAGAGAATTTTCCTCTCTCCGTAATTACTTATTACAAAGGAAGTTAAAATAAATTTATCCAATGAAGAGAATACATAACACATATAAATAAAAAATATATATATTTATATATGATTCCCATAACAAAAGATAGATTTTGAATATATATATATATATATATTGAAATAGTACACATAAATAAAAAAAAAAAAAAAGGATAAGTTTAAACAAACAAGAATGTATATTTTTATTTTGCTAAAATAAAAACTAAGTTTTCAAATATATTACAGGTAACAGTTACAGGAACCAAATAAAAAGATTGCAATTTAAAAGTAGATATTTATTTTAATTATAGAAAATGTTTAATGTAGATTTATGAATGAAATGCAGCAGACATGTGGTAGATGTACTAATTATTTCAATTGTGACAGCAATAATCAACATAATAATGAAGAATATACAGTTAGGAAATTTATATTGGAAGAAGAATTATCATTGTGTCATGAAGGTTTATTTAATAATTTGGTATTTACTAATTATTTCAATTGCTTATTTATTAAATTCAGCAACTTACAGATACAGATGCATTAGCTGCTCTATATTTATTTATTTATTCTTATAAGTGTAGCAATATCATAGTAATGATAAATAATTATGGTATTATTTATGCAGAATTAGGAACATTTCATTTCATTCGCTGTATATAAGTATTTTTCAAATATTGACTAATATGTGGCACAGTTTATTGGCATTTAATTCATTATACATTTTATAATAAAATAATATATTGAATATTTTGTATGTTTAAAAGAAAACATAACAAATAATTTTCAGGTAAAAATATTACATAAAAATTAGGGAAAAGAAAATGTTAGAATGGTCATTCTCAAACTTTTTTTATTTTTTATTTTTAAGAAGGCATTTCTCTATCCATGACAATTGGGAATTATGCTTATCTGAGCGGAACAAATTTTTTTAAAAAATATAAGAATTATTTATTATAAATAAAAAGTGTATATTTTTGTGAACAAACAAAAAAGAATAATAAGAAAGGATTTGATGGACAGAGAAGTAATAATCATTCCTATTTCCTAGTATTGTTCAATTATTCTAACGATAGATTATATATATATATATATATTCATTTAGTATATATTACAAAAATAGTATATCTATATATAAATTTATGAAATTATAAAATTAAAAAGTAAAAAAAAAAAAGAAAAAAATCTCAAAAAATATAAATCAAACGAGTTGTATTATTTTCTTTAAAAATGGTTTTTAAATTAAAATCTAATATTATAAATAAAATTTGAAAGCAATAGATTAAAAATAACAACATAAAAAAAGAAAAAATGGTTTTACTTTTTGGCCTTTTCTTCTTGGATTCTATATTTTTCAGAAACAAATACATATATTTTTATACAAAAAATTTATTGGCTTATTTCCAATCCAAACTTAAAGAACACTCCCAAGTTTCAAACCCCAATAGGTTTGTTCTCTATTTGATGATTAAAATATGAAAATGATATATAAAGAAAAAAGGCCTGTTTGATTTGTATTTATTTACTTCTATATAAACATATAAATTGCCGAATACAATTTTGTTTATTTTCTTTATTATGATAACATGCATATCTAAAACTGGCCCAATACAAGTTTAAAATATATTCAAAGAGATTTATTAAAAGGAAATGGAGTATATTTTCAAGACATTTCTTTTTATCAGCACTTTGATGGTGTCATAACTAATAGCTGCAAATGAATCTTTTCACAGAAATGTCAATCATAATAAATGAAAAATAAACTTATAATTAAAAGCAAAACTTATTTCACTAAAAGACCGGACCGGATCGGATCGGATCAGACCAAATTCGAAAGGTGTCTCTGTCAAAGCATCAAATTGAAAGGCCCCCACCAAATCCTTTCTAATCTTGCTAACAATCCTAAGGGTTGATTGATCATCAATGAAAAGACATCAGATTTAATGGAAAGAATCATCAGCCCACAAAAATGTCCAAACCCCACATGTGTTGGATCCACCCCTATCTGACAACTAATGGATATACAAACATAAATACATACATGCATGCATATATGGATAAGGACACCCAACACAACCATATCGACATTCCAAAAACTCGACAAACACAGATGTATTTCACAGGATACAATCAATCACATGTACCAAATCCTACAATATAGAGTAGTTGTAGTAGTAATAGAACTCAAGAACAACAAATGAATGATGCAGAAGAATTAAGTAGATGGGATATATTTGCAAACTAATAAGACCATTCTTGTTTAGTGAGACTCACTTGTATGCTGCCATGCCGACTCCAGCTTCTCCTCCGTAAGCAGTGAAGTTTTTCCTGGCCTTGGAGAAGTTGATGTAATAGAACTCGGAGATTATGGCTGTGAATAGAGTGAAAGCAGCCCCTGCAGCGAAGACTCCCTTTCTCACGGTCTCACAAGAAGGCGGGTTCTCAAAGAACCTCGACCTGTACTTGGTGTGGTAAGCGTTTCTCACGGAACCGGCCAGTAGGCAGACTTCAGCGATGATAAATGTTATCCTGCATCATGAGCAGGTTGTAAGCATTTTGATCATATACAGCTCGATTTATTTAAAAACCCAAATGCACTTTCAAAGCAAATTATGGTTAATTAGTTCAAAAAGGGTTGATCATCGAGGTATACCAGCACATAATGAAAAGGATGACAGCACAAGCCCTTGAGCCGCCGGGTTTTAGTGGCGATCCACAGCAGAAGCATTTACTTGCAGCCATTATCATTAACTGACTGACCATGAGGAAAAGAAACGCACCAACGCCATACCCGGTTGCAATGTCGGAATCATAAACACAAAATTGATAGTTATCCTCACCATCCCTCTTTGTTGTGCCCTGTCGAATTAATGGAACAATTCGATAACCACAAGAAAATTACAATGACAGTAACCAATTCTTTAAGACTTCATATCAAGAAGAAAATCATCATCGGAGGCCAAAACCAAATCAGTGTACATTTCCAAAACAACTCATTGAAATTTTTATGCAGGTATGCAGCACTTGATTTTTTAGGGATTAAGTAATCGTTGAGATTTGCTACCGATGGTGATTCTTGTTTTCTAATTCTCATACTTGATGTGATCCGAATCAATGGACAGGGATTAATGGATTTCAATATACACCAACCAATTTCACAGTGAATTATACATTTAGGCACCAAAATTCAGGTCAAGGATTTTTAGAGTCGTCGAGACAATCATCAACCTGTCAAAACCTAATCGATACATTCTTACACACGTTCTGCAAAAATTGTAGGTAAGAAAAGCGCAGCAGAAGAGACAAACTAAACAAATCTTATAACGATTTAGCAAATCCGGCATTGATACAGAAGCCGCAAGGACGAGACACAGAAACTCGAGTATGAATAATATCTACCTAGATTCACTCACTCAAATCAGATTATATTTTTCCAAATCCACTCGGAAAACCTAAACAACAACTCACGAGCACAAAATTCAAAATTACCACAGATCCCTCAAAAGCATCCCCACCCAAGCAGCTCAAACCCTAATCATTTCCAAGCCACTTCAACTAATTCCACATCATTAACCGCAGAAACACTTGGATATTAAAACACACAAAATAAAGAAACTCACAGTGCTTCTCCTCCGCTCCGCCGCAACCGCCAAACCAAAAGCGATGAGATCGAGTATGAAGACAGTAATGAGAATGATTTTGGACGCCATTGAAAGCACAGATCTGGATCTACTGGAGTCGTCCCTCGCAATATAACTGGAAAAGAAGAAGCAGAAGAAGAGTAATCGAAAAGGCGAGCAATATCGGGACTGCGACTCCCCACCGACTCACCAGCAGCAGCAGGAGCAGCTCACACTCACGGGAACCAACCACCACATTAATTGCTTGCTTGCTAAGCTTTACTGCCCAGTATTAACCAATTAATTCTATCTTATATCCACACTCCATAAATGGCTATTGCCAGTCCCTCTTCCCTTCTTTTTTAAATCTGTATTCAATATGAAATGACAAGAAAGCCCCCGGCGATCACTTTTATCTTACTTTCTCTTTGTATTTTGTTTGTTTGATACTATTAATATTTAATATAATATTAATATATATCTAAAATAATTTAAAGTATTATATTTTAAATAAAGGAAATTCAATAGATAGTAAAAGAGAAAGTATATGAAAATAAAAAAGAAAAACGAAATATATATTTTAATTTTAATGAAATAAGACCGCGGCTTCAAGAAGGAGATTTGGAAGGGCTAATATGACAATTCATATTAACAATAAATTTAATTATTTACTATTAATGTAAAGAAAGGGAAATAAATAAATGTGAGGGGGAGGGGGAGGGGGAGGGGGACGGTGACGTGACTGTCGGTGGCACGCGTCAATAATTAATACTTGTACGCGGCAGATAAAAGATCTCTATGTTTAGTGTCAACCGTAACGAATATTTATTTCAACATACGTGTATGTATATATTATTATTATTATTAATTTATTATTAAAAATATTCTCATCCTCCAAATATTTTTGGCAAGTTTTTCTAATAGCAACCGAAGCGGTACGAAGAAGACATTTAACTGTAGATTTTTTCCATGATACCTTCAAGTAGCGACTGCGAATTTTTACGTTATCAAAAAAATAAAAATAAATAAATAATAGCTTGATAGCGTGGGATTAACTCATAATTGTGAAAGTCATATATCCGAACTACGTACAAATTTTGTTTATTCAGAGTTCACTCAAAGAGTAACGGCAGTTATTCCGAATATTGGATAGACAATTAATCATAAAATACATACATATTTGATGGCCTCTTTCGATCTCATCTCAATAAGATTGAACACTTACCGTTGATACACATTTGTCCCAGTTTTCTGCACCAACAGAGCTACCATTGCACAAAAAATCTCGGTACCAAAGGGCAGACAGTTTCGGGATCCTCTTCATACTTGCGTTTTCGCTGCTGCGATCGATGTCGTGTATTCCGAATTTCATAGTGTATCCACTGTCCCATTCGAAGTTGTCGAGCAGACTCCAGATGAAGTATCCGCGCACGTCTGCGCCGTCCCTGCAAATTCTCTCCATGCATGAGATAACTCTGCATTCAGTGTGTTTTTGTAGGAATCGATCGTACCTCATGGCTCGAGCAAGATATTCAAGATGTGACTGATGAAAATGAATTCTCTTCACATCATGCCTGTAGTCCAGTTCATCTACAGGAGTAGCGTAGCCTGCAGATGAAATTACTGTCGAATTTTTATGCACGTCGAAAACAACACATAATCATAACAAATTAATCATCCTCTACAACCAATTTTACCGTTTTCTGTGATGTACATTGGTTTGTTGTTGTATCTCTCCCTAAGATACCGGATGATATCCTCCATGCCCCTCGGAACAACGAAAAACCGAGGCATGCCTGTCTGAAATGAGTGTAACAAGATTTAGATTTCGACAAGAATTTGAAACCAAAAAAAAGTAAAAACAGAGCAAAGATCATGGTATCATACTTTATCTCCTATGAGAACACCATCGCGCTCTCCAGTAGTGTACACAAACCCCCGGATCGGACGGTTACTGCCACCGAGACAGGAGGACTCACTGCAGCTGCAATCGGAATAGATGCAATCCTTTGCATAGAGCGTGCCGTAATGATTTACCCCTATGAAATCGATGCTGTCTTTCAAGAGCAACTTTTCCTCGGGAGAGAACCTTGGCAATTCGCTACCATGATACTGTTTCATTTCCGGAGGGTAGTCGCCAAACACAAGTGGATCCAAGGCCCTTCTTTAATATAAGACAACATAAATTTCTTCCATGTTCTATTGTTTTGGTATGCTGCAATCCTAATAACAAATATATATATATATATAGCAGCATTTACCAAGCTGAATTAAATGCTAGCGCCCGAGCTGCTGCTTCCTTGTCCTTCTCATCATCCGTCAATGGAACATACATCAATGCACACACCGTGATGCTTATGAAACCGTCGAGTTTTGACTGCACCAACAAGATCAGCATATGGGCAAGGAATAAAAAATTGGTCCACGGAAATCTTTTAGGAATTGAAGATAGTACTTACCTTAAACTGATCACGATACACTTTAGCTGCTTTGGCGTGTGCTAGCAACATGTTGTGCATTGCGATTAAAGGCTCAACATCTGAATTTCCAATGACACAGTTACCGAACGGAGGTGAGCAGCGAGCCGGAGGGTAGGTACCCCTTTCATAGGCCATCTCTGCAAATATGTTAGGCTCATTGATTGTCATCCAGTACTTCACACGATCTGCGAAATTCTTGAAACATATTTCTGCAAAGTGTACAAACTCCTCCCTGTTGAATCATGTGCATTTCTACACATTAACAAATAGTCCGCTGTATAAAGATACCTAAAGGGATATTTATCATCCTACAGAACAATCTTGACCGAACATTTCACTGTTGTTTCCTCAATGAAACCATACAAATTAACACTGGACCGTATGAATCATTTGATTGTGATTTTTTATTCGATATTGATTTCATGCCTTGTCAAAAATCCTCCAACCAAACAAAGCATATATATATATATATATAATGAAGCAGGATCTGTACATACTGCATCAGAGGACTGAGCCAGGCCCCAAATCTATCTTCAAGCTCTTGAGGATAGTCATGGTGGTGAATAGTCACAAAAGGCTCAATACCTGGGTTGAATCGTGCTGAGTCCCAAATCAACCAAAACAAACCAGTAAAGTGACTAAGTTAATTCGATTTGTAAATTACAGTGTACCTCTGAGTAGGAGATTGTCTATAATCTTATTGTAGAACTGGATACCAACTTGGTTGACCTCACCAAACGTTCCTCCTACAACCAGACCCTATTTTAGTCAAAAACCCAAAATTCGTCTAAACATTGCCGATAAAGTCGTAGCCAAGGAGAAATTCAATTCAAAGTGAAGCTGCAAACCACAATTTAGGAGCAGAATACATACTAGGAACAACTCTACTCCATGAAATTGAAAATCTGTAAGCAGTCAATCCAAGTGAATGCATTATCTCAATGTCTTCCTACGGTTTGTAACTGCCGATTAGTTTGGAGCAATTGCAGAACACAGCTCTCAAGTCTCAATCGAATCCTCGATTCAACGAAAACTACTTATTATTAACAACAATAATAGTAAATCTAAAACATACCAAATAGCGATGATAATGGTCGTCCGCAACATCACCAGTCGTCCCATCCGCTACTGCACCTAAAAATTCCAAGCAGAAAGCCAAAAGTCAAAAAATCCAAATCCAAAAGGCAGCACCAATGTTGCAGAGAAAGTCATACGACCTTCAATCCGGCAAAAAACGTCCCAATTGCAGAGACTTTTCCCATCTTCGAGAAACGCCCCTTCGATCTAGCCAAAGCGATTTTATCCATTAAAAAAACAAAAATAAAACAGAAAGCAAAGAAGCAGAAGCACCACCATTTGTACATATCAAATTAATTATCCTATCCACCACACTCGCACCTGATACGCCGAAGTAGCAGCTCCGAATAGAAACCCTTTGGGGAAATCCGAGCGCCTGACATCAACTACCACTTCTTCTTCCCCTTCCACAGAGCATTTGAGGGTAGGAATTATTGGTGGAACTGCAACCAAAAAAATAAAATGAAAAATAAAAGCGCGCGTTTGTTTGATTTTATGCATCTTTCGGTTTTCGGTTGCGCTTTTAATTTGTTGTGCAATGCGCTTAAATAACAATCCTACAATTACAAATAGTAACGTGGAATCGGTGGCGATTAGACTACAACCCAAATCATGTAAATAAATATACTCCCTTCCTCCTCCCCTCCGCTCTGCAACAAGGGTGTCTTTTCTTTTTTTTCATGTAAATTTTAAAATATTAGTATATATTGAATTATAATAAAAAAAAAAAAAATAAAAATATTCCTATTAGTATGGTGTAATACAAAGGTAATGACATTTGTGTAATGTATTATATGTTGAAAGGGTATTTATTATGTGGAGTAGGTAATACAATTACTAAATTAGAAAATTATAACCTTGTTTTGGAAATGACGAAAATGAAAAATGGTAACCTTTCAATGGGACGGAGGGAGGGAGTATTATACTCCCTCCGTTCCGGAACTATAATCTTGGTTGTGTTGAGCAGGAGATTTAAGGAATATTGATATTAGATTGACAGTGGATAAAAAGTATAGGTAAAAGACATTGTTGCCTTGCGAGTGTATTAGTGTAAAAGGCAGTGTAATTGTGTAATAATAATAATAAAATAGTAATAATGGTTATATACTGATATGGTTATTTATGGAAATAAGACTATTGTTTTGAAACTGACAAAAATAGTAAACAAGACTATTATATTGGGACGGAATTAATATTATATATTGGAAATTAGCCACAGCTTGTACGGATTTATTTTATTCTCCCTCTGTCACAGGACTTGGGATGTATTTGGGCATCGATTTAAGCAATATTGATATTATATCGATAGTTGGTAAAAATTATGAATACAAATTATTTTTGTCCTTGTGAGTGTATTAGTATAAAAAGTAGCGGTAATTGTATAATAATAAAGAAAAATTATTTATAAAATTAAGACTATTATTTTCAGATTGACAAAAATAATAAACAATACTATTGTATTGGGACGAAAAGTATATTTTTCTAAAAAATCCTCGTACTAGTATAGTTTAAGTACGACTTATAAATATAAACATATATATATATATTATATAAAGCTAACAGTAATGAATTTATGAATTACTCTCTCGTTTCATCATAATTGAATTGATAATATTTATAATTTTAATATAAATTTAATATATATATAATTTTAAAATTTAAAATATATATTTAAATATTTGAAAAATTATATAAAAATTTTTAGAAAATAAAATTTTTTATAATACAAATTATTTATAATTAATATAAATTAATTTTATAAAAGATCTGTAGTTTTAAATATAAGTAAATATATATATATATATTTTTTAAAGAGAGATAAAAAGAAATGATTTTTGAGTTAAATATATTTGTTAAATATATTTTGATTTAATAATTTTAACTCAAAATATAAAATATCAATTGTTATGAAATAGAAAAAAATAAAAATAGTGTTGGTCTGTGACTGAGTGGTCACACTTTATTTAATTATTTTACTAAGCAAAGTCAATCAATATCCTATATATTGAAGGAAAGCTTTAGGGTGTATTTGTTTTTTTTATTACGAAGAAATACATATAAAATATATTAAATTTTTGTGAAAAAATATACGTAAAAAAAAAAAAAAAAAACACATAAAAAAACAAGCTTTTATAGTTTTGAAAATTTTTAACATTAAATTATATTTAATTTGTTTTTATATAAAAAAATATATTTAATAATTAAATATATATTTAAAATAATTTAAAATTCATACAAATAATAATTTTCATTAGTTAACAATAATAGCTTATAATATTATTTTATTATTTTTATATTATTAATAGCATTGATAGTTTTAAAATAAATTTAATTTATATAGTTAAAAAAAATTAAAATATATGCTTAAATATTTTACAAATTATATTCCAATAAAAGTATATATAATATGAATATTATTTTATAAATAATAGAATTTTCTATAATACTTATTTATAATTAAAATAAACTAGTTTTACAGAAGATAATAGTTTTAAATATAGATAAAAATATTTATTTTTTTTAAGAGAAATATAAATAAATAAGTTTTGAACAGTCCAATGTTACGTACAATATACATGTTAAATAGTTAATTAAGTTGATTTATATTTATTAAATATATTTATATTTAATAAATTATACTCAAGATAGAAATATTTAAATGGTAACTGAGACAATGTATCAATTAAAATGAAACGGAAAAACTATTTACTTGTATTTTTTATTTTAATAATTTTAAAATAAATAATAAATATTAAATATGTTACACCATTACGTGTATATATATCATAATACTAGTAATAGATAAATAGAAAATAAAAAAAAATAAAAAATAAAAAAGATGAGAAGGACAAGTGAACAAATCAGTGCCATGGGTGTCAACTTCTGTTGATTATTTGAAATAAATTGAGTAAATATCTTTATAAACGATCCCGATGATGTAATAGAAATTAATTAATTATTTATTAAATCGAAAATTATAAAATCCTAATGATCTATAGAGGTTTACCAACTCAAATTTCATTTTGTAATTTATCCTTTTAGGGAAGTTTTTGACGAATAGGGATTTATATATGTATTTGGTAGTGATCTGTTTTTTCTTTTCTTTTCTTTTGTTACGAGTTTTTCCTTAAAAAATAAATTTATTATTTTTTTTTATGACAAATAAAAATGAAAATAAACTTTTTTTTTTTTTTTTGTTATAACAGAGGAAGTAATAATTTTATACGATGATTTGAATGAATTTGATTTAAGATTTAGACGTTTTTGTCTTGTACTTAAATTTGATGTTTTTTTCTATATGCGGTATTGAAAGCGTGTTAATAATATAAAAGATATTTTTTTATTAAATATTTGACTACTTGTAAAATTATATAATATATAGTATATATTGAAAATTATGTTGCATTTGAATAAACAAAATTATCATTTTAATTTAGATTGTTATATTCTACTTTATCAGCTCTGTAGGTAATTAAAAAAATATAAAATGAGATTAGAATCGTCGATACATTTGATTAGGAATGTGTCTTTTGATTTTTAGATTCTCAGTTGCTTCGTTGATGTTGTTAGGCTGTTTAGTTTCTAGTTTATTTAATTTTTTATTATTTCAATAAAGTTTATGCATATTTTAATTTTGTTCAAAGTTCTATTTTCTATTTTAATTTGATTTACATTAATACTTTCAATGTTAACTATGTTAAAAATTTTGTTCTTAACTCTAATTGTGTTGAGATAAAACAAAAAACTAGATAAATTAAATATGTAAATATTTGTGTTATATTTCTATATAAATATAACGTTAATCGTACTCCTCAAAATATTTGATTTTCGATCAGAAAATTTAGATAAATAGTATATTAAATAAAATAAATTTAAATGTAATGAGAGATAAAAGTATATGTTTATTTTTATTTGACTAATGTGATGAAATAAAATATATATTTATTTGCTATTTTAGAAATATGATAGCAGTACTTAAGACAGATCAAAATAAAAATATTGCAAAATATTTATACGATAGAGAGTATCAATTGATGAGTGTGAAAAGTTTTTTTTTTTTTTTTTTTTTTGTGATGGTATTAAATTAAAAAAAAAAAACAATTTTATTGAAAAAAATATTTAAAAAGAAAAAGAAAATTTTGATTTTGAGTTTAAATATTGTATTTATAGTTTAGTTTAAATATATTTATATTTATAGTGATATTTTGTAAATTAATAGTAGTAATACATTTGATTCGAAACACTCTCTATATGTTCATGGTTTTATAATTCAAATTTTACATTCATCAATTTTTCTTAATTAAACTAAATGTACATAATAATAATAATTTTTATTTATTTTTTCTTTTTTAAGTCACTGTAAAAATTTCTACACCACATTATATTGTATCAAACCATTGATCCAAATTTGATTACTCTCCACCACAAACCCACGAAGAAAGACAACCTTGTACTTAAAAAATCACTGACCTCGTCGTTTTCAAATTCATCTAGTTGTAACTTATTTTTTCTGATGTAATTTATATACTATTAAATTCAATTAAAAATTTACCTAAAGTACGTTTAAATAACCATTACGAATTCTCACATTATAAATAAAAACAATAATAATAATAGTGTTAGTAAATTCGTAATCTAATGTAATAAGTTTAAATCTACGACACCCCGTGTAATGAGATTCCAACATTACTAAAAATAATAATAATACTAATTAATTTCTATTACCATCTATTGTGTAATTAGATTATTTATTTATCTCATTTCCCAAACCACGTAGTATTAGAAATTTATTTGTACAATTTTAATTTATATATATATATATATTAAAAAAAAGATACATTAAAAAACTCTCTTAAATACTTACTATACACACGCCATTGCCAAAAGCAAGAAAATAGATAGAAATATAATCAACTTAATTACCTTGTGTGCAAAGGCTGCTAAGCTGCATCATATTCATATTGGTATTTCTTCTTTTTGCTACCCAACAACAAGTCTTTTGCCACCATTGCCATTGCCATTCAAGAACTCTCGAAACCAATGAGCAGACAGTTTCGGGATCCTGTTCATCGTCCCATTTTCGCGATCCACATGGTATATTCCGAATTTCAATTTGTATCCACTCGACCATTCGAAATTGTCCATCAATGTCCAAATGAAGTATCCACGAACATCCGCGCCGTTCCTGCAAATGCGACGATACTATATACTATACTATGATCGGGTTTTGGGTTTCGGGTAATCCGATAATAATGTGTCTGCATGTAATGTACCTTATAGCTCGAGCAAGATATGCAAGATATGATTTATGAAAATGTATTCTCTTCACATCGTGATGGTAGTTGTCGTATTCGTCGAGAGGACTCGAGTAGCCTGTCGAAACAGGAAACACTTTCGATAACCATTTCGAAAAACACATAAAAGCTTAATGTACCAATTGGTGTTTTTTACCATTCTCTGTGATGTACATTGGTTTGTTGTTGTATCTTCCCTTAACATAATCGACGATGCGTTCCATCCCGCTCGGAACTACGTAAAAATAAGACTGGCCTGTCTGCAAAAGGAATGTATTAAGATATACTTATCAAAAATCAATTTTCGAAAATTAAAGACATGGAGCTAGTGTACTTTATCTCCTATGGGAATGCCATTGCGATACGGGGAAGAGCACACGAACCCCTGGATGGCACGGTTGCCTTCGCTGTTTCGACATATGGAGTCTGCACAATAGAGACAATCGGATGCATAGAGTGTGCCGTAGTGATTGATCCCGATGTAATCGAGGCTGTCTTTCAGAAGCAACTTTTCCTCGGGGGAGAAGATTGGCAGTTCGCTGCCGTGATAGCGTTTCATTTCCGGAGGGTAGTCCCCGAACACAAGTGGATCCAATACCCTTCTCAAATAGAAAAAATGTGCATTTCTTGAATGTTGTTATATATATATAATGTTGATGATATCTGAATTACAGAGATGTGTAGCAGGATTTACCAAGCTACTGTAAAAGCTAGTGCCCGGGAGGCAGCTTCCTTGTCTTTCTCATCTTCTGTCAGCGGGACATACATCAATGCAGCCACCGACAGGCTTATACCACTGTCGATTTTGGACTGCATCAACAAGACATGATTCATCAGTATATAGCAAGGGAAAGACAAAATTGATGATTGGTTACCTTAAACTTATCGCGATACAATTTAGCAGCTTTGGCGTGTGCTAGCAACATGTTGTGCACTGCTATTAATGGCTCGACATCTGAATTTCCGGCAGCACATTGACCGAATGGAGGCGAGCAACGAGCAGGAGGATAAACACCCCTCTCATAGCCTAGCTGTGCATACATGTTGGGCTCGTTGATTGTCATCCAGTTCTTTACACGATCCGAGAAATGCTTGAAACATGTTTCTGCAAAGTGTATAAACTCCTCCCTGTTGAAGAACCATAAAGAGATAATATCATCCTAAAGAACAGTCTCAGCCAAACAAAGGAGGTTATGAAGAACCACTTAGGTTACCACAATCATCTTCATTGTTGTTTTATCGATGCAACAATGATTCTATGTAATTTAAAAACATCAACATTACTGCATAATAATTAAGCAGGATCTGTACATACTGCATCAGGGGGCTGAGCCAGCCCCCAAATCTATCTTCAAGCTCTTGAGGATAGTCATGGTGGTGAATAGTCACAAAAGGTTCCATACCTGTGTTGAATCGTGCTGAGTCAGTCCCAAATCAACCAAAACAAAACTAGTGAAGTAATTGAGTTGATTTGTGATTCTACGGAGAACCTCTGAGTAGGAGATTGTCAATAATCCTGTTGTAGAACTGGATACCGAGTTGGTTGACTTCACCAAAAGTTCCTCCTACAGTCAATTCAAATCCCTATATTAGACCAGATCCAGACTTCGTCAAAACAGTGACGATAAAGTCGTAGCGACGTTGAAATTAAATTCAAGCTGAATCTGGAAATCACAATTTAGGAGTAGAATACATACTAGGAACAACTCTACTCCATGAAATTGAAAATCTATAAGCAGTCAATCCAAGCGAATGCAGTATCTCAATGTCTTCCTACGGTTTGTAAGTGTCGATTAGTTTGGAGCAATCGCAGAGCACAACTCTCGAGAACAAAAACAGGAGGTCTAGAACATACCTTGTACCGATGGTAATGGTCGTCCGCAACATAGCCATTCGTTGCATCAGCTATTGCACCTGAAATTTCAAGCAAAAATCCAAAACCGTGGTGGACACACTACACTACACTACACAAAACCGCCATCAACATAGCAGAGTAAGTCATTCCAACCTTCAATCCGGCAAAACACGTCCCAATTGCAGAGACTTTTCCCATCTTCGAGAACCGCCCCTTCAACCTAGCCAAAAAGCAATGAAGCACCACCGTTTCTACACATCAAATTATGAATGATCCTAAGGCATACCTGATACGCAGAAGTAGCAGCTCCAAATAGAAATCCTTGAGGAAAATCCGAGCGTTCAACATCAACTACCACTGCTTCCGCTGCAGCAGAGCATTTGAGTGTAGATATTGTCGGCGGAAGCAAAAGTAGGGTGTCCAAAACAACCATAACAACAATAAAAATGCATGTGTGTTCCATTGTAGGCATCTGCTTTTCTTTCTGCTGTTGTTGTTCTTCGATTCGCTGTTCCCGACGCTACAATATAACAATCAATCTGCGGATGGTTTTTTGGATCTCCCTTCTCTTCTCAAACTCTGTTAACTCATCTCTGACGACATAAGTAATAATTTTGCAGGGCCCGCATGATTGGCTGTACTCACTACATCAAATAAATAGCACAAAGATTTTTTTTTTACTGTGATAAGTTATTTTTTGGGAAAGTATACATTTTGATTATATTTAAAAATTTTAAATTTTAAATTATATTAATTAATTATTTTAATATTAATTTATAAATATTTTTATTATATTATAATTACTTTTATAAATATATTTTAAATTATTTATTAATCCTACCCTTCCACCATTATTCTTGTTATTATTATTATTGAGTTCAACTTGGGCTGAAGCTAAGTGACTACATACAGTGACGACACAAACCATAAATCGGTAGAACAAAACTCCAATCTGATGGGCCGACATTTTTTTATTTTGAATTTAATCCTCCAAATATAGCATAATCCAGTATTTACCATTGACTTGTCACATATTACATATTTTCTCAAAATTCATTTAAAAAGAAAAAAGAAACTAATCAAAATTCAAAACACACGCTAATGCTTGTAGAATCACTTAACTATTTGTTTTTGTACTGATCTATTTGTTATAGTTTGAAATTGATTTCAAATAAATTATTTATTTTGAATTTTTATTTAAATAATATTTTAATATAATATTTTATAAAAAATAATAATATATTTTTATTTTATTAAAAATTGTGTCGAATGAATTAATAATTTAAATCTAAATATAAAATTACAAAATAACAGATTCCGAATTGCTAAAATATAAATTAACAAAAGTATAAGTTGTTTTTTGATATATTTTAAAAGTATTTTGAAAAATTTTGTAAATAGTGGAAAATTTGAATAAAAAAAATATTTCCTCCATTAGCACTAATTATGATACAATATTCAGGCAAAAATAAAAAAAAATAATATTTAATATAAAAATTGAGTAGTTAAAAAGTGAAATAGAGTTATTATTGAAAATTTATTAAATAATTAATACTCACTCTGTCCACTAAAATTAGCATAATTTAGTCCCGCACAGAGATTAAAAAAATAAATATTTTATTGAAAAAATGATAAATAGTTGCGGTTGTTTTTAGAAATTTAATTAGAAATTAAAGTAAATGAAGAGATAATATAATAAAATTAATGATATTTGTTGTAAATAAGTGTTGAATAGAGGATAATAATTACATGTTGATTTGTTAATTTTATTAAAATTAGTAATATTATAAATTTAACGGTAAAAGAAAAAGTGAGAATAAACTTGGCCGAGGGAAGAAATAATAAAGCAACAAAAATAAATAAATAAAAAAGTAAAAGCAGATTAATTATAAGCATTTATTAAATTAAGGATCATAAATTATGGGTGTATAATATTATTTATTATAAATAAATTTATCCATAAATTTAACGGATCGAAAAAAAATGACATAATTATTCGGAACGAAATAAATAGTTGTTTAATGTGACGTATAAGTAATGTATTAAATATGATATATTGTATACAGTTTTTTAATATAATATTTTAAATAAAAATTATACATTTGATGAGATATTTAAAAAATAAATTGTTGATGAATATTAAAAAAATTTATATATACTCAAACAAGTCATAAATATATTAGATTAATATGGACGATATAATTTGGCAGTTCGTGTAAAATTAGGAAAACTATATCTGGTAAAAGCCAACCAAACCATGCTTGTAAACTAAAATTTAAATTATGATTAATTAAGGCCAAATTCTAGAAAAAAAAAAAAAATTAAATTAATCAGAGAGAATATTTCTTAGTTTTTTAAGTTAAGATTGTTGTTACTTGTTTGGGTGATGAATTAATGAATCAAATACCTAAATACAAATTGAAATTGTTATTATTTTAAGTAATCGTTAGTTTCGAAATATTTTTCAATTTAAAATCTGTATTCTGGAAAAATGTTGATAATACTCCCTCCGTCCCATAACAAAATATCTATTTTTTCATTTTAGTCCGTCTCATAACAAAGTATCAATTTTTTATTTATTTTTTTTTTTAAGTAATTGTACTATCTACTTAACATTACAAATACCCTTACAACTTACAATATATTATACAAATGTCATTACCTTTATATCACACGTATTAATAAAGTTATTTTAGTCATTTCTACTTTATTCCTACTATATCTTAATATAATACTAATATTTCTAAAACTACATGCAAAAAGCAAAATGTAAGAGGGGGTATAATATTTGAAATTTCAAAATGAATAAAATAACTAAATAATTAAGCCCAAAAATAATTTTGAAATAATAATAATAAAAAAAAATCTAAAGTAACACAATTATTAGTTAAATTTAGACTCGGCAATGGGTCGATACGTGTCGGGTTGAATACTTAAATGGGTTAAATTACTCAACTATAACCCGATCTGTTTATTATCGTGTCGGGTTCGGGTTGACTCGTGTTGACCCGTATACATAATTAAGTCTAATTTCTTGATTCAAATTAAATAATTTTTTATTTTGTTTTTGTAAATTAGATTGAATCATTTAAAATTGAACTTAGTTTAAATTAATTTATGAAAAAATTATTAAATTATGATTATTTTATATATATAATAAATATATTAATAAATATTAATATATTATAATTGGGTTGTCGTGTCGGGTTCGAGTTGAGAGCTTTAACCCTAACTCGACCTGTTAATTATCATGTCGGGTTCATGTCAACCCGTATACATAATCGGGTTGAAAATGTTTGACCCAAACCCAATTATTTCGTGTCGGATTATCGTGTCGGGTCAGTTTTTGTCGGCTCTAGTTAAATCACTGTAATAATTACAACTTGTATTAGACAAACAAGAAAGTATAATACTCCCTCCGTCCACAAACTAATGTCGTACTTTCCTACTTGGGACGTCCAACAATTATTGTCCTATTTCATTTTTTAAACACAAATTTTACATTTTTACCCTCTATTCATTTATTATTTTTAATCTCTACCATACAATTAAGGGCAAATTTGTCAATTCATAACAAAAAGACAATCACCTGAAAAACCGTGCAAATATACTTTAGGACAATAAAAATTAGACCGAGGAAGTACTACATAGCAAAAAAGATATTATTATTATTGTCAATTTTTGTTTCTATTATCGGAGCTTGTTGAGGTTGAAAGCTTGGCTCCTTTTCATGTAACAAAACTTCTGTTATGGTGAGTGGTTATATTATTTAGGTGAAATTGAGCTCACACGTTTTATTAAATGTTCGACTAAACAACGATAGTAATTTATATATTGTCTTGTAATTACACAATTATATCATTATTCAATTCTCATTTCTTTTTCATTGTTGGCCAACCATTGCTGAGTTTGCTTTGTAAGATTGTTGAAAATAATTTTTTTTTAATATAAAATATAGAGAATTTTGTAGAAAATATAAAAATAATGAATGTGTGTAATATGTTAATTTATTTTTTTAAAAAAAAATAAATTGAAAAAAAAAGAAGGAAAAGAGAAAGAACAAAGCCCATATAGTTTATTTTTAAAATGTTTCTTTTAATTAAACTTTATTACAATGATTCTATTTCTAATTTATAATCTTTTGAAATTATTTTGTGAGGGTACTTATAAACCTTTTTGAAAAAACACTGATATTACAACAAAATATTACATATATTTATATTATATAATTATATAATATAGATTAATACTTGTAATATGATGATATATTCTACATGTTTACTCTCAAGAATACTTGTGGTATATTATTTATTTTCATTAAAAAAATATTTTTTTTTAATAAAAAAAAATTAAGTAAGTTTGGTTGAGTACGAAACTAAACTTAATAATATTTTAATATTAATGTGAGATATGTAAACAATAAAAATAAAAAATAAAAAATTGATGAATAAATATAAAATGTAGTGGTAATTGATTTTTTTTTTTTTTTGTTAAAGTAAGTAAAATTTATTGTGTATAAAATTATTTTATTATAAATGAATTAGGAATACTATTATTGTAATAGTGATTTTTTTACGTATATAAAAATAATAATATATTTTTATTGATAAATTAAATAGAGTTAATTTTGATTAAAGTTAAAAACAAACAAACAAACGCTTCTAATCCTAAAATAATCATATTTTATTTTACTTTTGACGAAATCTTAATAATAATTATTATATTATCATATTAAAATCATGTGAGGAAATTAGTAATAAGATTGTGTATGTATATAATTTTGTTTGTTTGGATATTTTGAAATGGAAAAAGTGCAAGAAGCGTATGGCCAACAAATTCAAGCCGTGAAACCCTATTGAATCAAAGAAACGTGATAATTTACACATACATACGATGATATATATATATATCTGTATAGATATAGATATAGAGAGAGAGAGAGAGAGAGTTTGTGAATCTGGTTTGAGTGGGAATACAAAACCAATCCCAAACTAGATAGAGAAAGAGGAGAGGAGAGAGAGAGGCAGGAAAAGCTCGGAATCAGTTGTCGTCTCCAGCGCAACCGCCCCTCTTCCCCTCTCATCTTTCCTGCATGATCATATTCATATTCATATTCATATTCATCTCTCTCTCTCTACATTTGACATTAATTGTTTCTCCACAGTTCACTTCTATTCAATTCAATGGCTTCTCCATCAACCCTAGCTCTCTTCCTCATTAACTCTTAATTCGATCTTCCTGTGATTCTCTCCCTTTGCATTTATGGCGCACTTTTGACCATCTGATTCTGATTCTGTGCATCGTATATACATATTTGTATATCGGTAATCAGAATAGGATTTCTTGTTACAAGTGCTCGGGTTTTTTTTTTTTTTTCTTATTTATATTGTCGTCATAGTTGTACAGTCTATTCAATTCATTGAATTACCTTGTATTTATACATATACATATCGACCGGGAGAGGAGAGAAGCACTGCACATGGCGTCGGAGGAAGTTGTCGATTTGGAGCACCAAAATCACAACTTTCACTTCGAGAATGGACCTGCCGCAGCCATCTTCTCCAAAGCCACTCTCCCTGTCACTCTCAAGGTCTCTCTCTCTCCTCTCTCTCTCTCTATATAGTTGTTTAATTTGAATCTCACCTCTAGGGTTCTACAGGGTTTGGGTAATTTTTAATTAAAAATAATTTTGCAGTTTAAGGATGTGATCTACAAAATCAAAATCGAGAAACCAGGAAAGTTCGTTAAAGCCGCCGGGAAATCGGAGGAGCGGACGATCCTCAAGGGAATCTCCGGCGTGGTCTCGCCGGGAGAGATTCTCGCCATGCTCGGCCCCTCCGGCAGCGGCAAAACCACGCTCCTCACCGCACTCGGCGGCCGCCTCGGCGGCCGCCTCGCCGGCAGCGTGTCCTACAACGGCCGGCCGTTCTCCAACGCTATGAAACGCAACACTGGATTCGTTACCCAGGACGACGTCCTCTATCCTCACCTGACGGTGACGGAGACCCTCGTCTACACAGCCCTTCTTCGGCTGCCACGTGTCCTCTCGAAAGCCGAGAAGACGGCTCACGCCGAAGCCGTCATCGCGCAGCTCGGCCTCACGCGCTGCCGGAACAGCATCATCGGCGGGCCGCTCCTCCGCGGAATCTCCGGCGGCGAGAGGAAGCGCGTGAGCATCGGCCAGGAAATGCTGATCAATCCGAGCCTCCTGTTCCTCGACGAGCCGACTTCGGGGCTCGACTCCACGACGGCGCAGCGCATCGTGTCGACTCTGTGGGAGCTCGCTAACGGCGCCAGAACCGTCGTCATGACCATCCACCAGCCGTCGAGCCGCCTCTTCTACATGTTCCATAAAGTGCTTCTCCTCTCCGACGGCAATCCTCTGTACTTCGGCAAGGGCTCCGCCGCCGTCGACTATTTCTCCTCCGTCGGATTCTCCCCCGCCGTCGCCATGAACCCCGCCGATCTCCTCCTCGATCTCGCCAACGGTACCCCCAATTCCAATACAAATTACTCAAAATAAAAAATTAGGGTTTATATATTTAATTTTGAATTGCAGGTGTATCGACGGGTGAGAACGGCGAAGATCAAGCGGCGGTGAAGCAGACATTGGTGGCGGCGTACAAAACACACTTATCGGAAATCGTGGAATCCGAACTCACCGACTGCTCCGCCGAACCTCCCGTCGCCGGAGATGACAGAACACTGAGCCGGTGGTCCAACACCTGGGTCAATCAATTTTCAGTGCTTTTCCGGCGAGGTATAAAAGAGCGAAAACACGAATCCTTCGCCGGAATCAAAGTCGCCCAGGTTCTAATCGTCGCCATAGTCGCCGGACTGTTATGGTGGCAATCCAGCACCAGTCATCTGCAAGATCAGGTGGGGCTAATGTTCTTCTACTCAGCTTTTTGGGGATTCTACCCATTATTCCAGGCGATCTTCACATTCCCTCAAGAACGATTGATGCTGGAGAAGGAGCGTGCGTCGGGGATGTACCGCCTCTCGTCGTACTTCATGGCGCTGACCGTCGGCGACCTTCCGATGGAGATGGTCCTGCCGACGATGTTCTACACGATAACGTATTGGATGGCGGGGCTGAAGCCGACGGCGGGGCACTTCTTCTGGGGTCTGTTGGGGCTGCTGTACGGCGTGCTCTGCGCGCAGGGGCTGGGGCTGGCGATCGGCGCGGCGGTGATGAACCTGAAGTCGGCGACGGTTTTCGCGTCGGTGATAATGTTGACGTTCCAGCTGGCGAGCGGGTTCTTCGTGCAGAACGTGCCGATTTTTATCCGTTGGATTAAATATATATCGATCAGTCAGTATACATTCAAGATCCTGGTGGCGGCGCAGTATAAGGTTGGGGAGACGTATCCTTGCGGCGGCGGCGGCGGCGAGGTTTGTTTGGTGGAGGATTTTCCGGCGATCAAGCCGGTGGGGCTGCGGGGGGTTTCGACGGCGATCGGCGCCATGGCGGTGATGATTGTTGGTTACCGTCTGATTGCCTATTTGGCGCTTACCAGAGTCGGTGCGTTGAAGAAGTGATTATTATTATTATTATTATTATTATTATTATTATTATTATTATTATTATTATTATTATTATTATTATTAATTAGTTGTTTAATTAATATGGGCCTTTTTAAAAAAAAAAAAAAAAAAAAATTGAATTTAGAATTTGGTAGTGTAAGAACATTGTTGCATTGCAAAATTGTTAGGTGTGTCTACTTATCTCATCTTCTACCTTTTTTTGGTAACATAAATGTTATGTCGAGTTAATGTAATTTATATCTTAATAGGTACTATGCATGTTTATTATTGCTTACATATCTATGGTTTGTGAACATAAATTGGGATTTCATTATTTTAATTTGGGTCGAAACATATTATTAGCTTTGGTAAATTACTTTTCTTAATTCAGCCCATTGAATGTCCTATTTCAAAACTTTGTTTAGACAAGATTTTTGAAATTTTAAAGATTGAATTTTGAATGATACGATCCAAATATAAATAATATTTTATTGATGCCCAAAATTAGACATTTTCAATTATGTGAAGATTATCATTTTAAATTGTCGCACTTTTTCTCCTTCTTGTCAGTTTATTTTATTAACTTAGTTACCCCAAAAATTAGCCATCAATGTAACTCTATCATTGAATTTATTTATTTATTATGTAAATGGTAACATATAAATGTTTTTTCAATAAAAAAAAATCAACTGTTTTACATGTAATTAATCGTGCCAATTATAAACACACAGCTCTAAAAAAATATTCTGTCATCAATGAATTTATTGTATGCACTGATAATGTACCTCATTAAAATGGCTAGAAGGCCAAACGTTACAAATTCCAATAACACCTACTACTGACTATGCCCTTAAAATAAAATGACTGATCTTTTTTTTTTTATTATTATTATTTTTAAATATATAGTAAATAAATGAATATTTGTTTATTTTTATAAATTAATTTATATTAATTACATATATATATATATCTATATTTTAAATTTATTATTTTCTATAAAATTTTCACATTGAATAATATATAAATTAAAATACTTTTAACCTTTTCTTTTTTTTTTTCTTTTTTTTTTTTTTCAGATTACTTTACTATGAACTTTCCAATAAAAACATATACTACTAGTCTACTACTTAAACTCACATGTCAAATGGAAAGACAAAAATACAAAGAAAAATTAATATTATTGTGTTTTTATTATTTTCATAAGTTATATCTTAAAATTGTATTTTATTTTATTTACCGAGTATATTGCAGTATTTATATAGCATAAAATACACGTTCAATTTCGCGTGCGAAATAAAAATAAATAAATAAAAAGAAAGTTATTCAATCTTTTTATTTTTATCATTTCAATTTTTTGAATTATATATTGTATCTACAAATTTATTTTTTTCTATTCACTAAATATATTTTTCATATGAAATTACACGCGCAATCTCAAGTGCCAAATGAAAATATGCAAACTTTTTTCTTAATCATTTTAATATTTTGAATTATATCTCCAAAAAGTACAGTATACCATTTACCAAATATATTGTCATATATTCAAAAGCATAAATTTACACGTGATTGGCACCGACGAACTCTCTTGTCCTTTGAAGAAAAATTACAAAAGAAAATTATTTGGAATATATTTATCATTCTAATATTTTATATTTTATTTTTAAAAGAAATTAATTCGGCCCATTTATTGTAGATACTATGAATTTTCAAATAATAAAACATGCACGTGCCGAACAGCGTGCGTTTTATTAAGAAGTCACGTGCGTTTTATTAAAAATTACTAATAATTTGAATTTTTAAAACACATTTCACATGAAAGAATAAAACAAATGGAATCAAATCAAATCAAATTGAAAACAAACAATTAACAATAATAATAATAATAATAGAAGAACACAAAATATTAAAAATCGAAATTCAGTTTGGTATATCGGATTGAAAATCCAAAAGGCAAATCATTTTCAGTAACACTGAAAATATATACCAACAAGGTCTATAGCAGAAATTATTATTATTATTATTATTATTATTATTATTATGTGATTTCTGTCTCTCTATCTTTACAAAAAGAATCAAATCTTCATATAGTTCGGGGCAGACCGGGCGGTTCAAAACTTCAAATTGAAATGTTGAGGTCCAGGCGCGACTTCTTGGCGGAGGCTGCAGGGACAGGCAGTGCGGACACGCGGCGGAAATGGTTGTCGGAAAATTCTCCTCCGGCGGGAACAGATTGGCAGCGGCGGCGGCGGATATGAGGTGGAGCCGGGGGAGGACGATTTCGAGTTTGAGGCAGACATCGAGATGGCGCGCTGCAGTGCAGACTTCACCCTCTCCAGCGTGCACATCCCCTCGAAGTTAGCAGGCGGCGGCGGCACCAGCTTCAACTCCAGACTGGCTTCGAGTTCGTCGAACAGCCACCGGCTCGGCGGCGCCGGGGGGAAGTTGAGGTCCGCTTGCAGCTTGGGTCTCGGATTCGGGTTCGGATCCTGGACGGCCGGCAGTACTGCATTAGTATTGCACCGCTGGAGATACTCGTACACTCGCCCCGACTGCACAGTAATTTTTGTTCCAATGTGACTTTTTTCTTTCTGATTATTTTATGAATTGTATCCATAAATATAATAAATAAGTACAAATCTGAGTACAAAAAATGCAAATATCTCAAAAAAAAAATATATATATATATATAATAAATTGAGATAAGGAAATATTTATTTAATTATATAAAAAATCACATTAAAATACTATTTAATCTTAAAAAAAAAAAAAAAATTCTACAAAAACACAAATCAAAATGAAGCATTTCAAATTTTTTTACCCATAAATAAATAAATAAAAATACTAGAATATATGTGATATATATATATATTTTTTTTCAAAAAAAGTCAAAATTCTAAATTTTGTTATGTAAACAAACCTTTTTTGGCTGGGTAGTTTCTTTGCTGAAGAAAAGCACAATGACATTTGTAGTCATTATTCAATTAAAAATTTTATTTAGCTAATAAATAGAAACCGAGTCACTTCCATCCAAATTATATTTAACGGTCTCATTGTTTTTATTCACAGCCATTTTCAATATTTTGAATTATTTTTTTTATATAATAAAAAGGACCAAAAGGAAATTAAGCATTCTCTTTGTTATTATTTTTATGCAGTAATTTTTATAAAGAAAATATTAATTTCTCCCATAAGATTCTCATATTATCTTATCTCCTATGTATAGATTCATATGTGTATATATATACGCCACACATATGATCTTTCGATATCTACACATTGAGTCGACCGGAAGGAATAAGACTCTGTGTATTTACAAATTTATTTATAAAAAATTTAAATTTTCAAAATCGCTATCTAAATCTACCAAAAATATACTATTATAGATAAAAAGCATAAATTTACAAATTTATTTATAAAAAATTTAAATTTTTAAAATCGCTATCTAAATCTACCAAAAATATACTATTATAGATAAAAAGCATAAATCAACTACTAATTCGATTGAATTAGCCTTACTAAATCAACATATATTTATATATATTTTAACTTATAATAAAATATATATAAATATATATATATATATATTGATTATTTATATAACATATCTATGCAACTCTTATCCAATAAAATTATAACATCAGCAGCACCTTATCTAAGAATTTCAACCGCTAAGTCGGGCCCCACACCCTTATCGTCGTCTTGTCATAAATTATATTTTTATCTTCGTTGCATTTCACTGTTGCTACCCTCGGCCCCACAGAATTTTTTCCCTGTCCACGTGTCACTTCGCCATTGGCTAATAAATCAATTGCGTGTCGAAACACGAGGTGAGCATTCGGATTTTCGGTTCGGATTTTGCCTAGTCCGAACCGATCCGAAAATTCAAAATTTTTGAAAAAATCAATCCGAACTGAAGTGAAATAATCAAAATCCAAAAATCCGAAAATCCAAAATTCGAACTAAAAAAATTCGAATCAAACTAAAAAATCCGAAATTTTAAATATTTTTAATAATTTTTAATAATTTTATTATTATTTTATAATATTAAATATAAATAATATATAAAAGTAAATATATTAAAATATAATTAATAATTTTGATTTTTTATATTAAAATATAATATTTCTAATAAAATATTAAATATATATAATAAAAAAATATATTAAAATACTATATTTTGGATTTCAAATTTGTTCCAATTTTAAATATACCAATTTGATCCGATCCAAAAATTCAAAATTTGTCAAAAATTCAAACTAAATTTTAAAATTTCGATTTGATTTGAATCGAATTTTCGAATTTAAGATATTTTGCTCCGCCTATCGAAACCATCACGCCTCCGGGTGCACAACGGCTCTTCGTCGAGCCATAATCTGCTGCCTCACATTTCGCAATGGCGGCATATGAAATAACTACTCTACCCCCAAATTCCGTACACATGGTCAAATTCTATTGGCCCCGGAAACGAGTGGATAGAACTCGAAATGTACTCGATCGAAACCCCATATATACATACATACAGACCATTCTGTTATAACACTCGAGAAGGCACGTAAAGATCTGATCTGCTGCAGCCATGGAAAGCACCGATTCGTCGGCGGCGGCCGTCCGCCGGCAGCCGCTACTTCCGCCGGGGTTCCGCTTCCACCCGACGGACGAGGAGCTGGTGGTGCACTACCTGAAGAAGAAAGACGCCGCCTCCCCTCTCCCCGTCGCCATCATCGCCGACATCGATATCTACAAATACGATCCATGGGAGCTTCCAGGTCCGTACAATCATATATATATAAATATATATCTATATGTATCTATATCTGTGTGTGTTTCAGAGAAGGCTATATTTGGGGAGCAAGAGTGGTATTTCTTCACGCCGAGGGACAGGAAGTATCCGAACGGGGCGCGGCCGAATCGGGCGGCGACGTCGGGCTACTGGAAGGCGACGGGTACGGACAAGCCGGTGATGGCGGCGGGCGGCGGGCAGAAAGTCGGCGTTAAGAAGGCGCTAGTATTCTACGGCGGGAAGCCGCCGAAAGGGATAAAAACGAACTGGATCATGCACGAGTACAGGCTCCCGGACCAGAGGTCCGGAATCGCTCCGGCGGGCTGCGGCGATTATGGCCACCGGAAGGGGACCTCCTCCTTAAGGGTAATTGATTTGATTTGATTTAATTGATTTTGGGAATGATCTGATGATGGATTTGATCGGACGGTGCAGCTTGACGATTGGGTTCTGTGTCGGATTTACAAAAAGAGCAATGCACAAATTAGGGCAGCTGTGGATCATCACGGTCAGGACGAAATCTGCAGTACAGTAGGAGCTTCGATGAGTTATTGTACGGTAGGGGAGCACCATACGACGCCGTTTCGTGATGATCCGAACTCGACGACGATGATGATGTCTGAGAATATCAATTGCAATTACAACTACATACCTCCGACGAGGCACGTGAGCACCACGTGGAGCTGGAACAACGAGGAATCTGAAGACGAAAATAATTCTGCATTGTCTACTGCTGGATTGTTCTTCCTCCAGGCTGCAGATCGGAATCAGAATCAGAATCTCCTCGGAAGGCCGCCGCCGGCGACGACGACGATGACGATGGTGCCAGAGCAGGGATATGACGATGTTCATCATCATTATCAACAACAACAGGTGCTGGGCATGAATTGGTACCCTAATTAGTTAATTAATGTCTGCAAATTTTGGTCGTCATCGTCGTCAGGATCTCATCTGGACTGGAATGGAGGCTTAATTAGGTTAAAATAATTAAATTTGGGAATGGAGTGAAGTTACGTTTGTGAATGTAATTAGGGGAAATTAAGCTAAGGGATTGTACTGTACGTCGTCGTTTTGGGTTTGTGTTGCATGCTAGCTAAGCTAAGCTAATATAATATAAATAGCTTGGTATGTATGTATTGTATTGTATGTATGTGTCTGTACAGCTAGCTAGTGGTGTCTCAAACAAACAATTAATCCAAAATCAATGCTCAGAGAAATTAATTACTTTCCTATCGCCCATCTCTTTAATTTGCATGCAATATGTAATTTAAGCAATTTATATATATATATATATATATTTTATTATTATTGTTGATATACTATCAATTTTACCTTATGATTTTATAAGTTCTTGATATAGTCTTATTATTATAAGTTACCGTTATTGGCTGACCTGACCATGCATGTCACATCTAATTATTTGTATTGAAGTATTTCAACTTATGTGCATAATCATCATAGGATATCATAAAATTAAGTTGGTAATCAAATTTATTTATACCAATATATTAATACATATTATATAATTGAACATAATTAAGTTGCAATTTTAAAGTGGATTAGAAAGTTTGAACTTATAGTAAAAGCTCTCTTTTAGAGTGAGATTCAATTTGACTCCACTTCTCTATTTCATTCAACCCAAAATTTTGTACATAGTTCAGTTACACACACAGAATTTCGAACTTATATAAATATATTTATTTATTAGAAAGAATATTTTTACTTGGCAGATAAATACCTTTGGATCAATATTCATGAAAGAGAATATGCATATGCATGCACATCCATATATATAATATTTGATATATATAGATAAATATATACTAGGGTGTGGGGTGTGGGGTGTGGCCCTGCAGGGGGTGTTCTACAAACAAGGATAATAGTGGTATTTATTTGATTAGTTAAGTGGTCATCTGATAATTAAGTGTGATGTGACAATAAAATCAATAATAAGAAAAAGGAATCTTGATCTTAAAGCATATACTAGTAAATTAAAGAGTGTTCAGTGTTCACTCCCATTTGAGGAAAATAATTAAAGAGTGAATAGTTGATAAGCAATTAACTTTATGGTTTCTTGTGCCACTAGAAATTGTTATATTTTCTATGTGGTCACAATTTTTATTTCATCACCTCCACAAAAAAATTACTATTTTATCAAATAAATTAATTTATTGTAATATTCCCTTCATTTAAATAAAAAATTGTGAATACAATCAACCGAATTTGTTTACTATCAAATTTATTAATTTCTCAAGAAACAAATAAAAAAGCATCATATTTTATGTCAGGTATTAATTTCGAGGAAGAACAGCATTGTATACGATCCATATCTATTTTTTATGATCAAATTCTTTGAGAATATTCCAATGTTTCATATCTACGGAATTTTAAAAATATTATAATAAAGTAGAAATAAAAATAAAAAAACTAAATTAAGAAATATATTGTAATATTGTATGATATAAAATTAATGATATTTGTGTAATATATTGTAAATTTGAAGAGTATTTGTAATAGTAGGTAAACAATACAATTATTAAAAAAAATTGATACTTTGTTATGGACTGACCAAAATAGAAAAATAGATAGATCGTTAAGGGACGGAAGCAGTATAATATAAAGAAGCTTAGAGCTGCCGCTGAATTTAAAATTCAGGCTGAACAACTGTGCTTGCTATTAGGACGACACATAATATTACTACAAATATCACACTATATGTTAATATAATATAAATACAACACATGAACAAAAAAAACACATACTATATTCTCAACAATACAAAATATTATTACGGACAACACACAGTATTACTAACAACATATACTATAGTCTCATACAACACACACCAGTCGATTTTAGCACATGACATACTTGTATACAACACATTTGTTATTATTAAAAAACAAAGCATACCTTTATTATACACAATATGTGTTGTGTGTTATACTAATGTGTATTGTTTGTATATATAACATATGCTGATGTGAAAAATCAGCACCGTAACCATCCCGAAGCGTGGATTAAAATTATACTCTTACAATTATATCTTGTAAATCTTAATAGATTAAAAAAAATCAATTTAACATTTAACCTTTCTTACGAAAATGTAAAATAACAAGACGAATATAGCTTTCCTTCGAGAGTATTGCTATTTTACATAATAATAGTAATAGTTGAAAGAAGCAGCATGCACCTTTTTTCTAAGTTTGTTGAGGCAGAACAAGTCGATCTTGGCCGTCCACCAGCCGGGCAGATCGGATCACATCCCCTGTTTTAATCTCTGCCAAAATCTCTCTTCCCTTGGTTGAGTACCTGTGAAAGTGTAACAATATTCCATTCCCAACTCAAACCATCAAACAACACAATTCACATCAAAACCAACAAAAAAAAAAAAGGGCTTGCTGGTTGCATAAATACTTACCCGAATACCGAGAATTGGCCTTCGTCGAAGGATAGTCCGCCAAGGCCAGCCTGGTAAAAGGAGGAAAGAATGTTAAATGAGGTTCGACAAACTTGGTTTGTTTGAAGGGAATGGAGAGGAACGAAGAAAAGTTGCTTACGTTTCTCTTGTCGTAGAGATAGAAGAAGAACTGGTTCGGCGAGGAGTACTCCTCGGAGTCTGCACTGTGAGCCATCACCACTGCTCCGTAAACGGATAGTGGAAGCACGGGAAGCTCCCCATCCTTCACTTGGGACTTTGAATGTTAGCTGATGAAATAGTGATGTTTTAAGTTATGTCTTGTGTGTGCGATTGTAATGAAACAGATAAATCTCGACCTGAACGCTTAACATTGTTCGGTAGAGCGGCTCAAACTGCCCCGAAGGTTTAATTTCTAGGGGAGTGCTGTAGCCCTTGTCCTTCAAAGCGCTGCTGTCGGAGAGAACAGCTTGTTCTGTGCAGTTAAGTTTCACCCCGTCGTAAGCCCCGTCCAACACCTAAAATGTATCAGAATACTTGTTGAAAACAGCATTGTAGGATGTAAATTATGCTTGTGCAGTCCCCCCTCACATGTACTACAGAGCATGGTGAAAAACCTGATTAAGGAGGAAGAGATATGGGGAAGAGTAGCTGTCTAGAAGATGAATAATTAAAATGATTTTGGAAGACAGAAGTGAGATATCACTACCTTACCAGTTTTGCAAAGTTCCCTGCGGTTAGTGGTGCCGAATACCCATCTATGACAGCCTACAGATTCGTTTGAAAAGACAATCAGAAAAAAGGTTTCATAAATGTCACATGTCAAACAAGGATTCTTTTCTAGAAGTTTGACAGGATGCTAAACGACTTCTCCACTTCATGTATTTTCCAAGCTAATGCAATCAAAAGTTGAATAGGAAAAAGCATGAAAGTCGATGATCATAACACTTTCCTATGTAAAGTCAACCTAGAGAGATGATAGTAGTATATGTGCCTGAATAATAGCAGTTTTTCTCGGTTCACCAGCAGCTTCTGGAGAAAATGTTGAGCCATCTGCTTTCTCAATAGAAAATTCAACAACAGCTCTTCCTGTAAGCCTGAGGAATTGGAACGCATGTGAACTACAGGTTACCATCTGACATGTTATGGACTCTTAACAGCAAGAAATAAAATAAAGTAGAATAAATTGTAAGCTAGAAAGGGGATATTTGATGGTTGTTGTTCCTAGCATAAGTTACCTGGGGTACGATAAGTATTGTTCAGGTAACAAAAATGACAACCCTGGAGCCTGTTGAAAATTTCATTTACGAACATCACGAATCAGTGGTAATCATATATCTTGTCAATCTAGAAAAGAACTGAACAGCAGGAAAGATATAAAAATGTAGCGGTCTGCTTTATTTACAATACAGTGATGTCGTCTTTTACAATGTTTAGTTTTGTGAAGGTAACATGTTTAACTCATTCAGCTTCCAAAG
This sequence comes from Andrographis paniculata, assembly GCF_009805555.1. NCBI lineage: Eukaryota > Viridiplantae > Streptophyta > Magnoliopsida > Lamiales > Acanthaceae > Andrographis > Andrographis paniculata. Next base: position 6,936,251 of record NW_026137587.1, read on the forward strand.
GCAATCATAGATACCTGTAGTAACTCCAACTGAGCAACAGTATCCAATGTAGATGCGAGGTCAACTGATACCCTGTCAGCATCTTTGTCCTTGATGCTTTGAAGAAGGCTTTTTAATCCGCCCTGATAGCCAAAGGAGGTTCATCATCATTATTTCACCAACAAACTAATTAGCTTTGTATCATGATTTCATTCTCAGCCAGATTACAGGCCATGTTTACTATCATAGATTATGTTGGACTATCATAGCAAAGATTGCCTAAATGGATAAGAGAATCCTACATTCAAGAAGCAGTTGCAAACAGAACCCAGGAATTAATATAATCTTTTTCTTCGTTTCGAGTTTCTTTGACTCACTTCCACACTGGTCATAAATTTGGACTCAAGACATTTAAAATGAGACCTTGGATAACCAAAATCACTAAGGTAACTGTCAGAACCAGAGACAGATACAAAATTCCAAAGGTTACATTAATGTATAGCATAGTTACACACCCACATGTATGTGCTTTTTAAAATTACATCAAGCGTCAGGACATTATTTTGACATCTATTGTAATGTTTATCTTAGATTTTAACAAATAATAATAATAATAATCAAGCAAAACGGCATCATAAATCTGTGCATAGGCTATAACACTTGCCGGAGTTTACAGAATCTGAAAATCCTGCCATTCCAGTTAATATATATTGAATTACAAAAATACAGTTCTTTTTTCATTCTGCCGTTGTTACCTTCCCATCTGTGAGAGATGCATGGAGAACAGAACCCTTTTCTCTCAAGTCACCTGGCATGCTGGACAAAATAGAATCTTTTTCATCCGTTGCAATCTACCAAGAAAACAAGAACAAGGAATTTTTATGATGTGAAAATAGACCAAGTGGAAAAACAGAACACTAAAATAAATAAAACATAAGGTTGAACAAATAGATCATTGATAACACCAGGCAAGAATCAATTGAACAAGGATGTCCAGCTATAAATTAAATGAAAATGCACGTTTCCAGTTGAGAAACTTTATTAAAGTGAAAATAAATCTTGTTTAGGGATCATCTGTAGCAGTTCCTTAAAAGTATGTATTGGGTTGTCCACCTTCCATATGATTAACGGTGTGCGTACTACTGAGATCATCATTTTCAACTCTAGTTTTAAAGATGATCTATCCCACACATTTGATAGCATAGGATACTCATACAAAATGCCATAGTGATCCAGATTACAAATAATTATGATTCTATGTTACATCAAAGTAAACATATGACTAGGATGGATAAAGCAATTTATTCACACTAAACACACCCGAAGAATAGAATTCAATCCTCACCAAAACTGGAAGTCTAATCACATAATAAGTAACCAATTTTCAACCATATAGATATTAAGTAATAAGACCAATGGCAGATGCAAGAGCAATGCAGGAAGAAACACACACACAAACAGGAGTCTCAGCATAATCAGCCTTCACGATCTTGAAACTCAAATAATATAGTCAACATAAGGTAAGGAAATGAACTAGTGCACACTATACGAAGCAGCTAAATTGTTAACTTTGCCCATATACAAGTATTACTTATCCTTCATACAAATTTGATTATACAAGAAAGCAATTCATGGTTTACCTTCAGAGCTTTCTGGACATTGCCCTCCATTGTTCCATATGGTTTCCTCTGCGGAATCCTCAGCAAGTACGATATGTCCTCCAGAGAATCCTTTAGCAGAAGCGTAGGTTTTTTAACTTTGCCCAATTAATGAAGTTTCACAACAATTATATTACAAAAATGCCCTTAGACCTGTATAGCTTTCATGTTTGGATTGGCTGGGATTGCCCGTCTAAGAGCCAGTTCTCCTGTCCGAGGAATTTTAGTTTCCGGGGAATAAAGCACTGCTTCAGCAGGAAAAGTGAGCCAAGACTCATGACCCATCAAAGGTACTGAGAATGACAACTGAAGAAAAATAATCACAGCTGCAAAGGCACTCTTCAGCAGCCTTCTCCCTCCCTCCATCCATTCCTTCAAATTCGAACCATTATCGCACTCATTCCTTAGCTCCTGCGTGACTAACAATATATGTGAAGAAATGGAGATGTCAATTCCGGATGTGATTAGCATCCACACAAAGAAACCCTACAGCTTGCAGTTCCGGCCGCTCTCCGAGGCAGGAGACCCTATAATTTAGACATAAACATTGACTTCCAAACACAGAAACTCGTAGCCCACAATGTAGTGTATGAACTAAACTGTGGAATTTCAATTCCTGCTTCTTGACGCTTTTTCAAGTATAGATAATCAAAATTCTACTCCGTTGCTATCTACAACGCAAAATCTGAGACTATCCCCACACAAATATTTCCATTCCTTCAGATGTTGTTGCATCATATCATGCCATTCTTTCAATTGTGTTGATTATTAATGCAGAATTAGGGTTCTTCAGGTGAAATCCCGCACGCAAAAGTCGAACGATATTTCGAAGTAATTCCTAGAGCAGATTCCAACATCTAAAGCAGAACACCACAATCACCGACACAAGAAAACAAAACGCAGAGCTGCATTTAACATATTCACCGATTGCTACTCATCTTTACGAAAAACACACACACACAAACCAAGTGCTCTCGGAAGGGATCAAGTTAGACTAACCATTGATGCATCACTCCTTGTCGCCAAAATGTGGGTGAATTCCGGCCAAAGACGGCGGGACGGTTCTCGAGGAACTCCATTGCAAAGAAAACCTACACGAACCGCGAGCATAGAATCGGACTTGCGAGTGGAACGGTAGTAGTAGCAGGAGGGGGAGAATTGAGGAGAAATTTTGTTGGAGCAGAGAAAGGAAACGGATAGAGGGAACGCCATGAATGGAAGCTGGAGGTTTTGGCGCGCCTCATCCAAAAGCCTAATCCATAGCAGACTGATCATCCTTCCATCAAAAAATAACTTGTAAAAATGCTTAGTCGAAGGTCCCACCGAGATTTGAACTCGGGTTACTGGATTCAGAGTCCAATGTCCTAACCACTAGACCATGGGACCTGCTATGTTTGAACATTTTTTATTTATATATTTGAATGAACAGTTTGTGGTTTATATATCTTTGAATCAGTCGCAGTGACCCGGCTGAGACAATTGTTTACTCACAATAATAATAATTATAATGACTCAATATAAAATATTACTTACTCTCTGTCCCAAACAAAAAATATTATTTATAAATTTAAAAAAATTACAATGAATTAGGAATAAAAAATAAAAATAAAAATATTGCAGGTGTTTAGGACGGAGGAAGTATCATTTATATGGTGCATTCCATTCTTCAGTTTATGGGTAAGGTAAGCTACTAGTTTATTTTTTTACAAAATTTAATAAACACTGTATAATTCAGTAAACTCACAATAGATGTAAATAAATACTTCATCTATCTCATATCTATTTAAATATAATTATATTTGTATAATATATTATAAATTTGAATGATATTTGAAAATATTAGATAGATAATAGTAGATAACGAACCAAAAGGGTTAAACTCAATACACTCATCATATATTCATTTATATTTCCTTTTTAAGAGATAAATGATCATATAAAATGAGAAATATTTTATTTTTCAAATTTTAATTAAGAAAAATTAAATATTTTTATTTTACTATCTCAATTTTTATATACCAAACCCACCGTTACATTTAAATTCAATTAAAAAAGAAAAACAAATATATTTAAAAAATAAAATACTAAGCGTAATAATATCAACATCAATTCCATAAAGTTTATATCGATTTTTGTGTTGTAACAATCTGTCTTAGTGAGTGTACGGATGAATGTCCATCTATCTATTCATCTGGTTCCACTTCGCGTCCCCAGACCTATTTTTGTCGTATCCATCCTCCACTACTCATCCTCTAATTTACATCCATTTTTCCTGTTATTTTATTTTATTTTTAATAATAATAATAATAATAGGTAGTAGAGTAGCAGTAGTAGTAGTAGAAGACTAGTAGAAGAAAAACAAAGTCAACCGAGATGGTTGAATCTCCAACTCCAGTCGAGTCTGACTTCCCCGGGGCCCACAATATGCTGACGTGGCTTCCGGAAGGAGACAATTTGGCTGCTGACCATAAACGCCGTCACGCGCTCCGACACGCGTATCTCCTCCATCCTCAGCTCGCTCAGCCGCTGCACGTACTCCGGCGCGTGGACCACGTCCCACACCACCGCCGCCCCCCCCGGCTTCAGCACCCTCACCACCTCCCCCAGCACGCGCATCCGCTCCGCCGCCGCCGCCGCCGACTTCGACCCGTACTCCTTCCCCACCTTATGAACAAACACCGCCGACACCACCACGTCGAAGTAGCTGTCGCTGAACGGCAGCTTCGTCGGATCGCCGCCCCTAAAAGTTAGGGTTTACAATTATTTTGAATTAGAGCTATATGTATATATATGTATATGTATGTATGGATGTATGGATTTACGGTACCGGCAAGTGACGTATTCCTGGACGCCTTCGAGGGCGGCGGTTTGGAGGGTTCGGGTCGGGTTGAGGGAGTGGATGTGGGTCGGGGCGAGGCCGACGACCCGGCCGGAGGAACCGGATTTTTTGAGCTGTAAAGCGACGGCGTTGAGGAGGATGCCGCGGCCGCAGCCGAGGTCGAGGGCGTGCTTGACGGAGGACCAGTCGGGGACGGAGGAGACGATGCGCTGGGACATTTCCCAGTGAAGGGCGACGGCGGAGTAGAGGAAATTAGCGCCGGCGAAGAAGAGGCAGACGGCGGAGATGGCGGTGACGGAGCCGGTGAAGCCTGCGGCGAAGCGGGCGGCGGCGGGGGGGAGGAGGCGGTGGAGGAGGAGACAGATGGGTTCGAAGTAGAGGAGGAAGGCGAGGGCGAGGACGGAGAAGACGACGGCGTGGACGAGGAGGAACGCCGGCGTCTGCCATTCATCCACGCCGTAGATCGCGTAGATCTGCGTCCAATCTCGGCCGTTGGATTTCCCCATTGTATGTGAAGCTCCGGCCGTCGGATCAGATCAGATCAGATGAGATCCCAAATCCCGAGTGGATTAGATGAATATATGGGCGGCCATGTCCGGAAACAGATCTAATCTAAGAGCAGGACAGAGTAGCAGGAAGTGTGTAAGTAAGTACACTTTGTTATCAGTGAAATCGCAGTCTGAGAGAGAGAATAAGACAAGTTCTAGAGTGAGAGAGAGATGGTTCAGTGGGGCTAGAAATCAGAGCCCCCAATGTAATGAAATGAAGTGACAGAGTAATTTGTTGAATGGAGATATCAAGCAGGGCAGCAATTAAACAACCCTTTTTTAGGGTTTGTTTTCAGTTAACAGAAGAAGAAGAAGACGAAGAAGACGAAGATGGAGAAAGTGAATAATAATGGACAGTGATGAAAAAGAGAGAAATTTATTCCAAGAAATAGAAAGAGGGAACAGCAGAATGTTGAATATTCTGCACTCACTCTCTCACTTTCACGCGTCTTCAGATTCGCCATTGCTCATTTTACATTACACCCACGGTGAAATTTATTCCATGCCTTAATTACTATTTTTCCTATGCTAATTACTCCTAATTGTTACTACCTTAATTGCCATTTCCATCACCAAAATAAGATTACATACATTAAAGGTGCATTTATTCTGTTGGTGTGCATTTAAAATACATTTAAACCAATTTCAATCGAATTTTAACCATTAAATTACAATCTAACGTTTCAATAATGGGTAAGAGTGAATAAATTCTTAACGATTATAACCATTAGATAAAATTCAGTTTTTATAAAAACTAATTTTAATTTTGGTAATTTTGGTATATGATTTTATATCGGATAGGGGCATATTGGTCATTTCGGTTGCAGAATTTTCAAGTGCGTTAATTAAATAAATAAATGGGAAGACGAAAAATTACAATTAATTAGGTAGCGGCAATCGCGGCGGGCTAAGTTTAGTCAAAGGCCAAAGTCTATTAAGACATGTTCCTTTCCACTTTATTTATATATATTATTTTAATATTTAAAACCCAATTATAAAATTTATTCAATATTTATTTTCCAATTTAATATTTAAATAACAATATCTTCAAAAAGCCGCTGTACAAAATTTCTTCGAAAAAGTCGGTGTTAGCGTACGAAGTCATTGTGATTCAAATGTTTCATATTATTGCAATTATCTGAACTCAGAGTCTTTGGGTAATTATTTTATTTGAATTAGAATTAGTATTTGTTCAACTCAATGATTAATAATTTAATATTTTATTATAAACCAGATTATTATACTTAAAAATAAATAAATATATATAAAGCTTGTTTGTCATTATTTTGGAAACTGCACGAAATTAAATAATATTAATTTAAAATCAAAACAAACATATTTAAACTATATTATCATTTAAACAATATTTGTCTTCTAATTATATGGAAAGCAACATTGTTAAAATTATTATTTTTTAAAAAAAAAAAATAGATTAATTATAATAGTACTAATAAGTCATAATTTTCTGCTATGAAATATATTACTCCCTCAGTCTCAGATACTATGTCCACGTTGCCGTTTCTGTCGGTCCCACATACCGTGTCACTTTCTTTTTTTTTGAAAAATAATTACACACTTTAATCTCATTTATTTTTTTTAAATTTTAATTAAACTAATTAGTTATTTTAATCTTAATTTATAATTATTTATATTATAAAATAATTATTTTTACTAATATATTTTTAGTTATCTACTAATTACACTCCTTCTAAAATACCGTGTCTATAGTATACTATATACGGTATATGGACGGAGGAAGTATAAAATATCGCCGGAGGTACCAGAAAATCAAAGTTTAATTTAATAAATGAGCAAATTGTCATTCAATTTTATAACGATCAAGTGACAAATGGACCCCACCATAATTAATTGACCTATTTCTAATTATGCACAAATAAAAACATTATAAATTATAAATTATAAATTTAGGATTTAGTTATTTGTGGTTGGAATATGTACATTTTTTTTTAGATAAATATATATATATATATATATTTTGCGATATTTTAATAGAATTTGTGTGTCTGTTGTTTTTTAAGGTAGAAAAAAAATATACTATAAATAATTAATTACATGTCCTAAATTAGTTGGTGAGACATTAATTAGGTTTAGAAGTGTTCGACTGAACTTACAAATTTGATATCTATCAAATTCGAAATTAATGAATTTGTACTGAAGTTCCAATAAGTCAATTCTAAATTTCTTCAAATTGTTAATCAATTTTTATTTTCATCGATGGCCCTAAATCAATAAATATGAAAACGATTTTCCACTTATAAAATTAAATGAGTAAATAGAGAAAAATTAAAAATATAATGTAAAAGCAGCCTTCAAGGCTAGGATAAAAGTTTTGAAAAAAATAAAAATAAAATAAAAATACTTTATTCGTCCTGTAATTAAATATCTACTATTTTTTTTACGTAATTTTAAAAATATTAATATTATATATGGATGTAGTAGAAATAAAATAAAAATGACTAAAATAACTTTTATTAGTATGTGTGATATAAATGTAATAACATTTGTGTAATACATTGTAAGTTGTAAGAATATTTGTAATGTTAAGTAGATAGTATAGTTACTAAAAAAATGAAATGAATAATTTGTTATAGGATGGACTAAAATAGAAAAATGCATACTTTGTTATAAAACGGAAGAAAATTAATACTTCCTCCGTCCCGGAACTAAATATCCATTTGCTTTTTGCACGTAGTTTTAGAAATATTAGTATTATATTGGAATATAGTAAGAATAAAATAGAAACGACTAAAATAATCTTATTAGTATGTGTGATATAAAGGTAACGACATTTGTGTAACATATTATAAGTTGTAAGGGTATTTGTAATGTTAGGTAGATAGTACAATTATTAAAAAATGAAATGGTTACTTTGTTATGAAACGAATTAAAATGAAAAAATAAATACTTTATTATGAGACGGATTTTGTTAAAAAAAATACTTGTATTGTACGTTGCGTTCATGAAGTTGTACGTTGCATGAATTTATGACAGTGGGGTAGGGTAGGGTCATAGGTTAGGGTAGGTAGCCGGCTGCTGCCGGTGCATTACTCCACGCCACGTGGTGTTTGCCAAAAAGGGTCGTAGAAATTTTATTGCATCTGGAGAGGTTTAGCTAAATGTGTTATAAATTACAGCAGTCAGCAGTGCACTCCCTAAATTTTATTTTTATTGCTTTTTAAATGTACTAAATATTAATGCATCACAAGTTGTTACTTAATTAAAAAAATTTATCTTACAACTTTTAGAATATTTCAACATTTTATTTAAACCTTACCAATTAATTTAATTTCGACCAATGGTTTTCTTTTTTATTTATTTTTATTTTTATTTTTGTCTATGGAAACCAAATTTAAACATTTGATTTTAAAAAAAACAATACTTCCTTTATTATTTAAATTTATACTTATTTTCCGTCAATTTGGTCTCATGTACTTCCTTCGTCCAAAATACTTTTCAATATTTCTTTTTTGGTATGTTCCAAACATCCTGCAACATTTATAATAATTAATTATATTTAATCTCTATTCCATACTTTATCCTCTCACATCATCTAAATAAAAAATAAAATATATATTTCTCTTTCCATCACATTACCTAATTTCTAAATTATCCTACTTAATATTACCCACCTAAAAATTCGTGCCAAAAGTAAATGTTGCACCTTGTTTGGGACGGAGGGAGTATTTATTTATTTATTTATAGATGGGTCGGACCCGAAACCCGACCCGAATACACATAGTTGGACCCGAGATCCGAACTGGACCTGATTATACCCGGATCCGACCATATCCGGACTCGACCCGAATAATACTCGCAAGACCCGATGGACCCGAAATTATTTTTTTAATTTTTAAAATTTAATTTAAAATTGGACCCGAACTCGGAGACAGACCCGACATTATTAAAATTTATATATTTTATTTAAAAATTTTATAATAAAATAATAAAAAAAATAAAGAAAACTAAAAAGCACAGTTTTAATATAATTTATATTATTAAAAATTAATTTTTTCATATATATAATTAATATATTAGTAATATATTAGTCGGATCCGGGTCCGGATAGGGTCCATCATTGGACCAAAGACCCGACCCGAACCCGACAAGGATACACAATACCCGACTTGGACCTGAATCCAATGCCTATATAATTGGACCCGATCTCAAATAAATGGGTCAAGTCGGGTCTCGGGCCTACTCGAACCCATTGCCATCCTTAGATTTTTGTGAAATGATTGCAACCAACGTTTTATGATAAAATACTTTCAAGTACAAAATTTTGCCAATCAGGTTTATTGGGCCTTTAGCTCATAAAAATGGGCTTTGACATGCCTATCATTCCATTGGAATTTAAATTTTAATATGTTTTATTTTTCATATTTATTAATTTATTTCCTCACTCCACCGTACATTCATGCCATAATTATGACTTCATTTATACATGTCAATTTAAAAATTTTGATATTATTTATCAATTTTAATATTTCTGAAATTATTCTAGAACTTTTAAATTTTTTTATCTAATCAAAATTTATATATATATATATATCTAAAATGATATAATTTAATTAATTTATTTATTTATGATTTAAAGGTAAGAATGGGTAAATAGAAGGGCGATAATTATGAATGCACATGTGATGAGATGAGAGCGGTTACACTAAAAGCGCTTACATTTTATTTTTTCTTCAAACAATAATAATAAATAAATAAATACTGTAATTATTAAAAAAAACAAATAAAATGATGTTGCATGTTCGTTAATACTATAAATTTAATAATATTAATATTTGAGTACCCTTTTATGCACGGCGCCTAACGTCTTCACGCCGTTCTCTTCACTGTCCCTTTCCACCTATAGTCAAGTCCATTTAGAAATTTTGCTTTGTATTTTTATGAAATATTATTAACGTATAGTACTCAGGGATAAACTTTAATAATAATAATATTAATATTTTTTTCTTTTTTTTTTTAAATAACAATCCGAAAAAAGGCATAAATGTAAATGAGGATAATATTACTACTTTTAATCTGAGATATATATTTTTTAAAACAATTATTAATATCTACTAAAGAAAATAGTTACGTTATAACTTAAAACCACCAAATTGCCTAAAAAATAAGCGAATTTTTTATTTTTTATTTTTAAAAAAAGTTCAATTATGTTATGCTTCCTTCAATAACCACAATAATTATTAACTTAATTAAAATGATTACACTAACAGACGTCACTAACTAACTACACTCATTTAATTCAGACACACATGGCCATGGTCACCTCTCCGTTACTTAACGCCGTCATATCTGTCCCTGCCCCAGCAACGCGTTAACGTACGGTCCCCCAGCTTCGTTAATCCCAGCGAAGCACATTTCCTCTTCTCCTCAATTTTCATTTTTTATTTTTTATTATTTTATTTTACAAAAAGAAAGAAAATTGGCCCCAGAGGCGGGGCGGCGCTTTCATGGCAATTTCAGGAACTCACATTCTCCTCAATGTCTATTTTTTTTTAATACCAAAAAATACAGAGGAGAGAGGAGAGAGAGAGAGAGAGAGGGGGAAATCCAAATCACAGCCACATTATCATCATCATCTGCAGACAACAGCTGGTTTGCAAATTGCAAATGGAGAGGAGGATGGGGTTTTGAGGCTTTGTTTTTGTGTTGTGTGGGTCCTTTGCCCTTTTTTTTTTTTTTTCTCTAATTATAATTTAATGGCAACTCTCTCCTTTTGCTCTCTGTAAATTGACAGCTTAATCAACAGCCTGGAAAGAGCTGTTGCAGTTTGCGGCTGCTGCTGCTGCTGCCGCTTCTGCTTCAAAATGGTGAGTTATTTCAGTTATGGCGTTGGCGTAAATGCATTTTGCATCTGAAGCCTTCGCTGGATTCACTGAGCTTCGTTCCGTGACGTGACGTGAGGTAACTGCTTTGATCCTCGCCGTCCTTTTGATCTGATTTAACTTTATCGCATCGTCGATGCATTTTCTCGAAGCAATGCTGCTGTGTTTTCTAGAAACTTCGATTGCTAGTTCGGTTTGCTCTGTGTTCTGTTGTTGAGCGAGCATTTCTCTGAGTAGATCTGGAATTTTATTTTTTAGGTTTATCTATTTCGGCGGAATCGAAGCAGGAAATTAAGTGTTGGTGTGGTTCGTTTGAGATTTAGAATTTTCAATTTCGGCGTCCTCCCGATCCATCGCTGGATTTAGAAACTTTTCCTTTTTGAGTTGAACCTAATTTGAAGTGGATTCGGCGCTTCTGTTGCTTGGGAAGCCATGGATGGGAAGAGATGGAGAAGAAGTGTAGTTGTAGCCCTAATTGTGCTTGGATTCATCTCCAGTTTTGTATCTCATGCTGCATTTACTCCTGCTGATAACTATCTGATTGCCTGTGGATCTCCACACAATGTAACATTCCTTGGCCAGACTTACATTCCTGATTCAATTCAACCCTCAGTCTCTTTCAAAAGCCAGCTGGGGAATTCCTTCTCTGCTACCTCAAATTCCTCCACACCACTTGCTGTTCATCACTCTGCTAGAATATTCACAAGCACGACATCCTACAGATTCGACATCAAGCAACAAGGGCGGCATTGGGTTCGCCTTCATCTCTATCCTCTCCCGCGCCACAATCTGACTTCGGCGTCATTTACAGTTGTTACAGAGGATTTTGTTCTTCTACATAACTTCAGTTTCAGCTCTAACAATGGTTCTTACCTCTTCAAGGAGTATGCAGTGAATGTCACCGCCAATAGCTTGTCGGTCACCTTCATTCCCGGGAACGGTTCTGTTGCTTTCATCAATGCTATTGAAGTTGTGTCTGTCCCGGACTTCTTGATTCCCGATCAGGCGGTGTCAGTCTCCCCGACTGGACATTTCAACGGTATTTCTCTGCTGGCATTAGAAACTGTTTATCGGTTGAATATGGGCGGTCCTCTTGTCACGGCGCAGAATGATACATTGGGAAGAACTTGGGAGAATGACATTGTTTATCTTCATGTGAACAGCTCTGCAGAGAATGTTTCAGTCGATCCTATGAATATAAAGTACATGAACAATGTATCGCCGGAAATAGCGCCCAACTATGTTTACGCTACTGCTGAAAACATGGGCGAAGCAAATGTTGTCAACGGAAACTTCAACATGACTTGGGTCTTCCCGGTTGATCCGAGCTTCTTATATTTCATCAGAGTTCATTTCTGCGACATTGTGAGCAAATCTTTGAACAGCTTGATATTCAATGTGTATATCAACACAGACATTGCCCTTGGAAGCCTGGATCTATCGAATCAAGCAGGTATCTTGGACGTCCCGGTGTATTGGGATTTTGTGGCCAGAGCCTCGGCTGATTCGAACACACTGACTGTCAGTGTAGGTCCCGATACAACCACGGATGACAGCAACGCTATCTTGAATGGGCTCGAGATAATGAAACTGAGCAATGATGCTAGAAGCTTGGGCGGGCTTTCGTCTGTGGATGCTCTCCTCGTGTTGCCTCCGAAGAAGCAGAAAACGGCAATCATAATTGGATGTGCCACCGGTGCCTTTGGTGTATTGTTGTTTATCGGTCTGTGTTACTTCTGTGTGGTAGCTCGAAGATCTAAGGATGCTCCGCCAGGCATCCCATGGCTGCCGCTGCCGTTATACTCTCTGACGGTTACAAAAATGTCGACTACTTCCCAAAAGAGTGGCACTGCTAGCGGCATCTCACTGGCGTCCGCCAACCTCGGCCGGTTCTTCACATTTCAAGAAATTATGGATGCGACAAATAAGTTTGACGAGAGCTTGCTTCTTGGCGTCGGTGGCTTTGGTCGGGTCTACAAAGGAACCGTCGAAGACGGGACTCGAGTGGCAGTCAAGAGAGGGAATCCGAGGTCGGAGCAAGGCCTCGCAGAATTCAGAACCGAAATCGAAATGCTGTCCAAGCTTCGACACCGTCACTTGGTCTCTCTCATTGGCTATTGCGACGAACGGTCGGAGATGATCCTCGTCTATGAATACATGGCTAACGGTCCTCTCCGCAGCCATCTCTATGGGACGGAACTCCCACCTCTGCCATGGAAACAGCGTCTCGAGATCTGCATCGGCGCTGCCCGGGGGCTGCATTACCTCCACACCGGGGCAGCCCAAAGTATCATCCATCGTGACGTAAAGACTACGAACATTCTTCTCGACGAAAACTTTGTTGCCAAGGTCGCTGATTTCGGCCTATCCAAAACCGGGCCGTCACTCGATCAGACTCACGTGAGCACCGCCGTAAAGGGCAGCTTCGGGTACCTTGACCCCGAGTACTTCCGGCGGCAACAGCTCACGGAGAAATCCGACGTCTACTCGTTTGGGGTAGTCCTCATGGAGGTGCTGTGTACGCGTCCCGCCCTGAACCCCGTCCTTCCTCGCGAGCAAGTCAACATTGCCGAGTGGGCGATGATGTGGCAGAAGAAGGCGATGCTGGATCAGATCATGGACAAGAACCTCGTCGGGAAGGTGAACCCGGCTTCGTTAAAGAAGTTCGGGGAGACGGCGGAGAAGTGCCTGGCAGAACACGGCGTCGATAGGCCGTCAATGGGAGATGTTCTGTGGAACTTGGAATACGCTCTTCAATTGGAGGAAACGTCATCAGCTCTCTTGGAGCCGGACGACAACAGCACGAATCACATCCCCGGCATCCCTCTGACTCCGTTCGACAACAGCGTGAGCATGATCGATGGCGGCGCGCATTCTGCGACGGATGACGACGGGGAGGATGCGGCGACCAGCGCCGTTTTCTCACAGCTAGTGAATCCGAGGGGGAGGTAATGTAAGATGGAAGTTAGATTAAGTGAAGGGGATGAAATACAAACCACACCATAGCAGATGCAGCTGCTGATGAAGTTTTGGTTTTTAATTGATACAAAATTATTGATTGATTCTCCATGAAAGAAGAAAGGAAGCAAAAGCAAGAGAGGAGGTATGTATTTATGTATTTATTTATGGTATTGATTTGCATTCATTTTGCATTGCAGTCTGCCAATTTCTTCTAATATGAAGATGAATAGGAAGATGATGATTCTTTTCCTAAGTATGCTGCTGTGTTGATCATTATGATAATAAGAATGTAATGATCCATCCTAAAATTATTGTTTATATGTTGATAACTAAAGATTTGATTTGATGCCTGTCTCTATGTTAGTGCCTGTGCCTGTCTTCTATGTTAGTGCCTGTGCCTGTGCCTGTCTTGCTCATTAGTCATTGCTTTGCTTCCACTGTGGATAGATAGATACTATATCATATCCATACATGGGCCACTTTGTTTCATTATGCTGCTGATAACTACTGCTACTTTTTATTGATGCTCTGCTAAATGTAACTATATTTATTAATACAACATTGCAATTAAATAGTAACATTTTCTTCTCAACATTCATATACACCGGTGAATATAGGTATGCTCTTAAAGCTGCACCCATTCTATTTCTAGGGCGATTAAAAATATCAGTAATACGAATATCATATTATTGTTGTAATTTCATCGAATAATCCTGATTGTACTGAGATTTTTTTTTTTTTTTTAAAAAAAGTTGAACTTTATTGAACATAAATAATTAATTTATAATTTTAGATTCTTATTTATAATTGAATCTCCTCTGTTCAAGATGTTATACATCTAATGATCCAAAGAGCATGCACAGCTGCACAATTCAGCGCCCAAAACACAAAATGCTGGCACGATGAAGCAACACCAATATACACAAAAATACAACTCAGTACTATCGGGGTTTAATAACTCTACAATGCCTATATACTACATACCTCAATTAGTAAACACCGAAATTCGCATTCTTGGTAGTATCTTCAGGTTCTCATCCAGCACCGCTGATATGGGGTGGAAGAATTCTGTCAAAAAATCTTATTAGGCAATGAATGTTGAGTCGCGAAACAGATGGTTAGTAACTGTAGACAATCGAACGTGCACTTTTCTCTCATGAATCTCGTGCTTTAGCTGTGTGCGTAACCTCCAAGACAACTCTTATTACACTGGTTCACGTGTGACGTGTATATGAAGTGAAATGAAATAGGCTACCTTAAACTTAGATAGGAATTCAGTAAGTAAACAATGGAAGCACCAGGGGTGTGGAATAACTTCATGCTTATGTGAGTTTCCAATGGCTATATCGACACATTAGCGAGAAGGATAGACAAAAATACTACTATAACAATGTGGTTATGTAAAACTTATTCGTCAAATTACTTACCAAAACTAGGTGTTGGCTTGCAAAAATCTAGAAAGGAATAATATACCCAATTCAACTTCCTCCCAACAAATGATATTGAAGCAGTAAAAATAGAACAAAAATCTTGTTGAACAAGTGTGGTAGGTCTAGTTATATATATATATGCAACATCCAAGATAACGAGAAACAGAAACATGGAAAAATCCAGATGAGCTAACCAGTTCTGTAGCATCCATTTCTTAGATATGAAGTCCGGCGAAGAGCAACTCCAACTCCTCATCCTGTGAGGAAGTTCTCTGTTGATCAAAAATAGAAAGGTTGATTACATTCTTGAAACTCAAGAGGACTATAAGTGCATATACCCAAGGCATTATAATGGAGCAATTTATTCAGCAAGTTCATAATTTGTATGGGAAATTTCTCTCTAAAGGTAATTGAAAAGTAAATATAATCAAGTTCAATCCTATATGAAATCCACCCAGACAATAGGTTTCAACTGTTACAAAAATTACAACAGGATCCGAGCTGATGTTTAGACTATATTCAAATTCAATTGTGTGCGTCTGCTACCATCTTGGAATAAAAAGATGAGTCGATTTAAGTTTGCACTTTCTTCCTGACAACTTTGAGCGATTTATTCGATATGCATAACATCGGCTAAACCTCTCAATCAAAACTCTCTAGACCATATTTTGTGAATTGGAAGCAATCATCTTCAGTAATGTTAATATTATAATTATTATCACAAACCTAATTGCTTAAACACTTGAGCATATAGACAAGTTGGATGAGTGAATCATAATGAAACCTCAATTTAAGTTTCCAAACACATTAATGGATTGCATCAAATTTCAAGAGGAAGCATCGAACCTCAAGGGAGAGGAGGTGAGCGATCTTGTGGAGGACGCGCAGCCGGTGAGAGGCGTAGCTACTATTGGGAGGCAAACGTCTCATCCTCTGCAACTCCTCATTCACTGCCGCATCCTTCTTTTCGTTGCTGATCTGCTTCGAAATCCGCTCTTGCTTAGCAACATCCACATCATTCTGCGAATCCATATCTTCCGCCAAAATAACGAATAAATTTACAGCCGCCGCAGTTCACAGATTCCGGCGAACTTAGTAAAATTACTACTCCGTCGAATGTAAAGCCCTAATCGAATCAACTATGGTTATGTTTGTTTGGGATATTTCCCAACTGTTAATCAAATATTTTTTACCGTCTAAACATCAAATCATTTGCTTATTATTTTTTTTTTTTTATATTATATTAAAAATTAATTTTATATTTAAAATTAAATTAAAATATTATTAATTTTTACTTATTTTTTTTAAAAAAATATCAAATTAAATATATTTTTTTAATATTATACTATAAATTTATTTTACATTTAAATTATTACATCATCGACTATTTATATCATATAAGATAATTATTCAAATTTAATTTTTTATTATTAAAAAATTCAAACCCCAAACCTACAACAATCACACCCTTCAACAGGTCGGGATCGTAGGTCGAAATATCCCAGTCTATTCAGTTCACCCAATGTAGAGACACATGTGTACTTCAATTCTTTAATTTCTCACCCTCCCTGTCTCATTCTTCCGTCCAATTCGACTGGACATCGAAATCATTCTGACCAGATTTGTCTCAATTCAATTTCCAAGATAAGATTTCGATCCAGCCCACCTCTGGTTTGCCGGATCAGCCGCCACCTGATTTCAACTCCGACACGGCTGGTGGCCGGTAGGAATCATTTCGAAGAGAGAGGAAAAAATTGTCGAATTGGACGGAAGAACAAGAGAGGGAGGGTGAGAAAGTAAAAAAAAATCTAAAATACATATGGTGTATCTCCATTGGGTGAACTGAATAGATTGGACAATGTTTTGACCCAGGATCTCGACCCTTCCAACCCTAACACTTTTCCTAACCGATAATCCAACCCTAACATTTTTCCTAACCAATAAAATGTTATTACCTCCTCGGCTCTAAGGTATCGGTTATTTTTTACTTGTTGATCAAACTTAAGTTAATATCTTATAGTACTAATAAAATAATATTTGAGTATTATTTTTTAATTTATTATTAAATTAAAAAAAATCCCATTCAAAAGAACAGTAGAAATTTCTTTAAAAGAATAATATTTTGTAAATTATAAAAATTTCATTAATAATGTAGTAATATATAAGATATGTTTGACTGAAAATTTGAACTTCGATTTTAAAATTTAAATAACACAAAATTTGAATTATATTTAAATAAATATACAATATAACAAAAATATTTTTATGTAATATTTTATTTTATTTAATAAAAAACTGTAAATGGAAAATTTCGTGTCGACAGCAAATTAGATATTTGTGACGCATACTGACACGCGCTAAGTAAGATACACGCCGAGCCGGGGTTCGATAGTCCACACGCATAATAAGACCTCTCAAAAATATAATAATAATAATTTAGAAACACAGAAAAATTAGAGATGACAGAGAGACAGATGATAAATAAATAAATAAATTCTAAATGGAACACCACCGGGTGGCCATTGCTCTGGATTTCCAAGTTTCGTCGATCTAATTCCATCATTTTCTAATCCGACGGTTCTCAGCGGGAGCAAGAGGGGAGTGGAGAGCATCGCAGCCGTCCATCTTCTATTTCTCCTCCTCCTGCCCCCTTTCTTCCGTCTCTATTCTCCTTTGGCTGCGATTGGAGCCGCCACCATGAACGGGAAGGCAGGCGTGTCCAAGGAGCTCAACGCCAAGCACCGGAAGGTATGTTTGTTTCGTGATCATTGTAATTTCTCCGATCTTGTTGTTTCCGATCGCGGGGGTTGTCATTTGATTCACGCTCTCGGTTAAATCTGGATTTGTTTGTTTGGTTGTTTGTTTTGGGTAATGATTGATTTTGTATGGTTGACGTATGTCGGTTGAATTATTGCATCTGGTTTATATTGTGTCGAGGTTATTGATGATTGTGGCGTTATGGTTGAGAAATTTTTGTAAGATTCTATTGATCAGATGGTATATGATTTATCCAAGTTTCTGGTAATTTGATTCGTTTGTTTTTCTTCAGAGATAGGATTGTTTTCTGTTTGATCTGGATTGATGAGAATTTCGAACAAGCGTTTTTGTTGTTGTGATAATTAAGTTTGGAAGATTCTATCTATAAAATTTGATGCGAAGCTCTCATGATAGCAATTAGGCTATGCAAGTCATAATTTAAATATTATTCCGTTGAGTATTGGACCAATTTTAATAATTAAATGATGATGGTCCTTAGCTTAAGCTTTAGAGAGCTTTGATCAATATCAAGTATTTGATTACTAAATATTACACAGCATCTGAACCATTTCCCGAATGTGGTGAAGATGGTGCTCGTACATGCCGTCTATTGCATATATACTCAGATTTGTATCACTTGAAATGATTTCTCATGTTCCAAGCTTCTATTCATGTGCACCGCTACAGCTTAGATGGCAAGGAGTGTTGTTGAAGTCTTCCATTGTGCTCTTATCATTCATATTTGCTTAGTACAATTGCTATCCAGAACTATAAGATTCTGTGCACTATTACAGTTCATCCGCTTTAATTTAATCTGCCTGTTCTCTCCTGCGAGCTCACTATTATATCTGTATTATCAGATTCTGGAAGGGCTTCTTAAATTGCCTGAAAACAGGGAATGTGCTGATTGCAAATGCAAGTAAGTATTGATTTTCTGACTTCACTTTGTCTGCATTTGATATGAAACAAAGTAAAAGTGTTGCTCATAATATTGTGTTCTTTAACTATTCAACCTATTAACCCCACTCCAAAAGCATCACACCAAGCTTCATTTTTCATATAGAACATCATGTCCTCTATTTTTACCTGAAAAACATCAAAACAGAATTACACACCCTAAATTTTCTACGATATTGCATCTTGTAGTGAGAGATATTGATCTCCTATGTAAAATGCTGCATTA
Organism: Andrographis paniculata; assembly: GCF_009805555.1. Taxonomy (NCBI): domain Eukaryota; kingdom Viridiplantae; phylum Streptophyta; class Magnoliopsida; order Lamiales; family Acanthaceae; genus Andrographis; species Andrographis paniculata. The sequence continues at coordinate 6,955,464 of NW_026137587.1, forward strand.
TTTATTTATTTATATCTAACCCTTTGATGTCTATTTTCTTATTAATCAACAGAGGTCCTCGGTGGGCGAGTGTGAACTTAGGTATATTTATATGCATGCAGTGTTCTGGGATTCACAGAAGTCTTGGAGTGCACATATCAAAGGTGAATCTCAATTTACAGTTATTTTTTTTTTTTGTTTTTTTCGTTTCTTAGATTGGTTTTCTGATTATATTGGAGGTAGATTACTTTCAAAAGAGATGCTTGTAATATAATGTTAAAATCGTTTATTGTTTGAGTACAATTGTGAACTTGGTGGTTTAAGTTTATCATGTTTGTGCATATGGATTGGTTTATTGGAATAATGCATGAAGTGCTTGAATTGCTAAATACAATCTTGGGGCCCATGCATTAGTTTTACCCATCTACCTGGCTGGCTAACAACAACATAAATATTGAACTTTTGGTTAGCCTTCATTAATCACTTTTCTGGTTGATATATCTGTATCCTCATTAATCGAGAAATAGCAGTGACTGCTTTGCAGTTCTGAGTTGATATATTTCCTACTCCCTTTACTATTAATTTTAATTGAAATTTGTCATAGATTGCTGAAGTGTCTTTTCTATTTTTGGCAGGTGAGATCTGCTACACTGGACACATGGCTTCCTGATCAGGTTGAATTTATTCAATGTAAGAATTCTAAAGCCTGGAAAACTTAGTTCAAATATCCCATTTCAAAAGTTTTTGAGTGCATGTTATGTTTGTAAGTACAGCCATGGGAAATGAGAAGGCAAACAGTTATTGGGAAGCCGAGCTTCCTCCAAATTATGATAGAGTTGGGATTGAGAATTTCATCCGTGCAAAGTATGTTTTATCCTCTTTAATACATGCATTCCACATCTTACTACCTGATTCCGCAAGCTGATTCTGCAACTTATTTTTATCCAATAAAGGTATGAGGAGAAGAGATGGGTATCAAAGGATGGGAATCCTAAATCACCCCCTCGAAAAGTAGAAGAAAAGGCTTCTGTCCAGCAACAGAGACCAAGTGAGCGTAGTGGGCAGGGCTATGCCAGACATTCTGAGAACCCTTCCAATCTGAGGAAGAATGCTCCAGCACCTAGTACAAGAGAGAGCATTCCTGCCAGAGTATCAGTACCTGTGCCTCCTAAAGGACCAGAACAAGTATGCTCTGTTACATGATTATTTGTTCTTCATTTATTGTGTTGATAAGTTTTCCAATTCTATTATTGAGTTTTTGATTTTGTAAATGATTTTCATGTCTCAGCTTCATTTGTTCAACATAATTTATTTATTTATCTATCTTATATGAATTTGGAAGAAAAGTTTCTTGTATTGGAGATTAGAACAATGAATAGTATCTTAGTTTATTATGTAGAGAATGAGTTAAGGATGACTCATAAGTAGTTTTTAGATCTTGAGTTCTCAATTTGGTGTATTGTTGTCTGCGTGTTTAAGTTCTTGTACAAAAAAAAAAAAAAAAAACACTATTAATTTGTTTTATAGTTTTTTATGTTCATGTAAAATCTGAAAATACAGGAATATATTTGTTTGTATTGCTACAGGTTGTTCCAGCTCCAGTGTCTGAACAAGTGATCCCGAAAAAGGAGCCAACTGCAAATGCTGAACCTGCAAAGCAAGCTCCTGCCGCTGCCCCTCCCCCAAAAGTTGATTATGCCACTGATCTCTTTAACATGCTTTCTATGGATGGTTCCAGTGATAAAGCAACAGAAACATCTGGAGAAGATGATGCATGGGCAGGATTTCAGGGTACACTAAATGCTCTCTTGCAGTTACATATCATTATCATTATTATGGGTTGGGTCGTTCTTTGTTGGCCGTGTGCCCATGCATGTTTGGGGTGGGTAGGCGGACACTGTGGAGGCTGTCTTTTCATGATTTTCTAACATGGTGGATAGCTCACTTGCAGCTGCTAATGCATCATCGTCAACAGAACAGCCCACCCCAACAAAAGTTGATGAAAACAAGACACAAACGGCATCTGGAATTGAAGATCTTTTTAAGGATGCACCATCAATTACACCTATTACAATGGCAGGGAAGCCACAAAAAGATGTCAAAAATGATATAATGTCTCTTTTTGAGAAGGTATGTTCCTTGCTTGAGAAGTATAAGCTCTTCCTCTGCATAACCGACAATCCCATCCCTGCCCCAACTTGAAAATGTGATGCGTCAAGTTTTAATGTTCGGTCTTGTATGCTATTATGCGTTGCTTTTATAGATTTAACAAATTAAACAGTCATTGTGCTAGTTTGTCACTTCCAAGTACTGCTGAGAGCCACTAGTCTTATGTCTGCATCTATATTGCAGTCGAATGTTGTTTCACCGTATGCCCTTCATCAACAACAACTTACTATGCTAGCTCAGCAACAATCCCTACTAATAGCTGCCGCAGCAAATGCTTCTGGTGGCGCATCAAAGCCTCCTGGGAACCAACAAGTCGGGATTAATGGAACCAACACAGTTAATCAAAGTTGGCCAAACATGGGCTATCAGTTTCCTGGGATGATGATGCCTACTGCTGGAAAAGTGGATTTGGAGAAATATATGCAGGTAGACATTAGACAAGGGCAACATTTAGTTCTGTATTATTGAATGCCTGAGAGATGAGATACACTAATAATCTTTCTTTCTCCGTCCCGTGGAAACAGATGGGGAATATGGGAGCAGCTCATTCGGTTGGAAATGCATCTTCTTTCCCTGTGCCGAGGTATGTAAAATGTCAGAAGTGTATGGTGTTCATATTATCTCAAAATGTATTTAGAACCATATGCTTGCTTGGGTCGGACATAACTGATTGTTTGATGGATTAATTATCTCAAATTATATGATAACCTTTTCCATATGTCCATACAAAATACCGTGAAGTTTAAGTATGCTCATTTGTGGATTCATTGGCATAAGGAGATGAAATAAAAATATTGGAGACTGCTACTTTATTTTGACGAATCAGTAATGAATAAGGAACCTTTTGTGCCGGGTTCTAATCTTTGGCTCATGCGTTGCAGTCCCTATGCAGCGACGCCTACTGCTTCTGGTAACGGCAGCGTGCCGTCTGTAGCTGGGAAACAAACCTCGTCCTCACTTTCATCAGGTTCCTCGCAATCAGGAAGCGATTACGACTTCTCCTCATTGACACAAGGTTTTTTCTCCAAACATTGACAGAAATTGTTGCGCTCATGCTATACTGCAATTCACGGAGGATCGATATTTCATTTCTTGTGTTAAATCCGGGCGCTGTAAGCTTTGTTTATGGGATAATAATTTGGTTAGATTGAAATATTCTTTATCGTCGTGTACCTGTAGACTACAATTGAATCGAATATGAATTTGAATTTTGACAGACTGAAAGATATTCATATATATATATATGTGATTCAATCTACCAGTAGTCGAAACACGAACAAGTTCCATTGCTGAAGTGATGAAACCTGGTTCTGTCTCTAACTATAATCTCTCTTTTATACACCATAGACAGAAGCTTCGTCGTAGAATGACAATCGACGCAGACCCTGAGGTTCTTGATGATCCTGATGGTTGGCGCGCGCCGAGAGCCATCATCATCATCGTCGTCTGATGCAAGAAGCGCGAAGGCGATAGCCAATCTTTCACTGTGATATGAAAGTGCGCCTTCTTTCTCTTCCTCTTCAATGTCGAACATCACTTCTCTTGTTCGCGGCCGATGACTGAACTCTTGCAACCTCATGTTCATCTCTTCCAGCTTCGAATATATATCGCCTGCGCGAGGATGACTCTTGTCGCCGATGAGGAATTCATGCACAGAGCCATTAACCTCAACTAAACTGCTCCCGGGCATTTTGTCGACGCCATGGTCTTTCATCAGCTGGCGTACTCTCTTCACGTCGCTCCATCTGTTCGTACAAGCATACACATTCGACAAAAGCACGTAGTTCCCGCTCGTCTCCGGCTCCAACTCTACCAATTTCTTCAACGCAACCTCACACATCTCGACATTTCCATGAACTCTAGCAGCTCCAAGCAAAGATCTCCATACGATCGCATTAGGCTTCATAGGCATCGTCGCAATCCGTTCTTGAGCTTCTTCCAGCAGCCCCGCTCGCCCCAAAAGATCGACTAAACAAGAGTAGTGCTCCAGTTTAGGCTCGAGTCTATAATCAACAACCATCGACTCGAAATGTTCGAGTCCTTCCTCCACCAATCCAACATGTGAGCAAGCAGACATTACAGCTAGTATTGTCACATCGTCAGGGAGAAAGCCCTCTCGTTTCATCATCTTGAATAGATCAAGACTCTCGAGTCCATGGCCGTGGATCGCAAGTCCTCTAATCATCGCATTGAAGCACAATGTGTCCTTTTGAGACAGTTCGTCGAACACTTGCCATGCGACGTTCAGGCAGCCCAAATTCGCATACAAGCTGATTAAAGCCGTGCCGATGAATCGATTAAGGCTAAGATTATTCCTGAGTACATATACATGTGCCCATGCACCTTGACCGACAGCGCCTAGCTCGGCACAAGCAGTGATCAAAGCTACTAATGTCACTTCATTCGGCTTGATCAACGACATCTGCATATGGCTGAATAAATTCAAGGCTTCCATCGACGAACTAGTACTTCCATATAAGTCACTCGAAGTAGAATTACGCGCATAAGCCGAGAGAATAGAGTTCCATGTCGCCAAATCTGGATTTCTGATCTGATCGAAGAAATATCTAGCAACGGCTATTCTTCCACATCTCGAATAGAAATTAAGCAACGAGGCTTGAACAAAGCTGTCGTAAGGGGTGTCAAGAAACTTCAAGACATGGCCATGTAAGGTTCGACCATTTCTGAACAATAGACGGGCGCCAAAAGCCTTGAAGAGGGATGGATATGTATAGCTGTTTGGATTGTGGTCGGGGCAGGCGAGAATCTGGTTATAAAGAGAAATCGAAACATGGACTTGACCCTTTTGAACAAGTGATGAGATGAGGGTATTGTAGAGGAAGATGGTCGGGTTTTGAACGAGGTTGAAGATGGTCATAGTGTAGGATAAGGTAGCAAGAGTCAAAGATAAATGGAGAATTCGGCTGACGGGGTAAGTGTGAAGGATAAGACCAGACGTGATCATTTGGGCATGGACTTGCTTCAAGGTATCGAAGGTTTTGCATTTTTGTAAGAGGTGAAGGATCGGGTGTTCTACTCTCGGACTTATACTTCTCATCCCTTCGATGTCGAAGCTGTAACATCTGGATGATCATTCTGTACTTATTCACTCTTGATGGCGTCGACTGAATTAAGGAAATAGTCGAATCCTCTGCCCGGACTGTGAGTTTTTCTTTCACACATTAGCCTTCAGGAAAGAAATCTGCAAAGCACATTCAGATCACATCAATGGAAACAGCAAATCTAACAGTGCACCAAACAACATTCATCAGTTATAGCATCCAACCTACTGATTGATGCTCTGAATTGAACATACAATGAAGTTTGCATCTAATTTGTGTGATTAATCTACCACGGTGTTATTGGCAAAATAGGCTAATACAACAAAACTATCATTAAAATTTCATCTAGAGTACTCCCAAAATGCACAGTAAGAGAAGCATGAACCATGATTTTGCCTGATTTTCAGTTTCTATGGAACTACAATGAAAAACATTAAACAATCACAACTCCAAAACGACATTAACTAGATGCACAATTTTAATTCTTCCAGGAAAATAATGCTTCTAACAAGGCAATATACTTCCAAAAAAAAAAAACACTATTCAGATTGCCAACTCATAACAGAATCACAACTCAATGTAAATTGGACAAAATTAAGACAAAACCAGGATAAATATACTAACAGACTTACGAGTAAGGAAAAAGGAAATTCGGCTAGGACTTCCGTCGAACAGAATGAAGGCCTTCCATTATCAACCATACGTGACCGCGATTAGCATCGCAGAATAAACTCGTTCACTCACCTCCAATCTTCACTACACTAAAATGCTTTGGAAATGAATTTGCAAGTTGGATTTGCCGCAGGAAGAAGTATTTGTGTAGAAGCTGTTCAAAAACCTTCAGCTTCAAAGGCCGAAGATCTTGGAGTGGGAAATGTTGTCAGTAAAAATAATAAATAAACAAACAAAAGCATGAAAAGAAACTGGGCCTTTTGGGGGTATTTTCAATTTTATTGGGCCTCAGGTTTAGAGTTAGTGTTAGCCCAATTAGGACAAACTGTAACAATATGTCGTTCACTTAAAAAAATAAAAAAAAAATAAAAAAAATAATAATAAAATAAAAAATCACATCAAATACAATTTTCTTTTTACAAAATTAAATTTTTCTTTTTTTTTTTCAAAATTTCAAAAACTCGTCTAAACTGAATGGCAAACAATTTATTTTCCCCTATCACACATTTCAATTTAATAAATAAATAAAAACAAAATGAGGGTACAACTACCTAATGCACAGGGATGAAAAAGTACAAGCACGATACAGCAGCGTATGTGATCTATATATATATAATCTATTAGTGTGTATATATAGGTCAGTCGAGTTCGTCGAGCAAGTCTGCAACCCCGCCCTCGATTTCGAATCACTCCGACGACCAAACCAAGGCGGCGGAAGAGCGGCCGCGCTCTGCCGAATCATGTACGGAGGAGGTAAGAGTGAATTAGTATAAGCGGAAATTCTACCACACTTCTCTCTCCTTTTGGATGTTTGTTGTGTACTTATGCATACCATTCCTTCATTTTTGCAGATGAAGTGTCGGCGATGGTGGTCGACTTGGGCTCTCACACCTGCAAGGCGGGTTACGCCGGTGAAGATGCCCCTAAAGCTGTTTTTCCATCTGTTAGACAGCTTCTCTTCTCTCTCTTTCTCTGATTGCTTCTCCTTATTTATTAGTGTAGAGTGACCTTGCTCAAAACACTCAAATGTTAGGGTTTAGTTAACATTAGATTAATTCTTTGAGTTCGAATTAGTTAATGCTGTTAAGAACGAGCACTAAAAGCGTGCCGGAAGTGGATATTGGAGAATGGTTGAAACGAATATGAGTTGGGAATAACTATACCTGTTTTTTATTATTTTTTTTCGAAGTGTGATTTTGTTGTTGGTAGATGGTTCTTGTTTTGAGTTTGTGATACCGGAAACATAATTTTGTTGAAAACTGGGGGAAATGGAATAGAGATGGAGAGAGAATGCTTGTGAAGCTTCTAGTTGCCTGATTGACATGCTTTTGAATTTTTGCTACAAGATTGACCTATACTTATATCTTTGTTTTATAATAAGCTGTTAGTTCTGTGTTCATAGTCACTGTAATAATTAAAAGCTAATTTGATAATTGCATACATTTGTAACTTGGTCTTATTTCGAATCTGTCTCAACTTAGGTTGTTGGGTTGATTGATGAAATGGAAGTTGAAAATACTGATAATTCAGACAAGACCGCCGGATCTACTCCAGATTCTAAAATGAAGGGCAAACGGAAATTGTATATAGGATCACAGGATTTGGGGTTCCGCCGGGACCACATGGAGGTCATTATCTCAATGTATTCTTCTGAGATTTGGTTTCTCCCTTTATACATTGATCTGAAGTTGTAAATACAATGTTATTAGGTGTCTTCTCCCATCAAGGATGGAGTAGTAGTGGACTGGGATATGGTTGATAACATATGGGACTATGCTTTGAGGTATGAAATACTTTGTGTCATTACTTTCCCTACTCAAATATATAAAGAATATGTACATCCTCAGTTAAGGTTCTTATATGATCGATTTTTTGTTTTTAATACTTTTAACCATTTTCCATGTTTTTGGTTCTAGTGTATTGTACTTTGCGACTCACTGGTAACATTGTCGGTAACATTCTTTTAATGCAGGAAATGCCTTTTGGTTGATCCAAAGGAACATCCAATGCTATTTGCTGAGCCTTGTTCTAATACACAGCACCAAAGAGAAAAGTAAGGCAAATGTCTACATTAGTTTATTTAATAAGGCTCATGATTTCTAGACCAAATGTGAAACATGATATTGTTCTAGTTGACAACCACATGCAAAACTCTACATCCCTACAGAACCATGCAGCTAGGAGGGTAGCGAAATCTCTTTCTTTTAGGTGCTGAATTTTAGTGTGATCTACTGGAGATACTTTTGGTGTTACTCATATCTCTGGATGTAGCCTTTTTTTTTAGAGTTTGTTTTGGAGAGACATCATAGGATTATTCAGTACTTTGTGTGTTCCCTGAATTCTCCTTTATGTAGACCTTGTCCTTTCTTTTTGTGAAGTGATATATATTTATTAAGCCTCAAGATGCTTAAGAGTTTTGTTACAAGTTATAGCAAATCTTCAAATAAAGTGTTAAAATCAGATTGTCACTACACTACTACAGTTATGCTGTCTACTAATAATGGAAAACTTTGAGTTGTTGTTCATCATTGTATCTATCGTAATATTTCCTTCACCTGATATCGTTGATTTTGAGTTTATACCAAATTATTCTTTGTTTGGCAGGACTGCTGAGATTATGTTTGAAAAATTCCAAGTTCCTGCATTATTTTTAGCTAAAAACGCAGTGAGCTTCTATTTCAGCCTTTCCTCCATTTTCTAAGATCAATCAATCTGACCACTGATTGCAACTCAAAGACTTCATTTTCTTTGTTATGTTGAATATACAGTTTGATTTGGCGCTTTTTTTTTTTTTTTTTTTTTTTTTTTGTGCAAGGTCCTCACTTCGTTTGCATCAGGACGATCAACTGCTTTAGTTGTTGACTGGTAGGAGATTCAGTGCCACCTATGTTCTTGAGATCATCCTCTTACTGTTGTCATTAATATCTTTCCTACCTGATTCAGTGGTGGAGGGTCAACTGTTGTGGCTCCTGTACAAGACGGATATGTTCTTCAGAAGGTGCCTCCCTTTTGTTGTGAAAATTGCAGTGAATATACATTTTGGCTCATGCCAATGCTAGTTACACATTTTCACTTGCACCTATATCCTTCTTCTATTATCTATTTATTTATGTATTTTTATTACTATGCTCTCAACAAAGAACAACAACAAAAAAGAAGGGTTATTTTCAATAGATCACCTTATGCAGTAGTGCATTTGGATTATTTTTCAGTTAAGATGTATCAATTGGGAGGGCTGAGGTTACTTAGTTTTAATGAATTGAGAGGCTGATGTTACATTGTGGCAAAGCATTCTATGGGTTACATAGCTCGTAAGGTCTTTTTCAGCTTATTGAAGCACTAACCCTCTGAATAATAATAATAATAATAAGGGTTAACTGTTTTTTAGTCCCGTAACTGGACCCCCTTATCATTTTAGTCCCGTAAGTGGAGCTTGTCGTAAACTAGTCCCGTAAGTGAAAAATTTTCGTTGTTTTAGTCCTCCGACACCGGAGATGCCCGTGTGGCTCGCCGGAGGTGACGTGTCCGCCAGGTGTCGCGGACACGTATTTTTTCTTTCATTTTTTTAAATTTTTTTTAAAACTTATTTTTAATTTATTTTAAATTTTATTTGTATTTTTTTATTTTTTATTTAGTCCAATAAAAAAAATAAAAAAAATGAAAAAATAAATAAATTCACGTGTCCGCGAGGTGTCGTTGACCTGGCGGGACACTTGGTGGAAACGTCGCCTCCGGCGAGCCACGCGGGCGTCTCCGGCGCCGGAGAACTAAAACATCGAAAAACCTTCACTTATGGGACTAGTTTGCGACAGGCTCCAGTCCTAGCAGTTACGGGACTAAAAAAACAGTTTACCCTAATAATAATAATAATAATAATAATAAATAATAATAATAATAATAATGTGATTTTGTTCTAAATTTTTACTCAGTGACATTTTATTCAATTTTATTTTTGGACAGGGTGTTTCAACTTCTCCCATTGGAGGAGAATTCCTCACTGACTGCTTGTTAAAAAGTCTTGAACACAAAGGGATTTCAGTGAGTGTACATTTTATTTATTTATCTATTTTTCCATGTAAAATTCACATATAAATAAAATTTTATGGTCAGTATGCCATTTAAATACCTTTTGTTGATTTTAGCCTTCTTAACATCTAAAATTACAGATAAAGCCTCGATATGCATTTCAACGGAAGGAAATTCGACCTGGAGAATTTCAGGTTTTTTTTCTCTTTTATCAGATTTAGATTAGGTGTCATTTATGTGTCCCATAAAGAAAGTAAGTAGACTATTTAGCTTCTACTGTGCTGTAATGGAAAGATAATTTATATGCATTGTCAGAATTGACATCATTTTTATCTTGATTCATTGATTCTGCTATAACTATGCAGCAGTTTTTGGGTGAAGGTTGTTGTAGGTAACATTTAGTTATACAACAGTGGGTACATTTGTTAAAATCACCCTGTCCCATATATATTTGAAATCAAGTGAAACTCTACCTTCTTTACATGTAATTTGAACTTTACCCGTGAATAGCTATTGAGTTAATTTTTTATGTTGTCTGGCCTCAGTTTCTGGTTTCTTGTATTACTGCTCACTACCACCATTACTTCTGGAGCATGCAGGTTTTCGATCTTGATGTTCCGAAGACAACTGAAAGCTACAAACTCTATTCCCAGGTCAATATTTCATTTGAGCTGAATGCTCTCTTTTCATGAATTCTTTTCCTAAATTTCATTCTTCATCACAGCGGGTGATCGTTGATGATATCAAAGAATGTGTATGTCGAGCTCCAGACACTCCATATGATGGTTTGTGTCCCTTAAATCTACATTATTTCCTCTTACGCATTGAATTCTATCGCATGATCTTGACTTGAATTTGAGTGTTGTCTCACTTTGGTAGTTTTAAGAATTTTTTGATGTATAAGAGTTTTAATGAAACAACATGTATGTTCTGAATCCAATAATATTTTCCCCTTGTAAATACCCCAACATTTCATTACATTCATTGAGATTCAGGGATTCTTTATGGCTGGTTAGTAGCATAGACCAAATTACCTGTATGCTAAACCCAGAGTTTTCTATCTTTTGTGGTATGGAAGCATCTAGGGTGCCATTGGCAATATAAATTATTATAGTTGTACACGAATCTTCAATATATATAATCATGATTATTTTTGGCTAACAAATTTGATCTTAAACTTAATCTAACTATGGTTTCGTCAACAATAGAAAGTGTAAATTTCAATTTTTGGAATTTTCTAGTGTTTGGCTCTCTAGCAAAACATGGATAGGATAGTGCATAGGAAAGGTTTTGCACCATCTACTACCATATGAACTGCAATTTGACTAATGTGACTAGATGATGTTCCAACCAAATCAGTTATGGTATTTGTTAATTAATTTGGGTTTATCAAAATAGTCACATCTTTACTAACTCTGCTTATTTTGGTCAGAAACTTCATATACAAACATTCCCATGACGGCTTATGAACTTCCCGATGGACAGTGAGTTTTTTCTCAAGTTATTTATATTTCTCTTTCTGATCATTTTCTCTAAGAATTGGGTCAATATCAAAAGCATCATGTCCTTGTCTTTTAACTTATAGCTCCTTTTATTTCCCTTGTTCGCCTAATATATTTCGTATACACTTTGGCAAGATCATCTGCTTCATATTTTTAATTTGATCATGTAGGACGATTGAAATTGGTGCCGACAGATTTAAGATTCCAGATGTATTATTTAATCCATCTTTAGTTCAGGTGGGCATCCGGATTTTGCTCTTTATATGTTTGTTAAAATTTTGTTGTCTTACTAGTCCAAAACTGAATGTCATTCTATACATGATTTGTTAACTTGGTTTCTACAATTTGGTGTCCATCTCAGACTATACCTGGTATGGAAAGTTCGGTCGAGATGGCTTTCTCTGCTCGTGGTCTTCCGCAAATGGTGAACAGCTTCTAATGAAAAATGTCTACTTTGTTTTCATACCTGTTCTATGGTTTTCATTTTATCCACACAAGTAATTACACTGAATATTTCCAGGTCATTGAGTCCATAAACAAGTGTGATGTTGACATCCGACGAGAACTTTATAGTAGCATATTGGTATGATAGTTACTTCTTTGCCCATCCACTGCGCCACACTAACATGGAAAGGATATTACAAAAGAAAAAAGGAAATAAGACCAAATTGTAACTAAATATAAATCCCCCATGATTCTGTACCTAAATTTGTATGTTCTATTAATCTGTGTCAATTATTCATCGCAGCTTTCTGGTGGAACTGCATCAGTGCAGCAACTAAAGGAACGCCTTGAGAAAGACTTGCTGGAGGTAATGTCACTACTATAACCGACTCGTTTAGATGAAATGTGTCTCTTCCACTTTTGGGGTTGGTTTACATACTGTGATTGCGAAGAATCAGTTATTTACTTTTGTTCTTTCTGTCTGAAGCACAAAGACCTCTTCTTCTTGCTTAACGCTTATCTTTGCCATTCATAAACCACATCATGGATCTCAACTGAACCAAAATTTTGGCAGGGCATGCTTTTAGTTAATGTTGGGGGAGATGATATTCTAATGTTAGTTTTATTAACATGTTGGTTTTAGGAGTCTCCTCAAGCGGCAAGGGTCAAGGTGTTAGCCAGTGGAAATGCTACAGAAAGGAGATTCAGGTTATAGATCATATGATTTGCAAATACTCTCGTTGTTAAGTAATAATGATGAGGACAAAAGTGTGTACAAGAATTATTTAAAATTTGATTTGTTTTTTATTTTTTTGTCTTGAATTGATGCAGTGTGTGGATTGGAGGAAGTATACTAGCATCACTTGGTTCGTTTCAACAGATGTGGTTCTCAAAGGCTGAGTAAGCATTAAAGCCCTTTTGCAGTATTCATTGAAAATGGAAAGCAAATAGTGAAAAGGAAGTAGGAATGAATGAAATAAGAAATAGAAAATTGTTTGGTATCATAATAAGTTTCTTCATATTTCTAAAGTAAAGACCAAATGCATATCTAAGCTTAATAAATGAATGTTTGTTTGTTGTAATATTTCATTAATTTAGAAACAGTAGAGAGATGTGATTTAGAATTGGATTTGTGTGTTTGTTGAATTGTGAGGAATGTTTGACAATAGTTTATGTTTACAATGGGTATGGGTATGGGTATGGTTGTGCAGGTATGACGAGCATGGGGCTTCTTATATTCAACGGAAATGCCCCTGAGCATGAGGACCTCATTTGGCTGAAAACAAACTATTTTATGGTAGGGAAGACGCATCGACCATAGTTGCTACTTTGCTGGTTGGTAGGTGTTGTCTGTTCATCGTTTCTATCTTATATTCTTCATCGTTTTGCAAAGCCTAGTTTATTTGATGTATGATATGAGACATCAATCACTTAACTTGAAAGAAATTGGTAATGTGTGTCTGCGATGTTGATTTCTCTACACTTTGGGCGGAGGGAAGGCAATGAATGCAACTAGACTGTGATTCAGTTTCTAAGAAGTATGATATTAGAAATTTGGTGTGACAAAAACTGATAGATTTTTGTTTTTTGTACTGAGACTAGACTAGACTAGTTTTGATACAGTTGCAATTCCATTTCAGAAGTTGATGCTCACCACTTTGCTCTTGTGGCTGGCATGGGATCACCAGCCCTCTCTGATGCACATTTTACATATATACAGATCACTTTTTGTTAAGAATGGTCGAATATCCAATGTGGTGGGTGGGACAATATTGTGTATGTATATGAAGAGGCTGTAAGTAGGGCTGAGAATCCGTGTCCTTGTGCCCATTTTTTATCCTAAGCTTCCAAATATTCTTTTTATGGGCCCAATTAAATTCATGAATAGTTTCATTAAATTGCCTTCTTCTTGTAACTTTTTTATATAAATAAATAAATCAATCAAATAGCATTACGAAATACAGAATTTATCAAGGTTTTTATTTAAATTTGAGGTTTTTATTGAATTTTGTGGGTTGAATAATGTTGCCTTGTGTTTGAAACAAAAAACAAATACACCTTTGAAATTTGTAGAATTTAGAAAATAGTAAAATTAAAATATTTGATTTAATGTTTTATTAAAAAAAGTAAAGTATTTAAATGTGGTGTTTATTAAAAATGAGTTTATATCATATTCGCATACATGCATGTATTTTATTCAATTTTTTGCTATTGATAAAAAAAATTGTAATATTTTTATCCATTGAATTTAGAGGTTTAAAGTTTTAATTTACAAATATTTGTTGTAATTTTCTAAGATAAATATGATTTGCAGGCTAAATAGTAAAAATAAAAAATTATATAGATAATTAAAATAAAGATACTCTTGATTCTTAGAAAACATATTTAAAAATGCCCTAATTTATCTATTCTCAAAAAAAGGAACAAATTGAAAAGTCAAAATATGGAAAGGAGAGAATAAAACAGTTTGACGACAAAATGTCAGGCGCAGGTGACGACGTCGTATCGTACCTTAAAAGACATGCTCCCATGTCTGATGTCCCCCTTTGCATGCTTGCAAAAATTCAAACGAATTCGATTTTATTATTGTTATTATTATGATTGAGTTTTTTTATTTTTTTATTTTTTCAAATGTTAATACAAAATGCATGAGTCTAATTATTTATATTCATATTTAAATTTCGAACACATGGAAACCCAGGCCAATTGTCATCGAATAGTCACATATAATAATTCAATTGCAAATACATATATAACGTTTATTGTATGATTGTATATTTAGAATTCAAAGTGACGTTTAAATATTACAATTATTTGTAAAAAAAAATAATTTTCAATAAATGGCGCTCCTATAATATAAAATCAGATTGAAAGCACAAATATGTGATTCAAAATAATTCAAAATGAACTTTGTAAAAATAATTTATAATTTAGATTTGTCCGTAGCAGCAAATGGAGGGAAATACAAACACGGAATAAGATCCAACGGTAGAGGGGATTAGGTAGGAAGGCGGGGCCCATCGGACGGCCCAGGTGGCTCTATCCCAGCGTCATTTTCTCCGCCAATCACAGTCGAGTGGGCCCTACAACTTTACCGTTATAAAAGAGGAGCCTTTTTTTTTTTCTTAATTAATTAAAGAAATAAATACATACAGTAATTAATATTCAATAAAAATTGACATTGTTGCACGACCCGACCCGACCGCCTCGCCTCACTCACTTATGGTTCGATTAATCATTTTTAATTTTTTAAAAAATAATTAATGTTAAATAAATAATTGTTGGATGTTTTTGACAACTTTACCTAATGGCATGATTGAAGAGACTCGTGCTTTGATAGTGGGCGACATCTCACAACTTACTCATCCATTATTTTATTTTTATTTATTTTTATTTAATTTTATCTACCAAATAATCCTAATTTTCAGCTTCATTTCTTCACTCTTAGAAATCTATTCATTTTTTTTTTAAATGCCATTTTGACTATTTCTTGTTTGTTGAAGAATAAAAAATTGTATGTATTCCAAATAAATATGTATGGCATTATATATATATATAACTTAAAAAAACCGATGTGTAGTAAATAAATAATATTAAAACTCAAATAATATACTTAAAAATATTTAATTGAATTGGGATAGAGAAAAGTCCTGCACAAAATTTGTACTCCCTCCATCTCACATAATTTGTCTCTATTTTCTATTTTTGTCTGTCCACATAATTTGTTATTTCCTTTTTTGGAAAATTAATTATACACTTTAATTATATTTTAAATTTTAAAATTTAATTTTTTTAATCTTAATTAAACTATTTAGTTATCTTAATCTTAATTTATTTTTAATTTTACTAAATAATAATTATTTTATTAATATATTTCTTAATTATTTATTAATTATACTTTATCTAAATTCCCGTGGTAATAGAGAGGGAGGGAGTAGGATATATTATCAATGAATAGGTTTGTACAAAATGTGCACAATACTCAATGTAATAAGTTCATTGTTTTCAAAGGGAAATTATTTGTAGAGTGTTTTTCCAAGTGAAGTAAAAAGTACGACAATTTATTTCAGTACACAGATAATGACTTTGGTTTCTCACAAGTCTTTTATAAAAATATATATACTGTGTATATATATATATATATTTACAATATTATATACAATAACTATTTAAATTAAAAAAAAAAAAACAAATCAAACACACCAAAATCTCCTTACATATATTATATTGTACCAAAATATTGATACCTTGAACAAATAATTAATAAATAAATAAATAGAATTAATAACAAAAGGATTTTTTTGTTTGAGTTTGATATTAAAATAATGTACGATGAAATGTTTTGTGAGAGAAAAAATTATATATTTTTTTTTGAAAAATACATAGTCCAACTAGTAAAAACTTAGCATTTTGGGTAAAAAGAAATATACCCTTTATTTCTTTAAGTATCGTATTTGGTTTCACAATTTTTTTAAAAAAAATACTATTAAATCAAATATTTATTTTTTATATAGATTATTTTTCAGTCAAAGGTTTTAGGTTTCATCACTTACACCCTTATTCTTCTAATAATCCGTAAGGAATAGTCTGGTGGTCGTATAAAAGTTGGATTTGTGAGAGTATGATCATGGGTTTAAACCCCATGCCTCAGGTCATCTGTCACACATAGTTCGTCTAGTACGACTTTTTTGTCGGACCTAATTTGCAGAGTATTAGGTTCGGTTGGAGGTTTGCCCAGTGTGCACTTTCGAGTAGTGGCGGCAGGTTTCCACGTCATACAAAATAATCACTCAAACAAATAACTCGACATACATTTTTAATTATATGATGCGAATTTTTGTTTTATGTTGCAAAAAGTATATGGAAATGTGCATTAAAAATTAAAATTAGATCGAATCCACTAATTCGTTAATTAACTTTCACAATTGAATTATTCTCCTATTTGAAATATAGCTATTTATCTTTCTTATATATCACTTAATCATATTTCAATAATTAAGTTAGATATAAATCAAAAGTTACAAAGAATTTTGTTAGTACCATTCTTAATAAAATTATATTTATATCATAAAATATTATATTAAAAATTCTATTTAAATAAAAATAAATAAAACTCAAATTAAATCAAACAAATCCTTATTATTACCATTGTATAAATTAATCATACCATACTAATTTAAACTATTTCTAATTATTTAATAAAATGACTTTTATTACTCTCGTATGTATTAAATTTAAAAAATTTAAATTAACCATGATTAATACATAATTTAATAGAAAAAAAATACATCCCCCAATATTTTTATTCAACATGTTTTAAATTTTAAATTAAAGTGACATATATAGAACAGGTCAAAACTTTGTAAATACATAGCCTAAGGGTCACAGAAATATATTCATTTTAATTTTTTAAAAATATGTTATTTCTAGTGTAAATAAATTCGACAAGTCACACAAAAATTCTTTTCTCGTAGAAAGACTGCAACCACTATTTTATTTTATATATTTAAATTTGAGGTAAAAAAATATTGTATAAATATCTTTAGAAATAAATTGAATCCACAAATGGGAGAGGGCAAATGCGTCATTTCAAATAGAAATCTTAAGAACATTCTTCTTTTGCCTTCTCTTTAATAAAACTCCCAAATTATTTCTGTATTTAAAATTTCAAGAAAATATTAATTAATAAATTAATTAATTAATTATTGATTATAATTGTTTCCTTCTTTCCTTTGTCGGATCTCAACGGTTTTAATTATTTATATATTTATTTGAAAAATTCAATTCTGTATGTGAGTTCAAATAATTATCTATCTGTTCAGTGGCTTCTCTTCCATTAATGCATCTCTTCGAGGTTCCGTTCCTTGCCGTGTAGCCAATCTCGTCGAAGATTTGGGTTTGCGTCTGGAGGCTGCTTTGGTTCCAAGCAAGGATTTGTTTATTTTGATTTTTTAGAATTTTGTTTGGCCTGTTTGGAAGCAGTTTTTGGTTATCGGGAAGGTGGGGGACGGCACGGGGGGGAGGAGTTCGAGGATTGATTGGTTTTAGGTTTGATCAATTGAAGGATTCGAGGGGGTTGAGAAATGGTGTATTGTTGAAAATCAGTGGTAATTTTGGGATTGGAGTTGGAAGTTTTGGGAAGGAAGATGTTGTCAATGACGATGCCGCCGACTCCGGTAGTTCGGAGCTCTTTGGAGGAAATGCTGGAGAGTCTCCGGCGAAGTGACGAGACGGAGAAGCCAGGGGACATGCCGCCGGCTCTGCCGGCGCGGCCAAAGCCGACTCCGCGAGCGCGCCTTCCGTCGGCAAAGCGGCCGCTGCCGACGAGCTTGGAAGCCGGCGAATCGACGGCGGGTCGGAGCTTGTTGAAGTGTGATGAGACGAAGGAGAAACCGAAAGGAATGAGAGCGAGAGGTTTGGTGGTTAAAAAATTGAAGGAAACTAAGAAATCCCCTTACGTGGGTTCTGATGAGGAAGACGGAGACCAGAGATCGGAGGTTAGAGGCAATGGCGAGGTCGAGAATTGTGCCTCGAGATCTCCGTTGAGGTCGAGAGATTCCGAGTGGGATGATATCGTCGGATATTTCATCAAAGAGGTATACCTCTGTTTTACACGATGTTCATCACTTTTTGAATTATAGAAACACATTTCTGATAAAAATCTGTAAATTTTATCTTAATTTTAAAATTTTAGAAATGCCTGAATCAGATCATAGCTGCTATTCTTGGTTCTGAACATTTTATAATTTTCATAATTTGTATTACAATTGGAATTTTGTCATTCTGCTATTAATTTACATTAGACGAGGAGATTGTTCTTGAAGTTACTTTTTTTTTTTCCTTGTGTTTCTTGCCTGTGAACTTGGCTATCTTGGTGCGTAATTTTTCTTGTTTTTTTTTTTTTTTTTTTTTTTTTTTTTTACAGTGCCTTCCAAGGCATTTTAACCATCAAGTGTTAGCAATATATTTTAAATAGGATTAATCTTAAAAATATTTTTATGCTTATTGGAACTCTTTTTTTCTTTAGCTTCTATAGTTAATATATGTTATGTCAGCATTCCAGTTATTATTTTTTCTGTTATATGTCTCATTCTATTAATAGTATACTACTTAGTCAACTTATTATAAGGTTTGTGCATTTACTAAAACAAAATTGTAGAAAAAAAACTGTAATTCCATGTTTGAGAAAACTAAATTCGATACAAACTTTTGACACAAATAAGAGACATCTACCTCTATGACCCCCTTGGTGTGTGTAGGGAGATTTTCTAGCTGAGTAGCATTTATCCTGAGTATTTGTTTTATTAATATATTCATTTGTGTATATATATATATACTTTTTAGAATTATGCTAATTATGGTTTTGCCTTCTACAATCATGTTGCTTTGTATTACTAAACTTAGGTACTTAATTTCAGCCGAGGTAAGATTTCCCAGCAGATACTAAACTTAAGTGTTTTATGTTGTCAGAAACTTCCAGTTTGGTGTCAACTACATGATGACCTCTGGAGATCTGGGCATATCCAATCAACTTCTGGAGAAAAAGCATCGGTTTTGCTGTCGGATGGAAGTGTTAGTTAGATAGTTTTTAAATATTTCCACTACTTACTTACTTACTGTTAGAGCATATTAATGTACTCACTGGATATCATTATAGGTTGTGACGGTTCCCGCTCAAGAACTATTGCCTACCAATCCAAGCATCCTTGATGGAGTGGACGATCTTGTGCAGCTTAGTTATGTCAATGAGCCTTCAGTTATTCACAATATTCAGTATAGATATTCCCAAGAGATGCCATATGTAAGTGGTAATGGTAGAATTGTGTATGATTGACTCTTTGAGCACAGGCTTTTAACAAACTTTCTTCTCTACTTGCCCTAGACGAAAGCAGGTCCAGTTTTAGTATCAGTCAATCCTCTTAAAGATATCTACCTGGACAAGAAGGGCTTTGTTGCAGCTTATAGGCATAAAAGTGTGGATATGCCTAATGTTTATGCCATTGCTAATGCGGCATACAATGAAATGATGACAGGTGTTTAAAAATACTTAAAATAATTTTATAATTACTCACTATCATTGATATGTCTTTTTATGTTGAACTGCTGATCTCATTTTTCTCTTGCTGCATCTGTTGTGAGTGTTGCAGATAATACAAATCAGTCGATCATCGTAAGGTTTGTTCATTGTTTACTTTCCCCTTTCTACCAAACCAGATCCATAGCCTTTTCTTTATTTTTGTGATTTATACCATTAACTTCACTGCTTTGGCTATGAATTATAATCTTTTGATGAGAGACGGAATTTCAATTTTCTTTTTTTTTTTTTTACTGTAGTGGAGTGAGTGGCTCTGGGAAGACTGAAATAGCTAAGATTGCATTGCTCTGTTTGACGGCATTTAGTGGAGTCAGTGATGCAATAGAATCTGAAATCTTGCAAATGAGCTGTATACTAGAGGCATTCGGTAATGCGAAAACAGCCAGAAATGATAACTCCAGCAGATTTGTGAGCATTTTTCATTGTGCCTTTAATTTAAACAATAGAACATGTCAGTCTTTGCCAATTATTACGAGGAATTGTTGTTTACCATTCAAAGTTTGGTGCAGGGGAAGTTAATTGAAGTCTACTTTAGTGGAACCGGGCATATATGTGGAGCTAAAGTGCAAACCTGTAAGCATGCTCATACCGACTTTGAGAGTACTGTTTGGTTGTGTTCTATTTCAGTTGTACTATACTGAATAGTTTCAACCTTTTTTTTTCATGTTGAACTTCAATTCCTGATTAATGGTACAGTACTCCTTGAAAAGGTCAGTGCATTGGCTAAAGTGATAGTAATTACGATTTTCTTGCCTATTTCTTTTATTATTATTTTATGTCTGACAATTTAGAGCAAAATCCATTGCATCAGTCTAGGGTTGTCCAATTGGCTCAAGGAGAGCGGTCCTACCACATTTTCTACCAGCTCTGCTCTGGTGCTCCTTCAGATCTCCGAGGTTTGCCTTCGGATTTTCCCCTATTTTTGGAAGTTTCATTTCCTATACCATTCTTTTTCTCTCCTAATTTAGTCTTACCTTGAGAACTTAATTTTTGACTTGGTTCTCATTTAAGTTTAGTATATTATCTTTCTTGTGACTTTACACATGAAACACCTTATATTTTCATCTTAGTGTGAATTAATATGCATAAAAAATTTTATCGGTCTCTTGTAATATTCTCCTTGCTAGAGTCCAATATAACCTGGACAGAAATTCTGTAAAAGTTGAAATAGTTGTCAGGTTTTTTTATTGCAAGATTATAATCTTGTATAAGGCAGCATATGGTTTCTTTTGCAGGTAGGTTGAGGTTAAAAAAGGCTTCTGACTATAACTACCTCAATCAGAGTGATTGCATGAAGATCCACAACATTGACGATGCTCAGAAGTTTCATACGCTTGTGGTAATGTAACAACGTTCACTTTTCTGTGTGCGTAGAATTTACTCCCATTATCGTTTATCCCTGAATACCCATCACCACCCTTATGTTTTTCCCTATCGGTCGCACTGTTGGATTTGAAGAGATATAAATGTTGAGTGAGGAAGTTGTGCTGTGGCAGCAAGTTCTTAAAATTAAACAGTGATTTATGTAACTTCTTATTTGTTTTGCACATTTCCGTTTCTGTCACAAAGGTATACTAAGGCCTAGTTTTTTCTGTCTCTAGGAAGCATTGTATACTCTCCGAATTGGCAAAGAAGATCAGGAACATGTTTTTGAGATGGTTGCAGCTATACTGTGGTTGGGAAACATCTCTTTTCTTGTAACTGACAATCAAAACCATGTAGAAGTTGTTGCTGATGAAGGTACCCCATGTTTTGATACACCATTCCGTGTCTTCTTTTCTTTTTTTATCGTTATCTGTGTCTTGAAAATTCTTTTCCGGTTTTGTTTTCTGGATAGGTGGTTACATCACATTATTTTTCTGTTCTTTATTTCACGAACATTTAGATTTGTTGCTTGAATTACTTGCATTCTTTTAGTTTATCAGAATTTAAAGTGTATCTTTCTCCATGAATGTTGATCCAGGTATATGTGGAAGGAATGATATTTCATTGTTAGATTAAATAATTGGCGCTCCAATATACCAATACCCTTTCAGTTGTTTCTCATTCATTTGGTCTGCAGAAGAGTATTTTGTCAAGTATATTCTGTTAATGAAGATACTATTGTCAAATTCAAAATATCTATTAGGGAACTGTCCTTGAACACCTGTAACACTATGGGGAACTGGTCATGTATGAGGTTGTTACCTAAGTGGCAAGGAGGGTGAGAAGGGATAAAATGCAAGGAGGCTGACACAAATTATCTACGACGGAGGACAGTTATTCATTTAATTCACAAATTTGAAATTTGAGTCATTAATATCAGTTGTTCAGTGAGAAAGACAATGAGAAAACTTCTTTGAGAGCTCTGATTTATGCACTGAAAGGTTTTCCTTGGCACGCCTTTCTCGCGTGCAGTTTGTGTGATTTTCTTTCTGAAGAAACAGCCCTTGATGCTTATGTGCGGAAGATAATGCTTGCCGTAAGCAATGCTGTTAATGATGTGATTTCTTTATTTTCAGCTCTTAGCAATGCTGCCAGTTTGATAGGCTGCAGTGAGAATGAACTAATGCTTGCACTGTCAACCCGGAAAATCCAAGCTGGAAAGGATAAGGTCACCAGAAGGCTGACACAACAACAGGTTCATATAATCATAGCTTTTCTATATCCTTGAATAACTTATTCAGAACTACTCGCAAACTAGGGGTGTGTGTGGTTGTGGATTTTGGGTTTGGGTTTTGAATTAATTGTTGAATTGAAATTGTTTGATATGATATAAATGTGTATTAATGTTATGTTTTGACTATAAAATTTAATTTTTGTAATATAATAAATTAAAAATAAGTATTTGATATTTTTTTTTGGAATAGTGAAAAAACTTTCAAAAACTCACAAGCAAACACAACATAGATGTTTGGCACATAGCATAACATCAGATATGATATGTGACTTCTATGAGCACATAATAAGACGAACACTGTACAAGTTGATGCTAATTATTATTATTTTTTTTGTTTTCCTACCATTTAGGCAATTGAAGCAAGGGATGCACTAGCAAAGTTCATCTATGCAAACTTATTTGACTGGCTTCTACAAGAAATCAATTCATCTCTGGCTAACAGAAAACACGATACTGGTCGAAGCATAACCATTTTAGACATTTACGGATTTGAATCACGTGAGGTAAAAGTCAGTTAAACTTTCTACTGGTTCGTAATATGATGTGCAAGTTTTCTCTAATTTAATCTTGGTTTTTGGCTCCAGAAAAATAGTTTTGAACAGTTTTGCATAAATTATGCTAATGAGAGGCTCAGGCAGCATTTTAATCGACATCTCTTCAAACTCAAGCAAGAAGTAAGCATCTTATATGTTCCATGAAAAGAGTTACATTGTGCCTCCCCCCTCCCCTGTTTATATATATATATATATATTGCCATTCTTCTTTGCATCTAACAATGTTGACAAGAATTTGACTCAATGCAGCTTGCTACGGCTGCAAGATATACATGACACATTTTAGAATATCTCATTTCAGATTGAAATGTTATGCATACTGATGAAACAAAAAAAAAAATTTGATTCAGGAGTACGAGTTAGATGGAGTTGAGTCAACAAAAGTAGATTTTGAAGACAACCAGAACATTGTGGATCTCTTTGAGAAGGTACTTTACTTCTTAAATCGCTATCACTTACCCAAATTTGTGATAAGTGGTGTTTTGTTGGATGTTTGTTCAGTGTAGAGTGTAGCTTTCCTCTATCCAGGCATACATGTCTGGCATGTTCATTTTATAGTTGAATGTGTTTTTATGTGTTGAGAACATGTGGTTTTCGCATGTCTTAGAAACTTGATGCACATTTTATATCATCGATAAAACTTTGCTGTCTCTTCTTCAACTTCAACCAGTTTATCCTTAGTTCATTACCCGTGTTGTGTGGAATAATTATGGTTGCTTTCTCATTCTTAGATTATAATGTTTTTATGATTATATATTGCTGTGGTTGAACAGAAACCTGATGGGCTGATATCTTTATTGGATGAAGTATCCACTTCCCCTAAGGCTACGGATTTAACCTTCGCCAGTAAACTTAAGCAGTGCTTAAATGGCAACAATTGCTTTAAAGTTGAAAGAGGTGGAACATTCACCATTCGCCACTGTGGTGGAGAGGTTAGTTTCACACTTTTGCATGTGGTTGCTCTTTTATGGAACCAAGAAGTCCAAAAGGAAACACAGGATATTTGTTGTATACTTTTGTTGCAGTATTTGCATTATTATATTTCATGGAATAACTGCAATCAACAAAATGTGGACCTTAATGATACATATATGGATATTACTCACATATATAAAGCATGCTTGGCTCAATGGAGCAAAGGCCCGAACAAAATCTTCACATTTAGCAAATGCTAGGGAGACATGTAGCATCTATGTGCATAGTTATACTTTTGTGCATTATTTACAAGTGCAATGCATTTGTTTTTGCTAAAGCTGTGCCTCATATAATCTGTATATATATATGCATATATAATTGTATTAATCTCTCCCATGATGTTGTTTGACACATTTTCTCTGCTGATATTTCCTGTTTACTTCAGGTTCTTTACGAAATGGGGAAATTCTTGGAAAAGAATAGAGATTCATTGCCTTTTGAAACTATTCAACTTCTTCAATCTTGTGCTGGCCGAATTCCTCAACATTTTGCCTCTTCATTATTGAAACAGTCTCAGAATCCAGAAAATATGTTGATGCAGCCAGGAATGCTTGCTTTTCAAAATCAGAATGTTGCCACAAAATTCAAGGTGATCTTGCTTTTATGCCATCACCATACTCCTCCTTTACCTTGTTGCAGTAAATGATGCTTATACTGAAAAAAAAAATAGAAGGAAAAAATTTCGGAAGTACATTTTATCATAGAAAATTCAAGAATTTCTGCCTTTTATAATTGACATCTCAGTGTCCTGCTGATGTATTTACTAGACGAAACCTTCTGTAATCGTACGCAACTATCAATTCTGAAATGTTGTATGCATCTTTGACTGCAGGGTCAGCTATTTAAACTAATGCAGCATCTTGAAAACACAAAACCACACTTCATTTGTTGTATAAAACCAAATAGAAATCAGATTCCGGGGGTGTTCGAAAAAGATCATGTTTTACAGCAACTTCGATGCTGTCAAGTTCTAGAAGTTGTTAGATTTTCAAGATTTGGATACCCCACCTCCATGACTCATCAAGAATTCAGAAAAAGGTGAAAATGTTTATCTCACTTCTGATTCGTAAATAACTTCTTAATGATTAGATGTTACAAAAACTTTCCCGTCATACTTTGCAATGCAATGATTTTCAGGTATGGCTTCCTACTTCCAGAACACATGGCTTCTCAAGATCCCCTAAGTATGTCAATCGCTGTTCTGCAGCAGTTTGGTATCCTTCCAGAAACTTACCAAGTTGGTTATACAAGATTATACTTCCGAGCTGGACAGGTGTGTTTGCATGTTTTTAAATGTCTATAGCATTCTTTTTTCTTTTTTTCGGAAAGATCTATAGCATTCTTAAGCATACAAAATGTTTACTGCGCTTTATCTATAAACATGATAACATAATCGGCATGCATTAATTGTGGAGACTGTAAAATCCCAATTATTGGGTTACTGGAAAACAGATTGTTGGCCTGGAAGATGTCAGGAAAAAAGCCCTTCAAACTGCTCAAGAGATGCAGAAGATTTTCCCGGGTAATCCTACCTGCCATGAATCCCATGAATTCAATGGAGCAGCAATAACATTGCAATCATGTAAGACCAGTACCTGTTTTGATATTAATTGTATAGTCAACACCCCACGTTTTTTTAAAAGAAATTACCTTTTCATGCTCTGTAATTTCTCTGAATCCATTACGATCAACTTGCACTCTGTTTTTAGTTGTTGGCTATATGGAACTTGTTATGTTTTAATTATCAAATGATCTAAATTGAAATATGCATGGTTATTTTGTATATTTAAGTGTCCTGGCCCATATGTCTCAAATTATATTACATTATTATCATAAAAAACTGTTATCTGCAGATGTTCGTGGTGAAAATACAAGGAAGGAGTATGGAATTTTGGAGAAGCACAGCGCAATTGTACATATTCAGTCCGGTAAAGTTCCTTCTTTGGCCATATTTTCATTTCGTTACATTACATTATTACATCAGGCCTTAATTTATGCCATAAAGAGAATGTATTATTGACCGACTGTTTTTTTAACAAATATTTGGAAGCTTTCCTCCTTAATCCAACTATGCTTTTTCATGCAGTGATTCGTGGATGGTTGGCCCGAAGGCATTTTAGCCACAATTGTAAACCAAACAAAGCAAATTCTACTCAAGCGAAACCGTATGGGAGTGTTTCTGAAGTCAAGGTACATATCAAGTACTTTTACCCCAAAATATATGTGTCTTGCCCTTTCTGTTCTTGATATGGATTATATCGTTTATCTTCTTCATTGCAAAGTCTCTGCCCATCATTTCAGATTGTTGGATTCACCATATGTGTATTTCTAATTAAGTTCTGCTTCTATTTTCCGAACAGGACCTGCCACCCAAATCCTTACCTTCAGTTGTTGAAGATCTCAAAAGACAGATGCTGATGGCACAAGCAGAACTCGAACACAAGGAAAAGGAAAACGCTGATCTGAGAGAGCAGATGAAACAGTATTCGGTGAAGTGGTCTGAGTACGAGAACAGAATGAAATCCATGGAGGAGATGTGGCAAAAGCAGATGGTATCTCTACAAGTGAGTTCACTCTTTCTGCAAACATTTTCACAATTAGCGGTTTTATCTGTTAGCATGTTTCAGAACAGCAAGAGAGTTCGCAGCTACAAAATATGGCCACCGAACAGGGGAATGTTGAGCCTCATAGTTCTTACACTTTTGTGGCATTTTGCAGATGAACTTAGCCAATACAAAAAAGAATATGGGCACAGAAAATAAGATAGGAAGGATCGATGGAGGAGTCCAATCACCTCAGTATTATGACTCGGAGGACATGTCTATGGGAACTCAGACGCCCGGAGGCTGCACCCCTGCAAGATTGTTCAGCAACGGCGTAGAGGACTTGCCAATTCGGGATGCAAATGGAGTTTCAAACCCTGTTGGCAATCTGCTGAGGGAGTTCGAGCAAACGAGACAAAACTTCGACGAGCAAGCTGTGACGATTGTAGAGACGAAGACAGGGCAGTCCCTTGGAGCAAACCCTGTTGATGAATTGCGGAGACTGAAACACCGGTTCGAGGCATGGAAAAAGGACTACAAGATTCGGTTGAAGGAGGCGAAGGCGAGAGTGCACAGAACGGGGCAGGCTGAAACCGAGAAACATCGGCGCAAGTGGTGGGGGAAGAAGAAGTAGAAAATATTAGCAACGTGATGACGACGAAGATGATACGACGCGAGCAATGGTACCATATGAGGTACTTCTGCCAATGTGCGGTGGTGGCGGTGATGAGATCATTTTGATGGGCCTGAGTTTTCTTGCACTCCATGAACTCTCAATGTCTATATCTGCGTGTTATGTATGTATATATAAATTTTGTTGATAGCGTTGTGTGATAGTAGTTGCTGCTATATTCCTGGTGAAGAAGCTGCTTCAGTTCAGGACATGGCTTAGTGTGTAATTAGAGAGAGTCAGAAACATGGAAGAGGTACAAAGCTTCATATTATATCATGGATCCGAAATACATACATACATACATACCTATCTACTGTATTTCTTTATATTTATATTACATGTACGTAACTTTATTTATCTTTATATGTGTGTACATATAAATTATATGCACGTGTATGTATTGGTCATTTTTTGAATCTCACAACTTTTTTACATAACATACGGAATGATGGAGAAAGGCCCAAATAAAGCATGAAAGCCCAAAATAGACCCAAATAAACAATGAAAGCCCAAAATAGACCCAAATCTCTAACAGAGGCCCAAAACCGAAAGTAGGAAAAATCTATAAAAGAATGCGGTGAGCGTGGATCGAACACGCGACCTTCAGATCTTCAGTCTGACGCTCTCCCAACTGAGCTATCCCCGCAATTGTTACTTTTAATTTAAGTAACTATTCTTAAATTATTTAGCCTAGTTGGCATATTTCAAAATTAGATATCAATACTCTCTCACCCTAATCCCAGCAGCGAAAGTTCAACTAAACAGCCAAAACAAATAACCAACATATATATATATATATATATATATATGTATACACACGCAACATGTAAGTAAAGTAACACAGCATCAGACTTTGGTAAGTTCGTATGTAATGTATATCAGTTATCAACTCTAACTGAGCTGCTCAATGTGGAAGAAGTCATCTGGTAACCTAAAAGTATCCGCTGCTCCTAACTTTCTGTGTTCTTCCTCATTCTCCATCCTCATGCTGCTGCTATAGTCGATTTCCGATGAGTTGGGGTTGGGTGAGGGTGGTGCATTGGCGATGCTTCGGGCCGGGCACGGTGTGTTTGCGAGTATGCTGGCTTGGCCGAAGTGGGAGATTTCGATCACTACTCCTACTGAGTCGTCGGCAGGAAGGGGCTGCTTCCATGGCTCCCCGTCCATTCGCATGAAGACGTGGTCGGCAGCCCCCTTCTGGAACTCGAATCGAATCCTGTTTGCCTACACGACGGATGATATGTTATGTTGTTGTTAATATTTTACGCGACACTTTGCTTGCGTGGCTCCTACGAGTTACCTGCGCAAGGCGAGTGCCGTGGCCATTTGGAGCAAACAAGATAAGTCCATGCCATGCATCTCGGAAACCGACAACCTCTAGAAATCCATCATCGACATATGGTGGAGTTAGATCCCTCTGTTGGAGTTGGAAGGGAGATATATTAGCGTTCCGAGTATCGGGACTATTCATTTAGGGGTGTGATTTTTATGACGGATTGAATACTGACCGAATGAAGCTTCTGCTTGGTAGGGGTTCCCCAAGGATTAAGACCACCTGAGAAACTAGGCAAGTTAAGGCAAACAATGGACCTGATGCTGCATTCATATAGAAAAAAGGATCATAAGAGAAAGAATTGCCTGCCCGGAGGAATCGTGATATTATATGATAGGATTTGATCGATTTACCTTTGTGGTATGTGAAGGTCTATCCACTCACCAGGCTTTTTCATGATTTTAACTCTTGCCAGATTCGCAATGTTTCTGCAAACGAAAATATGAAAAATGATGAAGATTAGAATCATGGTCATCTTCATTATAGGTACCAAGAGACGAGCGAAGCCTTTCCATTCCCAATAATTTCATAGGGAACATTTCCATGCATCATTGTTTCACTTTTGTGTCGGGCTTGCATCGAAATATAGGGAATGGAGATGGGAGTTGAGAAAGATGAAATCTAATGCATGTTGCATCGACAGCATCCTTGTTATATTTACGCCGAACACTCTTTTTGGCAAGTTGAATATTAGGAGAATTCATAATAGAAGACACAAGAATTGTAGGTAATCTAACCTTGAAGATGGATGCGACAGGGATGCACAAAACCACCCTTGCTTACAGCTAAGCTTTGCATATGCACCCTAACAAATCAAGAATAGTTACAAAAAAGAATTTTGAGATGGCACGGAAAGTGTAGTCAGGTATTTCAGTAAGTAGCAATTGCTTGACAAAGAGAGAAATTTATTTCTTCACTTCATAGGAATGTTTGTGCATTACCTGATTGACTAATTGATTTTTAAATTTTTCTGGATGCAGCTTCCGCTCCAAGTGAAATGCATAGGAAACTTGGGCATCCATACCTGCGAAAAACAAATTGAACAGGAAACGTGTTTCTTAAATAAATGGAAAAACAGTAATGCTCAGTGCTTCCTCCAGCTTGAATGAATTTGTGCAATGAAAGGAGATACTGTAAAATGATTCGGCAGGATCATGTTTGGAAAGAAATAACTCACCCATACTAAAATAATTCCAAAATCCCCCACGAAATTTGTGGTGTCCTCCCTGATGCATGAATAACTATGATCAGCTTGCTTGAGGCATGTGGAGTGGAGAATCAAGAAACAGGATTAATAAATTTCATTCCTAATGTTCCGTTTACAAATCATTAGTTCTTCTGGCATTATGTGACTGAGAATCATCATGAAGCAAAGCAATTGAGTGAGTGAGTAATATATCGACACAGTGTCCAGCTATATACAAGTGGAGATTGTGAAGCAGAGACAAGTAATGATGATGATAAGTTATGATACCTCATTCGTTTCATCTGTTGGCAGGATATGGGTAAAAGCATGCAACGAGAGTGGCAGATCAAGAGGTGTAATAGGATCACATGAACCTTCTCTCGGAGACCTCATCCGCATGAGAAAGTGCCAGCTGAACATAAAATCGTGAGAACCAAGTTGCACTTAGACAAACACTGAAAGCTAGAGAACAAACATTGAAGGAGGCAAATCATTTAGTACAAACAAATTAAACAATTAACTTTTTGAATTTTCTCAAGCTTTTGCCGCAAATCTCCAGCAATGTTTTGGTCAATTTTCAACACAAATTTGTGAGAATATAAAAGTCGTGACAATATTAAGGTTGTGATTCCTAGAATATATAAATAAAGAATACTATGGTAGTTTTCAGCATTTCTATCGGCAAGCATGATTGTCTGAGAATATATTAAGGCAGGAGAAAACTGGACTTTTAAGATGATAATCTACCTGTCGATTTTCATTTCTTTTGCATTCTTCACATGTCTCAAAAATGCCTTCACTGAGTGATAGTCTGTGCCAGGATTTCTTTTCCCCTTACGTAATTAAGCAAATTATATTACAAATAAATCAAGACCTAGAAATTATGTTGAATGAAATTTTTAGGTGGAAAACAGACAAGGAGAGTTCAGTGAAATATAAAGAATAATTTATCGACAAATATCGAAAATTGGAATGTTCCAAAGCTTCCGTGCCAATGCTATCATACTGTGGTAGCTAGGAGATGGGAAGATAAGCAACAGACAGAAATGCAAAAAGTCTTGATGGTCAAAAGTTCACTTAGAAAATCCATTCGAAATTAGTCCAGGATGATTAAATAGTGCCTATAGGACACTTGCTAGTTCTGAGAGTAATGAGGCTTTTGATCGTTTCATGACATCAATTGTTCCTGAAAAAATGGAAGGATTTGAACTTAGGAAAAAGTCATTCATCAGGTAGAATCTCACCCAGCCAAAGGAAAATGGGAGATTGTTCCCTGTCCCTAGCGGCATTGTAGCAATGGGAGGTGGATGTGCCAATTTAAGATCGGACACCACTCCAAGCAGCCATCCAGCTGTTCCATCCCCACCAGCAACCTAAAACAGACAGAAGTGTAAACAATTTAACAGTACCACAGTTGAATCATTAAGTTTTCCAAGGTCTTGTCTAGTTAAGCGAGGACCAAGGACACTGCTCAACTCACAATAATGCGCAATCTTTTCTGAATTTCATAAGCCAAATTGTCTCCATTCCGTTTATGCTTCTCCAAATTGAAATAAAGTTGGTAGAGCACCTTGTCGGGGGCCTTTTCTCCAAGATCAAACACCTGGAAAAACAGAGACATAGCTCAAAGTTTCCAACACTGTGGTTTTTGTTTCAGTCTATCATGTTATCCCCCTCAATTGAATGAAGCAAAAACAATACACAAACCTGATTTTTGTTCAGTAGGTTACGGCATGTTAGCAGAAGTTCACCACCCAATTGCCCCCCACTCTTTGAATTAATGAACACAATCACTGGACAAGATGGAACCTCACACCAACCTTCTTTAGATACTGATTCGGGAATAAGTATGTAATCAGGAATGTAGTACTCCTTCAGAATTTCAACCTTATCTAAATCAAAACCCTCAGCTTCTTGACTGAAATGTTATAATAAAGATATCAAACAATGAACATTTCTGATTGCTGATGATAATTCGAAACAATATAACCTAGTTCGATTATTGTAAATTTGGAAAATATCTGCAGATCAACTGACCACATTATAAAAAAGTCTGAATAATCGGCAACTCATTGAAAAAAAAAACAAAAAAATCCATAGCGAAATAGGAGATCTATACATATGCTTTAGAACAACTATTCTACGATTCCAAACAAAGTATATCCACTCACAAAGCAAAACGCGGAAACTAACAAAATGCACCGATTATCTGAAAGAGCACTCACTTGTTACTGAAATAACTATGCACCGACTGCTTCAGCACTTTAGCCATCATCTGCGATCCCGCCGCTACCTTAGCGGCAGTACTGGCTGATTGCGCCGAAATCCTGCTTATGAAACCCATTCCTCTCAGTCGGAGTCGCGGTATCCGAATCAATAACTGGAAAGCAAATTTATAGCGAGAAGTAACATCACAAAATGCAGAAAATGATACTTTACCCAACCAACAATTCAACGGACGACAAAAAAGGCAGGAATCGACAGTGACACGCTCAAAATCTTCCTTCGGTGCCAGGTTGCGTGATTGAGATTTTCTCAAAGTCTTCGGCAATTAGAATGGTGGAAAGTGGAGCGGTTGGGGTCGTCTGTATTCCAAAGAATGTATGGGTATGGGGACCGGCGTCCAATGCATACATTCTAGAAGGAATTTGATCATTTTAACGGATATGTGTCAGCGCGGGGACGATGAAAAGCTAGCCGGTAACTAGCGGGCTGGGCTCGGGCCGCCTTCAAGTTAGGGCCAATGCGGTTGCTTATCTGAATTGGCCCGGGCCCAGTATAATACTCATGTTTTAGTTTTTTTTTTTTTTTTTTTTTTTATATATAATTTGAAAAAATGTTTAGTTTTAATTTTATTTAAATAATATTTTGATATAATATTTGTTAAAAAAATGATGTATTTTTTAAAAATTAATAAATTTTTAAATATAATTTATATGGATATATATTCACACAATATTTGTTTTTACACAATTTGTTAATATTATTAAGTACAAAATATATATATATATATACATTCTCATACAATATATATAATATATATTATTATGTATTTAAAAGATTAATAATTTAATATAAAATTTTATTTTTATAATTTAAAATGTTTTAAAAGATACAAATACTAAACAAACACACTTTACTATTTTGTAACAAAGTATAATGAATCAAATCATAAATGATTAGAACTAATTGAAAATGTACATATATAACTATGGTACACCATATAAAAATCTAAACAGATTATATAGCCTTTGTTTACATAAAAAAAAAAATAAAAAAAATATATATATTATTTTTATGCAAACATTTAATATTTATTTATATTATATATTTATATATAGCTCTTAATATTGCCAAAATATTCTAACTTTAAAATACTTGGAAAGCATATTTAAATACAACTAGACTGTGTGGTTATTTGTGGCTTCAAGTATGGTGATGAAAATATCAATATATTAGTTGAATATACATATGTATATATATTGGTGGATTTTGTGTAAATTTTATAAATTTCAAGTTATTAGTTATGATCTAACTAAAGTTTCAAGTCAGTGTAAGATAGGAGTCAATGATATTAAAATATAACTAATTTTAGGTGTGGTTTTTTAAGGGATGCATGATGATGCAATTTAATTTAGTAATCAAATGGTAATTTGGATCTATTTGAATCCTAACTCTTTATCCATGACCCACCCATATTCTATAATCGGATCCATCCGTATAAGTAACCCTCGACCAAACGGCGAAAGTTGACCCGCAGCACCCCGAAAGGACATTCGATCCGCCAGCGCCCTCCCTCCGCCGCACGATTTCGCGTTTAACAGGCCGGAAACTCATTGACCACCATGCGAATTGCGTCGGAGCCTCATCAATTCACGAATATCTCGTCGTGATCTATTGGGAAAATGCCTTCCCGTGGCTGTGACTATCGGCGCGTCATTCACCCGGTTCCTACAGATTCCCATGGCCATCTCGAGGTCACTGCTCGCGCTCCTTTGATCTCGTATCACCAATTTGTTACGATTGCTTTTTATTGTTTATTCTTAGTGCTAGGAAGTTAAGCTGCAATCCACAAACCATGAAAATTTGTTTCATGATATATCGTACGGCTATGCTAATTGTGAAATTGATATGCAAATTGAGTTTTAGGTGCAGAAATATTTATCGAAACTTGCGTAGTTCAACTCGCTTCTCCGAGATTCGATCAATTTTCGATAGCATTCACAGCACATGTTCCAAATATTAGGGATTTCATGAAATGTGTATGCATCATTTGTCTGACATTATTCCAAATATGTGCAGATTTATAACAACTGGCCGTATTAGGCAGATTGCTGAATCCCTCATCCCAAGTGCAAGGACACGGTGTCATGAGATAAACCATGGTAGGAGATTACCTCCAGTTGGATTCTTTTACTTAGCACGCCAACTTCACTCACACACCAATATTCCCCATGGACGGTTTACTAGGCTTATATTGGATGAACTTAAAGGGAAATTTTCTTTAAGTCTTGTGCGGAGAGGGAGTCAGTTACCATATAAGAATTACAGGCTTTCCCACCATGCCCAAATTGCTTGGAGACGCCTATACGAAATATGTTCATACAATGGATCATTTTTGCCACCCATAAGTAGGGTAGCATGTGCGGTAAGCCTTGCACTATCTCGATCGCATTTGGTAGCACCTGGCCTTGTAGCCTTCATTGTTGGAGAGCTAGCATGGAACCAAAGAGGTTTTGCTCAGGCAGAGTATCTACCTACAAAGGATACTATCTACTCGTGTGCGCAGGACGGGCATATTTACATGACTTCAGTTGTGTTTTCTCTTTTAGAGGCACTGATCCTTGTTCTGAGAGCTATATATTTGGCGATTTTGTTTTCTCCTTGCATATTGATGGCTCCTTTTGCTGATTCACTTGGATTCGAGTTCAGGACGTCGTGGCTTCAAATTGTCCGTGTAACATTGGAAAAAGCTGGTCCAGCTTTTATAAAATGGGGTCAATGGGCTGCAGCAAGGCCTGATTTGTTCCCAAATGATCTGTGCAATGAGCTTTCTGAGCTTCACACGAAAGCACCAGCTCATAGCTATAGCTATACAAAATACACTGTTGAAAAGGCATTTGGCCGCAAGCTCACTGACATTTTTGAAAAGTTCGAAGAGGAACCTGTTGCATCTGGAAGTATAGCTCAGATTCATCAAGCAACTCTGAAATCTAAATATCCTCGACAGCGGACTAAGCCTATTCTTGTTGCTGTAAAAGTCAGGCATCCAGGCGTCGCAGAGGCAATCCGTAGAGATTTTATGTTGATCAATGTATTTGCAAAACTTTCGAATTACATCCCAGCATTTAAATGGTTAAGATTGGATGAAAGCCTACAACAGTTTGCTGTTTTCATGATGTCTCAAGTAGATCTTGCAAGGGAGGCAGCTAATTTGAGCAGATTCATCTACAATTTCCGTAGTTGGAAGGATGTCTCTTTTCCGAAGCCTCTATATCCTTTGGTACATCCTGCTGTTCTAGTGGAAACTTATGAGCATGGAGAAAATATCCTACATTACATCGACAAGCTCGAAGCACACGAACAAATGAGGACCACACTGGCTCATATAGGGACTCATGCACTCCTAAAGATGCTTCTGGTATGGTTTGTGACTTCATGCTTGCTGTAGCTAAATTTGATACAACATATATGCTTCATTTTCGTGCTTTGCAAAAGAAAGGGTTGGTCAATGTTGTTTTCAAATTACAAGAAATCCCGTCAATCATGATGACTAGACATTTTTCTCCTGGACTTGATCCTAAGTTTTATCAAATTCTTCTGGACTTGATCCTAAGTTTTATCAAATTCTTCTGGACTTGATCCTAAGTTTTATCAAATTCTTCTTATCACATGCGAGACGATGTAATTGGCATTACGAAGGATCAGTTAGTTTTACAATTTACATGTAAACACACCCTGATTTTGGATGAATAATGTTATACATGATCTACTGTTTTTCTTATTTACACCTACATTCTGAACTAAGTTTCTGAGTTTATGTTAATCAGGTGGACAACTTCATCCACGCAGATATGCATCCCGGAAACATTCTTGTCCGGGAAAAACAGAGCAAAACTTCAGGAAACTCTCTGTTCAAATCAAAGCCCCATGTTGTCTTCCTAGATGTGGGTATGACTGCTGAACTTACTAAAAAAGATCGAGACAATCTGGTGGAATTCTTCAAGGCTGTGGCACTTCGTGATGGCCGCACGGCTGCTGAGTGCACGCTGAAATTGTCTAACAAACAAAGCTGCCCGTTTCCGGAGGAGTTCGTTCAGGCAAGTTTCTGTCTGCCTACTGCTTAATTCATGTTCATGAAAAATGTTTGCTGTTTCATAAGCATGTGTTTGATCATTATTTAACGATGCACCGTCAACAATGTGAACCGAAACAATACGATGAACACAATCAATTAGATGGGAATGTGGATATGTTATAGAACAAAATAGCTTGAGAACACAAGAAGTCCTACTTATGGTGTGTTGTTATAGTAATTCATTGTTTGCACATTATCTTTGTGCTCTTCACAAGATATTTTGCTAATAGTTTCATTCCTATTTCAATATGAGGTTTCTGTCTCTGAATCATCATGTGATCAATCTTTCCATTCTGAATCCATATGAAAAATTCATGTGCACAGGAAGTGGAAGATACCTTCAGGTTTTGGGGTTCTGATGAAGGCGAAATCGTTCATCCTGCTGATTGCATGCAGCAAATGCTCGAGCAAGTTAGGCGTCACAGAGTCAACATCGATGGCAATATTTGCACCGTGATTGTTACCACCATGGTGTTGGAGGTGTACTCTGGATCTCAATCTCAATCTCAATCTCAGCTTCTGGAAATTGATGTGGATCAAGTGAATGCCATAACATGAATGATCACGGCCTTCCCTCCATCATTATATTGATTAATTCTGCCTTCATTACAGACTTTTCGATGTTTTATTACAACTTACTTGCAAGGATCGATTCTGCTCGAAACATTGATGCACTTCTCCTTTTCTCGTATCATGCAGGGATGGCAACGGAAGCTCGATCCAGATTACGACGTGATGCACACCTTGCAAACGTTGCTTTTCAAAGTGGATTGGGTGGATTCTCTCTTCTACACCATTGAAGGCATCATGGCTCCCTAAAGGTTTTCTGGTTTCGCCATTTTTTCTGTTTTTACACGATGAAATAAAAATAATAATAATAATAATAATAATACATGATAGAGAATCATTTACTTAGTACTGCTTAGAGACAGTACAAATTTGCAAATATCACAAATGATACGATTATTAGATGATTGAGAGAAGATCCATCAGATCCCTGTTTCGAAATTTCTTAGCAAAAATGAAGGTGGAAATTTTGAAATACTTGCTAACTTGGTCGGAGCTGTCGGAAGCATTTAAAAACGTAATTGAATGCAGCATTGATGATGATGCAAAGAAGAGAATCAAAATCAACCACCATTATCATCGTCATCATCATCAACGCTGCACTCAATGAGGTTTTTAAGCTTTCAATCTGCAGGCTGCATTACCTTTTTGGTTTTGCTCATTGCTCTTTGATATATATATATATATATATATATGCGCAGAAGTACTGCAGATGCCTGCCTGCATTTTAGCATTGTACTATCATTGTTCTTCTTCTGACACGGACACTGCTTCGTGCTGTTGTACTTTGATGATATGTAGTAGTACTACTGCTACTGCTGCTTTCCTCAACTTTGTACTAGAAGTCAACAGCTACGTACTACTGTTTTGGGTGGATCGGATCCTCCCTTCCTGTGTTTCAAATTCAAATGGCTTTACCGAGTTAATCTATTATTTTGTTTTTAAAAGATCATTTAATATGTATTGTCAATTTAGTTTGATATTTTGTATATATAAGCATTTATATTAAAAAGTAAATTTGTTGTTATTTTAGTAATATTATCAGAATTTTCATGTATGATATTGAATAATATATTTTTAAATGCTACTTGAAAGTATGTCATTGTATTAAAATTGTGGAGTATGTTAACCTAATCAAGTTATCTTAATTAAAATTGTGGAGTATGTCGATTTTTTACACCTCATAAAAAAAACTTTCAAACTAAATTACTAACAAACAAACTCATAATTTACTTTTTATTAAACAAAAAGTAAATATACAAAACATAAACTAAAAATAAAAACCAAAACTCGAAAAAATTTAATAAAATGAGAACGATTTCTTTTAAAAGAAAGTTGAATATTCCACTTGCAAGGTTTTCTTTTGATCTAACATAAATAAATATATTTTATATAAATTAATAATCATAGAGGTGGACGTGCCGGAGTGGTTATCGGGCATGACTAGAAATCATGTGGGCTCTGCCCGCGCAGGTTCGAATCCTGCCGTCCACGCCTTTTTTATTCAATTTTATATACAGAACCACATGACAATTATGTGGAATGAATGAATCAATATCTACTCTTAATTTAAAATTTAAATGACCAAAACTTTATTTTAGATTAAAATGCATCATTTATTGTGATTAGTAGTTATTTTATTTTAAATACTTGGGATGATGGGATCAATCCTTCCCTGAAATTCGGGTGGGCTTTTAACGGCCCAATTTGCAGACTTCATCGTTAAGCGAAGCAGAATATGACACGTGCCAGTCTCGTGCCCTTCCATTTGCCGCCTCATCCAAGATACTGTAATTCCTAAAATCAAGCCTCTTTCTACAAACCCTAACGCTAATAAATTCCCCAAATTCGAAGCAAAATCGATCTGGGGTTCATCTGCAGAATCCAATCTTTTCTATCCGGAATCATGGGCGGTGGAGTGATCAGGGCCGCGTCGAAGGTGGCGGGGTTCGGGGTGCCTTCCGGCGGCATCCGCAGTGTCGCCGGGGACCACTTTCAGGTATCCCGAAGAGCAGCTTCTCTCCGTCCCGCGGCCTCTACGGCGGAGGAAGTGAAGCTTGTGGCATCGAATGTGGAAGGTAGCGAGCAGAGGACTGCCTCAGCGGTCGACGATTGGGTGTTTGCCGATGGGGATGGCGACTTTGTGGCCTGTGCTTCGATGCCTAGGGTTGTGTTTGGCGCCGCTCCGACGCTGCAGGAAGCCAAAGAGGCCACTGCCGAACTCTCGGTGGCTCTCGAGAAGTAATTTATTCGTTCATTTGTTAAATATTCAAGCATTTCATATGGAATCTTAATCAACCATGCTATGTTTGCCTCAGTTCTTCCGCTCCATCCCCCACCCCGCTGGTATTTTATGATTTTCGCCTATTTTTCTGAAGATATGAGCAATTCTATATTCAGCTCTTCAATTGGTAGTTTCTGTATGTACTGAAATTCTATCAAATATCGTTATTTCCAGGACATTTTTTTCATCTGCATCCACGGGTTCAGTTGTTGCAGACCTCTCAAATTCACAGATGGTAGAAGCCAAAGGATATGTTGGTACTGAGATTGGAATTGCATCTGCAGTGCCGTCGTCCACTCTTATGGCCTTTAAGTTCCTAAAGGAAAACCCTGTGGCCCAGGTTTTTTACTTGCTCAGAAATCTGATCATCTCAAGTGTTACCTCTTCACATTTCCATGAAATTTAAGTAAATTTTACTGTCTAAATTGCTCAAGAAATTGATGGCTTTTAGAAATTATTTCATTTGGTGTATGTAGGTAGGGATGTAACTCTAGTAGCCTGGTTTAATTCCTAATCCACCGGGCACCCATTTTGTACATTCGATTGAAATAACATTGGGAGTATTCTAAATACCTAAAGATTAAAATACACACACTATAATCAATTGTATGTAGTTTATTTTAGGACCTATGTATTTTCAAATTTGTAGATTTATGCATAAATACAGGTGTATACGTGTGTGTGTGTGTGTGTGTGTGTGTGTGTGTTTGTGTGTATATATCTACACACAGAGGCCAATTTAGAGAAGGGTGGATATGGGTAGCCAACAAGGTTGTAGAAAGTAAAACCCACATCAACCTGTAAATTAGCAGTAAATCCCATTTGCTGTACTAGCACTTTGATCTTGCTCGTGACTGCCTGGTCTAAACTTCATATGTTCTAACAATTCGATACAACTTTATTCATTGAACTGGTTGCCAAGAATTTTCATGTTTCCTGCTATGTCGTTAATATCCTTATAATTCCTTCCCTATTGTTTTATTCTTAGGCCTATACTGACAGAAATCTAATATGGCTGGGTTATTCTTTTCATTGGACTGGTCGCCAACATTTTTCATGCATCAATAAGAAGTATTTATCTTACAAATGTGTGATCATTAAAGTTGATGTGTTTGTAGATTTGGAATTTCGGATAGATAGCTCCATGGGTATTTTTAAAGTTAGTTTATCTTTCGGAACCACATTTCTCTTGTATTAATTGTAATAATGTGTGTATTGATATTCAACCCTTGCCTGCATGCGGTAGAATGTCGTTGCTTCAGTTGCCTGTGATCCAAATGTCTGGAACGCTGTGCTCCAAAACCCGGAGCTCCAGGGGTTTCTGCAGTCGCAGCAATCATGTACGTAAGATCTCTTTCTTTCTTGCTAAACCCAACTCTCCTGTGGCAAATATGCAGCAAGCATTTACTTACTGAGATATTTGAAGGTTTTGTGGGCACAGACGACACCAGCTCAGCAACTGCTAAGTTGGTTGCAGATAGTAGTAGCATGTTCGATCAGGCATCGAGGACAAGTGGTTCTGAGGATGGAAAATCTGGAGGCAGCTTTTTCGACAAGATCAAGAGCACAGTGGTTAACATGATGAACAGTCTCTCGGATTTCTTTGCAAAAATGTTTGGGGGAGGCAGCAATGGCGTGGGTGTGAGTGTGGGTGTGGCTGAAGCATCGACTGTCGTGGGGCTGGCGATTATTGCCATTGTAGTGATTGTGTTGAAGCGAGGTTAAAGAGATAGAAGAAGATGATGAAAATTAATTAATAATTAATTTGTCGAATTTACGTGTGCCTGCAGCTGAAGTAGTTTTGTTTCTTGCTTCATGGTCTGGTCTGTACAAAGTCCTTTTTATGTGTTTTCTTTGGTATAATTTTTCTTAGTATTTGAATTTTGTATTTTTTTACAAATTTTTTATAAAGTACATAATCTGTGCTCGTGCTCAATAATTTAGGAGGTGTGTTTTTTATGTACTCTTAAATTTATTGTTTTTATTTTAATAAATAATGATCTACTTTTTTTAGTTTAATTAGTCGGGACAGGACTACAATTTTTCTATCTTATAAAGTATTATATTAAATATTATTTTAATATAAAATTTAAATTAATTTTTTTCAAATTAAACTGAAAGAGACAGATACTTAATAAAATTCAAATAAAAAAAATTAAATTTAAATCCAAAGAAACACACTCTAAATTCAATATTAATGGGTGATTCAGATATTTATAGTCTTTAAAAAAATGGTATTCAAATATATTTTTAGAAGTGAGGTAACTCGACATTAATTAATGTCGAAACCAAAGCTATTCAAAGGCAGGTTAAAATCTCTACTCACTCATTATTCTTCGTAGTTCCGTCCAACCAATAAAAATAATCCAACTCACTTAACTTTGAAATGAAATTGTCAATTATATATATATATATATATTTGGGTAATTTTTTCATGATTAATTTAATTAAATTTATTCATTCAACCTTTTCAATTTTGTGACATATAAATTACACAGTACTTTTAAAAAAAGTCAATATATAATTTACTGTATACTTATAATTTACTTTATTAGAAAGATTAGTGTTTGTTTATATATATATATATACACAAGAACAAAGGCAATAATGGAAGCCATATGTCATAAAAGACTTCATCTACCGTTGCCATCTAATTAATGTATTCAATACGTTTTGCCGCTTTCTTTCAATGCTTATATTTTATATATATTGAATAAAATCATCACCATCATATATTTATGGGTTTTTCTTTTTGAATTATTATTTTAATATCTCTAGCAAGTCACTAGCCTATAGTATTTAATTTTTAAGGTAGTATTTTTGGTAATACTATTCATATAATTATTCACCAATATTGAAATTGCTAAAGGGCCCATCTCATATATAAATTGTCTTTTTTAAAGTTTTTATTTGTGTTTAAACGAAGACTTTATTAGGACATCCCAGCAAACTTTTCTTTCGACTTCGATTTATTATATTTATATCATACTTTCAATATAAATATTTATATGAAAATCTACAATGCATTATATAAGTATTTGATTATACTTAAGCATACACACTTTTGTATCTATTTATAATTAGCCTATTGGAAGTATGTTTAATTTTAATTAAACTTACTACCTCTATTTGTTATTAGAGCTTCTTTTAGAACAAAATTAAAATCATTATTTTTGTATAATATTTAATCCTATTAAGATGAGAGGGAAAAAATAAAAAAATAAATTTCATTATGATAAATTGATAACCATGGTCAATTTTCTTTATTTGATTTTTAATTATCTAGCGTATAGAATCTACGATTATCGTTCTTTTAATTTATTCTCATATTGATTTATTCTCATATTGAAATGCTTGAAAAGAAGTAATTTCACATTCTTTTACAAAGTCTAATAAAATGTATTCATCCTATACATATTTTGTAGTTAATTTTTGCGCGATTGTTGCGCAAATAAAATCAATAAAATATATATATAAAAGAAAATGATGATTTTGTAACACACATTTCAATTGCATTTATTATGTGTTAGTTAGTACTTTGATTTATGACTCTCTAACGAAAATAACATTTAATGATATTTGAATCAATCTCAATAGTCCTCTTTCAACATTTCCATATCAATTTACAAACTAAACTTTAATTTATTAATGTTATATGTTATTCTTTTTTAAAAATTTCCAATTCAAAAGGGTAATTTATTAAGAAGAAAGACATGCCTGCAGTGTGTTTCTCTCTGAAGAAGACTTTGCACTGCAAATCGGAGCCGTCCGACGTCCAAGATCCGACGGCGCAGAAGCAACTTCCGAGGACGAGTTCGAACGCGGCGAGGTCCGGGTGCTCCAGGTCCATAGCGAACCTCAAGGACGTCGTGATTCACGGGAGCAAGCGGCACCCGGACCCGCCCCCGAATTGCAGTCCTAGATCCATCGGGAGCGCCGACTTCCTCAATCCGATCACTCATCAGGTCTTTCTCACCACTTCCAATCGCGAAATTAGATACTCCGACGCTTCTATGACTCCAAGTCCCGGGACTCCCTGCACCAGGACTCCGACCTCCAAACGGTCGTCGTCTTCCGATCACGACTTCAATAATTACGCCGTCGTCTGCCGGAAATGCGGCGACCATTTCCGGCAACTGGACGCCCTCGAATCCCACCATTTTTCCCGCCACGCCGGTAAGAAATTAATTATTTATCTCTATTTCAAACCTCGTCGTCGTCTCCGATCCGATCCCCAAATTCATTACCGTTAATTACATTATTGTATTCTCCGATTCCCGGCGGCGTTATCAGTGACGGAGCTCGTCGACGGAGACTCGTCCCGGAAGATCGTGGAGATAATTTTCCGATCAAGCTGGACGACGACGACGACGGCGACGACTAACTCCGGCGTACGGATCGAACGGATCCTCAAAATCCACAACACTCCGGCGACGCTGTCCCGCTTCGAGGACCACCGCGACGCCGTCAAGGCGCGGGCGGCGGCGCTGCCGAAGAAGCACTCCCGCTGCCTCGCCGACGGGAACGAGCTCCTCCGTTTCCACGGCGCAAGTCTGTCGTGCTCATTGGGCGCGGGCACCGCCGGCGTCTGCGCGTCGGAGAAATGCAGCGTCTGCGGGATTATCCGGCAAGGGTTTTCCGGCAGGGAGCGCGGCGGGGTCGGCGTGTTTACCGCGTCGACGAGCGGGCGGGCGTACGACTACGAGTCGGCGGCGGTGGGAGATGGGGCGAGGAAGGCGTTAGTGGTGTGCAGGGTGATCGCCGGGAGGGTGCGCCGCCCGGTGGGCGGCGGCGTGAGCCTGGCGGGGTTCGATTCGCTGGCGGGGAAAGTGGGAGCCTATGCAAATATTGAAGAGCTCTATTTGCTTGACCCTAAAGCTCTTCTCCCCTGTTTTGTTGTCGTTTGCAAAAATTCCTAACAATAATAATAATACCAATCAAATACGTCATTTTTTTTATTATTTTAGAAAATAAAATTCAAAACTTCCGCTTAAACTAAACTAAACGGAATTTATAGTTAACACTTACAATTTCTAAACAATCAATTAAATTTTCTGTCTGTTTCTGAACAAGTACAACCAACTTTTCAATTCAAAATTACAAGAAAATCACTGTCGCCTGTATATATGTACAATCAAGGTAGGTCATATTCATATGATATCATATCATAGCCTAATTAACCACCCACCCAACCCAACCCCAAAAAAGCTATCAAGAAAATTAACAAGGCCAATACAGAGACAGAGGCAGAGAAACACAAGTGATCGAATCGAATCCTATCCTAAAAGAAACATTAAAATCAAGAAAGAAAGAACAAAATCGTTCTTCACATATCAACAGAGTCAGC
Organism: Andrographis paniculata; assembly: GCF_009805555.1. Lineage (NCBI taxonomy): Eukaryota > Viridiplantae > Streptophyta > Magnoliopsida > Lamiales > Acanthaceae > Andrographis > Andrographis paniculata. Next base: position 6,999,892 of record NW_026137587.1, read on the forward strand.
CATGCTGCTGTCAACAGATTCGACTCTCTCATGCTGCCGATGCCTATGAGGCGTCGGCACTGAGCCCCGATACTGTCCTAACTCATCGATATTTACTATTACCTGATCGCCTCGGGGAGTCATAGACTTGCTCTCATGCTTCTTGCTGCCATGTCTCGATTTAAGAATCCTCGTAAGCACTGGGACAATGTCCCTCATCGATGGCCTCCTCCGGGCCACACGGTTCACACATTTATGCGCCAGAGCCGCTACCTCGTTTATTTCTTTGACATCAAAGTTCCCATCGAGCCGAGGATCGACTATTTCTTCCCACCCAACTTTTCCCTCTGTATCCATGGCTGCCTGTGATCATATAAGAACCAAATTTAAGTGTAAGGTAAAATATTAAATCAATGAGATTTGTGTTTAGATGACGGAAAAGGGAGCCATACTAGTTCGACGTATTCCATAAGACCCTGCAGCGGATTTCTCCCTGCAATGAGTTCAAACACCAATATTCCGTAGCTATAAACATCGCTTTTCTTGGTAAATGATCGCGTCGAAATGTATTCAGGATCAAGATATCCAAAAGTGCCACGAACATTGGACACTTGCTTGCTGACCATCTCTTCCCTCGAAAGACCAAAGTCAGCAACCTGTGTATTGTACAGAATGTCATTTTCTTGTAAGCAGATATGTCATGAATAGGAGAAATACGGATGTTAGAAACGGACTTACTCTGGCTCTCATGGACTGATCCAACAAAATATTGGACGATTTGATGTCACGATGAATCACAGGCGGAACTGCCTGAAAAAAATAAGAAAGCACTCAGTAAAGAAAGGATATATAAGCATCGGAATGAAAAGTAATTTACAAGTAAAATGAATGTCAAGAAAACAATTTTGAGTGTTGTATCCGTCTGAATTTCTTGACTTACTCCATCATGAAGATACTCTAAGCCCTTAGCCACGTCGAGAGCAATCTGGACCCTTAATTCCCAATTCAACGGTTCAAGCTTCTCATCTGAAAATCATTATTTTTTAAATTGATATCAGAATTCCAGCAGCACTTGCATCCTCCACTTAGAACGTCTAGTGCATGTGTGGAGAGAGGATGAGAGTATTCGAGGGTAATGGCTTTGCATCAGCCATATCCATTTAAGGTTAAGCAGACAGACATATTTAAATTACCATATAGATGAGATGCCAAGCTTCCTCTGCTCATGTAGACATAAATTAGCATATGTTGGTTCTTCTCAGCGCAGTATCCAACCAAATTCACGAGGTTTCGGTGATGCAACCGTCCTAATAACATAACCTAAAAATAATAACAGAGAAAAGTAGTACATCAGGAATGGAGCCTATTTTGCAAGCTAAAGAAACAGCATAAATCCCCTTGAGCCAAAATATAGGTGCCAATGTCTTTTTTCTCACTTACTCCGGTTATATATAGTCATTTCAGTCCACATTTGAGAATATGAAATTTATACTTGTCCTTTTCTAAATTCACATTTTATCAAATTTATTTGTGTCAGTGGTTCTTATAATATTTCTAATTATATCATCAGAATAGTCATACTAGAGATTAATGGCCCTTAACACACTGCTAACCTTCAACATTGGAATTGTATCCTAGAAATAATTGCCAGGTCCTACAACTTCAAATGACCAACTAGATGTTTAAAAATGATGTAATCAAGATGACCGGGCACAAATCGAAAAACATGTTTCCATCAATTGCTTTGGCTATAAGCACATTACCTCAGACTGGAATTCTTTCTCTCTCTGCTTTGAGTCAGTTGCAAGCACTTTTACAGCAACAGTCTCGCCAGTTGACATCTGAGCTTTGTACACAGAACCAAACGCCCCTTGACCAATTACTGTTGTAAAGTTATAGGTGGCTTTCTGCAAGTCCCTGTTTCATTTATTAATGGAACGATAAATTCGAAAGTAAAAACTATAGCAATAACATGTTATTACACTGCACAAGGTGCATGTATGCAATGTATTCTAAGAGAACAAGAAGCATGATTCAACATACAAATTATGATCATCCGGACAGTCTCTACAGATCATTAATATAATAAAATCAAAAAGTTCTGGCAAATAAGGTGCTGCATTGGCGGTTGGCCAACTTATAAACTATAAAACATTCAATGCTAGCATATTTTGTAGGAATCTTAGTACGAATCTCTTCCTGAGTTTGCCAATAATTATCATATATATCAGCAATAATGCCCCAAAAAAAATAGATAATTAATGATGATGGTGCAACTTTTAATGGAGGATAACTCAATTTGGAAGGAAAACACACCACTATCAGTGCCTACAGCAAAATCTTCATACCAACAGATACATACTTGTAAGAGTACTCCAATATGCCTGAAGCAGAAACCACATTGGCCTTCTTGACTCCGCCAATCCACATTGGCACAACACTTGATATTGTTGACTTGGGAGATTCAGTTCCACAGGATGAATCCGACATCATAGTACAAGAGTCGAGCCCATTTGCCCGAATAGGTATGGTAGAAGCCCTCCGAGAACTGCTATTGCCAATCTGGGAATGCTTCTTGTGATACCGAAAGCATAAAAAGGCAACTATAGCCAAAGTAACTCCAATCACCACTCCACATGATAATCCGATGATTAAGCCAGATGACTCCCCTCTCATTTCTTCCTTCTAATATCTGCTATTGTAATTCATCCATACACTGGCACCTGCAGATTTTAGTGTAAGAAATAATCAACTGGTGAGCTCAGAACCTCAGGATACAGGAAAACACCTACATCCATGAAACCTCAGAGAACTTTACAAGAACATCTTCAAGAGTTCGAATTAATTTTTACAAATAAAGAATAATCGTAGGACCATAGAGAGATACATGACAAGAAAAACAGATTTCGCCATTAGATGCTCAGACCAAACAACAATTCGTACCAGAACAAAAAAAAACCAAGCAATCGTCAGCGTGTATGAATCTGGATATTGCTTGAACACTTGAGTGATCTGGAGATCCAAATATAACAAGAGAGAAAAATAGCGGGCAACAGTGATATTCATAAACTGCGATTCATAAGTTGCGGTCAAAAACTTCCATAAACTCGCCAAAATGGCAAAAAGTCAAATTTCCCTCACAAATTTCCCAACTACAGCAGGAAGAAAAAAATGTAGCATAGTTTATACCGCACGCAAAACACCCAAACACCAACTCTCATGTCGGATCAACAAATCTCATCAAACAAACATTACTCCAAAAAAAGCACAAGTTACCAAAATTACAAGAGGGGAAAAAAAAAAACACAGCATCAAAACAACATATATTCGAGATTTACCTCCTCTCCTCGGCAATAATAATCAATCCTGCTCCACGTTTTGTCCAGCCTGGTATGAATCGTAGCTACACAACAAATATATATATATATATATTAAAATGATGCGCGGAGAAGAGCAAGGAAGGAATCCGGTTCAACAGCAAACGTGAAGTTTATACATACCAGTGCGTTTGGATTTTGGTGCTTTTTCTCAACTTTCCAGAGAAATGAAAAATTCTTCCTGGGCTGGCGAAACCATCAATGGCGACTGCGCAGAGAGACCGCACAATAACACCGCAGCAGTGAATTCGGGGGAATGCGCGTGCTCTTTCAAGTCTGTACTACGACATTTCTGAATTCCCTAAAATACCCCTCTGCAGTTTATGGCGGTTACAAATTACGATTGAATTTAATGCTTGCTTAAAAATTTTAAATTTAAAATAAAAATGTGAGCATCTCTCAAATATTTCCACCTTTGTTTAAATAAATAAAAAAAAATGATTATTTTTTTAAAAAAAATTATTATAATTATTCTACGCAGTATTTAAATTTACATAGAGATGAATTATGTGACAAATTACAAAATAAATTCTTACTTTTTTTGGATTTTTTTTTATTTTTTTTCTATTTGGATTTATATTGTTGTAGAATAGTAGTATGTATTAAGTAATTTTTATTTTTTTTTGGGGGGGGGGGGGGGGAGGGATTATTACAAGCACCAAATGGAGATAAAGTTGGAGACTTTCTAGGAAATATAATAAAGGAAAAGTTAAAGGAAAATTTATTTTGTAGAAAAAAAAAAAAGGTGGTAGATTGGAAAATTTATTTATTTACTTACTTATTTTGTTTAAATTATAGTCAAATGTCAACTTGTGATAAAGGGTTAATATTTATTAAAATATGAATTTATTTATGTTATAATTTTTATCTGGCAAATACATGTATAATGTTCATATTTCATCTAAAAGTTATCAGAATAAAAAAAAACTTTTAATTGTCACAAATTTCATTTTTTATATATCAAGGTCAATGATTTGATGTCATTTAATTAAATTGGCTTTGATTTGTATTATCGACCGAAGCCAAACTACTTGTTAACTAATGATACCACTTCTTGTTTTTTTTTCTCCTTACTGTTTTTTACGTTAAATAATTGATGAAGAAATGACCGAGTCAAAATTTATTTTATTCTGAAAAATACATATGATTATTTCACTTTTAATTAAATAACATTTAAATATATTATAGGTCTCAAATCGGATATATAAATCTCAACCGCTGACACGTTGGGTGAAGATTAAGAACGTGCGTGAAGGTCATGATCGATGTGTAATATTTGAAATTAAATTAAATTATATTTATATTGAAAAATATATTAAATTGAAAAAATAAATATTTATTATTATTATTATTAGGTAAAATTGTAAAAAAACACTCATTATTTCATGAAATTGCTTTAAATATCTACACTTTCGAAATTTCGTCAACTTCTCTCATAGTTTCATAAATTATGTCTGTAATCTCTTCGACGGATTTATTTAATTTCAAATATCTAATAATAGAAATTCTCAATTTGGAGACATGTAAATTAAACACACTTAAAAAAATTAAAAAAAAAACAAACAAACAAACGAAAGAATTAGATGTAGAATTTAAAAATCATGAAGGTATTTTATGCAGTTTTAAAAGTATAAGATATTTAACACAATTTCATAAAATTAAATTTTGTGTAATTTTGCTTTATTATTATTATTACTCCCTCGTTCTCACATTGGTTGTCTGGGTGACCGTAGACACAAGAATTTAGAATAAGTATAATCAGTAGATAATTAAGAATAAATTAGTGAAAATAATTATCCTATATAATATAAATAATTATAAATTAAAGTTAAGACGACTAATTAGTTTAATTAAAATTAAAATAAATAAATAAATAAATAATTTTAAAATTAGATTAAAGTGTATAATATTTTTTTAAAAAAAAAGTGATATGGGATGTGAGACGGACAAGAAACGATAATATGGACATGGTAGGAGGAATTGAGGGAGTAATATGTAATTTTGATGAGGTTATTTGTATAATTATCTACGCATAATTTGATAGTTGTTTGATAAAGAGGGGACAATAGCCTCAATTATTAATTTACTTTTGTATGATTATTATTATTATTATTATTTTCCCCTAATATAGAGCCATGTTTGCGGGCAGCCCATCCCGCTCTGGTGTTTTAAAATTGAACGCTGCATTTATTTTGTACTATTACTTATATATATATATATATATATATTTTTTTTTTTCTAATATATATTAGGTTTCTTTATTTGTATTGTTAAACGAAAGTGTTTTTTCGTGGGTCTTGAAAATATAAAAATAATAGTATTTTATATTTAATTATTGATTTTATATATGAGTAATTAAACATATACTGTATTAATGTGTAAAATATATTTTTTTAATAATATATATGGATGTTATTTATTATTACAAAATATTACTCATTTTTTAATAATGTTTTTTTATTAAAATATATCAAATTAAATATTTATTTTTTATTTTATATATTATATTTAAAATTGATTTTATATTTAAACAAAAAAATGCTATCATGAATCCATCTCATACCACAATATTTGTTCAAAGTTTATTTATATAAATATTTTTAAATATTTTAAGTAAACTGATAATATATTAATTATACATTGGTTAAAATAATTTTAAATAACACATTATTATATTTTATAGTATAAAAGTAAAAAGTCGAGCGTTAAAGCAACAAATTGTAGTTCTTACAACGTAGAAAGATATTGATTTCTTAGTTGGAAATGTTTACATTTGTTTATTAAAATAAAAAAATTATTATTTATTACAAATAAATTATATATATTTAGCAAATAATAAGAAAATGAAAATTACACTTTGTTGTTGTTTTTAGTAATTTATTATTGCAATATTTGTCATAATTAACTATTAGTATATAATGATATAAGCCAAAAAATAAAGATAAAAGGAAGCGTAGGAAGGAGAAGAACGAGTTGGAGTAACATCATTAGAGGGAGAGCACGATCGCCGGACACGTGGGATGCACGTGCTCTGTGGTCTCCCTCCCTCGCTCTCATTCATCACATGCTTCTCACGTGCGTTCACAATGAGTATTCCTATCATCATTATACTATTTATATATACATATTTATTTATTATTATAAAGGACCAAAATTAATAAATAAATACAATTAAACATTTCACAAATTAAAATCACTGTTAAATTTTATTTTTTTTTTAAAAAAAAGGTGAGAGTAATACTTATTTATATTATACTATTAAACAATTATTTATATTCAAAGGACTATTACCTTGAATCCCAATTCTGTTTGGTTTTTTGTTTCAAAATCAAGTCATGATTTACAATAAAATTTTTTTTATTTAAATAAAAATAAAAACCATACCAAACAAACCGCACACTCTCTGTACTTTAATTTGTTCACTTTAGCAAGACACGAAGTTTTAAATATTTTATAATTAATAAATAATTTAAAAAATTATTAATAAAAATAATTATAAATTAAAATTAAAATAATTAAATAATTTAATTTTAAAAATTATAAATTTTATATTATAATTTAAATATATTTATATTTAAAAAAAACAAATTTGATACAACAGATCAAAATAAAAAAAAATGAATAAATTAAATTGGAAGAAGTAATATCTAAAATTAAAAAATCATAAATTAAAAGAATATTAAAAAAAGCAGAAACACCGACCAAAATGAAACGCGGAATATCCACGCGGTAAAGAATAAGATACCACTTTCCTTTTATTTATTATTAGTATTTTTTATTAAATTAAAATACCCTAAAAATATCTCTAAAATCCGTACTTTAAACGCTGTAGACCTCAAACACTTTCCCCTCTTCTTATCTCCTCCGCCCACCGCCACCGCCACCGCCACCGCCGTGCCCTATATATACACACATTTATACATACTCACCCAAACAGAATCAGAATTAAATTAATCAAACACTCGATCTGTATTACTTACGACTTCAATCGATAACATGGATCTCCTGGAGCAGGCACGGAACTTCGTGGCGAAGAAGATCGAGGACCTGCCGAAGCCGGAGGCGACGGTGGTGGACGTCGACCTGAAGGGCGTCGGCTTCGACGGACTCCGGCTGCTGGCCAAGGTATCGGTGGCGAATCCGTACGGCGTCGCAATTCCGATCTGCGAGATCGCCTACACAGTGAAGAGCGCGGGCCGGTGCGTGGCGTCCGGTTCGATCCCTGACCCCGGTTCGCTGGCGGCCAACGACAAGACCGGTCTGGACGTGGCGGTGAAGGTGCCGCACAGCGCCGTCGTGAGCCTGATCCGCGACGTCGGCGCCGACTGGGACGTCGACTACGTGCTCGAGCTGGGGCTCATCATCGACCTGCCGATTGTCGGGAATATTACCATTCCGGTTTCGTACAAAGGCGAGATGAAGCTGCCGACGTTTTCGGATATGTTCGGAGGGAAGTCGGCGGAGGAGGCGGCGGCGGAGGAGGTGGAGAAGGAGAAGATGAAGGAGAAGATCTGATTCGGGATTTTGATTTGATATGTGGATTTGGGTTTTAGGGTTTGACTTACTTATTATGTTTAAATTTCATGGAACTTTGTTGGCATGGCGTAGTCGATGTACCGGAAATGAATGATGACTAGAAATAAAATTGACTTGCGTTTTTGCTGTCTGAAATTTTGTTTGAACTGTTTGCCGATGGGATCTCCGGTGAGGTTCGAGAGTTTTGTGCCGCCGGCGGAGAATGAGGAGGGAGTTGAAGTCCCGGGAGTCGGTGGGATGGAGGTCACGCCGCTTTCATTTGGTCAATTTAATTCGTTACTATCATCTTTTACACCACCTACATTATTATTATTATTATCACCAAAAATATCAAGGTTTTAAATTTTAGATAATGTTGTATATATAATTTTTTATTTAAAATATTTATTATAAATCCAAATACACTTTTAATTAAATTTTTATGTTATTTTCAAACAATAATACATGACATTATAAAATATCAGCAAGCATTTTCTAAATTTTCTTCTTTATTTTGTGTAAAATTAATATATATATATACATAATATTTTTTATCATTTTCAAACATTATTATATATTTTAAACATATCTTTAAATTAAAATAATACAAAGCACAATAAAAACACGTGGAATATGTTTGGTGCATTTATGGCTCGTATATATATCATTATATGTAATTATGTTTCCATTATGGTGCAGTTTTTTTTGGATAAGCGTAAGACGATATATATAGTACTTTATTTTATATATAAATGATTATCTACAAAAAATACTTTTTAACTATATGTCATGTTTTATTTTGTCATACCTACAGTTTTTAACCATATTTCTATGTTTTATTTTTTCTTATATAAAATAAATGTTTTTATATTTTTATAAAATAACCAATAAACAAATTCCAAATGTACGGGCTAGTTGACCCACTGGGCTTCATATTACTGTAAGGAAGCTCCAAGGCTGCTTAAAAGACAGCCCAAGTTTTTTATATTATAAAAATTGTTTTATATAAAGATTTATGTCTAAAATAGTTTTAAGCCCAAGCTTCATATAAGGTCACATAAGATTTTAATTTTTAAAAAAAGGTTTTATAATAAAAGATTTATGTCTAGATTCATTTACATTTGATAAATTAAATTTTTATAATGATTTAACTATTTCTCATTAAATAGTTTGTTTGGTCTCCGTTTTGAAATTGAGTTCTGATGATAAATATGTAAATATAAATTAGGAACTAATTGTATCTTATGCATTTGAATTTACTCGTTAGATAATATTTTTAAGAACAGTGCAAAGCACAAGAGTAGTTTTTATAATATAGCTCAAAATAAATATGTTTTAGTATAATATTTTAATTCAATTTCTCAGATTTACCCAAAAGAAAATTATATACAGTACCAAATTTATTTATAAATATATATATATATATACAAAATATCACAAACAACAATATTGTTTATAAATAAAAAAATAGATAACTAACTCTACAGAAGTTAAACTAATTAAGAAGCTGTACAAAAGCACTTGATCACAGATTTCATCATGTTCATATCTGAAAGCTGATTGGGGGTTACAATTACAAAGATGATTGTATTTGGGGACAAAGTCTACAGGTGCACATTCAAAACATGAAAGGCACTGGAGCAAACGCAGCTATCATCTCCGCGGAATCTCTACGCCTGGAATTAATGATCGACCACAAATAACCGTGATCAAAAACAAAATTACCATAATAAACTGAATGAGATATTATTATGATTCTTAGGGCTCTTGCCTGTCAAACACGATGATTGAGAGTTTTGGCTATATATAAAGAAGAGAAGCACATTAATTTGAACATGATCACGATTTACCTGTAGGTCACGTCAATTTTTAATTTATGTGATGCTAAACAGTTGGTTATTTGGTTTACTACGCGGTCATCGTGCATCGTACGTGCACGTCTCGTACGCACAAACTTTTTAGCTTTAGGTCATGGTCGTTGCGCTATTTAATTTGTGAACAAGGAAAAGAAAAGATGATTGTATGTTTTTGAGAAATTTGAACTTAAGAAGTTGAGATTGAAAGCTTATTATAATGATTTTTTCGTTATTGAAAGTTGTATATAGCTTCTACGTGTCTCGGTTTACTAGAATCATACTGGATCTTAATTGTTTATTGAACCTAGAAAATGGCTAGTATGAGAAAATATAGTGAATAAAACAACTGGAGAATTCACCAGGTATGAAATGGAAACCGAATAGGAAGTATCGAATTCGAATGTTACCTTCTATCATCGTGATGGAACGAACGGTTCCTATCTCGCTGCGAAATCGACGAAACCTTCCTCTTCAGTTCCCTCCGCCACTCCGCAACCGGTCGTTCGACCTTACTACTGTTAATCCTCTCCGGCATCAGCACATCTTCCGAGATCGCCGAAAGCGAAGGTCGCCAATCGCCGCGTCCGACTTGCTTCCGCCACGTGCGTCGGCGAGTAGGCTCTTGAACGACCAGAAATCTCCTCTCAGGTACAAGATATTTCGCCTCCTCCGTCGTCGGTTGCCGAGCTTCACTGGAACACGATGCAGCACCACACACCACGAGCTCCAACAAAAACTTCATAACTTCCTCACCAGAGAAACACACTACAAAAGCAACAACACGTTTCGGCGCGAAGCTCGAGCACGCCGCTAAAATTTAAGCTAAATAATGGGGGGAATCGTCTCCATGACGCCCTTCGATTAATTCCCTATTTCTTCTCTTCGCTGCGAGGCCGGGTCCCTATTTATAGGGCAATGGGCAACTGAAATCGCAGTTTGATGAAACACGTTGATACAATACCGTGGCGGTTAGGGCAGGGCACAAACGGCCAAGAATTTTGAGACTAATGTAACGGCTTTATTCGTAAAGGTTAATTAACTAAGGCCTAAGGTTTAGTATAGGGTGGGTTTGTTTGGTGGATTGGATTTGAAATCTAATATTTATCTCATTTTTTTCTTTCAAGAATATCAAATTAATCACCTATTTTTTATTTTTTATATTATACTAAAAATCAATTTTTTTACATTCAAAACATCACATCAACACCTATTTATATCACGATTATACAATTATTCAAATTCAAAATTTTTACTATTCAAATCTCAATTTAAAATACAAACCTCAAACAAACACACCCATACTTATCCAAACTCAAAATTTTTAATATTGGCTGATAATTTTATTTCAGAAAATGATTGGATGTCAAAGTTTAATGTCAGGCGGATAAAATAAGTTATTTTTTAAATTAAGTGTAATTAATTATGTTTAGCGTTCCACCTGTTTATACTGCACTTTGAAATACATAACTCATCCTCTATAAAATAAGCATATTTTATTTAAAAATTTTAAAGACGATAGTATAGGCATAGCTATTAATCTATTCTTTTAGAATTTAGATTAATTTTAAATTGCTTATGGAGTATTATTGTGTTATTTAAAATATTATATTAAAAATAAATTTATATTAAATATATCTATACAAGGTAAATATTCTATGTAATTTCGGACTTATATGATTTTATTTTCTCCTGTCCATGTTCACTATTCATGTATTCCCTCAATCAACGCAAAAAAAATATATATGATTCTTTATATTTACCTTTTAAAATAATAATAATAATAATAATTTTGTAATAATAAGGAGCATCATAATTTAATTTTCTCTACTAAAATTTCAAGCTTATTACTTTCAAAACTTTTACTATATCAAAAACACCAAACAAATCCAAAAATTCAACAATAATTTTACATTGATTAACACAACTCAATAAATTCACACGTAATGGAACCTATCTAAAATTCAATAACGTTTTTTAAAAATATACTCCCTCAATCTACAAATTAACGTCATGCTTTCTCCTAGTTGGAATGTCAAACAACTATTATCCTCTTTCTATTTTTATATACAAAATTTACTCTTTTACCCTTACTTTATTTACTCTTTCATTTTCTATACACAAAATTAAGGGCAAATTTATCATTTTATAACAAAAACCCTAATTACCTATACGTATAAATATCAAATAGGACAGAGGGAGTATATACATATCATATTATTAGTATTCCATCCATCCACTATAATTATTCACAATCTATTTAAAGTAGACAATTTTATTTACTCACAATTTTATTCCTACATTAATAAAGTAATAATTTTATTTCTACATTAATAAAGTAATAATTAATTCATCAATATTTTTTCTACATATCACCTTATATTTTTATCAATTCTTAAATACTTTTTCTTTTATACCTACACGAAGATGACATAACTTGCAGGAACATAGAGAACTATTTTTCGGTACATACAAAAAGCAATTCCACTGTCAATACATTTACAACGGAGTAGGGGTAAAAATAAGGCAGGCCAGACTACTAATTTTTTTTTTTTTTTAAAAGTCTGAGCTTAGTATTTTTAAAAATTTGGTCTAGCCTACAAATCTATTTAAAAAGACTACATAATATTTTTATTTATTTATTTATTTGTAAATTTAATTAAAAATAAAAAAAATAAAGTACATACAATTATTATATATATAAGTTAAAAAATTCTATTTTTTATAATAAATTTATAATTAAAATTATTTAATAAATATTATTATTAGATATAAATTATTTTTAATATATCATAATAAAAAAATATTTTTACAAAAAAAAAAATAATAATAAATAGACAGACCTGTTAACTAAAAAATTTTTTTTTAAAGTCTAAATCTGTTCTATTAAATAATAAGGCTTTAAATTTTTTTTTAACATGGCATTTTTAGTAAATAGACCTTATGTAGATCAGGCAACAAAGTCAGCCTGGCCTATTCGCATCCCTAAACACTGAGTATAGATAGCATTCAGCAGCGGTGATGATCAATACTCCTAACCTCATCCATTCTCTCTCTCTCTCTATCTATATATAGAAACACACGACAATAACATGTAGTAGTAAATATCTTTCTTAATTTCTCATTTACAAAAACCATAGATAAGATTAAATTTCAAAAGTAAACGTGTAAGCCCAAAAGACATTCAAAAGTGGCGTAGGCATCGACATCATTAGAAATTGATGTGATGAAATGATAAGATAGGATGATGGATAGTGATGAAAATAGAATGAAGATATTATTTTAGGCATAAATGAAGAGACAAGAAGAGGAGAGATGTCAAGTGCAGTGTAGATTAGGGAAGAAGATTACAGCAGTAGGTGCAAGTGCAAGTGCAAGCGCAAGTGATGTGCATAAAACCGCAGTCGCATGCATTTAACCTTCCCAACTGCACCCCACCCCACCCCACCCCACCCCCAATCAATTAAACTAATTCATCACAATCACTCACTCACTCAACACCACCACCACAACCACAAAACCATTCCCACATATACATACATCTATAGATATATATTATCACACACACACACACACACACACACGCTGTCGGGTTACAGTCGAAGCTCGACCCCTAACCTGAGAAACATGGCAATGACACTCCCTCCATTGGTCTATCCCTAACACCTGTTTTCCTTAAAATTGACAAACCATATTTGTAAATTTAATTCGTGTCCTTTAATATTCACAAATAATAATAATAATAATTAAAAAAATTGCTATTTTTGTCATTTGATAGACAAAATTAGCTATTTTTTTTTTAAGGTAGAAGACCAAAACAACGGAACAATATTCAAGACAAAAGTGATAAGTTACCATATAAACATAATTAAATTTGCAACTAAATTACCTATGCTTGTTCATATTTCAATTCTATGGTTGCACTAGCCAATTTACTTAATACACATATACAGTTCTAAATATAACTATTACAAACTTTTTATTTTCATGGAAAAAATTAAGTCCAAAATATCAAAATACAACTAAAAACAAATTAATCCTACATGTGAAAGTGTAGTCCTTTAGTTCTAGCACCGATGTTGACATCACCTACGTTTAAAGCCAGACTATGCAAATCATGTTAGCTTTGATGTGCTACAAATTCCTATAACTGAAGGAGACTAAAGCAGATCCATTATATTAATAACGCAAACTAATTTCCAATATAATTAAACCAAAGAACTAAAAAGGATAAGGAATGGTACATACCAGGCTAAAAATATAATCCCGGGAGCCGCGGTTAAGTGGCTGCCAACGCGGACAAGCAACAGTAATTCTAGTCACAGACGGAAGTAATCCAATTCACACACATTCTCCCACCATTGATTTTCAGTGGCCCCAGCGCAATGTTCGGTTATCATCCTCCTGCATTTATTGTTAGACAATTCCAGAATGCACAAGTTGGAACATAGATGGTAAGCTATATTCTGAAGGCTGTAGTAACAAGCTATAACAGCGATTTTTTTATATTCGAGATGGATGGATGTTTCCAGAACAGTAAGTACTTAACAACCATATATAGATGTTTCCAGAATGCCAAGGCAGCATGTGTGGTGGAGCGCACAGTGATGCTACATGTGGAACAAATTGTCAATTTGATTGCCACAAATATCAGGTGAGGCTATAATTGGACGACGACTGCACACAAGCACCTAGCGCTGTCTGAATCGACACAGGAACATTAAATAATGGGTTGAATTACTGTCTGTTTGGATGAATGGTATACATTAACTAGTAGAGCTGTCGACGAGCATCAATGTGGGCCCTGAGGTGTGTTGTTTGGAAATGGAGGAGGTGGTCTTGGTCTTGCATACTCCGCAAAGATAACCCATCCGTCCAAAAACTACAAAACACAAATTTTTTTGTGAAGACTATTTGCAACATAAGTGCCATTGGCAAGAGAATTGATAAGTTAACTGGTGACTCACTGGGTAATTTTAAATTATAAAGGCTTCCAAGATCATCAGACATATAATTCTACAACACTGTAAAAGTGTGGCCATCCCATGTCATGAGCTCAATCAACTCATTGTTACTGAACCAATACATATATCGATTAAAGTGTTGCAACAAAGAATGGGTAGCATGGAAAAGCTTTAAAAATTGAAGGCAAACAATGTTTGTTTAAAGAGGAAAGGTTAATCAGAAAAAAGCTTTTAAAGTGGAAGGCAACAATATTTGTTTAACAAGAGTAAGCATAGGAAAGGCCATAAAAGCCATAAAACTCAAGTGTGATCTATTATGGAATTTCTAAACCTATACATTACCCAGAAACCTAAATAGTAATATATAAGCACATGTAGATATATTATAAAAACGTTGGGCAGAAGGAAGCCCCATAATTTTTTGGCCAAGCCATTTATCTGAAATTTAGCCTAAGGATATTGTATTACTTAAATTTGTGTCTTCATATTTTAAATTTACCTGACCATCCATGCCTTTGATGCCAGCTTCAGCATCTTTTAGAGTTGCATACTTCACAAAACCGTAACCCTTTGAATATCCAGACACACGATCAGTCACCACTTTCGCTGTAACAATGAGAAGAATAATCATCTTTCATGATTTTCATATGAATCATAAACCCTCATTCAGGAACACAAGAAGAGCATACCATGAACAACTTCACCAAACTTAGCAAAGGCATCACGGAGACCTTCTGTTGTTGTACGTTTGCTAAGCCCTAAATCATAACATAGAAAAAGTCCAATAAGCAGCACATCCTACATCCCCCTACACCATTAGAGAGACTTAACAAAAGCACTTACTAAGTTCAAGTTATGTAGCAGATACTGTTAAACTAGTTGAATGAAAAATCAATTTTACATTCAAAATATTACATCAGCACCTATTTATATCACATTATACAACTATTCCAATTCAAACTTTTTACTATTAAAATCTCAATTCAAAATCCAAACCCCCAAACAAACACACCCTTAGTGGATTTGCCAAATAAAATTGATTGTGTATATTTATAGCGCTCTTGATGTATAATAACACATGCAAGGTACATCATCTTAAAAAATATTATTTCTTCCAATATTTTGTAAATCCATATCAGGTCTTTAGTCCTCACTGCATCATGGTTCAACATTTGACTAACTGAAATTAAAAAGTGTGCACATCACAGTTTAATTGAAAGCAAACTAGTAACCTTATGACTTACACAACCAAAAGAAATCACAATATCAATCTAATCCCTTGAACCAGAAAATCGACAAGGAAAGGACACAATGCAGAATCTATTGAACTACAATCGAGCAACACAGCCCAAAAAAAAAAATGAAAATAAGTACACTGTGTCAATCAATATCCATAACATGCAGGATATAAATTAATCGAATTATGCGTTTGCCTGGCATCAAGTTCAAAAGAAGTTTAAACCAGTGATAGCCCAAAATTTGCAGCTTCAACAAAGACAGTTAGGAAAAATGAATACCTCTGTTTGAAAAGGCTCAAGCACACCATTAAAGCCACAACATGTACACTAAATAGCTCTTCAATTTCTAAGAATGGCATATATTAGAATGGCAGCAGTTGAGCAGTTTTTAGGACTAAGGGAAACTTCGACAGCAAGAGATTGGGCTCATAACAGATTGTAAGGACTCCAGTGTCAGGATTGGATTCAACAGTAGTTTTCTATAAAAAGCATCGCATTAATATTTCTACTCCAGAGCCTTTACAGACCTTACCACCGGTGGCAAAACAATATAAATCCGCACACTTAACCTCAAATATATATCCATATACACATTGAACCTAAGCCAAAAATTACATATTCATCAGCATCAGAGAATTTAGAACAAATATCACAAACATATACCGGAGACGAACAAATTTGTCGAAGGCTCCGCAGGAGGCGGCTTCTCCACTTTTGGCGGTGAAGGATTCAACGGGAAATTCGAAAATGATGAGTACAAAGCCCTTAAGCCCCTCCCAATCGGAGTATTGGCAGATGTCGCCGCCTTCAATGCCATCCTGGGTTTAAGCTCGCGATGCGTGGCCGGGGGGATGGGTTTTGGAATGTCTAGAAGGTACTTCGGCACTTGATAAACAAAATACTCCTATAAAAGAAAAATAAAAACACAAAACCACACCTATTATTCCAAACTTGGTCCAACCCGGTCTGATTCAACCGGCTTTAGACCGGCCCAAGACTAAGCCCGCTAAAATTTGGGCTTGAATTCGAACTTTTAAATGAGGATAAACTGGCCCATATATTAGTCACAATACAAGCCCATTTTAGTTTGAGGTCGATTTACCGCCAGTTTAAATCATAATAAATATATAATCTAAAATTTATTTTTTATAAATTTATATTAAATATATAAACTTAAGGGGGAAAAAATAAAATTAAAGGTCCCATTGCGGAACAAATTTATAATTTTGGTGTCTTATAAAACAAAGTCACCAATATTGGTCCAGATAAAAATAAATGACGAGGGCATACTTACAGAATGAATTGGTCATAATTACTCACTTTTTTTTTTTTCGGTCCGTTGAATTTTTATGTAAAAGGATAAAAAAGTCATATCACCTTATAAGAGAGGACGAAGGGCAGGGGTTAAAAATGTACATTCACTGATTCACAGATGAAATTTTTAAAAACCAAAAAAAAGAAGTGGCTCCTCAAAATTCGTTCACATCTGACCGTTCAATCATTTTGTAATCTACGGTCAATATTCACGATCCGTGCACTGCAATGCCATATGTCCATCTGCAAACCCGCGAACAGTGCTATATAATCTTCTCCACCGCTTCTGGCTTCTCCGTGTGCTTCAGTCAGCGGCAGATTCTCTTCCCCACTCTCAATTCTAGGGTTTTCTCAGGTTAATTCACGTTTCGGAGAATGGCAGGTCGTGGGAAGACATTGGGTTCTGGGTCGGCGAAGAAGGCGCAGTCCAGAAGCAGTAAGGCTGGGCTCCAATTCCCGGTCGGTCGGATTGCTCGATTCCTAAAGGCCGGCAAGTACGCCGAGCGAGTCGGCGCCGGTGCGCCGGTCTATCTCGCCGCGGTTCTGGAGTATTTGGCTGCCGAGGTAATTTGTTACCGAATTCTAGGGTTTGAATCCCCCAATTTCGATCTTATTCTCAATTAATCTCAATTCCACAAACCAACCATCAATTTACTACCAAAACATACGTATTATCTATCCATCCTAAATGCATCTCCTATGGTGAATCCAATCAGGTTTTGGAATTGGCTGGAAATGCTGCAAGAGACAACAAAAAGACGAGAATCGTACCTAGGCACATTCAGCTCGCTGTGAGGAACGACGAAGAACTCAGCAAATTGCTCGGCGATGTGACAATAGCAAGCGGCGGCGTGATGCCGAATATCCACAACCTGTTGCTCCCGAAGAAGACCGGCGGCGCTTCCAAGCCGGCCGCCGACGAGGAAGATTAGATTAGCTCAGTGCCTGTTGATAGTTTACCCTTTCAGTTCTTTTGAAAATTGATTTCTAAATATATATTAGATTTAGGGCTTACGCTATATTAGTTTGTTATCCTAAGAGTGTGCTTTTCTTGGGTTCTTTTATGTGTAGTTTCCCATAAAAGCCACATTCTTTAAGCAATGAAAATATTGGGTAGCTAATTTTCAGGTTGTGTTATTCCCATTTTTGTAACTGATGTAGTTAATTGGTTTAGGTTTTGATCTATCTAAGGTTGTTATATAAAGAAATAAGAATTGATAACATCAGTGTTAGGGAATGGGGCTCAAATCTCAATACCATCTAACCTAGGAGTAACTTAATTTACAGGCAACATAGGCACATTTCAAGGTTGGAAGAAAAATGTTAGGCTTGAGATCATCTTGAATTAGGTTGAGACTTTCAGTCCTCATCTGAACTTGAAGATGACGATTCCGGCCGCCTTTCGGCGATGGCTGGAAAGAGTCTTTGTCTCGGGTTGGGAGGAGGATTTGCCGTCGTTGTCGTTGTTTTGGTGTCTTGAGGAGGTGGAGGCGGCTTTGCTGTTTGTGGCCGTTGCTGTTGCTGTTGCTGCTGCCGTTGCTGGTGCTGCTGCTGCTGTTGATCTTTCTTGGTGGTAGGCTTTACGGGGGCAGTTTTCAATTCTTTACAAACTTTGTCTAAAATGACGAGGAAATCGCGAACAACGCCGAATAATCGGAGCCCTTCATCCTTGCCGGAGTTGCCGTGGAAGTAATCGCCGGTGCTCTTGACGAGCGCCATTATCCGCTTCTCTTCCTCGAGCAGCCACTTGACGTCGCCCTCGGCGTTTTGGATGAAGCTCTTGAGCGTTTGATGGAATCCGTTGTCTTCGTCGACACTCTGCATATCGGTGCTGAGGAAGTCCCTGGCTCTCTTGAGCGAAATCCCGATCTTCGCGACGGTTCCTGTTATACTGTCCGAGTCTAAATTTGCTGCTCTTTTGACGTTCTTGAGGTCGTCGCCTACGCCGGAGATCACTTGCAGGCCGAGGCTCTTTAAATGCTCGTCGGAGTCTTGGACGGGCGCATCGAGTAGGTCATCGGACTGGAAACTGGACATGCTTCGCAGCTCCCGGGATGCACGGGCAGCTCGGATGCCTTCCGATCGGGTTATCTCCTGGACAACAAAGTGGAGTAATGTGGTTTTTCCGTCTACTCCTTTTACGTCCGCTAGTTTAAGAAGTGTATCGAGCTTGAATGCTTGTGCACCCCCTCGGTATGTTCCATCGTTCATTCGATTCCCAGTCTTGAGGACAGCCTCGAGTAGCTTGAGAAACAGCCTACTTTTGCGCAATTCGGTGCAAGCGTTCTGCAGCATGATCAGCAAACATTCACTAAGAGGAAACTTGTCCGGCCGAATGGATTTAGTTGGGATGTTCTTACCTCCAAGACCACGAAAGATTCCTTTAACATCGTCATGTCCTCCTCTAGGGTGCACATGAAAAGCAATGAGTCTAGCCTCTTGTAGGCGAATGAAATCTCGACTAAGCCTTTAAGGAAACGCTCGGCCGGGCCAAGTAGAGCGAGGTCGCCGGTGTAGAGTCTCAGCTTCAGTTCTTCTTCAGCAGTAGGAGCCATCTTTATTAATGTTTGAATGAGTTCTGCAGGAAGCTCATTACCTGAGACATTGTAATTGTTAGCTGATTCCTATCCACACAAGACAAATAACAAAGAGCAAATTCTTTATGTAATGAAGCATCGTTTTTAAGCCATCATCAAATAAAACTACCACATCAAGCAATCTGATTGCAACACCAATGATAGCTAGTTTTTTTTTTTTGCAGGGCATTGAAGGTCAATGAAGAGAGAAAACTGAGGCAACCATTTCTTGTCAAGAGGCAAGGGTGAGTTACCCATAGTTATACAATCATGTGGCAATTATAAAACATAAAGTTAAAATTATCTATACTTCTCCATGTCTTCTCAATCCTTTAATGGCATCCAATTTTTAACTAAATGGGTTGAGATGATGTTTTAGTTATTGGTTGTGCACTGCATAGAAAGGCCAGGTTTTCAGACCACATAATTCTATTCTACACATAGTATTATTTTGTTAAGTAACGAATATAAAAGACAGATCACCTTCTTCGATTGCATCAGAGACTTCTTCTGTAGTCACATTTAATGCTTTGAGCATAATTGATAGATTCTGTGCCTTCTTGGGATCAATAATTTGTATAAACTGAGGAGTATTCTCTTTGGAAGCAGACGCTTTCTTTGCCCCGGTGTTGCCTTTCGCAGCAGGAGCATAGCCAAAAAGACTTTCCATCATCTCTTCATTAAATCTGTTCATAAGTTGTTGCTTGTCAACAAACAGATCGGGCGTGGAAAACTACTTGATAACAAAAACAAGGGTGAAAGTTGAACTTACTGGAAAGACCCAGCTTTGATTTGATTCCAAACCATTGCATTATCAGGGTTAGCATTCACCTTGTCCCAAAAGAAAGGCTTCAGCTTAGCTTTATTAGCAGCACTATCAGCATCATCATCATCTCCTGAAGATGGTCCACGGGGCCGAGGAGGTCTCTTGCTAAAAGGTGGTGGCGGCCTAGGCCCACCCCCTCCTGGAGGTGGTGGAGGCCGAGGACCACCCATCATAGGAGGTGGAGGAGGCGCTCCAGGTGGAGGAGGTGCTCCAGGTGGAGCAGGAGGTGGTGGTGCTCCAGGTGGCCGGGGTGGTGCTGGTGCTCCAGGTGGTGGAGGTGGTGCTGGTGCTGATGCTGATGCTGATGATGATGCTGGTGCCCCAGGTTGTGATGGAACCCCAGGTGGCGAAGGTATTGCTGCTCCCGGTGGTCCAGGCTGCTGAGGAAGAGGGTCACCGGAAGAAGTGCTAGTTGCAGGTTGCATAGGAGGTGGTTGTGGGGGACGAGCTGCATTAGGATGGGGAGGTTTTGAAGTATTTGTCCTTCCAGGAGGCGGCCTCAACGGAGCTATTCCATGTTCGCTGAGCTTGCCAGGAGGTGGTCTTAGTGGAGCTATTCCATGTTCACCTAGCACTCCAGGAGCTGATCCAGGGACTGATCCAGGGGCTGATCCAGGGACTGATCCAGGGGCTGATCCAGGGGGTGGTGGCAGAGAAGACATTTGTGTGGAACCTTGTTCTAACTTGGCTCCTGCCGGGGCAGTGTTTCCAAGCGGAATCTCTGTTATACAAGTGAGAAGAGAATTGTGAGGTTTCATGCAATAATATTATGATCAAATTCTTGTCAAGAGGACTCATTACCAAGTTTTTCTTCACACATTGACGATCCTCGACTGAATGACTTCTGTGGGGAGGCTAAAGGATGAAACAAAAAGACATGCCAAAATGAGATGTGCAATTATCACTATTAAAGACAATGGATTTTGCATAAAATGAATTTTCTCAACTATAGAAGGCATACATACCAATAGAGTTGTCGCTTAAGCTAAAGGTGAGAAGAGGACTCTCGTCATTTTTATTGTGATCGGAATCAGTCTTGCAGCATTTACAGCATAAACAAAGGAGCAGAATAACAATAATCAAGGTAACAGATGCAGCTGCTATGGCAACTACAGGCAATGATGACTCCTCCTTTTTTGCCTTTTTCTTTCCTGATTTTTTCCCACCCAATTCGCGACGGCTAGAAGAATGCTGCGCAGCCAATAAAGACCCCAAATATCTTGTGTACCAAGCATCTACATCCCTCTCCACTGCAGGAATATGAAGCATGAGATTTTTTTTCATCATGCAATCTAAAAGGATTTGCTTAACCTCAGGGCACCAGGCATCAACAGAAGTATCGTGCATTTGTAGTGTTCTAAGGTCATCATCCTGATTGAACAACCCCTTTGTTGGACATAATTGAGGGTCTTCTAAGGTCTTCGTAGCATGTATCAACTCATTCCTGCAGTTCGCCTGCAATAGCTCAGCCTGCAGTCAATAAATCCATTTGATTAGGCACTTCAGTCTACATGTTTATACAATGCAAGATGAGCTATTGTATAGCTTCATTAGGCTTCGTCGCAACTTTCTCAAATCCGTAAAAGGCAAATGATTTTATTTATCAACAGAATGCATATATATATACACCTTAATCAGAAGATATTAGCTTATCAGACGCCATTAATCCACTGTGTGAAAATGAAAACCTTAGTCAGTGATGTTAAGCTGTCCATTGAATCTTGTGGAAAACTCCTCATTCCATTAAATAGAGACACATTTTACCTCTCTCATTCTTAAACCACATTGTTCTTAAAAGAGTACATGTTGCATGTAGAGGAGCAAACTACACATATGCATAAGAAATAAGAAACAACTAAAAATGTATGCACCACCCAAGGAAGTAAGGTTATCTTGGAACTTTCCATTGATATACCTTGATTATAACTCAATGCTTATGAAAATGTATTGCTCTCCCAAAAACATTAAAGAATTCGAAAAATCGAATAGGGCATGAGAAACGGGTGCGGTAGAGCAATCACACACAGAACAATGATGCATAAAAATTAATAACAACACAGGTACAAACTACACAAAGGGCGACTGAACTCCAAAACCTTGAACAAGCTGCATGTTATATATCAACTGCAAATATGAAATAACAGCTACCTACTTGAAAACAGAAAGATAAAAAAAAAAAGGTTTAACCACAAGCAAAAACATTACAAGCCAATGCTGAACAATGAAATCAGCAACTATCTCCGGCTACTATATTCTTGTGAAAGAAACAGCCTAGTTTGGGATTCCATGGATTGTGCTTAAATTCAGAAAAGTGGAGTGAAAAACTATCCAATCCAATTTAGTCAGATATTCTCAATGCAAAATGCAATTATAACTTGAGCAGAAGACAACTAAAGTATCTTCATCCTATCCACCAAAGCAAACATGTCCCTACTGAATTCCTTACGTGTATCATTAGCTGAGCTTCATTTTCTCAAATGTAAACGTGAATTAAAATACAGAAGTAAATAAAAAAGCACATCAGAAAATATCTATCAATGGTGATGAAAAAGAAAAAAAAAAAAAAAGCAGAGCTCTGTACCATCTCATGACTAATCTCTCCTGAGTCGACCAGATTAGTTAGTAAAGGTTCTTGTTCCTCATTCCAATCGCCATCGACGCCAATTGCCACCATAATCAAGAGCAGAACAACAAAAGCCATAAAAGGAAAAATCCAGCTCACGATTTTCTTCGCTTGGTTCCTCATCATCCCAATGGTGCAACAAAATGTTTCTCATAGCACCGGCGAAAGAATGAGACGGAAATTGAAAACAAAATCGGAACACCAACGCCTCGAATTCTAAACAATTCGCTCAACTCTCAGAAGAACTTTCCTAAACGCCCAGCATTGATTGATATAATTCCAACCTTAGCTACCGAAACCTACAATTGTAAAATCAATAATACACCGTAATTACACGCACGTTCCGCCCAAACGCCCCAAATTTGAATCGTAGGAAGCCCCCAAAACGCCTCCACAATCCCAAAAGGGCGGATAAAAGCCAAGGTAGAAACGCGACGATCAAATGTGTATGCACGTATGCATGTGGATTGTTGTCGAATCCCCTTTCGGTGAATCCAGGAATTGATGCGCCGTCGCTTGAGGTTTTGGCTGCGTTGGATCAGATCCACCAAAAGGGATTGAAATGTACAACATTTACAGAGGATTTCGAAGAAGGAAGAAGAACGGAGAAGAAAATCCCGTTTCCGTTAAAAACTGGATATAATCTTTTTTCTGTCTTTGCCTTTTGGAAATGCGGCAGGTCAAAGCCGACAAAATTTTGTGAATTATTTTTCATTATTTTTATTTTATCTATTTGTGCTCATCCCAATTTTTAAATGTGTGTTTTTAAATATATATATATATTTTTTTATTTATGTAATTGTTCATTGTTTTAATAATATATATTGAATTATCTTTTCAATGTGATTTCTTTTTATAATTTTCTATTTATATGTAAATTGTGATCTATTTGTTGAGGTCTGACGGACGGCTTTTCGCCCGGTCAAGGCCGGCCTTGGTTGCTGGAAGTTTATAATAAAAAATAATTGTTAAAGATATTTATTTATTTATTTATTTTCGACATCATAATTCAGCGCTACATCAGACCATCTCTTAATCTTTAATGTATCTTTTATTTTAATAAACATGAACTCAACAATATTGTATTTATTAATTTAATTAAAAATTAAAATATATATCAATTAAAAAATTTATAGTAAAATTTAAATGTATTATCTTATTATAAAAAAATAACATAAAATATGAAACATATAAAAATTATATAAACATCTTTGGTGGATTAAAAAAAATAAAAAATAAAAATAAAGACAGTGTAAGAGATAGAACTTATTGCCTTAACACTTGTAACGAGACATAGTGGAACAATAATAAAAATTGATGTGATTTTAATTTTAAATCAAAGAAACTCTATAGTGTATTTGTTTAGTATTTTATAATGATTAATTTTTTCAAAAAAATTTTCAAACAATTTTATACAATAAACCATGGTAATTTATTTTGTATTTTTAATTTGAATTATTTTATATTAGGTACAAAAAATATTTGAATAAAATAATAATATTTTATATTAAATTATTAATTTTAAAATTAAATATATTATATAATAGACTATGTGTTTTATGTAAATATATATTTTTAGAATATTAACTAAAAATATATTGACTATTTAAAAATAAATACAACATAGACAATAAAAATACAATAATATTTTTTCCCTATATAACATAATATTTTGTTCCATAAGGATGATTTAATAGGATGAAACTTATGACTATAAAATTATATATTTAAATTCAAAACAAATAAATAACTCTATGCCAAATTAACCTTATACTATACTATTACAAGTAGTGCACGGATCATTATTATTGTTACTATAAATTTGTTTATTTTTCAGATTTCTTTAATAAATTTATTATCTAATGTATTGCTTTTAATTTGAAAATACTTATCTTGTTAAAAATACATTGTATTTCACTATATTTTATTTAAATATATAAAACCTCAAAATAACATAAAATAAACACTAATTTATTTTATCATATATATAATTAATATTATTGTAAGATTTGCTTAAATAGTGATTAAATGTTACTCATTTTTTTCCGTATTTTATGTTTTTTTTAAAATAATATATTTTTAATTTATATATTATTTTAATTATAATAATACTAATTAATAAATTTTTAATATATAATTAGTTATATTATAAAATAATTATTGTACTCACATATTTTTAATTATTTTTTAATATTTTGTATTTATAGTAATTCGAACCATAAACAATACTGTGACTATAGTATTTTATACAACAAAAATAATATTACTTCTATTTCATAAATATAGTTTTAATTGGGTTGGACGGTTGGTAAAAATTATGAATAAAAACTATGGATAAAAGTAGAGGCAATTGTGTAATAAAAATGAAAAAATATGGATAATTTTACGATGATATGATTATTTATGGAACAAGACTATTGTTTTTGGGACGAAAAAAATGATAAATAAGACTATTGTATTGGGCATAGAGAACATTATTTATAAAAATTTATAAAGAGTGTATTTGTTTGTGGTTTGAATTTTGAATTATAATTTGAATAGTAAAAATTTTAAATTTGAATAGATATTTAATATGATATAAATAAAAGTGGATAATATTTTGAATATAAAATCAATTTTAGTATAATATAAAAAAAAATATTTGATTTAATACTTTAAAAAAATAATAATAATTATAAATAAATAGTGTATTTAAAATTCAATAGCCTAAACAAACGCACCCAAAATTTACCTGGTAAAATAACATCGAAAATTTTAAAAGTAAACACATCTTGCCGTCTAACTCCCGGCAAGAACAAGACGTAGCCATTTGTACCAATCCGACCGTATCAGAAAAATAAAATAAAATAAAGAGAGAAGGAGCGGATGGATGGGCATAACAGTCAATTCACACCCCAACGGATCTCTCACTGATAATGCCGCCGGATTTAATTTCAAATAATTTCAAAAACCTATGCCCTTCTTCATTCTAACGTTCACTTTGTCTCTCTCCCTCTCTCTCTCTCGCCGGAGCTCTTCTCTCTACAGTCCTTTAATCCCAACGATATTTTCACTTTGATGAAAGCTACCGTGGAGATCCGAGGGTTCTTCTTCTAATTCACTCTTTGCATTTGTGAGGAGAACGGTCGTGAGCCTCTTTTTCGCCCAATTCCATTTTTTCTCCTTTTTACTTTCGACAATCGTTAGGAGTTGAAAGAAAATCAAGATCCCGGATTGTAGTTCTACACTCGAATTATCCTGCGTGTTTATATTGTTTTTTTTTTTTTGCAATCCCTGCAATCAGAGGCGCGGTTCGAATTGCGGGGAGCCTTCCGTTTGAAACGAAGCTCACCAGGCAAATTTCAGGTCGCTACTCTTTGTCTCTCGAACTCGCAGGCTTTCTTGCTTGTTTCTTATGGCTTCCAGGAACCAGAACAAGGCGCCTTCGAGTCCTGGACATGTGAGTTCAATTTCCTGTTCATATCTTGCTACCGAGTTTCCATTTCCTTTCCCGATACTAATTTCTTTCATTTATTTATATATTTTGATCTGTTGATTTTTGATTTGTAGTTAATTAGGTTTAAGAGGTTCTAATAGACGTGTGTGTTTGGGTGTTATGGTTGGCCTTACAAGAGCTCCACAGTTTTTTTGTGTTAGGGTTTAGAGAAATTTGTAGATCTATGTCGGGAAGATGACAGGAATGTTTTCCATTTTAATGTATTGAGAAATAACTGATACTGGGGATTATATTTCTTGGTTTCTTTTGGGTCAAATAGTGATAATGGTTCCTTGCTGGTTTTGCACAACAGAGCAAGAATGCTGCAGATGAGCGATTAGTGGATAAGAAGAGAAGGATTGGAAACATGAAGATGCAACCTAGTGTTGGGACAAAGGGTCAAACTCGGCAAGCTTTTTCGGTGGTGAACGGGACCCAAGATCCGCCTCCAGCCTCTGGGCCGCCAAGCAATTCTGGTTCTGATACTGTTGTGTTCACTAAAGAGGATGTTGATGCATTACTCAATGAGAGGTTGAGAATTAAAAATAAATTCAACCACAAGGTACATTGAATTAGATTCTTTAGCTCCATCTTTTAATTATTTGACCACTTAGAATAGTTTGGTAATTAGTTCAATATTGTGATTGGAATGCTTTTGATGCTTGAGCAGGAAAAAAGTGAACAAATGGCTGAAATGATAAGAAGGCTTAAGCAGTGTATCAAATGGTTTCAACAGCTTGAAGGAAATTACGTTACAGAGCAGGAGAAATTGAAGAACTTGTTGGAATCATTAGAAACAAAATGCAATAACATAGGTAAAAGCCCATTACTTAATTTCATTGTGTCTGCATTTCACTTGCTTTATTTCCCCCTAATTAGAACTGTGTTAAATATGTGGAAGTTTTCTCCATCTGAAGTTTTTGTTCATCAATTTTCAGAGTCGCTTATGAAGGCTAAGGAAGATGAATTGAATGCAATAATTATGGATTTGAGAAAAAGTTTGGAGTCTCTGCAGGAAAAGTATTCGAAAGAGGAAGCAGATAAATCGGTACAGGGTCAAAAATCAATTCAATTCTGCAATTTGGTTTTCAAATGTTTGCTCTGCTTTGCACTGTGAAGAGCTAAAATATCAACTATACTTAATAGGAAGCATTGGATTCTTTGGGGAGAGAGAAAGAAGCTAGATTAGCTGCAGAGAAGTTGAAGGCTTCTCTTTCAGAAGAGCTGAAAAAAGCTCAAGAAGAGAATGCTAGTTCCAACCACAAGGTTAGCAGTGGCTTAAGGAATGATATTTCCTTCCCAAAAATTAAAACCATATGCTGTGCTGGCAATAGTGTCACCATGTTATTTTGTTCCTTCTGCAGATTCAGTCGTTTAATGATATGTACAAGCGATTACAAGAGTACAACACGAGTTTGCAGCAGTACAATACCAGGCTGCAGTCAGAGGTTAATGAAGCCAATGAGGCACTCAAGCGCGTCGAGAAAGAGAAGGGAGCTGTGGTTGAAAACCTCAGTACTTTGAGGGGCCATTATGCCTCGCTGCAAGAGCAACTTGCTTCATCTCGAGTAAGCAATTTTTTTGGTTGAGAGGTTGAGAGTATATTTTTCTTTCCAGACACAACATCTAACACTTAATTTTTAATAGGCATTTCAGGTTCAACTACAGATTAACCAATATGCTTTGCACTTTTTGATTAGCTTGAATTAGAGCTATATACATTGTGTCATTCTGAATAAAATAATTTCTTGAATGCTTACAATGGAAAGTGTTTTATTTGTGAAAATAGTAAATCTTCAAAAGGTTTAGTGGTGTTTCTGTTGCTGTTTTTCTGGTGCCTCTTTTTCCTATCAAACTTACGTAAAAATTTTCTTCTCAAGGCATCTCAAGATGAGGCCATGAAACAGAAGGAAGCACTGGGTAGTGAAGTTGCATGTTTGAGAAATGATTTGCAACAAGCAAGAGAGGATCGTGATCGCCAATTGTCACAAGTCCAAGCTTTGTCAGCCGAAGCAACCAAACACAAGGAGCGTGCTGATAATTATGAGTCACAACTAGACGGCCTCTCCACGAAATCCAATGAGCTGAAGGTGCAGCTCAATACCTTTGATTCTTTTAATAACTGATTATTTGAGATTTTAATTGGCTGTTATATGTATATTTTTTCAGTCCACTTGCTCTTCCCAAAGTGAAGAGATAAGACGACTAAGGGACCAGCTTGCCTTTGCGGAAAAGAAATTGCAGGTTGCTTATCTGGTTTACTGGTTCTTAGTTTCAGAACTTTTGATCTTATTAGTAGTTATATCTGTACAACTAATTTATTATTTTTTTTTTTTGTGTTGCGTTTTCTTTAGCTGTCAGATATGTCACACATGGAAGCAAGATCAGAATTTGAGGGGCAGAAAGCATTGATTCATGAACTACAAAACCGTTTGGCAGATGCAGATTCAAAAATTGTTGAAGGAGAAAAACTGCGGAAGAAACTGCATAATACAATCTTGGTACCCCATCTTTTTCATGGTTTAGCAGTTGCATATGGTCCTTTAACTTTGGTTATACTTCATCAAGTTGTCGCTACTGATAATCTTTTGGTAACTCAGGAATTGAAAGGGAACATTCGAGTGTTTTGTAGAGTGAGACCCTTGTTGTCTGAAGATGGAGTCGGAAGTGATGCAAAAGTTGTTTCATTCCCATCATCAACAGAACTGATGGGGAGGGCCATTGATGTATCACAAAATGGTGAATCCCTCAGATATAAGTTTGAAATCTCAGTATAACTAATTTGCATGATCACAATTTTCTCCAAATTTATTAACATTCTTTTTCTATCTGTAAGGACAAAAACACTCTTTCACTTTTGACAAAGTGTTCTTGCCGGAGGAATCCCAGGAAGATGTTTTTGTGGAGATTTCACAACTTGTTCAAAGTGCCCTTGATGGGTACAAGGTTAGTGGCCTATAATAGCCTGCCATGGAAGTTGTGGTTGACATTCATAACAGAGCTCTTATTGCCATGGATAAAAATATCGAACCTTACCTGCAAAACCTATGCAATTCATGTGCTCTATAGCTTTGACAATGTAATGAAAGTAGTTTGTAATGTTGACAGGAAATGCAGCTGCATGAAAATTTACAACCATTAATAATCTTTTCATTCTTTATATCAGGTTTGTATCTTCGCCTACGGCCAAACTGGTTCTGGTAAGACGTACACAATGATGGGAAAACCAAACCAAGCAGATGAGAAAGGTTTGATACCACGATCACTAGAGCAGGTATTTGAGACTAGGCAACTCCTTGAAGCCGAAGGATGGAAGTATGAAATGCAGGTATAATGCTGCCTGGTGGTTTCCTGTTTTCACTCCATTTTTGTGTGATTATTTACTACCGTTATTTTGATTTGTTTGTTTCTGTTAGGTGTCAATGCTTGAAATATACAACGAAACAATTCGTGACTTATTGGCACCATCACGAGTAGATAATGCTGGGAAGCAATACACCATTAAACATGATGCCAATGGAAACACTTATGTTTCTGATCTTACAACCTTTGATGTTCGCAGTAGCCGGGAAGTCTCCTATCTTTTAGAGAGAGCATCACAAAGCAGGTATTTTGCAAAAATTTCCCAAATTTTAAACCAGAATTCAATTGGCTGCACTCCATGGATTCATTTAGCCGGGTGCACTTAATTTTTTTAGGTCGGTAGGAAAGACTCAAATGAACGAACAATCTTCAAGGAGTCATTTTGTCTTCACTCTCAGAATATCAGGAGTTAATCAGGTACTAACTAAGTGCTTTATATTAATTTAATTCATAGCTATTCACTTCTGCATTTTCTTCATTCTCATGAGAGGATTGTTTGTTGTGTGTGTTGTTAGAGCACCGATCAACAAGTGCAAGGTGTTTTGAATCTCATTGATCTTGCTGGGAGCGAGCGCCTTTCTAGAAGTGGGGCAACCGGTGATCGGTTGAAAGAAACTCAGGTATCAATCAAAACAGAGCTTATTTTATTGACCTTAAATCATCTTCTTCCTATGAGTTTTACATATCTCACTAATTTTGATGCTCCATGAACCAGGCCATTAATAAGAGCTTATCGTCGTTAAGTGATGTCATATTCGCGTTGGCAAAGAGAGAGGAGCATGTGCCATTCAGGAACTCCAAACTAACCTATCTTCTCCAGGTTTATAATTATTATTAGCCATATTATTCATCTGAACTTTCATTGCTTTATGCAAACAAAAATAGGGTTCATTTCCTTTCGTTATGTTTTGCTGCAGCCTTGCTTAGGAGGAGACTCGAAGACATTGATGTTTGTGAACATTTCACCGGATCCTTCCTCGACAGGCGAATCTCTGTGTTCGCTACGATTTGCAGCGAGGGTAAATGCTTGCGAAATAGGCATCCCAAGGCGGCAAACCAGTTTAAGATCCATCGATTCTCGTTTGAGCATTGGCTAGGCTAACTCAACTCAACTCATCTCAAACTCATCTTATGGTATTGATTGATTGATTTGGTGTTATTACATAAGACAATTAGTAAGTATAGTAAATGGGGTGTGTGTTATTTGCTCCTGCTGCAGTTGATTGTTAACAAAAGCGCGCCTAACTGGAATATCATCATTGTCATCATCATCGCTTGTTGTCGCGCAATCGAAGCTGCGATGACAAGACAATATAGAGAGAGAGAGAGAGTGAGAGTGAGTTAGTTAATTGTTTGTGTTTGTCTGTGTGATGAGTAATGAGTTATACACTACTACTAGTAGTACTACTACTGAGGTACCACAGGGGGCTGGTGCCTTGAGCCCCCACTTTTCTTTTCTGCATAAGTAAGTTTGTTTCATCTCATCATCATGTTATGTTAATGTTACTCACTGACTGCTGAAGTTAGTTAGTCTGTGTTTTACAAGCAAGCATAAATTCTATGCAGGGGTAGGAAATTTGATTTGCTGTTGTTGGTCTTGGTGGGATCAGATCTGATATATCTATATATATATATGTGTGTGTGTGTGATAAGATGGAATAATAATCTTCACTGTGCTTCTGTTTTGTGGTTCTTGTTTTTCTTGATCACTATATGCATATGCCTTTGATCTTGAATGACAAGAAGAATTATTTACTATATATTAATTATTATTATTATTGTTATTATTTGATAGGATAGGAATTGGGATTTGGATGATTAGGGTGTTGTCTACTAATGGAATTTGTGTGATATGAATTTACAGACAGAGAAAGAATATGTTCAATATTTAAATAATTATTTACTAATAAATAAACGTTGAATTGATTTGTTGGTCGATTGACTGATTTTAAATATATAGGTGTTGGGCCCCAAAATGCAATTATTTATTTATTTTGAGTGGTATTTTTAAATGGGCTTAGAATAACCAGCCCAATTGATGTGTGCCGATAATAGTGCGCCGGCATCTTTGATTTATTTGGCGAGCTTTCCAAAATTCCTCTAATATTTTATATTAATATTACATGCACAAAACTCTTTTCAAATATTATTTGCTATCACTTTAAATATTAAAAAAATAATAATAAAATTTTCTCAATTTTTTCTTAATTTTTTTTAATGAATGACTATTTCTGATTTATTTTGTACGACTACTATTTTTTGTATTTAATTTTATTTTACTCTATAAATTTCTATGTAGCATCAATATAGTTTAATTTAATTTAATTTATTTTTAACATTTCTATATATCATATTTGGTATAGAATAATAGTGTTCAAATAATAATAAGGAAGAAACCTAACATGAATAATATCGTAATAAAGGGTATCGTATAATGAAATAAAGCAATGTTAAATAAATAATACTACTATTATCAAAATAAAATTACTGTAATGCACTAATTAAATAGTAATAATAATTCACAGGGAAATATAATATTATTAAATAATTTGGAACAGACCAAATTGGCATTCCGATTCCCCATTTCCCCAAATCGCTTCGTCCGATTGCGCGAAATCGGAAACCCTTCTCCTCGGAATCGATCGATTTGGTTTGGCAGATTATACATTTTTGGGTGTTTTGATCGGAAATGGTTTCCCCGGAGAACACAAACTGGCTGTACGATTACGGATTCGAGGATATATCTGCTGCCGATGGTAATTTCGCGGCGGAAAATTCGGGGTTTTCGTGGCCCATGCAAGCGTTGAATGGCTCATCCAACGCCAGGTGAGTTTATTTTTGTGTAATTATTGAGTATTCGGTAGTGATTTGGTTTTTCTTTAAGTTGGTAGGATTTTGCGTTCGTTGATTGTGTACTGATGATAATTATTTATTTATTTATTTGGTGAT
The DNA here is from genome assembly GCF_009805555.1 of Andrographis paniculata. NCBI lineage: Eukaryota > Viridiplantae > Streptophyta > Magnoliopsida > Lamiales > Acanthaceae > Andrographis > Andrographis paniculata. The sequence continues at coordinate 7,032,944 of NW_026137587.1, forward strand.
TTGTGGTTTTTGAATGTTGTTTGATCTCATGCGACTTAGCTGTTAATTGTTTCTCTGGTTATTAATACTAATTGAGAATGTTTCTAGTTGTGCTCTAAATCTAGCCGATACCTTTGTTGATAAGTGAGCGTTTGTTGTTGATTTTGTACGAGTAGTTCGAACATTGTTGAAAAAAAAAAAGAAAGAAAAGAACTCCTCAGACTTCAATGGCTACGACAATTTTGGTATGCTGAATCTATGGTTTCAGAATGGCGTTTCTTTTGGGAGCCTGTTATGTTTTGAGCAATTAGACTGTTGAATATTCACTTCTAGATTTGTGACCAACTCATGATTTATTCAGCTTGTAGTTGGATATATTGGTTAGCTGTCTCTCTTTATCGAAGAAGCTAGGGATTTGAGTCACTATTTTACTTAATGACTTTGGTGTATTTACCTATTCTTGATAGTGTGGAAATTGACGGATCATTGGGAGAGTCGAATTCACAGAAGGAGAGTGGATCGAAAAAGCGGTAATGATCGAATCTTTAATTCCCATAAGTTCAAGTGATGATTGAATTGCCAGAACCTCTGCTTAAATTCTTAACCTTGATTTTGTCGAACCTCTTCTTAAATTCTTAACCTTAATTTTGTCGAACCTCTTCTTAAATTCTTAACCTTAATTTTGTCGAATTGGACGCATCCCCTCACAATATCATAAGTTTGCAGAGCTAGAACTGAATCATGTGTTCCTTCAAGCTCCAAAGCATGCAGGGAGAAACAACGAAGGGATAGGCTAAATGACAGGTAATTCGGTTCTTGCCTTACCGGATTTTTAATTTTGCTCTTCACATCCGGTGACTGCATCGGCTGGTTTTTAAGGTTTATGGAATTGAGTGCTCTGCTCGAGCCGGGAAGACCCCCCAAAACAGATAAAGCAGCAATCTTGGTTGATGCTGTCCGAATAGTAACTCAGCTTAGAACCGAATCTCAGAAGCTGAAAGACTCAAATTCGAATCTTCACGACAAAATTAAGGAGTTGAAAGTAAGAACCATTTTATGCTCCTCTCAACTTTTCAAATCACTTAAAAAGAATAGGTCGTTTTATTTTCTTCCATTTTCCGTAAATTCCGAAAATTGGATCTTGAAAATTGCATTATATTATGGGAAATTGTGGATCCATGAGTGTAAGAAACTTTACTAATGATCGCAGGCCGAGAAGAATGAACTTCGTGACGAGAAGCAAAGGCTAAAGGCAGAGAAGGAAAAGCTCGAGCAGCAGCTGAAGACAATGAACACTCCGGCGGCACAGCCCGGTTTCCTCCCACCTCAGCCAATTCCGGCTGCATTCGCGGCCCAAAGCCCGGCCTCCGGCAACAAATTGGTGCCCATCATCAGTTACCCCGGGGTCGCCATGTGGCAGTTCATGTCTCCGGCAGCAGTCGACACATCTCAGGACCATGTCCTCCGCCCTCCGGTCGCCTAATCCGGCCGGAAATATTATTATAGGTTGTTGTTCATAACCTTCCATCTCCATTGTCTATTTCCCATCTCTACATTGCCCCATTGCTGCTTTTTAACTGTACTAAAGCTTTTGCTCAACCATCATCCAACTTTGGATCAGTTGACTTTGACTTTTTAAGAACAAGAAGACTGAAGACAGACACTTGTGTTGTCTTAGTGCTTGTTGTTGCAGTGTGTTGAAAAAGACTATTTTGCCCCTCCATCTCACCTCCAACAAAACAAATCCTATCCACCCATACTTCATCTACTAGTATTATTATTACATTATCTTCTTTCTTATCAACATATACATTATCCCATCCCATGTATCCATTTCTCTATAATTGTTTGCCCATTTTTCTTATACCTATGGCTGCTGCTTCCAAACTTCTCCAAATCCCCATCAAGAATTCAACCCATCCTTCTTTACACACGAACTTCCTGAGACAAACAACAAACCTCCTACTACCATCTTCATTCATCACAGAACATTGTCCTAACAACCAATCAAGAACAATCCCATCACTATTATCTTCATATCCCAAATGCAAATGCACAAAATCATCATCATCAATATCTCCAAAACCACCCACCACCAAAGAAGAAGCCATTCTCCAAGCCAAACTCTCCCTTGCATCCACCCTAGAGAAGCCCCTCAACAACCTAAAGCTCTCCACCATTGGAAAGATCAAGAAAGTCAAGCAGCTGAGGCTCCGGGTCGAGATCCCCGTCGTCGATGACTCGCCCTCGTCTCTGTCCAAATTGGCCCGCCAAGTTTTCGGCAACATGCCCTTAAAGAAAAAAGGGTCACCGCCGATCAAGATTCTTGTCCTCTGGCCATGTCCCGATTCATTACAAGCTGCTGATGAGGTCTTTAGCTCCTCCCAATCTTCGGACATTCTTGTCCGAAACATTGGTATATCTTCGGGTGTCGGAACTCTGCCCTCTTCCGACATGGCAGTGTTCATGGCGCCGGATGCTTCCCAGCTCGAGATCATGAAGACAGTTGCAGACAGTTTGAATCCGAAGCCAGTAGTGATCTTCAACCCCAAATGGAGGGCCGAGGAAGAGGAAAACTTGGGAGATGCGTACAATGGGTTCATAGGATCGTTCGATGTTGTCTATTCATTTACAGGATTGGAGGTTAGAGGGATCTTGAGCAAGAGGAAAGGTGTGGTTTTTAAGTGTGTTCGAGATGGTGTGATGAGCGGAGAGAAATGGAAGATTATGGTCGAGGAAGAAGGGACCGGCGAATTGAGGGTGGTTTCGAGCTTCAGGGCAAGGCCATCCATGGCTGAAGTCGAGAACGTGCTGTACAATGTCATGGCTGCTAATTCACCTGTCACAAAATCTGCCAAGTTCTTGAAGGATTTGGTTTCTAATGTAACTGGTAAGAACAAGTAAGAACGAATTTGTGCTGACAACATCATATGAAATCCAGCTGCGCATGAGGTATAAATTGACAATACAAAGTATATGTTAAACACATGAACGGACAATATATATAACAATCTACACAACACATTTATGTAACTTTCAAACTATATGCTATAAACTATATTTCATGTGATGATTAAGACTAACTAGCAACCTAACCAGTCTCGTCGCCATTGTAATATGCAATCCTCCAACGTCATAGCTAAGCTATGGCAGAAATCATTTTATAAGAGAATCCCAAACATTTGTAATAAATAAAAACCCAATTTGATAAACAATCAATCCCCTAAATATGAATAGGATACATACAATTAATTGTACAAATCCAATTCTTACCTTTTTGGATGGGCAAAATCCCTTAGACTATAATATCAGACTACTTATGTCAACAAGATGCACATATGTTTCCGGCAATAAACCTAGAAACATAATAGTTATGGGGATTTTCTACAATTAGAGCAACTGAGTGCTTCTAGCATTAGAACAAATGTCATTCATTTCAAGAGTGAATAAATAATCAAAATTTCCATATAGCCAAGAATCCTGACAACTGGACAAAAATGAAAAGGAATACAAAACCATCACAATAATCTGGAGCATACATGCTAACACAACTGAGTGCTTCTAGCATTAGAACAAATGTCATTCATTTCAAGAGTGAATAAATAATCAAAATTTCCATATAGCCAAGAATCCTGACAACTGGACAAAAATGAAAAGGAATACAAAACCATCACAATAATCTGGAGCATACATGCTAACACAAGAGGATAACAAGAGAGAGAGAGAGAGAGAATGTAAAATAAATGTCCAAACAAAGATTTATTGATAATCAGTCAAGAGTATGACAAGCAGCTTTGTTGCAATAATACAACCACAAAGGGAAAGACAAAGAAGGCACATAATAATAATCATAATAATGATAATAATTTCATCCTTTTTTCCCCTATTCGGCATCCCAACAGTTTTAAAAAAACCAAACACATCATTCATTCCATGCTGTTTAGAACGAACACAAACCATGGTCAGCCCAAATCTAACAGGAAATTTACCCCTTTTTAGTCGTCGGATCCGTCGTCGTCATCACTCTTTGTGAGCCAATTCTCCGTTTTCAAGACATCTCTATTATTTACACAACTATCTTGAGTCTCCCCCGCAGAGTCACCTCTAGTATTTACAGTCGCAGACTGAGCACACACCGTTGGGGAGAGGCTCGTATTTACAGGACCCCTGCTGGTTTCGGCAAACTCAACACCATCCTGCCCGGTTTTTTCATGGCTGCTATCCCGTTCATTCTCCATAATGCTGAAATTCGCGAAGGAGTCAAGAGAAAGAGAACCAGTCCCGCAGGCAACTTTGCTGTCCTCGGACCCATGCAGCTGATCTATAACAGAAATCCTGAATATTTTGTTGAAGATTTCATGATCGGAACTTGAACACCCAGGATACAAATATAAAACAAATTATAGAAATGAATGAAACCATGCAATATATAATATAAATGACTCGAATGGTATGCTACTATGTCAAGAAACTTGTATATAAAACACACCTCCCTGTCTGTAACTTTGGAGTCTGAAGATAATCAAATACTGGAACCAAGTTCTTTGATCGTGCCTCAAGGATACGAGTGGGAACACTTTCGATCTCAAACTCTCCCCCATGAGTGCATTCATCGTCTATATTGAACTCATTGGCCAGCATAGGCTGAAAATATATCTGCATAAAAAGTTTCAAAAAGTACGAAAAAGGGAAGGTGATTTTTAGCAAAAGATTGTTAGTTTAGAAGGAAACTAATGTTGACCGCACAAAATGAAATACACCTCAGGCCTCGTCCACAATGGATTTTCATTATCGTGCATTTGAATCTCTGCTTCAGATATGTACATATGGAGCTTTTCTTCGGTAGTTATCTTTTCCTTATTGACTGTGCCAAAAGAATCAGAAATTGTGTCGTGTCCTCTCATTCTTTCAGGATTCATATTCCCGTCCACTCCAAACACATCAATATTATCTCTTCGATCGCGGCAGTTTTGCTTCTGACACACATTCCACTTTTGGATTGCCTCGACAATTACATCACAGTCAAGATTGGATTCGTTATTAATACTCCGGACAGGTGATGGGGTCGAACCATTGAAGGCAGGAGCAGTATGCAATGCATACTGCATCACAAAGCCAGCAGGAGAGAAAACGAGCAGGTGGTGGTTTATTTTCATAGAGCTTGAATCACCATACGCTTCATTATCCTTGCATTTGTGAAAAGCAGATGCAATTGCACCGGATAAAGGATTGAGCAGCCCAGTTGCAGCTGCAGCACCACTCACAGTGTTTATCCAACCATTACTTCCATTTCGTATTCGCCTAACCGGGGAAAGGGTAACCGGTGGACCAGATAAACAGATACTCTGTCGCGACAGCACCTGTATTCCAGAATTTGAAGACCTAGGAACTGCTGGCTTTGCCATCGAGCTAAGTCGACTGTTTCTTGGATGGGATGTCACATCACTGGACTGAAAATTAACTGATCCACCTGATGGCGAAATAGCAAAAAGATGAGTCGTTCCCCTTGAAGAACTGACCATAACCCATTCACTGTCGCTGCTAAAACTTATGTCCCGTATAACCTGTTATGCATCCCAACCAACCATTAACCAATTGTTTATTTGCATAAAATCAACAATAAAATACAATGATGCAGTAATTGTTCTTACAGCATTTGTTAAACCCCGCTGCAATCGGTATAGATGAACATAGGGAGGTCCCGAAGCAGAAGCTTCAGAGTCTCCGAAAACTCCACGCATTATGCAGAACACATTTATGTTGCTTCCCTGCACTGATGCAGTAACTAAGAGAAGACCACTGGGATCGAAGCACAGTGATGAAATGGGACTTTTATGTGCCTTAAACTGCGCAAGCACATTTCTGCTTACAATGTCTCTCACAATGACCTGTTGATTATGATAACATCAATCGGATGTCAGGTTTAAATTACAAACCCTTTAAAAGGAAACTAGTCATAAAAATCAGCATTAACTACTTCTATGAAGCTGCAATTAAAGAGGAATAAACATACCATGCCAACACTGTCAGAATCTGATGAATGACCATTAGCAATACCATTCCCCGTCGCATAAGCCGTTCCAGGCAGAATCTTTCTGCCTTCAGGCAACCGCTCAGAATAGTACCTTGATAGCTTCTTATACCCTATTTCTCCTAAAGTAACTATACCAGCAGCAAGCTGCTTGCTTGACTCTTTTGCATAATGGGCGACAAGGCTTCCATTTGAACCTTGAGAAGGGAAGCTTGGCGAAGAGGTAAGATGTTGCGGAATAAGACGGCCAGAATTCGAAACTGCAACTTGACCCCCACTATATGCTATCCAACGGGGACCCACAGCCAGGGGTCCCAGCCCAGTGTCTCCAGATCCATAACATCCACCGGGTACTGGATTTGTAAGGATCGTATACTCTTTCGCCAGAGTTGAAGGATTGAGACAATGTATCTGTAATTTAAGTATAGCATAACCTCAAACAATAGATAGCTTGAAAGAAGAATTTGTGCTCGGAAATGCATAGTTGTGCAATTGTTTGCAAGAAATGACATACCTGAGCAGACTGTAAAATTGCTATAACTCGAGAGCTGCATCGAACTAAATGGACAACCGATCGAAATCTTAAAAGGTGTACATATGTATGAGATCTCAAGGAGTAAAACCAGACTACTGTGGGCACACAGCTACCGTGAATTGTACCAAGGCGTTGTTGGACGGATCCGATGCCAGGAATACCTGAATCCTCCTGAGCATTAGTGCTCCCGTTGAAGGATCCATCAGCACATATAATCAGCAATGGGCGACTTTCAGCAAATTCATCTGCAGATTGATTTGATACAATCGGTTTTGGTAACATTTGCAGAAATGAAACTGGGCCATCATGCCTGGAGACTAGGTTACAGACATTATCTGCTTCTTCAACATCCCAGACTTGAAATCCATAATTGAATCCCAGCAAAAGAACTTGCCGTGTTGCACCACTTTCAAGTTCTAATCTGTCAAAACCAGCCCAAGAAACCTTCCAAATTGAAAGTTGTGTTAGCCTTAAGAAATTATATCAAACTACATATTAAACAATGGACTGAGTGAAGATACTCAATATTTATTTTCTCTTTTGCTGAAAAAAAGGAAATGTTACGGAACCATTAACTAAGATTATCCACAAGGAGAAACTAATAAAAAAGTCTAATAATTAAGAAAATCAAATTCGGAGCTGCTGGGCTCAGCAAATGCAACCTCACTCATTCTTGGGCCTTTGGGCCCTTAGGGATGACTCCAACTAGTTAGTACAAATAATGGCATTAACCAGCCAGATATCATGTAATTCACAAGAAAAATAACATCTTTGATCGAAGTAGCTAAGGAGACACTGTTTAGGCTAGCGTCAAAGTATCATCATGAAAAATATTGGATATCCATATATGTGTGCAGCAATTGTAAGATCATATATTAAACACAGTTTGTCGTTACCCTACTTCGAATTAAGATAAACACCGAAATATTGGAATATTAAAAGAAAACATGAATATCTCAATTTGCATAAATGCAAAACCAGAAAGTTCCAGAGAACAAGCACACAAGAACTAGTCAATCGAGTATCATCTCATCAATACAAGGAAAGTTTATCAAGTAGGAGTTGAAGATGGAGATAACGACAAAATATTCTCCACGCAACCAGCCGCAAAAAGAAAGTAATACGGAACTTGTCAGCCAGCAGAGAAAATAGAACAGTTAGTCCAGAATATGATTGGAGTCTGTCTTTAATTCACCCGACCGAATAATGGTCAACTACCAAATTGCCTAAAAAGGTAAGTTCATTGTGTAGTAAAGTACAACCAGGCCCCAACACATCTAAAAGGAAACATATATGCTTTAACTGACGTCGTAGAGGCGACAAAAGACTCGCACATACAAGGAATAAAAATAAATGAAGTTGTCGACAGAACCAATATAATCAATCCAACCAACACATCTGTATCTATGAGATTAAACCGAAATGGAAAGATCAAAGATTGATATGGCATATAGATTATAGATTATCATTATCCCACTGCAGTGATCATTTCTACCAGCCCCCTCCTAATAATCCCTTATATTACAAAAACCTAATTACTCCTTAAATCAGGAAAGCAGAAGCGTTATAAATAACACAAACCCCCCCCCACCCCGCCCCACCCCCAATAAACCCTCATTAGACAATTCCTTCTAACACAGCTAAATGCACATTTCCAATTATAGCTTCCTTCTATTTTAGCTATATTACACGCAACTTATGCACACATCTAGGAACTAATGCTAACAATTATTCTCTTCACCCACAGCAAAAAATGTAAGGCAACTGATACAATTCAACAAAAAAAGCTAACAAAGGGTAACACTACACAGCAATGCCATATATCAATCAATGGATCCTTTCTCAACCCTAAAAGGCTAAAACCCAATCATCCATCACAAGCAATACCATTATCAAGAGTCAATAACCATCACCAAATCCAATTGCTGCAAACAGAAAACTAAAATTCTAAAAACCACAAACACAATTCAAAAGCCTTACCTGATCATGCCTGGCCTCACCATCCCTCTCCACGATAGCAGAAGAAGCTGCGGAAGCAGCAGACCTAACAGTGGAGGCAACATTCGAGGCACCAGAAGAAACTATCCTCAAGTAACTCGAAATAGCCTTAAAGGAACTCGGAATAATCCCATTACTAACCCTACCAGGCGCAGCAGCTGCTCCACCATCGCCACCGCTTCTCTGACCATCATTACTCATCACACAACCAAACAAGGAACCACCACAAAGAGCTGCGCACCTCTCCCCCTCTAATGAACATAACAACCTCGAAATGAACCGCCCCACCCTCACCCTCCAACCCTTATTTATATACAGGCGCGCTGAGATGGTAGTAATAAATAGCCACAGCTCAGATCAAACCCTACCACCTTACAGGTGTCGTCATACTCTGCTTACAAATCAGCAAATTTTGCAAAATCATGCAAGTCGCAACAAACCAAAGCCCGAAGCGGTGTTCGAATTACGCCTACACAATCAATCCCCGTCGTCGCCTTCTGCTCTATGCTTATTCACATTAACCCACCACCATCGCATACAAACAAACAAGCTCCATAAACCCAACCAACCAACCAACTAACCACGGAAAATTCAATACACAACAACAAAATCCTCTCAAAAAAACTCCTTTGCTGTATGTATCCGTGGCTGTATCTATATATCTCTCTATCTTCCTATTATGAACAAGCAAACTCTCACAAAATCCAACCTCAGAATTTCTAACCAAAAAAAATTGAAAAAAACCCTAAGAAATCAAAGAATTTGTACAGCGACTGTGAAGAATTAGTCATACAAAGAATATATACAAATTGAATCGACCAGCTTAAAAGGAGCTTTGATAAGAAATCGATTTCTCGTCGTTTAGGGTTTCGATGATCTTTTGGGGAAGAATTGATTGTCCTCCAGAGAGATGTATCTATCTGTATGTATATATATCTGTATATATCACTGCTGTGCCTTTAGAGAGAGAGATTAGGTATCGGATAAACAAAACAATTATTATTATTATTATTATTATTATTATTATTAAAATAATAATAAATTAAATCAAAATCCCCTCTGATTTACGTCACAATCACATTATTAAATTTCTTCGAATTTCCTTTTTGATTTTTTAATAATTAATTATTGTCGAAATCGAAGAGTCGAAAGCAAGACAACTTCGGCGCACGTCTTCTGCGTGGTCAAAAGTCAAACCTCCATTTTCACCGCTGGCGGTAAAACGGTAAAATGACACGTGTGAGTATATGAGTGGTGGCGGAATCTGGATCAGATCGAACGGTCGAGATTTGGGAGGAGTAGGGAGATTAGGTGTAGCGGTGGAGTACACGATAGAAGTTTCCATGACGTCATTTAGTATTGCTGAATTATTTTAATTAAATGAATTGGGACTTTGTGGTGTCTAAAAATAAAATCAGGTGGCAGCCATTAAAACGACGCCGTTTTGGCGGCAAAAAAAAATACAATAGTGTTTGTTTGGTTTGATAGTCATTGAAGGGTGTGTTTGTTCGAAGGATTTTGGTGGATTTCCACTATTCATCCAATTTTTTTCCCCTAAAAATATCAAATTAAACACCTATTTTTTATTTTTTATATTATACTAAAAATCAATTTTACATTCAAAACATCACATCAAACCTTATTTATATCACATCATATAACTATTTAAATTTAAAATTTTTACTATTCAAATTCCAACTCAAAATCCAAACCCCCGAACAAACACACCCGAAATGTACCTTTAATATTCGATTGCCTATTGGAATTAAATTGAATAGTAATAAAAAATGTTATTAAAAAATCTCGATGTCCAATTGGACATCCACCACTAATTAGAATAGTAATAGAACATACAAAAATTGTTTTTACCAAAATTATGATTTCATTATAAAATACCAAACTAAATTCTCATTATATTAAAGCATTGTTTGGTTTTCGTTTAAAAGTAAAATTACAATTTTCAATTAAAATAATATTTATATTGAAAATTAAATACGGAAAAATAAAATAATTGAAGTGCTGAGCCAATAGTCAGCTTTGTAGTTCAATTTGGTGAGTAATTTAAACAGTAATTTGGTGGAGATTCCCCTGATTCCAAATAACCACCAAATGAGTTGTTTAAACACATGATCTAAGACTTGTTTGTTTATATGTTTTTAACTCCTATATTTAATTATTATTATCTTTTCTCACAATCCATAAAAAAATATTAAAATATTATATCCAATTTATTTATCCAACTTGTATTATTTTCAAAATACCCATTCTTAAATATATTCGTGTGAAAGAATACATACCGTCACACGGTACGGATTATATGGACACAGTTGGCCACGTGTAGCTCTTATGATGATGCAATAAGAAAAAAATAAAATATTATAACTAACATGTATCCTTTCAATTTCAAGCAATTCTATTTTGTTTGAAAAATTAGAATTTGAGAAGTAGCAATTCTATTTTGTTTGAAAAATTAGAATTTGAGAAGTAAAAATTTTGAATTTGAATAGTTGTATAATGTGATATAAATAGGCGTTGATGTAATATTTTGAATATAAAATTAATTTTTAATTTAATATAAAAAATAAAAAATAAATATTTGATTTAATATTTTTTGAAAAAAAAAAATGAAATGAACAGTGAATTTAAAATTCAATCCCCAAACAAACAAACCCTACATATATCTATATAAAATTAGTGTCTGAAATTTTTTACGTGTAATATATATATATATATATATTTATATAATAATGAAGTTTGATTTTATTCCCTTCTAAATTATATGTATGGTGGATCACTCGTGGAGGTCATTTTCACCCAACCAAATGCTTCTATTATCACACACAGTCACGAGGTTATTATATTATATATCAAACTAATTAATAATTATGATTAATAATAATACATAATTATTTTGGAAGTATGACTGACTGATACCTTTCTATAACTTAACTAAATACACAAATATATTTCATTTTAAAACAAAGGATTTTATTTGCTTCCATTTTCTTTTTTCATGCAACTTTCCAAGTCCATGTAATAAATAATTTTTTTCTATATAAATTGGTATATTCAACCGTTCACAAATCAAAATAAAAAAAGAAAAAAATAAATAAATAAACAAACCAAAAATACAAAATAAATAGTAGTGATTTGAAACTCAAATTACAACCAAACGAACCCGACTCATGTTTTTCTCTGTATATCAATGAAGATATATAAAACATATAAAGTAAATTTTTTGGTTAAAGGATTAGACTACAAAAACTTATACATTACCATTCTATTTCTAGCAATCCTACCCCTCTTAAGCATGATGCATCTAAATGAATATGTTTCCAGGTCGGCATCGAACTTTACCTCATTTTAATAAAGCTCGATCCTTTCGCAACATAGTTTATGTAGGACAAGCCGTGCTAACAGGTCGATGCAGCCGGTCTGCGCCAATTGCGCGGGGTAGAGAAGATTTGAAATTAACTATCAGCAAAAAGTTTACTAGAGTGGAGGGCAGTTAGTCATTGATTTCAGATATTTTGCAGCTCTTAGCTAAATGGAATGTGAAGAATATATGGTAGCAGGCATACCTCGACAAAATGGGGTATTCGGACGATTAATGTTTCATCAATCTGCCAAAGTCTTAGACTGATTGCTGTATTCTGGAGCGCAAACGGGTGGTGTGTTAATTTTTAACCTGGATAAGAAAGAATGAAATGGATGAGTTACTGTAATAATATGCCAAAACGAATTATTGTGTTTAGTGACACTTTCAAATTTTCTTGTTGACACTGAATCATATCAAATGCTGTCAATGAATGTAAGAATGGTCAATTTTCAAAACTACTGATTCTAGAAGGAATGGTAGATGGCAACTAACAAAATCGGGTTGCATTTCTGGAGTGGTTTACAATGGAAATGAAACCAGAGCAACCATTTTATTATATATTTAGCTGACTTAATGGGAGCATGGATTGCGAATGGGTGAATTACACAGCTATTGCAGTACTTTATGGCATACTCAAATTGTTTAAAAACTCGGCGATTACAGGCTGTGTTATATATACGAGGAAAAAGATTGAACATGTATATATATAAATATATATACATATAGTAATATTCTCGATAAGCTTCTAACCTCATGTGATGTATGTGACATTCGTCACTTGGATTTTAGAGCATCTAACAGTCTGAGAGTGGCAGACAGTGCCTTCTTTATCTTCTTTCCCTTCGGCTCAAATGCCTCCTGATTCAGATATTTATTCTGACACGCTTTTACGATGCAGCGGACATGAAAATCATTTGTGGGCATCTGATTCAGTATTTTATTGGCAGATTTTTCATTCCCTGAAGCCAAAAGAGACTGATACATCCTGCACGTATCAAGATAGTCAACATTAAGATCATGTATTGGAAAAGAGTAGCACATTCATGGTGTAAAATGAGGATAAAAATCAATCACTCAATTATAATTTTATATCCTAAACTGGCTGTCATATATTCACATAATGTACTAACAAAAATTATTAACAGATTCCATGCAGAGAAAACTTGGCTTGTCTGGGTACTAATTTGCATCCCACATTAATGAAAAGAACACCTAAATCATCAAATGCAAAAATCACATTTATGCTTCTTTTATATTCGTGAAAGAATATATATATATATATATCCATAATTATAAGAAACCAAGCAGTATCATTACCACAAGTAACTCAGAACATTGTAAGGCAGCCCTGCTATCTTATATTCTTTCCAAATCATGAAGGCGGCATCTGAATCCTTAGCATTAACACAAGCACTAAGGAGAAAGTCCAGACTTTTTCGTGAAGGGGAAACACCAAATTCTTCCTTAATAGCTTGGAGTAAATTAAGGCCAAACTGCATGTTTCTTGCCTCTTTCTCCGCATACAAGCAAAAAACCTAGTGCACGATATGTAAAAAAAGATATTCATGAGTGTAATTAGGTTTGGAAGCAGACAATCAACAAACAAAGAAGGTTACTATATTAATTCATAAGCAAGAGTCACACATTGAATAATCTACTGTTCCATTAACAGTTCATGCCAAATGGACAGGTACAAAAATGTAATACCTCATCAAATAGCACATCTAAGGAACCTTCAGCACTGAACTTATCCTTCAATTTCTTCAGTATATCAACAGTTGAGCTGAAACAAATAAGATAACATAACATAAATAAATATGTTTACAGTAAAAAGAAAGGAAAATGCCAATCAAGTACAAGAACCTAAAATTTTCCTCTCGAACACAATGTGATATGACCCAGAAGCATGCATCAATCCAATGTGGTGAATTTTCTAATTCATCCAGTAACCCAAACAATTTGCTCAGTTCTCCTTCAGATTGAAAATGTTCCTGCAAAGTTAAGAAGCATTCTAATGAGTTCATATATAAAAATAAAATGACATTTTCAACTGGCAGGCTTAACTTACGGCAAGAGATCTAATAGCTTTTGGTTCAAGGGAACCTTTAGATTCCTTGATCTCTTCATACATTTCAAGAGCTGCCGAAAAGTGCCCATTTGAGGCAAGAGCTCCAATGAGCGCACTCTTTATTCTACTTAAGTCCTCCACTGGTATTCTTTTATCACATACCACCTGCAAACAGATAAATAAATTATATAAAAAAAGAGCTTCACTCCTGTGTTTTGACTGCAGATGCTAGCCTCATCTCAATTACCAAGACCCAAATTATGAGCAGTACGAAAACTTAGGGGTTTGTTTGGTTGGCATTTGAAATTTGTTTGGATTTTGAAGGGTTTTTGGTTTTTGAATGATCTGAATGAGATGTATTTGGTTAAGTTTTGGACTATGACCGCAATATATTTTGTTAAAAATAAATGTAAAATGTGTGTTGAAGTGTTCTAAAAAAATCTCAATAAAATATAACTATAATAAATGTCATTTTGTACATAATAAAATTTCATATAATAAAGAAAAGTAAAAATATATATGTAACATAAATGCATTTCATAAAAATAGAATTTCAAATGTATACATATATATTTATTTATTGAGAGAGAAATATAAAATTGTAACTATCCCATTTTGAGAAAATATCGAGAAATATGAGATGATAAATTTGAAAGCATGTGTGTGGAAAAGTTTTGAGATGCCGACCAGACAAAACCTAAGCTTTGTAAAAGGAATAAACTAAGCATGACTTAAGGTACAGTTTCACCACCTGTTTAGCTTTTTCGAACAGTCCACAGGCTGCATAAGCATTTATTAAGGACATAAAAACCTGCTTTGTTGGCTTTATTTCCAAGCTGATCATCTCATCATGAAACTGCAAGCAGATTACAACAGAACAATTAAGATAAAAAGTAAAACTTAAATGAAGATGGGAAATCATATTACATGAGAAGATATTTTGTTAGAAAATCCATAATTCAGATCTACGTCCCTCTCAAGAAGAACAATATGGTAAGATGCATACAAAACAAAGTTTGGCTTCTTTAAAGACTTAGTGAGTGAAAGGGAATTTAAGATAGCCCTATTATTACTAGAGATTAAGCAAACTAGAGTAACTAAAAGATTTAGCCTATATGATCATAGCCTGTAAGGAATATCCAACTTAGCAAGGCTTGCTTAATTATTGTCTAACACATTATATAATGGATTGCAGCATGGGCTTTTGAATTTGGAAATTCATGCCAAAGATTCAGCATGCAAAAATAATTTACACGTGAAAAGAATGGCAACAAACATCTTCATAACCTGTAATGGTATACAACCTTAATTATATCCTTCTCACATTGACAGCTGCCTATGATATGGCTGTAAGTCAGAGCATCTGGCTTCACATTGGCATCTTCCATTTGCTTGAGAACAGTCATAGCACGCTTGGTATTTTTCTGCATAGTTCCATAACAAAGAAAGTTCAGCTCATAGCACAGTATGCCCATGTTATGTATAACATCAAAAGTTTCTACATTCTCCACAAATATACTAGGCATCAAATCAAGAAACCCAAACAAAATCAGAATGTATTTCATCAAAAAACATATAAAAGATAGCGTAAACAGAGCATCTGGCTTCACATTTACATCTATTTGCTTGAGAACATTTTTAGCACATTCAAAATATTTCTGCATAGTTCCATAAACAAAGAATATTAAACTCAAAGCACAATATTAAGAATGCCCATGTCATGTATAGTACATCAGAAGTTTCTACAGTATACAATCGTAAGAAGCATCAAATCAATAAACCCATCCAAAATTTAATGCAAAAGCATATAATATTAGTGTAAGCAGCAAGCTTGATTCTTGCCAGCTACATTTAATATATAGCATAACTAGAACATTGTATTCGGTTGTTCAAGACCTGTAGGTGTGTTCCTTTAATTAATTAATTAATTTATTTTTATTGTAAGATATTAGATTTAAAATGAGTGCTTTATTTGATGATTGGGACAGGGGGATTTGATGTATAGTGTGAGACCTTATCCAGAACTTAAAGAAACAGTCATAATGTTCTGGTACACCATCAACAAAACATGGGGAAAAAGTCAATACCACATGCTAAATAGATCTTGGCATTACAGTAACACAATCGGATAAAAGTATCAATTTTAGAAAGAAAAAAAAAAATTAAAATGTAGGATCAAGAAATTAAGCTACCTCGCGGAGATATCCTGCCAATATAGTGTTATACACAGTAACTGGTGGTGTCACATTCATCTGCTGAAGGTTGTCAATCAATCTGTAAGCTCCTTCATACTGCATTCCAAAGGAAAGGTCAATAATAGCAAATAAGTTTACACGTTGAGGTTACACACCAAATCACACACTTACATCTTTCATCTTTACACATAGAAGCACCATCCTCCTGATGGTCTCATTGTTTGGTTTCAAACTGGGAAAAGATGATAATCTCAAGTTGACATGGTGAACCTTGGAATTCAAAAAGATCACTCAACATCATTGACAAAACAATTGTACAAAATGAATTATCCAAAAGATGACATAACAGATAAGTTCAATGTACTAACAGCATCAGAAGAAAAGAAAAGGCTTCAATTTGATGGATGTTATATACTATATCATAATTCATGCTGCAGTTCTCCAGAAAGTTATGATGCATTAGAGGAAAACAAATACAAGTAATATCAATGGGAAGAAAGCAAGAAAATGTACCAGATCAAAATCAAAGCTCTGATCACAGGCATCCAAAATCGAATGAAAAGTCTCCAATGACAAAGCAACACCAGATTCCAATGCTTTGTCAATTATGTTAAGTGCCTCATGTACCTAAAATTATTCAGCAGCATATAGTGTAACTTGAGCAATTTGTATATTAGAAGGGGGAAAACATGAAAATCAACACAAGGATGAAATCTATCACAATGCGCTTATGACATCTTTCTAGCAGAGTTTAAATTTATAGAACCAGGTATCAAATTTGATACCTTGAGGAGTTCACAACAATATTTGATGAGCTTTTCATAAGACGCTGAGGTAGGCAAAACCTTCAAAACATTGTGCAATGAATGGAATCTTTCGATGATATCTTCAACCTTCTCCATCCATCAAAAGGAAAGACAGCCAAAGAGGGGGAAACCAATTAGGAAAAAGTCTGCCACAAGTAATCATGAGATTCAATATATCGTGACCAACACCTTTATTCATCTATTGCAGTCGGTCCTTTCTGCATCAACTAAAATGAGACATGGATATTCCACAGCTAAGAAGATGAATGAATCATTATACCAGTCCATACTACGTTCCACTATATCGGATATAAAAGGTAATAACAAGAAAACTATGTACTCCCCCCATCATCCAAAGTTATGCCCTCTTTCTTATTTTGATTGTCATCCAAAAAGATTTCCGTTTCCATTTTTCAGTAAAAAAATATCACTTTTTCAATTTTTTGTTATTATAAAAGGAAAAAAATTCTATTTTTTCCCACTTTTCTTAAAAATCGAGCCCGGTCAAATGGGCATAATTTTAGATGACGGAATGAGTAATAAATAACAGCAGTCTTCACATTACAAGTTAGTCGTAACCATTAACAAGTATTCTTCCCTTATTTCATTCCAATAATAAGATATAAAATGCAGCAAGGAGCAATTTGTCTCATGGATAACCAATTATTCACAATGAAATGTTAGGTGTGAAAAATAAAAGTAAAAATAATTTAGTCTTTACCCAACTTGTTCCAGTGATTGAATATAGATTGTATTAAAATGCAAAATGTATTATATGCATAAAAGCATTCTCACAATCAAATGTCAAGAACTACATTGACCAGTCACCAGTGTTCTGAACAGAGATTCTTCAGTTAATGAGAAAGGTGCAACTACACCCGGATAACTGATAGTAAATAACACAAGAAAAAAAGCCCAAAGGCACAAAATAAATTGTGGTCTGTGAGATTTAACTGATGAACACTTCACAGCAACTTAATCTGTTGTAAACCATGTCCAAGTCAAAAACACTGGCCCTTTAAGTGGCATTACCAAAAGAATTCATGAGAGGTTCCTTACCACTAAACTAGGTGTGCTAGTCAAATATACACCAATGAAGTTTGAGATGTTGTCAACTCCATTATCTGCAGTTAAACAAAGCAATGCCTAATAAAATATCTAAATAGATGCACATCAGCATCAATGCACAGATTTAAAATAGTCAACCTTAATCATAAAGCTATTATCAAGTTCAGGATAATGTGCATTCATCATAAAAAGTATAGTTTAGCAAATGAGTGTTGTTTTTAATACATTTTTTTCAAATAATTTTCCCTTTAAAACAACAACACTCAATAATACACACACACACACTATCAAATTAGAACATTCACAAAAACTTGTTTGTCTCTCTAATATGTGTGCATGTGTGTGTCATTCACACTAACCATTTGATTTGAGCGACAGCAGAATATTTTCTGCCAAATTTGTTTGATCAAACTTCCCCAACGACCCGAAGATGCACTCTAAAAGTGTAGGTGACATAACCTTAGTTGTGTCCAGAGTTTTCAGAAGCATCATAAACTCTTTCTTGCGGTCGCTCTCTCCCAATGCAAGTAATATTTGTTCTGTTCATAATTGATCAGATATATTAGAATTATTTATATGCAGATCTATTTAACAAAATGACTCATTACACACACTGACAAAACTTTTAAAACATCAACTAATCTCTCCATCCTAAATCTAAACCTATTTATTCCAGCATTGACAACTTATATTTACATAAAACACAGAGATCCTAACATGTCCAGAGATCATGCAGAATAAAAGCCAAAAGCCAAGTTCACCAGATTTCCAAATTTTAACATGTGAGTTAACACAAAAGAAACACATCACGATTGAAATATAGAAAGAGGAAAACACACACACAAAAAAAGAGTACAGCAATAGAAATTATAGCGTGTCAGCCATATTGCAGATCAAATACCTAGAAACTTTGATTTCTCTTCAGATGCAGCACCGGCCATAGCAGAATGACAAAGTTCTTGTATTTTCACTTCATTATTGACTGTTATCCATAGAATCATTTCATAATAGGCTAAGCGAGGAAGTGAATCAGGGTTCTCATCTTTGATTAGTTGAGAGAAGAAAAAGAATTCATCAACCATTCCAGAATCAATGAGATACTTTAGGAATTGTCCATAAGTTGCTTCTTCAATAGTAAAACCCCTTTCTCTCATCAATTTAAGAATCTGATATGCCTTATAAATCTGCTCTAATGAAACATCTTCATCTGTGGTATTCTTTGCGTTCTCTATGCATATCTTGATTAAGGCATGAAATTCTTTCTGCCCAGTTTCTTTTCCCAACTTAGCAAATACATCAATGGCAGTGTCTGTTCCCATCTTCTTGGCGCACATTTGCACCAGGCGATTGAACCTAACATCTTGTGAGCTGCTATAAACCCACTTCTGCTTCCTCTCCCGGGAGACTTCTTTCCTCCGCAATGAGATCATGTTGTTTGACAAACTAGACAGCCATGGGAAGTCCAAAACATTCACAACACCTTGGTCATCGTCGCTTTCGTCTTGCCAATCCAAGTCCATCTCATCTGAAATTAAAGGCAAGTCCAGTAGCCGTCATGTCGAGCTCATGCTGTGAACTACTTGTATGCATCACGAGTAGATATTAACTATCTGTAAATTACGGTGTGATATTATCGAAAACAAGTTATAGAAAAATACGCACCGTACAATAGACCGGTGGCGTGTGCCGAAAGCTGCTTCGCTGATTCATCTACGAAAAACACAACTACAATTTATAACCAAATCCTCCAACATCAAGGAAAATGCAGCAATTACTTCATTTATTCATATACCATTGTCATTTCCGCTACTGGAAGTTAAGCTGCCGCTGACTATGTTACTGAGAGTGAACTTCGAATGAGTAGAGGATTGCTGAAGAGGGGCCGCTTTCAAGTTCTTGAGAAGTGACTGAACAGTTTCGGAGGTATCGGCCGAGGACGAGGATCCGATTGAGGAAACGTAACTTTTTAAGGCGGCGTCATCGGATGATAATTTTGAAAGCTTCTTCTGAGCATCGCCGGCGGCGGACGGCGGTGAGACGGATGCAGGTTTCTTCTCAGAATGTTCCTTTTTTGCGGAAGATGAGGAAGGCTCCTTCCGAGTACCTGATGCAGAGAGCTTCTTCTTCTTCTGTGCAGTGGCCGATGATGAACGCGAGGAGGAAGGGTTCTTGGTGGAAGATGAGGCCGCGCTAGCGGTCGCCGACCGTCTTCCGGTGATTCTGGCTGCGGAAGGAAGCTGAGCAATTAGGTTTCGGGCCGTTGATGGCAGCATGTGTGCCCGCGTGACCAAGGAGCCGCTGAGTTTGCGGCGGAGGAATGAACACCTATCTCGGCCGGTAATAAATTCAATTAAGGGGTAAGTTCTTTTATTACATTTTATCGATTTTTTACTTATTTACTTAATTCTTTTTCTTTTTTTTTCCAAAAATATTAAAATATTAATTTATTTATATTATATTTAAAAAATAATTAAAATTAAAATATTGCATTAATATTTATTTTATATTACTCTCTTCACTCACTACATTAAAGGATGACTGCTCAAACCCTATCTCAAAGTCTACTTGCCACATACTAATGACTGCAAATTTTTAAGTTAAAAAAAATATTATTATATAATAAAAATAATAATAATAAATTAAAGTCTATAATTATTTTTTAAAATAGAAAGAATTAACACTTTTGGTGTGATTATTTTGATTTGATTTAAAAACATTTTGAGTATATTTGTTTGGCAAATTTTATAGGAGTTTTACTATTCACTAAATTTTTTTCACCAAAAATATTAAATTAAATATTTATTTTTTATTTTTTATATTATACTAAAAATTAATTTACATTTAAAATATTACATCAACAACTATTTATATCACATCAATACCTATTTATATCACATCATACAATTATTCTAATTCAAAAATTTTATTATTCAAATCTCAACTCAAAATCCAAACCTCAAAACAAACACATCATTTATAAAATAATTTTTTCTGGCACAAAAAAATAATTAAAAATTTAGTGTAAAATACATATACTCCGTATGTCTCGTTACAATTAACATTATTTATATTTTTGTTTGTCAATAACAATCCATAAATGTCTAATTTTTGGTAAATTTATTAAATTATTAAAGATAGAAAGATTAGGGGTGTTTGGCAAAAAGTGTTTACTTATTAAATAGTTTTAGATGTTTGATCAGTCAAAAGCTAACTTAGGTGTTTGTAAATTAGATTTTTGGAATATAGGGTTAGGATATCCTGTCCGGCATATCTCCCTATAGCTCTTGTCCATCCAATTATAGAGCGACAGGGGCTTCTTTATCTTTTTTAAAAAATTAAAATTA
This sequence comes from Andrographis paniculata, assembly GCF_009805555.1. Lineage (NCBI taxonomy): Eukaryota > Viridiplantae > Streptophyta > Magnoliopsida > Lamiales > Acanthaceae > Andrographis > Andrographis paniculata. The sequence goes on from NW_026137587.1 coordinate 7,054,347, forward strand.
AAATTAAATTTTTATTACAATTTACAATTTTACCCCTTAATTTTAATAGCCATTTTATTTTTCTCTCAACCCTAATATAATTTTTATTTTGTTTGAACGACGTAGCAATTCCATCGCCTCGCTCGCCGCCGGTCGCCGACTAGGCCGTCGCCACCGCTCTCTTTTTTCAGCCATCGTCGAAAAATTTCTCAAGACATATTCTTACCCTTTTGGATCCAAAAAAACTAATTTATGAAAAATTAATTTACCCATCGTTTTGAAATAGCTTTTTCTGAAAAAAAAAATAAAATAAAATTATTCCTTACCCTTTAAAATTTATTATGCATTTTACACAAATAAATATATTTTGATTATTTATTAATTATATTAGAATATCTTATTACAATATAATTTTACTTTTATAAATTTAAAATAATTAATTTTTATATAAAAATTATTTTAATTATAAAATATATAAATTTATTAAAATCAACATAAAATAGAAAATATAAATATTAATAATTTATTTTTATATTAAAATTACATTATATAAATTTTATACTAAAAATAAATTAAATAAATTAACTTTATTGAAAATTATAAATATAATAAACTAATTTATAACTAACATAATAAATATATATACGAAAAATTTATTATTTTATATTTTAAGTCATTTTCAATATAAAAAACTATTTATATATTTTAATAAAAATATATTATTTTTTAAAAATATAATTGTAATAAAAATAAATAATTTTATAACACTTTTACAATTTTCAATAACTAATAAAAAAAATTTTAAACATTCTAAACTCAAAAGAATATAATTGAATATATTAGAAATAAAAATAAAATAGAAATGTCTTAATTGTCATTTTACGTATAAACAGCTAACATCAAATGGTTGTTTTACCAAACATTTTAATACGAACAGCTAATCGAATTAGCTAATTGAATCAGCTATCAGCTAATTGCCAAACACGTCCTAAATTATCTTATTAATATTTGATGATATAAAAGTAATTACATTTTGTATAATATATTGTATATTGGAATAATATTTGTAATGTTAAGTAAAAATAAAATTACTTTAAAAAATAAATAAATATTTTGTTATGAAATTGACTAAAATAAAAAATAGATTAATTATTAAAAAATAAGATGAGTATAAATTAACTTAATTAACTATATAACATAACTACGTACCATAGAAAAATTCATAAAAGAATACAAAATGAACAAATTAGTGAAAATATATAAAATGTTTTGATATTTTTGTTTTATATAAATTATATTTATAATTTAAATAAAAATTTAAAAATATTTTAATGTTAGTATATAATTACTTGTATTAAAAATATAGAAATTATTAATTTGAATGAAACATAAAAATGGATAAAGTGATACTTCAATTATAACGCGAAATATAATATCTTATTTATATATATATATATATATATAAATATCTAAAAAAATTAAGATTTAAAAACAAATCAACCAATATATAATTGTTTAAAAACAAACCAACCTCCCGTCCGTGGTTCACCTACTATCTATTTTTCATTTGTCTTTTATTTATTTATAATTACATAAATCAAATTCATCAACTTGTCATGAATCCAACAGCACAAACTCGGAGTCGCATAAAGCGTCTGCCTATCTAGGGTGTGTTTGTTAAGGGTTTGAATTTTGAATTGGGATTTGAATAGTAAAAATTTTGAATTTGAATAGTTATATGATGTGATATAAATAAGTGTTGATGTGATGTTTTGAATGTAAAATTAATTTTTAGTATAATATAAAAAATAAAAAATAAGTGTTTGATTTGATGCTTTTTGGGGGAAAAAATAGGATGATTAGTGGAAATCCAAACAAATCCCTCAAACAAACACATAGTGTATGTTTACTTCTGAGGTTTTAGTTTTGAATTTTGATTTTGAATAGTAAAATTTTGAATTGAAATAGTTGTTTGATGTGATATAAATATGTATTGACGTGATATTTTGAATGTAAAATTAGATTTTAGTGTAATAAAATAAATAAAAATTGGGTGTTTAATTTGATATTTTTGAAAAGGAAAAAAAAATTTAGAATAGTAAAATCGTAAAACAAACACACCCTTAATGATTTCCATTATATTTTTTTATCCATCCATTTTTTTTTCATTTAATTTTAATTTTTATTGTTTACTAAAGTTTTATACTCTTTTCGTCTCAAAATTATATTCTGAGTTGTGTTTTACATGTGAATATATTAATATAAAAAATAGTGGCAATTATGTAACAACAATGAAAAAGTAAGAGTAATTTTATAATGATATAATTATTTATGGAAATAAAAATATTATTTGTTTCGAGACGAACAAAAATGATAAACGAGACAATTGTATTGGAACAAGAGTATTATTGTAAAAAAATTTATTCAAAACATTATTATTCTTTCATTTAATATATAAATACTAATAATTTTATCATTATAAAATACTTTTATTTATATTACCTTTTAATAAACTTTTCAAAAGAATATTCCGGTGTGTTTACTTTTAAAATTATAAATTTTTATTTTAATTTTAAGTAATAAAATTTTAAATTAAAATAATTATTTAATATATATTAATACATTATATTTTGAATATAAATTGAATTTTAATATAATAAAATAAGTAAAATTTATAATCTACATCTTTTTCGAAGACCACCGAAATATTAAATATTAAATAAAATTTCCAATTAATTATTGCCCACCGATATATCTATAATCTATCCATTGTTGAATGGTTGGAGCGGACCAGGCAATTATTTCCGTTGGCCCAAATCCCACGCTCGCCCCAGCGCGTCACCAGAGGTAGTGTTTTTTTTATCAAATTTTTTATTCTCACCGCTAAAATTAGTAACCGGATTTGTGCATCAACTTTTTTTTTTATTTTTTATTTTTTATTTTTTATTATTATTATTAAAAATATTTGTTAATATTTTTCGCCCCACTATTTCGATATATATAATATTTATATTATTTATTTTTTAAAAATGATAATTGAATTTAAATTATTATTTTTATATTTCAATATATATTTTTATATTAAAAAAATAAATTAAACCGCTACACAAACAATCACCTAATATTTAATTATGTAAATTTTGTGTTTGCACCCAACACAAACTTAAGTTAATTTTTATACTCCCTCCGATGATTTTTATTTTTGTTTATCTCAAAATAAAATTACTATTTTTTAATAATTTTACTATCTATTTAATATAATAAATATTTTTTTAATTTATATTATATTATACAAATACTATTATTTTTATATTACACAATAATGATGGAAATATTCTCGTCTTTTTCACTATAATAAAATTATAATATTAATATTAAAAAATATAAAAATATATTTGATAAATGTTGATGTAATATTTTAAATATAAAATTAATTTTTAATATAATATAAAAAATAAAATAAATATTTAATTTAGTATTATAAAAATAAAATAAATAATATATTTAAAATCTAATCTCCTAAATAAACACGTAAACAAGAAGGATCGAGGGAATAAATAATTTTCTGACATAAATATTTTTTTATTTCTACATAAAATTTTAAAAATATTGGCAAATGATAAAAAGTAGCGGTCCAACGGTGGCAGCAGCGCGTGGGTGGTACTCGACTCGACTGACCATCCGATTCCTAATTATCTCCGTCACTCAAAAGAAATGAACAACTTGCCTTTGCCGTGTTGAAATGGTGCGCTCCACCTCACCCCTACACGTGTCTTCATCTGGTTGGCTACCGTCTAGGGCGGTTCTCCCTAAGTCGGTTTATCAACTCCTATATAAACCACCACCTCTTCCATGGTTTTCATAGTTTATCTCTTCTGATAAAAATCTACGTTCATTCTTCAAGTTTTCTTCGTTTCCTCTCAAGGTATGCATCCGCGGATGATTCTTTGAGCTTTTTATTTTTATTTTTGGTTCATTGCGTATGATTGTAGGTAGCTGCAATTTGTGTGGTGTTTAGGTTCTAGGTTTTCGTTATACGCATATCTCGTCGAAAAAAATTCGAGATCTGGTTTTGTTTTGTTGATGCGTTGCGAGATTTGAGTGTATTTCGTTGTAGTCTCGTTCACGGAGATCAATTGTTACGTGTTTGTGTCAGATCTGGTTAATTCATCTGGTTCCGGTGCTGTTCTATATAAGTTTTCGAGAATTGGAATCAAACGTTTCTGATTTTATGTTGTTTTGATTACACAGATGCAGATCTTCGTCAAAACTCTCACCGGCAAGACCATCACCCTTGAGGTCGAAAGCTCCGACACCATCGACAACGTCAAGGCTAAAATCCAGGACAAGGAGGGGATTCCCCCGGACCAGCAGAGGCTGATCTTCGCCGGCAAGCAGCTGGAAGACGGCCGTACATTGGCCGACTACAACATCCAGAAGGAATCCACCCTCCACCTGGTCCTCCGTCTCCGTGGAGGGATGCAGATCTTCGTCAAAACCCTCACCGGCAAGACCATCACCCTGGAGGTGGAAAGCTCCGACACCATTGACAACGTCAAGGCTAAGATCCAGGACAAGGAAGGGATTCCCCCAGACCAGCAGAGGTTGATCTTCGCCGGAAAGCAACTGGAGGACGGCCGCACCTTGGCCGACTACAACATCCAGAAGGAGTCCACCCTCCACCTGGTCCTCCGTCTCCGTGGAGGTATGCAGATCTTTGTCAAGACTCTGACCGGCAAGACCATCACCCTTGAAGTCGAAAGCTCCGACACCATCGACAACGTCAAGGCCAAGATCCAGGACAAGGAAGGCATCCCCCCGGATCAGCAGAGGCTGATCTTCGCCGGAAAGCAACTGGAGGACGGCCGCACCTTGGCCGACTACAACATCCAGAAGGAGTCCACCCTCCACCTGGTCCTCCGTCTCCGTGGAGGTATGCAGATCTTTGTCAAGACTCTGACCGGCAAGACCATCACCCTTGAAGTTGAAAGCTCCGACACCATCGACAACGTCAAGGCCAAGATCCAGGACAAGGAAGGCATCCCCCCGGATCAGCAGAGGCTGATCTTCGCCGGAAAGCAGCTGGAGGACGGCCGAACCTTGGCCGACTACAACATCCAGAAGGAGTCGACCCTCCACTTGGTCCTCCGTCTCCGTGGAGGTATGCAGATCTTTGTGAAGACCCTGACGGGGAAGACCATAACCTTGGAGGTGGAGAGCTCGGACACGATTGACAACGTGAAGGCGAAGATCCAGGATAAGGAAGGCATTCCCCCGGACCAGCAGAGGCTGATCTTTGCAGGGAAGCAGTTGGAGGATGGAAGGACCCTTGCTGATTACAACATCCAGAAGGAGTCCACCCTCCACCTTGTCCTCCGTCTCCGTGGTGGTTTCTGAATCTATGGTGGTTGTGCATCTGGTTGAGTTGCAGATCAACTCTGCTGCTGCTGGTTTGCTGTTTGGTGGGTCACTGCTATGATATGATGAATTATTGTTATGTGTTTGTTGAACTGTTTATATGTCTTCCATTTCGTGTTCCTCCGTCCGCTGCTTTGTTTGAATAAAATTGTCCGTCTCTTGTGTTAAATGGCCTCTTTATTTTCTGCTTTTGCCTTGTGGTGAAATATCATCATCATGTGCTTGCTTCAATTTCGGCCATTTCTCGAAGATAAGAATATATGACCAAACAAACGCCCAGAAATTTGTTGGTTCCATTGAATGGATGTTTGTGTTAACTTTTTCGATCGGAGTTGTGGTCCAAATTGATTCCAACGGTTGTGATATATTAAAAAAAGAAGATTAATATTGTATGATGATGATGATGATGATGACATTAAAATTTTATTCAAATAATTGCATATTTAATGTTTTTTAGTCGCAAAATGTATATTTTTTATAAATTTCCTCGGTCACAAACACAGGAAATGAGAATAAAATGGAAACCTTATAACTATTACGATTCCTTGTTCTTTTATATTGTTATATAAAATAAAATAGATAAAAATACAATTTTTTTTTCTAAAGAGAGGAGAAAAAGGATAGTCCGCTACCATAATTCGCCTACATAGTGTGACCTTTACCCTAATAATACTCCACTATAAATTTAGCCGCCGCACCATCTCTTCCCTTTCATTATTCTTCCTCACCAACTGTTGTTGAACTCCGAAGGGTAAAAGGGCAGCGTGGAGAATTGATGGAATCGTAGGTTCTTATTTTTTAATTTTTAAGGAAAAAAGGGAACTGGCGGTTCACGGTTTGAAAACGAATCGAACCGTAAAAAATTCGATATCGATTGCGGTTCGATGGCAAACCCGAACCGCCGGTTCCGAACTGGATTTACGGATTCACTGATTTCTATCATTTTCCTTTCCTTGCGATAGGCTTGTTCAAACTTCATCGACGAGTATTGTAAACCCCATCGATTGAATCGCACTGAGGTCACTGCTCTTCATCGGGTTTGTGGTTTGATCTATTAATTTTGAGTACCGTTCGGTGCTTTTGTTTTTCATCAGATATTATTTTCAGTGCAGTTGAGATCTGCTTCCGAGATATGATTTGACTGTTTCGTTCTGAATTCCTAATCAATTGGTTGTGCTTAATAGTTTCATGAGTTTTTGAAGATACTTGGTTAATAATTGTCTTGCCTAGCCACGTGATTTGAAAACTTACGATTAGATGAAATTGGTATGTTGGGTATTGCTAACCTTTTTTTGTAATTTGGTTTTGCGACTCTTGATTCCTGTGAGATGGATTTTATGTGTATGAATAAGCTATATGCTGTTTCGTTTCTTTCGATGTATTTGTTGGTTCGGTTGATGATTTTATGTCTATCATGAGAATCCTTTTCAAAAAATTATACTCAGTTTTAGTCTCTTGAGTGATTAGGTTAATGAACAACTTCGTGATTTAGTCTCATCCCTCCCAACTTTTGTTTTTTAATAAAATATTATTACATGAACTACAAGTTTGTTAGGTGGAAGTGTGCTGCGTTTTCTGTGTCTGCTGTTTCTTGGCACTTATCTTTTGGGAAAACCACTTTTATATTTGATTAATTCTGGAAATAGTCTTTTGACATCCATTGCCTTTTTCGTTGATATATTGTCTTGAAATCATCAGTAAAGATGCATATGGTCCTTTGTGACAATCTGCAAAATGCATAGGTAAATTGGTTGTTCGACAATTTCAGCTTATTAATATTTGTTTTTCTTTCTCTTTGATCAGGTCCAAGGTTTCATACATAATTTGAGGAATCTCTATATTTTCGGTCACTTTTGCTGCATCAACCAAGTGTTGTGTCTTATCTTGACACTCTGATTCCTACTACTTTTGCTGTTTGGCCGGTGAAAAGGCAGCTTGTTGAATTGTGAATCCTTAGGATCTGTGAATTGATTTCTGGAGTCTTTCTCGGCATGTCTATGCAATGACAGTGAACTGAGACGAAGGAGGTTTCATAGTTCATACAACTTGAGTGAGAAACGCCAGCGTACTTTAGACTGTGATTTGGGTGCACAAATAGTGGTGGTAAAAGATGGGGAATATGTTCGTGAAGAAGCCAAAGATCACGGAAGTGGACAGAGCAATTCTTTCCCTCAAAACCCAGAGGCGTAAGCTTGCTCAATACCAGCAACAAGTACTGTTTTTGTTTTGGAATGCTCTTACTTTTGGCTGCATGTAGTAATTATTGCGTGCTTATTTGTTGGGTTTGTGAATTTCTTTATTCAATTTTGTCTTACATTTTGAATTTTTTGCATAATCCCTGTGTTTTATTATATGATCAAAATTTTCATATAAACAAAAAGTATGCTAGTATTGGAATTTTTTTTGTCCCCTTTGATTGATTTGAACATTTTTGTGTTTGTTCTTGCCTACCCAGATCTTAGTTGATCAACCATTCACGTGGTCCTTGATGTATATGTGATGCTTTTTATTGGTTGTCTGATGGATGTGAACTTAAATGTATTATGCGCATTTCTACGGAGCTTGAAAATGGGCAATAATTTCGACTTTATACATACATGAAGTAAACTTTCTCTGATAGTTGCTGGCGACTCTCCTATATTCATTCATATATCAATTTTGCGCTGTTTCAGTTAGATGTTGTGATTGAAGCTGAAAAACAAGCAGCAAAAGACTTGCTTCGTGAAAAGAAAAAAGAAAGGGCGTTGTTAGCGTTGAAGAAAAAGAAAGTGCAAGAAGGCTTACTGAAGCAAGTTGATGCATGGCTTATGAATGTTGAGCAGCAAGTAAGTTGAGTTTGATCGAGTTAATTCCATTACTCTGTTTTCTTTTCCATATTGTCTACTAGCAGTTTGTCATCGACCAAATACCATTGTTCTTGAGAATGGGATATGCTGCAGCTGGCAGATGTGGAACTCGCGAGCAAACAAAAAGCAGTATTTGAGAGTTTGAAAGCTGGACACAATGCTGTTAAGGCAATACAAAGCGAAATCAACTTGGACGATGTTCAAAAGCTGATGGATGATACTGCTGAGGCTAAAGCTTACCAAGATGTGTGCTTTTCTTCTTTTTACCCTCCACTTTTTCATTGTCCACAAAAATTTCTATTTTATCATACCTGCTCTGCATCATTCTTCCATTCGATAAAATTCACTTCTCTTCATGCTTAATATATGCATCAAACATTCATGCTTGTATCATTTAGTAGTGTGGTAAAATCACATTAGTCTAATGTTACTATGTGCTAATGATTGTCTGTAATCCTTTTCTTAGAGGTGATGAGGCTGGATGGTTGGGTATTTTAGATAAATTTGACAACTGTTTTCCGAACTATATTTTTAGTCTGACTTTAGGAGTAAGTAGGCAATTTGGTATACAATGAATTTGGTATCATTTTATTATTCTTTCACTCTCAGTAGTAATGACCTACCCACTTAGTGGACTCGAACTTGAGATCCCATGTATAAGATGCTGGTTGCCGGGTGTACATGTTTGGGATTGTTCATGCTATTGTTAATCTTGCTAACTTATAAACTCACTACCATCATTAGTCTACTGTTATTATTGTTATTGCTTATTACTAAATCTCGAGTTATTTTTAATTTGAAAGTAATAGAAATATGAAGTGTTAAACTAATGCATGCTATCAGTGTAGCTCCTAGTTTGCAAGAAATCTATTCATTGATTTTTCCTCTTCTAACAATCATTTTTTAAAATAGGAAATCAATGCAATTCTCGGGGAGAAGCTATCTGCTGAAGATGAAGAGGACATTTTAGCGGAATTTGAAAATCTAGAGAGCCAGGTTTGTTTGACATGTTCTGTTACAATTTATTTTATTGGAAGTTGGTGGTTTCAGTTCATAATTTTTAATCATATTAAACAATGTGTAAGTATATGTTTCTGTTTTGTTGTGTTCAAACTTTGGAAAATTTGATGGTAGTATTTCTATGTGATTCATAATGCACAAGTTTAACCCTTTGTTGTTGATGTGTTAACCCTTTGTTGTTGATGTGTTTGTGATGCTACTTCGATTGCATTTGGCCTGCGCACTGCTTATTTAATTTTGTCGCACTATTTCTTATTGTAAAGCTCCACTGTTGGAATTTGAGGTTCTTCTTCAGCACCTAGAATAGCTATCTGCATAAATCTCACAATAATTCTTCATCAATCAGACATTTGTTAATCATGTTGTGACGAATTGCAACTGGTCTCCATTTGTATCGGTTGTAGATCTTGTTTTTTCTGAATGAATCCTTGTGTACTTACTGCCTTATTTGTTGTTCACATCATGGGGATGGTCTTCGACATCATAAAACAACCAATTTTGGGGTTATCATAAATGGGTCTTCTTGATTTATGATAGTATTATCCTTCCCCCTTAATTTTCTAGACTTGTTTGTACGAGTGAATAACCATTGTCATAAAATATATATACTTAATCGAGTAGAATGCACAATTAATACATTCTGGCTATATACAGATGGCTGTTCACGATCTACCTGATGTTCCTTCTGCAACACCATTGGCAGAAGAGAAGGATGAGCTGGATCTTCCAGATGTACCATCTAAAGCTCCATCCATCCGCGACGAAGTGGCTGAATCTCCTGCTAGCAAAAAAGGTCTCTCTTTCTTACACACACATACTGAACAAATTAGAATATGTTTTGAGTTATTTAGTTCTTTCAAAGTTTTCATTTTTTATAAATATACCAATTTAAATGCAGTACTGGAGGAGCCATTACCTGCTTGATGCGATAATTTGTAAATTGCCGGTTGCCCGGGCATCATTATTATACATGATGCTGTCTTGCCATAATTACCCCCACACAACTTTTGCTTTGCTTCTACCGTAATTCTGCCGGTAAGTGTCTGCGGCATACTTGCCTTATGCATTGGAAGTATGTACAATAGCTTTTTGTTTAGTCATTCTGAAGTAATTCACTCGTACACAAACATTACAATCTTTCTTCTTGAGTAATAGTGAGTATATTATCTTGTATATTACTGTATTGTTGCTTTTGAATCTTGTTGTTTTGAATTTTTTGGATTTTAGGTATTTTTAATGAAAATAAGTTTGGAATGTTGTGATGCATTGAAATTTGTTTGAAAGATAAGTATAGTGTGGAGGATGACTGTGATAATTGGCCATGGCGCCCGCACATGTACTTCCTGGTTTTGGATGATGTGCAGGCGATAACCTTGCGCCTATATATTGAAGAGGCGCAAAGACAAAGCCACTTGTGGTTCTGTAAAGGATGATTTGGTGATAACTTGTTTAAACTTAGACGCCCTCGTATCATCCTGCCATATATAGTTTAATAATATTATCTTTCTTTTTGATCAATTTTATTTGCTAGTTTTGGTTCCAATACAATTTTGTAAGTGATATATTGCCATTTTGATAATTTTTATATCCATTTTGGTTTTATTATTATTATTTTAAGTTTGAAATATTTTTCATAAATGGCAAGATTTGTAAATAATAAGATATCATTTTTTAAAACAAAAAAAAATTAACTATACATACACATAATACCAAAATTAATCATCAACATGCATACATAATGCATAATATAGAAATACAAACCTATTATTGCATGCATACGATGTATACATCATAATAAAATCAACTTTGTGACTTTGTTCATGCACACATTTTTGTTCATTTCAATAAATCATAAAAATTAACACTGCAAATCATTGTAGTAGAAAAAGACTAAATTTCAATAAAAAAGCCCAAAGAAATACTAAATTATATCTTAAAAGTCGATCAATCATGCACGAACGCTACAAAACATAATCAGACATGCCTATTTGCATATATAGGCTCAATTCTACACTATATACCATTCATTCACATAAGGACACATTAAGAACAATCAAGCATTGTGGAAAAAAAAAAAACTACACCTACTCCAACAAGCATCGACAAAAGTTCAACCAAGCATACAAAAAAAAATATACCGAATATAACATGCACACATATACACACTCACAAACAAGTTTAGCATACACACAACAATACAAAATCAATATGAACACATACACACAATACAAAATTTAATTATCCATACATGCATGCACACACTAAATAAAATCATTTATGTGCATCTTAATAAATTAAGAGCCAACATTACAAATCATTGCAATAGAAGAAGATAAATTTCGATCAGGGTAAAATTCATCAAAGAGGCCAAGATAAAGATTAATAATAATAATAAACCAACCAATCATGCATCCATGCCCAATACAAATATTAATCACCTAAATACATGCATACATAAGCAAAAATAATATATCATCCATTCTAGTAAGCCTGCACTAGGAAAAAAACTACTATATACTATCCATGAATACAAGTTAAAAAAAAACCACTATATACTATTCATGAATACAAATTTACATTATAGGATTAACATTACAAATACATTACAAACAAACGAACGAACATTTTACAAAAAGAAAATATACACAATACAACCATACACACATTAGTGTTAAATGTTAACAATGAAGTTAAGAATGCACGAAAAAATGATACAAAAACTAATATAGTGCACACACAAGAAAAGAAAAAGCATAAACAAATAATACACACAAACATGATAATAATAATGACATCAACTAATCATGTATGTCAAAACTATGCAAAAACTCTTCATTACCTGCATACATACACTACGTAATGAAAAATTCACTTAAGTGCATCTTAGTAAATTCATCTAGTCAACATTATAAAGACATTACAATAAAAATTACGGTAAAAAGAAAGATTACGAAATGTAATATATACATACACATTAGTAATAAAGTTAACTAATCACATACATACACAATACAAAAAATAATCACACACATATATGAATAAATACATACACACATTATATACATATATACATACATAAGCCACTCACATAATAAAAAAAACTAATCACACACACATATATTAATAAATATATACATACATATATTCATAAGTCACTCACATATAATACAAAAACATATAAATAAATACATACATACACACATATCAGACATATAGACAAACAAAAAAAAAAATAGCACAGTTATCAAGAATGGTTTCTTCCATAATTAGAATATATTATGTTACTAGTAACAGCTTCCCATAACTTTAGGATTCTTTGTCATCACAATCTCCTGAAATAAGATAATGAAAAGTCCATTTAGAAACTTATGTGTGTGAGTGCATGGACATGTATGCTGTCTTCAACAATGGTATGGAAAAAAAAAGTAGAAAAAAATTCTTACTCAAATTGTAACTTGAGAGAATCCGCTGGCTCGTCCCTCTAACAAACTAAGTATATCATAATTATGGTGCTCGAGATTGAAATATTAAGTTGACAATCTTTGTACATGTTGAATGCTTCATAGACATATTTATGGATTTTATTAACGTGCACATCAGATCCGGCACATGCATAAAATAAATGAAGATGTTTACCAATGTATGAATGTTAAACATTTAGGAATTAAATTGCATTGATGGGTAGAAGTGTGAATTCCTATACAAACAAGGATAAAAAAGATTCGAAACCAAAAATATTTTAACTCATAAATAGGAATATATGCTAGACATAGCAAGGATGAGAGCAAACTAAAAACTTACCCAACTTAGTGAACCAGATGCAAAACCAGAATGGGACCAAATCAGAACAAGAACATGAACCAAATCTAAACAGACAAGAACCGCAACTTGAACAAGACCCAAACCCAATCACAAAAAACTTAGAGCTTGAACCTAACCCAAAATCACCTCAGCCACGTTCACAGCTGAACTGAACCCAAACGGAAATCTGATCCAGACAAGGACAACACCAGAGCTAAAGCAAAAGTTCAAGCTAGAGCCTCAACTAGCCAAAACTTGAGCCATAGCTAGAGCCAAATCCAAACCAGAACTTGAACCATGCCTAAACTAAGTCAGAACTAGACGCAAACCCAACATATAACCACATGAGAAACCAAAGCCAGACTCGATCAAGACCCAAGCTAGAGTTGGAACTAAACTCAAACCCATCTCAGAATCACCCGAGCTTAAGTTAGAGCTAGAACCAAACCCAACTCAGAATCACCTGAGTGAGAGTCAAGAATCGTAGTCATAATGGAACCTGATCTAGACCAGAGCCCGACCTAGAAACCCAGAGATAAACTAGACCCGATTTTAGACCGAGCTAGACTTGAGCCTAAACCAGAGCCACCTGAGTCATAGCCCCAACCGAACTCGAACCAAAACCCGAACCAAAATATCATTAATTTAAAGATTATTTTTTTAAAAATAAAAATAAAAAAGCGAAAAACTTTAGCATTTGATTTGACAAGAGTTTGACCAAAGAAAAACGAAAAAAAAAAAACCCTTCATGAGAGGACTCAATGCAATACTGTTGTGTTTGTACCAAAAAATACAGATATGAGTATCAATCCATTATAAGAGAAGAACGATTGATTGTGACGCATCAATGCATAACTAGTGCACAAAAACAAGTTACAACTTGAATTTAAGATATATTAGAACAAAATAAAATAAAATCGTGTGTTTTAATTAGAAAACATAAATAAAATTTTTAAAAAAAAAACAATTGGATATCGAACGTCAATATTTGACAACCCAAAAACACTTGACCAATATTTGGCATCCCAATATTTGGATGCCAATATTTACTTGGCATCTATTGTACCAGTGCTTATTGTAAGAATATCAGTACCCAATCCTTCCCCGACAAATATTGGTTAATTTTAATAAAATTTACCATATAAATAATTAACTTATCAAATAGATTTGAATTTTAAGGTATACTTGTTAAAACTTACCATATATACATTTGATTAATTTATAAATTAAACTTGAATATTTAAGGCATGTTTAATAAAACTTTCCATATCTAATTAATTTATTAATTAATGTTGTATTTGACCGTTCCACTTTATCTAGTTTTAGTTTAGAATAGGCTGATTAACACATTACGTTATGACCCAAAATTACTATCTGAATTTTTGTCCTCTGTCCTCATTTGAGCTCATTAAGAATATACTCTTAATGGGCTTAAAAATTCAGCATGGGCCCAATATGAATTGCCAGGCCCGGCCCATGTGCGCACTCTTCCTATGTCACGTGGCCCTTCCGCGAAGGAGCAGATAAAAACCCAAATTCCTATATTGTTCAGTCACCGACTTCTCTCTTTTCTCTCTCGACCGACCTAAATTTCGTATAATCTTCCCCGAATTTCATCGACGCGTATTGGAAACCCCTTGATTGAATTCTACTGCAAGAGGTTTACTGATTCGCCGGTGTTCCTTCGTGCTTGATCTGTTAAATTTGTCTCGGTTGGGTACTGTGCTTCTCCTTGCTTCACCTTTATTTTTATTTTAGGGGTTGTGGTTGAGATCTGTTTATGGGATGAGTGATTTTGACTCTGAATCGTAGTTTCTTTTGTTCGGTGGTGCTTAATTATATATATATATCTTTTTTCTTTAGTTGTTTGAAGATATTTTGTTATTGCGTGGATCGTGATTGATTCTAGTGTTAAGTGTTTTTCTTGTGTAGGCACGTGTTTCTTAAATTTCGAGTGAAAGAAATTGTTGTGATGGGGGTACATAACGTTCTTGTGATTTGGTTTTATGATCGTTGATGCTTCCTGTTCACATGTTTCGATGTGTATGCCAGCTATATATTCCGTTTCTTTCCTTATATTTCTTAGCTGTACGATCGAATAAGAAGTTTGAAAGATGCCCAAAGGTTTTTTTTTTTTTTGTGGTTTTAATCATGAGGATGATTTAAAAAATTGCCACTCTCAAGGTCTTGCTAATTTGGACTCATAGATTAATGAGTTTACACAAGAGGTTTGGAACTCTTGGGGAGTTTTGGCAATTGATATATTGTCTTGGAATCTTCAATTATTTTTATTTGAGAAAACACTTTTATTTTTAATTAATTCTGGAATGACTCTTTCGATATCATTCGGACTGCCTTTTTCATTGATATTTTGTCTTGGAATCTCCAATTAAAATAGAATCATCAATAAGGATGGGAATGACATGTGCCCTGTTGTGCCAATTTATCAAATTAATAAATTGATTGTTTGACGGTTTCAGCTTATTGATACTATTTGTTTTCCCCTTTGATCAGGTCCAAAGATTCAAGCTTAATCTGAAGGAATCACAATTTTTTGGTCGCTTTTGCTGCATCAACCAAGTTTCATGTCTGATCTTGACACCCAGCTTCCTACTACCTTTGGTATGATATCATACTGTGTGTGCGCACTCATGAAAAGTTATTTAATCCTTCCTTTCGATTTAGTTGTTAGAGAATCATGGCAAAGTGAATCAATCTGTAATAAGAGCAATAGATCGTTGCCCCTTCCTCTTTGTTCAACTTACAAAAATGGCTGTTGTCTTCCCAATGTAATGCATAGATCCTTTTGCTGATGCAAATGCTGAGAATTCTGGTGCTGGGTCAAAGGACTACATTCATATCCGCATACAGCAGCGTAATGGTCGGAAAAGCCTGACAACCGTGCAGGGATTGAATAAGGAGTTCAGCTATAACAAAATCTTGAAGGATCTTAAGAAAGAATTTTGCTGCAATGGAACTGTTGTTCAGGACCCTGAACTAGGCAAGGTTTGTGCTGAATCGAATGCTGTCTTTTGTTATCCTTCTGTTTTTATATCTTCGAAATGACTTGAGTTTTTTCTATTTTTTTTTTTTTTTTTTTACCTAAAGGTTATTCAACTCCAAGGTGATCAGCGGAAGAATGTTTCTACATTTCTCGTTCAGGTGAATTACTTTGTTACTCTTTACCAGAATTGGATTATCTTGATCGAATGCTGACACATAATAGATTCAGAGAACATGTGAGAAATAGAAGATATACCTTATTAATTTTTCTGGAGAGAAGATATACCTTATTAATTTGTGAAAAATATATGAGATGCTGTCGACATTTTATGATGTGTGTACACTTGGATTTTTTATAATGTAATTCTTTGTTTGGATTACAGGCAGAAATTGTGAAAAAGGAGAATATCAAGATTCATGGTTTCTGAGCCCGCCGACAGCATCCATCGTATTGTGGGTCTTCAATTCTGCATGCTGTATTATATGCTTGATTGTTGAATCTTTTATTTACTTCAAAACTATGATATCTGAACTCTCAACATGAAGAGTGTCTCCTGCTTATTCTGTTTGATATCGATACCTTTTCCGCCCTTGCTGCCTTTTTGGTCTCTAGTGTTGGTTGCTGAACCTTCCTTGTCATTGAATTTGAATTTCAGTTATCTTGATTTGAATTGGAGTTGCATTCTTGATTTGAATTGCCTATGTCCATTGTAATTGTCAGTTAATTTTCCTGCCTTCTACTTCTCAATTGGGACCTTTTTCTTTTTATTAAGGTTTTAATTTGATTTGGTAATAATAAAATTTGCCCATAAATGGAGCAGTATGTTTTTCTTTTACAAATTTGACTCATGATATTTGAATGAAAAATTGATTTTCAGTTTTGTGGATATTATATTCAACAAGTGGTGTAAGATCAGAATCAATTATTTTTTAAAAAAGTGTTAGGATTCAACAGAAATAGGCTATATCTACATCAAGCAGATTTATTTTTCTCTTCAAATAATTTGGTTTGTTTGATTCCAATCTCAAACCAAAGATGCCAGTGCATTTTATTTGGATAACGTGTAATCGAAATAGTAAAAAAGAAATATTAGAGTTTCCGACAAAGCTGAATTAAGATAAGAGTTTCTCATGGCTAGTTATTGGTTCAAGTTCAAGGTATATCTATTTTTTTTTTTTTTTTTTTAATATTAACTCATTAATTGCAATTAATTTATTGTAAACAGAAACAAGCACACCCCCAAAAACCATCCTTTTTACACTTAGCAAAAGATCAGAGTTAATGAAGGAGCAACACATAGAGCGGTAAACCAATGTTTCTAACTTCTACAAACAAATTTACACATAATTTCCACCACATACGTAGATACGTTCATATATATTCATAGATTGAATCAACAGATAAATATATCAAATCAAAGGTTGTTGTTGTTAGGTTCATCAGTAAGGGCAGCTGTTCCTTGTTCGAATCTGTCACGCATTTTTCGCCTGCCACGACAAGATAGAGCTCAATATATTTGTTCTAATGCAATGTTCGATCCTAACAAACAATGAGTCGAATGTTTATCACCTGTTTCAGATACTTCTTATGAAGCTTCATCGCGCCTGCGCAAGCTTTTTTAGCATCGAGGTTACCGTTGCAGTCATTCAGTATCTGTAAATTCATTGCGTAAAGCTCCACTCTCAGTTTCACGAACAACTCATCGATATAGAATCACTAATAATTTATTCGCCAAAAAACTCGTATAGTATGGTAGTTGTAGTTTAGTTAAAGTTAGATTCGCTAGTTAGGAACTTAGCGGTATAGCAACATTCTATCTACTTATTTCATATTTTTGCACTATTCATTCAAAATTCTCTCTAAACTAATCTATATTTTATCGTATTCAAAATATTACATAAAAAAATTGGTTTTTTTGTTTAACTTAGGATTACTGTCGAACTTACTGAGAATTCAATTTATAATTTTTTCAAAAAGTATCTAAATGTAACTCTAGTTTTTGAGTGAGTTTAACTAACCTTCACAACGTCATCCAAGCCCCGGGCTTCAGCCAGCAACTTTGCACTCTTTTCCTTAAGGACATTGGCAATGAGGAAAACTGTAATAGGTAGTTCAGCTCCATTCTTCATGTTTTCTCGTTCATACTTTCCAATCTGTTTCCTCGACTTGGGCTTCGGTTTGTTCGCGTCTGGTCTCTCGCTGCCGGAATCACTGCTGTCCTCGTAGTTGGAGAATAAGTCCGGGTCGTATTCAAGAGCCCACATCATCTGTTAAGAAGATAAGATGATGACAAGAAATGGACATTTGTTGAGCTAGACAAAGTTGTACACTATTAATGAATATGTAAGAGCACGACGGATTGTAATGTTTACCTCCCAAAGGAACAGCGAGTCACCAAATGAGAACTCACGACGAAACAAAACCATGAGCATCCTGAATGCAAACAGATAGTCGCCGCCACCCAAGTGTTCTGTTTAAGAAAAACTATTAGTTCATGCCTAAATACATTCCCATGATGAAGCTCTTAACAAGTCGAGAATTTGGGATCGATGATTAATAGAGATTGTACCTAAGTGTTGATGAAGTTTAGGATCGACGACTTGTGTTACCATGGCTAGACAATTGAGCTGTGACTCCACACCTACAGAGCTCCCAGAGCATCTGAAATTTCCTCTCTTATAAAGGAATTACAATGAACAATAAACATCGTGAGCACAGATGAAGATAATGATTGTTTATGACAACGATACAGCAGCAGAGATAGTTCTTGATTAACAGGATATGACAGAGAATTTGAAATCCTCAAACCATAAGAAATCCTGGCAGTCTTTATTATCACAGATGAACTGAATAATTAAATATGATACCAATTTTCGCATCAAGCGTTCAAAGCACCAAAAAGCATCTGCTTCGTCCTCGAGGAGAATAATCATTGGAGAGCAAAGATCACTCATACCTGTTTGGCATGCAAAAGTTTCAGAAGAGGCTTCACTTTAGAACTACCAGATGTATACAAAGTAATAAATTTGGTGTGTTGCTAATACAAAAGGAATGGTGCATTAAGTATTCAAATTTATACATTGTTGAAGTTTTAATGCATTGACCTCTTCCATAAATGCATTATTGTGTCTTTCCTACTTATGATAAGAAGTTATATGAGACTAACCTTGCCCGTATCCAACATCAGAATCGAACCAGGAATATACAGATAGGACATCCCAAAGTTTTGCGAGATTTTCTTGCTTCTCAAAAAACACCAGTGAACGGTCAGTACGGATCACATCCAGACCTTCCATAATATAGCAGTTGAAAGTCAGAAAAAAAAAATCTGGATAAATCACAAACATGCATAGACTCTCTCTCCCATGCACACACATCATGTTTGCCTGTATTATTGGGAGGTAAAATTAGAAGCTTTTGGTATCAAATTCACTAACCACCAACCTATTTGGTGTAATGTGAGTTTCCAATCAATTTCCTTCTTGTCCATGGGATAATCTTCCATTGGTGTATCTCCCACAACCTCTGTTTTTGCAAGATGCAACATCAAAACATCAAGAATAAATGTGCTGCTGCTGTTTCTGTTTCAGTATACTCCTTGACTAGAATTGTTATAAAAGAAATCAGGTAGATTCCTTTCTTACCTTTAATTTGCTGAATCACAATTGGATCTTGAGTAGTATCTCCGTTTTCTGTAATTATTGGTGCAGTGACAAACTTTCCACTTCCAATTAAGGGGAACAATTGTTTACAAGTTGCTTTCAAACTTTTATACTTCTCTCTGGACATACACAGGAAGCATATGATAATTATGTTAAATATGAACGAAATGGATGGTTTAAAGATTCATATTCTGATCACTCTGAAACAAATGACAAAGGAGCACAAAATTGGCATTAGTTCTACTACGAAATCAACAAAAAGATCAACAGAATTCAAGGATAGATAATTAGTTTAACACATAAAATATGGCCTTGTATAACTAGAAAAAGATAATCAAATTCACTTTAATTCTCTCAAAATAAAAACTGGAGAGCAGTTATTATTGCCTTGGTTCAACATGCATGCATGTTTGAAGAGAAGACGAATATTACTTGAAAGGTACATTAATTCAAACAAGGATGTGAATTGTAATTGCATCTTTCAGGTGATACACAAGATATCCAAAAGAAAATAAAATAAAAGGTTACATAATTCTCAAAATTTGAAAGGCAAGGAACATCATCAAGAAGGAGAATCCTGATAATAAAAGAAAAGTACCTTCGGTGCTCCCTTATTTCCTGTCGCTCTTCAGAAGTGCTGTGAGGGTCAAAACATCCCAATAAAAATTCCCAAACTTCACCTCTAATTGACGGGTGAATCCCCTATGTTTTTGTGACAAGAGCAATGACAAATAATCATATTTGTTATCATAAATTTTGTCAAAAGCTCCATGAAGGAGTCATTCTATATTCCCTCATCTCCATGGAACACACAACAGTCAGGCAACAGTAAATTTCTAAGAATGCACCAATAAATTAAACAAGAAAAAGAAAAAAAGGATGAAATATGCATACAGAGGAAGTTCAAACAATAATAGGTTAAGGAATAACAAAACCAGGTAATTTCAGGAATCAAAAGTTCAAGTCTCAATAAGTTGTCCTTCTACATTCAGTTTTAGAAAGATAACCAACCATGTGAGAAAACCAGCAGCTAGAACTAATGGCAGTCAATGCAAATTAGCTTACCCCTCTATGAATTCGACCGAGTATTTTGCTCATATCAAGATGACCTTCAGGAGAGAAAGCAGCCCTCCATCTTCTCTCACTTAAGGTTTTTCCGGCCTAATTTTGTCAGAAATGAAGTTGAGTCAGGGCTGGTTGAAGGTTGTCGAATTCAACAAAGAGAGAAGAGTATGAAAGCTAATTCAGCCACTTGTCATGAACAAAAGCCAAAATGGCAAACCATTTTGCAACTTTTTATCAATACCAAATCATAATAATCATCATCTATTTATTGGAGGATCGAAATCATACAATACGATTCTCAATAATCTCAATCAGTTAAATTATATATGACTGCATGTTGTCTCAGAAAATCTTAGAAGTTGGAGCAAAGATGAATGAAAAATCATGAATAACATCTGAGACAAATTCATGATAAAAAAATCAATTTCTTGATGCAAGCAGTTAACAAAATGGAGTTCAGACACAAATAATTGAAAAAATTACCCTACACAAACAACCATTTCCCAATCAAATAACAGTTAGAAATGACACATTAATAATATTCTCATTTGAGATATCAGGCCACTTGCCTACATTAAAGAAAATCAAACATTTTGATTGAGAGAATCTCTTCAAATTCTATCAAAATATAAAAACTATTGATGCAATTAAAACTAAAAACAGGCAACAAGTTCCCAACTCTTGGCAAAAATAAAGAAAACAATAAAGGTAATAATAGCCAGCAAGAGTTCAAAACTACAAAATTCTAATGAAACACATATAATATACATATATAACCTTGATTCTGAAGGTGCTCTCCGGAACGTCAGTGCTTTCAGGCCGCACCGGATAATAATCATCAGCTGGAGTTCCTGGATCTCTCCACATCATCTTTGCGATTTCTGCCAGATTGGAACACTATTATTCTTAAAAATAGATGAAATTCAGCAAACCGAAACTGCTCAAGAGCAACAGCTGGTGTAATTCAGAAATCCTTGGAGCTCAAAAAACGCGAGCACACCGGAAGGCAAAGAAATAATATATATATTTGAGCAACAACTTATTTCCTGATTTCCTTCAGGTTAATTTTCAGGCGAGGGGCGATGTAGGTGAAGAAGGTGGTTGGGCAATTAGATTAGATAT
The DNA here is from genome assembly GCF_009805555.1 of Andrographis paniculata. Lineage (NCBI taxonomy): Eukaryota > Viridiplantae > Streptophyta > Magnoliopsida > Lamiales > Acanthaceae > Andrographis > Andrographis paniculata. The sequence continues at coordinate 7,076,264 of NW_026137587.1, forward strand.
TGGAGTCAATGATCCAGACACCCAATCCACAAACAATAGGCGGCTTAGCCACGCCTTAACATCCTCCATCTCTGCCTATCTTTAGGTTCTTTCCCTTGAAATTCAGTTCGCACAGCAGGTTCAAGCCGTCGGCCGTTTGTAGCCGCGACTTTGCCGCGGCACCGTAGGACCAATCGCCTCGCCTTCATCCGCGGGAAATTCAAAGAGTGGGTGCTACTGTAAATATATATATATAATTTTTAAATTCTATTTGAGGCCCAATATACTATTTTTGGACTTATAACCCATTACATTGAGGCCCAATAATAAATAAATATCGGCTATCGTCTAAGGGTGTGTTTGTTTGGGGGTTTGGATTTTGAGTTGAGATTTGAATAGTAAAAATTTTGAATTTGAATAGTTGTATGATGTGATATAAATAGGTGTTGATGTGATGTTTTGAATGTAAAATTGATTTTTAGTATAATATAAAAAATGAAAAATAGGTGTCTGATTTGATGTTTTTTGGGGAAAAAAATGAGATTGAATAGTAGAAATCTTTACAAATCCTTCAAACAAACACACCCTAAATTTATTCTATTTTTTTTTCATCTAAATTTATTCTTATTTTTTTAATAAATAATATTATTTTTTCTAAGATTTTTCTACTCTAAAAAAAATATTTCTATTTTTACTATTTTTCTTAAAATCGTTTGTCCAGTCAAATAAGCATACATTTTGATGACACGCAGTTAAATCAATAATTATTTTTAGTAAAAAAATCATTTTTATCCCAAATATAACCCAAAAATTATGAATATAAAAATCTTATTAATTTTGTTTCAATATAACCAAAACTCATAATTTTTTTTTTCTCAATATAATCAAAATTCATTATTTTTTTTTGCTTAATATAAATTTTTTTTATCTTAATCTCAATATGACCAAAACTCATCATTTTGTTCCGTAAAAAAGACGGTTGTTCTCATTTGGAGAGGAACCAGACGATGCAGGTTCTGCATTTCTCCATTTACACGATGCAGATTTTACATCCTGCATTTCTCCATTTACATGCACTTTGACAACAGGGATTCCACTGTAATCTTCAGAAAGCATTTTTCCTATTGAGATGCAATGAATTCCCTGGCATCTGTCTTTCAAAGTTTCTTTATTTTCATTATGTGCCTCTTCTCAACATTGGTATGAATCTCTTATATTAAAGTACAAACAAGTTCTGAACATCATTTGGGATGCATTACTGCAAAAAAAAAAAAAAAATTCACTAAAGTATGGAGTTCTAGGAAAATGATCCCCTGAAATGCTCCTACTTTGTCCTCTTCTGGTATCAATGAGTTTGGGTTATATTTGGACTAAAATTGATAAAAAAAATTTATATTTGGACAAAAAAATGATAAGTTTTGATTATATTTGGGACCAAAATTGATAAGATTTCTATACGTGGACAAAATTGATGAATTTTAGTTATATTGGAACAAAAATAACTTTTTCTTTTATTTTTATTATATAAAAATTATTTTTACTAATAAACTTTTAATTATTTACTAATTATATTTTTTAAAAATTTGTGTGTCTACGTTAAACTGGGCTTGAAAGTCCCAATAGTTGGAATGGTGGAAATACATAATAGTTTTGCTTACTCAAAATGAAAAAAAAAAAAATAAATAAATCCCCCTTTTGGAAGCACACACCGTTCCCTCAACTGCAAGATTTGAACATTCTTGAAAAGATGATCAAGCAAAGCATCAACCATACAAAGGATCTTCTCTATATATCTCATTTAAGAAAACAACATTGTTCTTAATCCAACAAGAGGGGCAACTAATGTACAAATATTCTCTTCTTGATTTTACAAACTTAGATACATTCTCCCCTATAAATACCTCCTCTCATCTCTCATCGAATCCCAAGTTCCTTTCGTTGGCTTGCAATGGCTCGAACATCTTTGAGTCGAGAAGCTTCCGGAACCCGGTTCCTCGCTGCTATCGCCTTTCTCCTTACGGCGGTTTCGAGAGGCGAAGGGTTTCAATTCCAGGTCGGAGGATCGAAAGGGACTTGGGCCGTCCCGACCGATCCCAACACTCCGATCTACAATCAATGGGCGGAAAAGACCCGGTTTCAGATCGGCGACAGTATACGTAAGTTCGTTTCACGTTTTACGCCTCCGTAGATTTTATATTTTTGGTATAATTTCATCGTCGATTGAGATTTTCGCATGCATGCAGTGTTTGTGTACGACGGGAATCACGACTCGGTCCTTCACGTAACGAAAGATGCCTACACAAGCTGTAGCACGGATGGGCCGGTGCTCGACAAGTTCAGCGACGGGCACAGCGTGTACAAATTCGATCAATCCGGGCCGCATTACTTTATCAGCGGAGTCGCCGAGAATTGCCACAAGAACGAAAAGATGGTCATCGTCGTCATGGCCGATAGAGGCAAGAGCAAGACTTCCAATGAGACGGCGCCGGCGCCGTCACCTCACAAGAACCCGAATGAGACGGCACCCGCACCGTCCCCGCATTTGTCGCCGCCCGCACCAGCCCCACAAGTGTCGCCGCCATCTCCGGCGCCCGAAACGAGTTCCACCCCGGCACCCGCGCCGTCGGGGGAGTCGGCCCCGCCGAAGAATGAGGGCTCCGGTAGTGTTGCCAATGGGATTGTGGGGATGGTTATTGCAAGTTTCATCGGGGTTTTAGTTCTTTGATTTGGCGTTCTTGTTTGAAGTAGGAAATGGGTTTTCCTTTTATTTTATTTTATTTTAATTTATTGTTGTTGCTGATGAGTGTTTTGGATTGTTCATAAATTCTTGTTGTTGTGTTGGAAGATTTCTTGATTTGTTGTTGATTTGATCATATGATGTAAATTGTTCAATACTGTGATAAGATTATGTGTGATGTTGTAATGGGAACATGGTTTTTATTTTTTATTTTTTTAATAATGTAATTAAATAGTTGAAAAATCTGAATTCACATGAAATGATTGATCAAACACAAATATCATACGGTTCTCATGACCATCGATCCCCATGTTCATAAAAAGCCAAGTTAGCTCCTAAATCAACATATATTATGACACGTAATGAGTAAATTTTAAAAGATAAGTGGACCTAAAGAGACTAGCAAGGGTGTGTTTGTTTGGGGGTTTGAATTTTGAGTTGGGATTTGAATAGTAAAAATTTTGAATTTAAATAGTTGTATGATGTAATATAAATAGGTGATAGATACGATATTTTGAATGTAAAATTAATTTTTAGTATAATATAAAAAATGAAAAATAGGTGTTTGATTTGATGTTTTTGGGGATAAAATTTTGGATGAACAGTGAAATTTTATCCAAATCCATCAGACGAACACACCCTAAGTGTGTGGCTCTTTGTGTTTTTAACACCATCCAATATACATACTCCCATCCCTCTTAAAAAAAAATAAGATTAGTAATATTTGATATTTTTATTCTTTATAGTAGAAAATTACAATATATATATGTATAATATATCTTTTTTATTATTAATAAAGGAGAACCTAACATATTTTTATGAGAATATATAAAATTTGTTTTAAAAAATCATATATTTACAAAAAGAGTAACATTTTAAACATCTCAAGTCTCTCTCTTTTATTTTTGTCAATATTACATCTAAGTCATTGTTACTTTAATATCCTATCAACAACAACGTAAAGTACAAGGGGGTGTGTTCATCACTATTCAACCTTCACAATTGTATGTAAAAATCTAATTTTCTCTGATGAAACATCACATGTAAATTAAAATAAAAAACAAAATCTAAAAACAGATTACCAAAAACACACCCTAAAACAAAATCCTATTTCTCATTTAAAATGTTCAATCAAATCCAAATATACTCCAAAAAACAAACAATCAGGGTAGCCAAGCCAGAAAATCGACCAAGAATTGAAACAAAGATAGAAAAAGTAGAAGGCAGCAACGCAAAGACGACAGCAAACTTAAATGAGATTCAAAAGGTCAGCACATGAATCTAGTGATCACCACACTTCACAACCCCTATGATGCCTACCATCAATACTCAGCTTTCACAAAACACTACATGCATATATATATATATATATCATATATCATATATCAAAAAGGTTAAGAGATTCGAGCAAACCTGGAGATTGAAACCACCAACTTCAGATGTTCCTAATCCCATCGAAGTGAAGTCTGGGAGCCAAAATGGGTTTTACTTCGCATTCATCATCTACACATCGTCTTAACAGCTCGGCTGTCCCCGAAAAGCCTGCTGCAAGGCCTACCATCCCAGTAGCTATTGGGACGAGAGGCACAGTTGGGTCCCTTATAATGCAAGAAATGGATTATTTCGATCAGCTTGAGTCAGGTAGTAAGGCCAGGTGTCATCAAATTGAAGGAGTTGCTTCGACTGGTGAATCTTCCAAACCGAAACCTGAGTCAATGGCTGCCAATACTAGGAAAAAGAAGAGAGGAAGCAAAGGGCTGATACCAAGTTTCTGTTCTATGGTAGAAGTAGCAGAAAGCAACCGGCGAGGTTCCTTTTCTCGGTTTACATACAGGAATCTGAAAGCAGACGTCGAGAGGCTGGAATTTTAGATAGTGCTGCTCTCTGATAACTTTGAGAATCCAAGTTTTTTCAGACGGTTTGTGATGGGGTTCACCCAGTTCCTGTCGGGATTCCCACATTTTAGATCCACAATTTCAACTACATTCGGCCCCTTTTTGATGGGCTTCTGTCTCATCGGAGTTCCATCTAGAGACATATTATCAGCAGTGAGCATTGGTATATGATGAGTGTGTCCGCCATGGCGCTTTGTTCTCCTTGTAGTTTCGGGGCTTTTATGATTTTTAACGCTTCCCGTGGTGCTGCTGCTAGCTTCGCCAATTGTTTTGAGCTTTCTGGGAGATGTGTTACCAAGCATAACAGAGACAGAGGTAATTGAAGAAGGCGCTTTCGTTGCAGACTTAGCGGAGTCTAATTCTCGAGACATCAGTGCACTGATTGTCCCAGTAGTTCCTACTTTAATAGATCCGCCGCCACCCCTGATAGATTCTAGTGTCTGAACCATAGTGTTTCGAGTACTGTAGAGAACCTGCAGAAGAACATCACGTGCAACGTAAGTCGTTTGTGTTTATGTATATAGTTAATAATGGAGTACAGGTGATTGTTTTTATTCATTGTAAGTGTAGTAGCAACTGTAGGTAAAATACAAAATGGAACAATGCATACACCTTATAATAATACGGTAACTTACACTTTAGGCTACTAATTTTGCAAATACTGATAATGGGGAACTTTAGTTGAACATCATTCAAGAAAATGATATTCTTGAAAAGTTAAGCAAATGATAGGAAGCCTTCTTTTTCAATACAATCAAGGAGTAAATAGAAATGCATATATAAAAGTTTATGTTTAAATCCATCAAAAGCGTTTTTCAGTAAAATGACTACTGCAGACAGTCTTCACTCACAAGCTCCATCTACAGTAGGTATCAAACATGGAAGTATCTTAAAAACAATTAGCCTTCTACATACGAGCTCGAATACATGTGCATGTATATATAGAGAGTTATGAGAGCAATACATGTGATTTACAATTTCCAAGAAATTTAAAAGCCAAGGACATTCAACTCAAAAGCCAACACTCCTAAATCCACATCCACACGAGAAGGCAGTGTTCGTACGAGGAAATGGCATTAAAACAAATGGTGTGGCCACAATAAATAGATTCTAAAGCATCGCACGACGGGCATGGACGAGCATAAATTAGGCACACCATGCCATATATTCAAACCACTTTCCCTAAAAAAATGAACCATCCCATGGAAATATTACTCATACTTCTCATTTTCCTCATCCATCAAAAAATACAATAAAAACCAAATCATTGTATGCTACAGCATTCAAAATTATAAACCTAATGACAATACAAAACCATCTTGTAGATCAAGAATCAAGAGATTTTTAATAAGAGAGGTATTGGACAAGCTCCTAATGGAAGTAATCCAAGCTTTTATTGAAAATGGCACAAATAAATTTCAAGATCAACACATGGTTTTTGTCCTGACCACAAAACGTCAAAAGCAAGCATGCCCACACTTCTCAATTCTCAGCCACGTAAAATAGACCATTCAGGCATATAACGAAATAAGTTCAAACAAACATTAGAAATTTATAAAGTAGAGATAAGCTCCATCTCTATCCGAATCCACAACAAAAACAAAAACTGAAATCACATCAAAACCACGACTAAACATAAACCAAAAAAGCCAATTAGAACAGAACAGAATGCGAGGATATTTAATCATAAAAAATCATCAGCAAAGATCGTAAAATTTCGAACTGAAAAATCGAATATTCATTCAATCCACGCCCTGGGACACATAATTACGAATCGTCACACCAGTCGCACAAAAGCGGGGGCAAAATATCATAAACAAAAGCACACAATCATTGAGATTTGGAGCTCACAAACAAAATCAACCACTATCAGCAGGCTCCAAAAAAATGTGCGAAGATCGCCGTTTTTCGATCCAATGCCTCCCAGAGAATGCGAAAATGCAGAACAAGTCAGATCAAATCGTCGACAGCTCACCAAACAGATTTGAACGCATCAAAGCGAAACTGAAAATTGAAAATCAATCCGAGGATAGTGACATGAGTTCAATGTATTCTAACCTAAGGGCCCTTCGATTGGGTATCCTTTTCTATTTTAAAAAATCGAATTTCAATCTAGTCCTGGGACCTGCTACCGATTGAAGAACCATCTGACCGTTTTCTGTCACTTAATACTTACCAAAATTAGGATTAGTTTAACTTGCGAAATAATTAATGGGCTTCGTTTAAAATTGTGTTGTTTTCTATTTTAAAATTTCAAGTTTTCAAATTTTATAAAATTACTAAAACAAATAAATATTTAATATAATTATGATTTTTTGGTATTATATCTTATATATATTTTGATTTTTTTTAACAAGTGCATTGTTTTTTGAATGATTTATATATAATTTGTTTAGACATGAATGGCGTGTTTTTTTTAATATATATTTTTAAGAGAATTAATATATTATGGGTGTGTTTGTCTGGGAGTTTAGATTTTGAGTTGAGATTTGAATTTGAATAGTTGTATGATTGATATAAATAGGTGTTGATGTGATGTTTTGAATGTAAAATTATTTTTTAGTATAATATAAAAAATAAAAAATAGGTGTTTGATTTTATATTTTTGGGAGAAAAAAATTAAATGAATAGTAAAAATCAAATGCAATCCCCCAAACAAATGTATTCTTTATTTTTATATTAACTATATACTTTTTTATATTTTATATAAAAAAAAAATTAAAATTATTTTATAAAACAAACAAAGCATGTAAGTTTAAATTTATATATAAACAGAATTTAATAAGCAAATTTGAAAAGAAAAATGAAATTAAACTTATTGCACAAAAAAATAAAAAAGAAAAAGAAAAGGGTGTCATATAATACAATTGATAAGGTAATAATTGACACTATTTCTTAACTTTATGGCATTAGCGGGACCTCAGTCACATGGGGGCATCCAGAGGCGAATCTCAAGGGCTCCCGGACTCAAAAACCATAAAAATCTACACCGTTAATTCTGCAAACTCCCTGCATCGAACGGTACGTAACCATCTGGTGTAAAGCAGAATACATTTCTGGTAAATCATTCTCACAACTCATCAGGAGGAGCGGGGATTAGGTTTGGTTTGAAAAGTTAAAGGTCCTGGTGTTAAGATCCCGATTAAATCTCCACCGTTCATTGCGTAACCCACAGGAATAAAGTGTTCAGGAGTTCGGAACCATGGAGTTGTTACAAATTTGTATGTAGATCTCACTATCCTATTATTTCCATGTCAGCCTTCAGTTCACTTTCAGTTTGAATAAAACCCCAAATTCCAATCTCCATGGAAGAGCCTTGTTCCTCACTCCACCTTCGAATAATCGTCAGGGGTAACACATCGATTTGATTCTCGCGATCTGCTGCGCCGGCGCGAATCGGATGCAATTCCTTCGCCGTTGACAGGAAGGTACCGCCGGGGAAGAAATCGGGAAGATGAGTTCGAGATCCGCAAAAACCTCGAAACCGCCGAACCAGCAGGCCGCAGCGAAATCGGCTTCGGTTTCTGCTACATCCTCGCTCTCGACGCATCTGGCGATGGTCGAATTGAAGCATCGAATCCTCACTTCGCTCAACAAGCTGGCCGATCGAGACACGCACCAGATCGCCGTCGAGGACCTGGAGAGCATCATCCAGTCGCTGTCGAACGACGGCATTTCTATGGTGTTGAACTGTCTGCACGACGCCGTGAACGACCCCAAGCCGGCGGTGAAGAAGGAAGGCGTAAGGCTACTCGCTTTTCTCTGCAATGCTCACACCGACCCTGCCGCTAGCCATCTCACCAAAATCATTGCCAACATTGTGAGGAGGCTGAAGGACGCCGACTCGCACGTGCGGGAAGCGTGCCGCGACGCCATTGGTTCGCTTGCGGGGTTGTATTTGAAGGGCGGGAACGGTGGGGACGGCGTCGTGTCGCTGTTCATGAAGCCATTGTTTGAGGTGATGAGCGAGAATAACAAAACCGCGCAAAGCGGCGGGGCGCTGTGTTGGGCGAAGATGGTGGAATGCGCTGCCGATCCACCTTTGATTACTTTCCAGAAGCTGTGTTCTAGGGTTTGTAAGTACTTGAATAGCTCGAATTTCATGGCCAAAGCTTCGATGTTGCAGGTTGTATCAAGTTTGTCGCAGGTTTGTCTCTCATCTAGATCCGACTCCTTTCTTAATTTTGGTGCTCTTACTGAACTTTTTGAATTTGAGACGATTGGTGCTTCAAAATAGCAGTATAAGTTGGGAATTCTGTCCAGATGAACTCATGGCACAACTGATGATATTATTGAGAATAGGAATTTTTTGGTTCACTCTATTTTTAGAGATGTCATAAACCATATTAAGCGTTGAGAAATGGAGGAAATTTGAGCTTATGTTATATTGCTTGAACAGATTAGTGGGGACGAGAACAAGATAACTTTGTCACTGATGTGAGTTTAGGATCTTCCTTTCTTTCAAAGAGCAGTTGTTTTGATGTTATAGAGATCTATCTATTATGTTCTGTGTACATTGTAGGTAGGAGCAATCACACCACAAAATTTAGAACCAATGCTGCAGAGTATTCATGGTTGTCTTCGAAGTTCTGATTGGGCAACAAGGAAGGCTGCAGCCGACACGTTAAGTGTCCTGTCTAAGTATGCTGGAAAAATAACATCCGAAGTTGCTGTTTCCACTTTGAATTCTCTCGAGGCTTGTCGATTTGATAAGGTGTGGTTATAGAAGAACTATGCTCTCTTGATCATCATTTTAAGTTCTCTCTGCAAATGTTATAAATTCATAGAAATTGCCCTGGTTTCTCTAATGACTGAATCATGGCATGTAGCTTACCGACTCAAATCGGTCTTCATTAAGTGTCAAGATCATTTTTGCATTCAGTCTCAGCCTTTGTATTTAAACATATTAGTATCTCATGGAGAATAATCCCATGGTGTATTGCTGTTTGTGCTTATATTAGATGTGGTTGAGGGCTGGAATTTATAGATTGATAGCTCACTTGACTGAGATTAATGTCAAAATGTTTCACAGGTAAAGCCAGTTAGAGAAAGCATGACTGAGGCTATGCTGCTTTGGAAGAAATCTGCTGGAAAAGACGGATCTTCAGATGATCACAAAGCCTCATCTCATGGTATGCACTGGTTGAATGTTTTTATAGTTTCATTTTTTATGATATAGAAACATTTGTACATTCTTTTCAACTTGCTGCATGTCCTAATCCTCAATCTTTCAGATGGTGATACCTTGGAATCTGCTGACATGTCTGATAGAAATGATGGTGATAAAGAAAATAAAAGGTCAGTGAAAGATTCATCCTCTGGATCATCTCCCACCGATCCTAACGCTAAAGGCACAGGAAACAATATCTTGGACAGGGCAGTTGGGATATTAAAGAAGAAGGCACCTGCATTAACTGACAAAGAATTGAACCCTGAGTTCTTCCAGAAACTAGAAGCAAGAGTTTCAGTCCCGGTGGAAGTTATCCTTCCTCGCCGACCCAACAATTCTTCAATTTCGGAAAATGAGGACAGTTCAGAATCAAGTGCAGCTCCAAGTCAGAAAGATAGGCCTAAGGGCTCAGCTGGCAATGGTTCCTCAAAAGAAAAACATGAAGTCGTGGAGGAGGAAACTATTGGTGGTCAGAGTGACTGTAACCAGAGAGAGTTCTCCAACAGAGCTTCATGTAGATCAGAAGGATTTGTGGATGGTAAAGGAAATTGGCTGGCCATCCAGAGGCAATTGTTGCTGCTGGAGAAGCAGCAGGCTCATCTCATGAATATGTTGCAGGTGGATTTAATTCTAAGTGATCTGAAAAAACAGATTACGTAAGTAGATATTTCCCTGATAACTATTCTTCATTGCAGGAGTTCATGGGTGGATCTCATGACAACATGTTGACCCTAGAAAGCAGGGTTAGGGGTCTTGAGAGAGTAGTCGAAGACATGGCACATGATTTATCTGTATCATCAGGCTGGAGGGGAGGCGGTGCTGTCGCTGGATTTGAGGGATCTTCGAACAGGCCACTAAGCAAGTATAACGGTTTGCCCGACTATTCCAATGGCAAGTTTGCAAGAGGCAGTGATGGGCACAATCATTATGGGGAGAGGCTTCCGGCATTTGATGGCGTTGCCTCGGGAATAAAATCTAGGGGCTCTTCTTGGAGATCCAACCCAGCCGACTCGTTGGACTTCCATGCATATGGTAAAAATGGACATTGGTGCTCAAGGAGAGGCTGGGGAAAAGGAGCTGGGCCTGTCAGGTTTAGCGAGGGACCTTCAGCTCGGAGCATCTGGCAAGCCTCAAAGGATGAAGCTACCTTGGCAGCTATTCGTGTGGCCAGTGGAGACAGTGGAATCAGTCGGAGAGCGCAATTGGGTGCGCCTGAAATGGTACATGATACATTAGGTGATAACGGTGGTCTGCAAGATGGCGACCCGCTTTGGGGTTCTTGGAGCAATGCTATGGATGCGCTTCATAACGGGGATGTAGAGTCTGCTTTCACTGAAGTTGTGTCCACTGGGGATGATTTCCTGCTAGTAAAGCTGATGGAGGGGTGCGGTCCCGTCATTGATCAGCTATCAAGCGAGGTGGCTAGTGAAGTCGTCAATGCCATTTCACGATTGGTTGTGGATCCAAACTTGTTCAATGTATGCTTGTATTGGATTCAACAGGTACTAGCCTAGCTATCTTCTTCCCTCAGTTGCACTGTATCACCTCTATCTACTTGCATTTGTCTTGAAAACTCAGATTGCTTCCCTGTATCAGCTGGCTGATATTGTTATCGATTCCGGCCCCGACGCATTGGGGATTCCGATGGAGGTGAGAAGAGAGCTTCTGGTGAATTTGCAAGAAGCATGTTCATCAGTGGAGCATCCTCTGGAAGGATCACGTCCAGACCAATTGCTGCATCAGTTGGGTTCTGCTTGGGAAATTGATGTAAAGCATTTTGGGAGGTAACTAACAACCAACTCCAATCTCAAGAACTAATTGCTTTATTTTATTTTTATTTATTTTCACAATTGGTTTTGATTTAAGGTTGCATTGATCAGTTGGATTTGTCTTTTTAATTGTTCCATGTCCAACGAAAATGAGAGGGGTAATGGTAGGATGGATAACTTTATTATGTCAGTGCACTAGATTGGATATATCTGAGCAGATGCCAATGTTTATCTTTTGGCTTATGGTTTTTTTGTGCTTCAATTTGACACAGTCCATCTGTAAAGAAATTACTTTGAATTTCTCTCAATTAATTAATTATATTCTCCTGCAGGCACACAGCCTTCTTACACACACACATGTATATATATATAGAGAGAGAGAGAGAGAGAGAGATGGTTAGGTGGATTGTTTAGCTTCTCCTAATAACAAACATGATAATGATCACACTGTCTATACACAGAATAGAATAGAATGATAGATAACTCACAAATAAATACAAAGAAAACTGGGAATAAGTGAATCCCAGAAGTAGGTTACTAGAGAATAATCAGTAAAGAAGAAAATTGCTACTTTGACATCAAGAATTCCATTCTTTCTGGGCATCAGGGATTCACCTTATATGTACACCACACTGCAAAACGTACTCACTGACTCACTCTCACTCTCACCTGTTAGATTCACTTTGGAAGAAAATTTCGATTTCTTGCACGGCGCTTTTGCTTGAACGCACCATGTGAGATGCCGAAACAAAATAGAATGTAACAGAATCACTACTCTTCAAGTGACAGAATGCTCGCTCGAACATTCCTTGTCTACTTGGCAGAGTACCAGTTTTGAGCGCACTTGGCATCAACAGATAACCCAACTCGGAGGAAATTTTCCCCATCGAAAGGATTGGACATACAATTCACCACTATAGACTTGGCCTCCTCGCCCGATTCTGTTGGCCCTTCTAGGATTACTTCATCGTGTACCTGTTCCGATGGAAGTAAATCATTTATGTAGCTGAAAAACCAGCCCCGGATTCATATTCATAATTATGAAATCTCAACCTGTAGTATAAGTCTCCACCCTAGCTCCTTTAGCCGTGCGTTCTTGGAAATCTCCAACATGGCACACATGGCAACATCTGCTGCACTTCCCTGTCGAATTTCAGTTTCAAGTTAGGGTGTGTGTGTTTGGGGAATTGGATTAGATTTCAACTATTCATCCCATTTTTTCCCTCCAAAAACATCAAATCAAACACCTATTTTTCATTTTTTATATTATACTAAAAATCAATTTTACATTCAAAACATCACATAACACTTATTTATATCACATCATACAACTATTCAAATCCCAACTCAAAATCCAAACCCCCCAAACAAACATATACATACGTACATATAGAATTGTGTATCTCTCAATTTTAGAACAATCGATACCTGAACTGGGGTATTGATAGCTGCGCGCTCGATGTGAGCTTTGTGGGCAGAGCTCGCATTCTTTAGAGATGGGAAGTGACGTGCACGTCCTAGCAATGTGTGTACGCGTGAATATGTATGTGCTTCTTTTTTTCTTTCTAGTTGCCAAGCCAACACTTCTTTTCTGTCGCTATACCAGAGGTCGACCGTCTCCTGAGCTTCCGCACGTGAAACCTAAGGATGTAGATAAAATTCGTAAAATCCTACGAAACCAACTCAAAAGGCTAAATGAAGAAGAAAAAGAATAGGCGTACTTTCCAGTCACGAGCAAGTCCCACTGTAGTTTTTCCATATGCAATAGAAAAGTTAAGCATCTTTGCTTTCCTTCGTTCAGAAGCAAAAGCATCCTGAAATACAATTTCAGATAATATAATTCACAATAATAAAAGATAATCACAGCAGATGCATGTGGTCAAAGTAAAAGATTAACCAAAAAGCAAACGTAGAATTGACTGAAATTTAAAGCAATTGTTCGCTGTTGATTCAAAGATGTATCATATAGCTTACCTGACTTACAAACAGAATCACATGTTATACTAAAGTTTAGATAATCCCATATGCATATTTAGCCATTTATTTTACTTCTAGCCACAACCAAACATAAAAAGGAAGCAGATAGATCGATTGCGACAAATAGATACTTTAGAAGATGAAGAGCTAACGAACCTTTAACAGAGGGACCGGAGGCTTATCGTCATCTGATTGAGGATGCCACTCGAGAAGGACCTCTTTATTCTCAACAGCCTTACGAATGTGTGGATACATATTCATAGCAGTCCTAGAATGGAAGTCACCGCCAGCTTTAAAAGCATCCAACATGCTCTTGCAGTTGGCTAGATGTGCAAGAATCCTAAGTTCTAACTGATTGTGACAAAAGAAAAAAAACACTTTCTTGGAAACAAACATGGGGAAAAAATGGATCCTTCAGGACAAATTAAAGTCGAAGTTACCTGCCCATAATCAGCAACAATTAATGAGTTTCCCGATGCAGCTATGAAGGCCTGGCGAATCTTATAACGATCTTTCTCCAGTGCTGGTTGGTTCTACATTTTAGAAACACAGATTATTGCGGCAATAAACAGCCTTTGAGCAACCGTAGAACATATCGATAGTGATTCAAACCTGCAAATTAGGTCTTCTCGCAGACAATCTTCCAGTTTCCGTGTTGATATTCAACGAACAATGGATTCTTCCATTCTTGCCTGAAATCTGAGTACCCTGAGGTAACGAAGGGTAGGCGAAATATTAAAAACTCAACAGAATCTCTATTTGATCTTAAATTTTAGTAATGTAAGGGGCGAGCAAGAAGAACTGATGCATTAGCTGGAACTTAAACATCTAGCTAGGGCACTTGATAGGAATTTAAATATGATGCTAAACAAAGAAAGAACCAAATTACGAGCACCTATGTGCAATGCAATAGAAGAAATCTTGAGAACCCTCAATATTTCCAACATAGAAGAACCAAATACACATGCTCAGTTTATCCCCATTAGCGAATCCAGCCATGAAACATAACAATATGATAATCCTAATCCAATAACTGCAAATATAGGCACAATATATGCTTATGCATTTTGTCGATGTATAAGCAACTTCCTTGTTCAATTTGGCAACTGTAGAAGAAACTAACCTGCAAGGGGAGAATAAAGTTGGATATCAGAGAGTCTATGCAGCAAAGTTCATACAAAGCAGCGATGGCATGACAAGACTCGATTCCTGCTTGTCCTCCTCCAAACGCACCATAAGCTGCTCCATAAGCTGATGTATCAGTGCTGATACTTGCAGGTGCTTTATCGTTCACATACAAATCATCAGATGCGTTTTCAGTAAGTTCTTCATTGTTTTTCTCATCCAGGAAGTCGAAGTCAGCAGAAACTTTCCCAGCAAGACTCTTTAATACATCTCCACTGACAGATGGCCAACCACTCGGAGTGAACTTCTCAACCTGAATGTCATCAACAACAATCTTACGCAGTTTGATTTTATAGAATTTAGTGGGCTTCTTCTTGCCTTCTTCAATAATATTATCTACGTTGGGGACTCTGAATTCCTTTTCTGTTGGAAGATGCTCATTTGGATTCTTCCTACAAATATAAAACAATAAGAGTCGATCCACACAGAATTACAATGAAGGGAGAAGAAGAAAAGTTCGACAAGTTTATTGGGCAAAATGATCTCTCAAGTATGTATGACATCAAATCAGTATTAGTGATGCAAGCCAAAAGAAGCTACACTTTAATTAACCTTTAATTTCATAATTAGCTGGGAGTTGTCTCTAGTGGCTATAAACTAAATTTATTGTTTTTCTCGTCCTTGCATAAGGCTACTTAGCCAAAATTAAAATCTTTCTCAAGAAGCTACGAAGTTGAAGTTTTCCACCAAAATTTAGAATGATCTCATAAACACAATCTTGTTTACAGCCTAACCAACATATATCTTATATCTGAATAGTGTCAATTTTTACCTGTTCTGTATGCCACCAAAAAATAGCTGCCGCAACTGCGTATCACTTCCTATGTTCATGTATTTTGCATCAGGACAATGCTTTGATGCCCACTTTCGAAATCTATCAGCTGCTATCTGTTGCTCAGCTTTAGCTACTTTTTCAATCTCAGCAAGGTATGTACGATCGACCAGCATGCCCTCTGTCTCCATTTTCACAAGAAGCTCACCAAATGGGCATAAATACTTTTGGTAGTTGTCAAGCATTGATCCTTTGCATTCACCCTCAACAATCCAAGGGGTTTTCTTTAATTTCTTCTCCAAACTTTCATAAAGCTTCAATGTGCTAATCGAATCTAAAGCAGAGTAGGAAACCCACAATTTCCTCTCTAATCGTTGTAGATCTTCAACAGGAGGAATAGTGATCAGCTTTCCCTCTGATCCATCTTTCTTTATTTTTTTCACCCCAAAAATATTTTTCATAGATACCTTTCCGATCAACATCTCACCAGGACCCTTCTCAGCATCCAACATGATTCTGGGATCACTAGTGAGTGCTTCCAGAGAGTACCCTCCTTCTGTTTGCCGAGAGGAATTCCATAATCGAGCCATGTGCATTGTATCAGCATAGAAACCAGAAACTTTAAGTCCATAGTTCTCTATGACATGATTATCAAAGCTGTAATTGTGCCATACCTGAAAAAATAATAATAATAAATAAATAAACAAGGAAATTGACTATGATCAAAATCAATCCCCACTTAACTAATCGTTTCACTATATAAGCAACAACAGTAAAATATTTACTTTTTTAATTGACGGATCTTCAAAAAATGGTGCAAATTCTTTGAGAAGTTCTTTTCCGTCTCCATCAAGAACATCAACCCATATACAGGACTTTTTGTCACCGAAATCAGCCTCTGGACCAGAATATATACTAAAACATATAAGTTCACCATGGTCAACAGGAGTTTCTCCTTTAACATCAATAAATGCCACCTGCGGTTGTTAGAACAAAAAGAGCTAAGGAGTGTTGTATAATTTCGACAAGAACACATTAAACTAGGAAGTGGGTAAATACTTAGGAGATGAATGCACTAACATATTTTTATCAATTTCCAAGTAAACAATACATGCCTCTGTATCACAAGCATGAACGAGATCTTTGTATCTACCAGTGAGCATTCCAACTACTTGCCTAGCTGCATCAACGTTATCTACCACAAGAACTTTATCATAGACCTGAATAAGCCTCTTCTGGAGTTTAGCATTTTCAGAAGCAACTATTTCCTCACCGATAGATTTACCAACACTCTCACTTGGCAAAGACTTTCTATCAGTGGAGCCAGTTTCCTTGAGGTGAAAGACATCATCCTCTATATTTATTGAATCCTGATGCGTCTTTTCTAACCCATTTGGGCGTGCACCATTCAGGAACGGCCTATCTAATATATTCTTACTATCAACTTGATTTCCATGTGAAACTTGTGGTATTTGGTTAAGGGAACCATGCAACCCAAGTTGGCCAGCATTCTCAATACATCCCTTTTCCTCGCTGCTGATCCACTGGCCTTTTCCTTCATACTGCAAAAAATAAGCAATTTCTAATATCACCCAGAAGCTTTACTAATAATAATGGATAATATAGTGAAAAATTGAAATAAAGCATGTGCAATTTTAAGAACACAATATACAGTTATCATCTTGCCTAGCATTCCCTTGAGCAGCTTTACCAATGATGGCTAATCTAGTGAGAATTCCAAAGATATCATGTGCACCTTGAGAACAATACACAGTTATTATCTTCCCCAGCATTACCTGTTGCGCAATTTCTTCTTCTAAAGCAGTATTTGGCTTAGCAGCTTTGTTCCATTCTTCTTCGGTATTTCCAGGGTTCATTATGTGCCAATCAATGGTAGCAGGTTTATCTTTAATTTCAATATGATTATTATAAGGCTTATTACGACGAGTCAGGTTCATTGTCGTGTACCCACGTCTCTGGTTTGACTCTAGAACATGAGCACTTGGAGCTCCATTTGCATTCTCGGATGCTGCATCTTTTAAACTGCAAAATAAGCAGAATTCTGAAGCAGATAAACAAGGTTTTAGCTGCACTCAACATTAAAATTTGCATTGCAAAACGAGGAAAAATAAAATTCACATCGTAGATAAGCAACAATGCAAGTAGTAGTTCTTCAATCACAAAGAAACACAGTAAAACACAAATAGAATCCTTGCAGAATCAAACAAGCCCTTATGTTTTCCTAAAAATATAAAAATATCCAAGACAACGAAAAACCCTAAGGGTTTATTCTCAATTGGCCAAAAAAATCTCTCAAACAAACTCAACGAATCGCCTGCGGACAAATTAATATAGCCACAACGAAACCGAACAACAAAAATAACCTCACTGAGCTCAAATGAACCGAACCTGCAGAAAATCCCCGGCGAACGAGACAACAGCAGACCGTTCGGACGGCAAAACCAGAAATACGTCGGGCAGAAAGGGGAAGGCCTGGGATGGCTCGCCGGAGCAGACAACCCCATTTTAACCATAGCCACTGCAACCCTCCCCAGCCTGTCGCTACTACGGTAAACAATAATACTACTGCGAAAATATGCCGTCTCGATAAGTCTTCACAAAAAATAACCAGTAATTGATGCTAAGGAGTTCTGACTTTTACATAAGTCGGCGACGACGGCGGCGGCGGCGGCGGCGGCGGCCAAGAGGCTTAAACAACGAGACGAGGGAAATGCGGGTTTGGGCGAGGAAAGAGCGTAAAAGTCCCGCTTTATGAGTGCCGTCGTTTTGACCGTTGGATTTTCACCCGTAATTTTTTAGATTAACCTTTAGCCTTTAGGTTTGTCTCATCTTTCTACGGTATTAGCCGATGGTTTTTTGCTGAATTTGTGCTTTTTTGGGGTTTCATCTCATATTTATTCGAGTGTGGTTTTAAATTGAATTAAAATAAAATTTGAATTTGTATTTATATTTTATATTTAAATATGATTTAATTTAATATTTTCTAAAAAAATTATATATTTTAATTATTAATCACCCAATTTTTTTTAATATTTTATTATTGTCTTTATAAATCATTAATAAAAATATAAGTTTTATAAAATATCAAATAAAATAATACTATTTAAATTAACTTTTTACTTTTTTATTATTTTTTTAGAATGAATATGACGTTTTTTTTTTTCAGAATCCTCTTTTCTTAATTTATTAGATGTTTTTATTATTTTTGTATATTTTTAAAACCCAAAAAAGGCTTGTTTCGCTTAATATATTTTTAATGATAGGATTGTTTTAAATATTATTGAAAGATATAATTTATCCCATTGAAAGGAAACTTTTAGGTTTTCTAGTAAATTAAGAATTAATAATATTTTTTAGTTAATGAAAATATATAAAAAATTTGATTTTTTTTTATTTGATTTTAATTATATGTGTAACATAATAGTAAAAATTGAATGATATTTTAGTATTAATATATATATTTTTAAATATAACAAAATATTTATTTTTTCATTTTAGTCCGTTTTATAACAAAGTGTCAATTTTTTTTAATAACTGTACTATTTAATAAGGTTATTTTAGTTATTTATATTTTATTTCTATTGCGTCCCAATATAATACTAATATTTTTAAAATTACTTGAAAAAAACAAATGAATATCTAATTATGAGACGAGTAGAATATAAATATACTTTCAATTGAGATGGAATGGAGTATATAAATTGTGCATATATTCAATTCATATTATTTTTTAATTTTATATATAAATAATTTATTGTATTAAAAAAAAAATGATCATACCAAAAATATAAATATAAAAACATAAATCAAACATATCAAAATATTTTTACTAATCAATACTCTTTCCGTTCTAAAATAAATATGAATATTTGGGGTGTATTTGATACAGATAAATAAAGTAAGAGAAATGAAAATGATTTCATTTCTTTTGTGTATTTGAGTAAGTTAAATTGAATTTGAGAAGTAAATCATTTTCATTTATTTGTTTTACGTTTATCTCTCATATGCAAATAAATTGAGAAAAATGATATTGCAATATACTCCCTCCGTCCACTTACAAAGAATACATATTTCTATTTTGGGACGTCCAATTACAAAGTAACAATTTCATTAAATACATCATTTTTTTTTTCACAAATACCCTTACTTTACATCACATTATTACTTTTATACCAAAAAACAAGGGCAAAAATGTCATTACACTATTTTTACTACCCACTATAATTAAAATACTATTATTTCTTAAACTCTGCGTCAAAAGTAAATGTATACTTTATCCGTGGACGGAGAGAGTATTTTTTTATTTTTTATTTTTATTTTTTTTTTACCGTTGAATTTGTATACTTTTCTTTTAATTCTATTATTTTAATTTTACAAAAATTAAATTTAATTTATTGTTTAAGTATATAAATTTTACTTTTTTAAAAGAAATTGTACTAAAATATAGTTTTAAAAAACACCATATATAATTTATAATTGTTTTATAAAAAAATCACCAAAAATATTTTTCATTCCTTAAAATTTTTCTTTATAAGTGGGAACCCGGTTAATCATTTATTATGTGTACTTAATTCTTATTATCTACTAATTCCATACTCTCCAATTTCATTATCTACTCTCATTTGTCTGCAATTTTATTATGTGTACCAAACGTTACCTTAGGATAACTATAATAATTAAAAAATTATTAGTATTATATTGATATTTAGTATATTTTTAAAATATTCGTACTTTATATAATTATTATAAAAAATTAATAAGAATGAAATTCATAAACGTTACCGAAAATGAGCATATGATAAACACGGGCATTATGAGATGGTCATTTACTCGTAAAGTAGGTAAAGACTATTGGGTGTGTTTATTTATGTCATTTTGATTTTAAGTATTAGTTTTAAACAATACTCATTGTCATATTTATCTTTTTTTTCATTATATATAATATTAAAAATATTTTTATATTTGTATAATTTTTTTTTTTTTTACAAATATCCTCCTATTAATATTATAAGACATTGATAACAAAAAATTGCAAAAATATACAAATATAATAAAAAATTATAAAAATACTTTTTATAATACTAATAAAATGAGAATTTTAGCAAAACAAAAAATACAAATATAAAAGATACTAACATCTTCCATGACTTATAAAATACAATATAATAAATAAAAAATAAATATTTAATTAATATTATTTTAAAAAAAAAATAGCAAAAATAAAACCAAAACTGCACACACCCATTATTTTTTCATGTATTGAGAAATGCTTTATGCATCCGTAATTCTGTGAACCCTAACCGGGGATCCACTTTCACTCAATTTCTCATTTCCACTTTCTAAAACCGCAGGCGCCATCGATTCGATTTCGTTTCGTCTCTCACCGGCGTCGTCCGTCTTTGTTTTATTTTCCTGCTCCGGCGTCTTCTTATTCATTTGCTCTACCGGAGGCTCTGTAAGTTCATTGCTTGCATTAATTTTGAATTGTTTGTTGCTATTAATTTCAATGCCGAGAGTTTGCTGGTATGGGTATATGGCTCATTGACTGTTTGTAAGATATCATATTACTGTTTTGCCCAAGTTTATGTTAGGTTGCTAACTTGCTATTTCATTTTGATGTGTTTCCGGCATTTAAGTTGTTTTTTACTCTTGTTTTACACCTATTTCATTTCTTATAGAAGCAATTTTCATCATATTTGGAGGTTGGAAAACACAAAAACATTATAGTATATGGTGATTTGAATCAGAGTATTAGTATAGACATCGAAGATTACATAGAAAACTTAAGGCAGGATATTATCATGATATGGATGACCGATGATGAATTTTAATTTTTAAGAATTTTTGTTGAATTTTAATAAATTAATGCCTAAATTGTGTTTATTTCGGAAAAATAAAATAAGACAAACAATGTTTGAAGTTTATTGTGCAACTGTTTTCTGAATATATTTCGCAAATACTCTTTATTGCAGTTTACAAGATTTTATAAATGATGATTGCAAAATTTTGATAATGTTTCACTGCATTGATACGAATTAGTGAAAGTTGTTTGCCTTTTTTCCCCATTGATCAATCAGAGGTAGAAATATTATTAGAATGAGGCGAAGGCCGGGAATTGGAGGTTTGCAGAATGCCGCTGCTGCTAGGGTTGGTTCTTCCTTTCCTTCTGTCATGTTTGTTGTCTATTAAGCTTGCTCATGGTTAAGACTGATTCCATCTTACCTCTTTCACATTGAATTGAAGGATCAATATCGAAGACTGGGAGAGAATGTGGCTAAATTGAGAACTGATCTCATGAAAGAACAGCTCACTACTTTTCGTTCCCAGCTTGAAGACTTTGCTCGGAAACATAAGGTTCTTTTTCCTTTTATAATTGAAGAATCAAGTTTTGTTTGTAGCTATGTAGTTATGCTTTGATTTGTGTAATTATACTGTTGTGGTGTGCACTTTTTCATTAGATAAGACAGCTATTTAACTTCGACGTTAAATGGCCATGCTTCATATATTTTTCTTACGTAAATTTGGGTAGAAATTGGCGATTGATTTAGATGGTGTCTCCTCCTGTTGAAGGAAAGGAATGACTGCTACACCTATAGTATTTTTTGTTGTTGTTGGATCTTGTATGGTGATGATAATATAGATACTATTTGATTTTCAATGTTATGCAAAAGGAGGGAGGAAATTCTTAAATTTTAAGGAAATGGAAATTTATACGCTACTCCTTACCTTGTTTTGGTATTAACGGGTAGTGATTTTTTCTTTTTGTAACTTGACTGAGAACTAGTATACATCCCCTTATTTGGCAGAATGACATTCGCAAGAACCCAGCATTCAGAGCACAATTTCATGAGATGTGTGCCAAAGTTGGAGTAGATCCTCTGGCCTCAAATAAGGGCTTCTGGGCTGAGTTGTTAGGGATTGGTGACTTCTACTATGAACTTGGTATATTACTTATTATGTTTGCTTATTCTCTTTTAATATCATAATGGATTCTACTTGGTCATGTGATAGCCCATGTTTGTGTGTTGATTTTGCATCTCACTTGTTCCACTTCCTTGGGATTGTCTCATTTTTTTTATCTGATATCTGTGTAAACTATTATGAGGTGATCTTTTGTTTTTAATATTTTTTTTTTTTACTTCTAATCAGAAATCACTCTCCATCTAGACAGGAGTGCAAATTGTTGAGATTTGCTTAGCAACTAGACCACACAATGGGGGGTTGATTAGCTTGGAAGAATTGTGTAAATTGCTTGGACAAAGAAGGAAGGGGGCTCGTGAGGCTGTCTCTCAGGATGATTGTTTACGTGCTATCAGTAAGCTCAAGGTATGGTGGTCCAGTTGCAATTTAAAGCAATGCAAATACACGTATCACTTAATAAATTGGTTAATGTAGAATAATGTAACAGTGATAAATGATCTAGATCCACTGGAAAAGTTTGCAGTATTTACTCCGTTACCTACTTGAATTTTAAGATAAACACTGCAACCATCCTGTTGATTGGCAATCTGAAGGTCTCATCATCATGGTATCACTATGCGGGGAATTGGCAACAATGGCAAATTAGGGCAAGTGTGTGTAACAATTTGCTTCCTAGATGTTGGCTAACTTATATATCTTTTTCACCACTATAGGTCGATTTCCTTTAACAGCCAAGCTTGTGCTGTCTCAAAACCTAAATTATGTATTCGGTGGCACACATTTATATTTCTTACACTTTTTCTCTCTCATTGTATCCTTTTGGTAATATTTATTTGTCCTCAGGTGCTTGGTAATGGCTTTGAGGTGATTTCTCTAGGGAAAAAGAAGCTCATTAGATCTGTTCCTACTGAATTGAACAAAGACCACAATGAAATTTTAGAGCTGGCACAGGTTCCTTTGTCCATCTATTGTCTCTCGTTTTTATTTCTACATTTGTACCTTTTTCTAATAACCATTTGTTTGAAACAAAGATTTCTTCTTGAAGAATTGGTTTTTGGCACCTTTTTTTCTCCACTCCATGGTACCTATTTTCTGATTTTAGCATACATGTTCTGATGGAATGACCAAAAAGGTTGGGTGACACGAAATGTGAAACAATCACACCTATATTCTTACTTGAAGTTTGATTGAACTGATTTCCAAATTTGAGAAAAAAGTGTTTGGAGCTCCTTGACCTTACTAACATTTACTTTACTCTGGATTAGGATGGTGGATTGTGTGTTCTGTAATGCTTGTTAATGTGTTATATTCTGCTGTAACTCATAACAGCAGTTGTTTCTTCTTGCTTTAGGGTCAAGGATTTGTGACTGTTGATGAAGTTGAGAGACGGCTCTCTTGGTCGACTGGTCGAGCAACGGATGCTCTTGAAACTTTGTTAGAAGTAAGTTATTGTTTCCATGCTCTTCTATTTATATGGTTCAGACCATTAAACATATATAGTTGAACTTATATAACTGTAATGGATAATACAGGAGGGTCTTGCCATGATTGATGATGGTCACAGGGATGGTAGACGCCGGTATTGGTTCCCCTGCGTATCTTCTGTCTCTTCCTACTCAGGAACAGATTCTGTTTGAGGTTTTTTGGGTCTTGAGTTTTATCTTATCATTCATAAACATGTAATTTCTTAAGTCTTAAGATCAATGATCCAGGAATATATCTGCTTCAGGGTTTTGATTTAACTACAACCCTATGCTTGAGAACATTTTTATTACTCATTGCTTCTGCTCTATGAAAATAATTATCCGAATGTTGATGTAGGAATTTGTGTATTAGAACAATAAGCATTCATATTTGTCATTACTTACTAATGAAAGTATCTGTGATTCATGTGTGAAGCTTCATATGACACTAGTGGCTATGTGGCAGCTTGCGACCACCCTATACATTTTGCTGCAAATGTCTATAGGGATTAAGTTACTATTAATTTCTCAGAAAGATGCAATTTGTTTTCACGTCAGCTCAAGCTGTATTGCAAAGATGATTGTATATGAGATAACAGCATTTGAATTTTCATCCCTACACAGCTTTAGTCTCTCTAAAGTTATAATCTAGATCAAGAATCTTGCATCATCTGATACGTGGGTGATAATTTGCTTACTCATTACAAGGATGATTAGGTTCAAATAGGCTATTTTTACACTCGAGTAGTACAAAAATATACAGGAATTTTGGGTGAACAAGCAAGCCTTATTTAGATTATTAAGTTCACAGAGTGTTCGAATATGCTTCCATACCTTCCTTTTGTGTTCATTTTGGATTTTGAATGGTCACTAAACGGATCGTATTTATCTAGATATGAATATTCTCTCCTATGTGTATTAGTTGATCTGTGGATTTTCATTCTGAATATGCTTATCCTTCAAGCTGTGGATTCAATCCAGCGAATCCTTTTCCTCTACTCCTCTCCCATGCTAAAGATACAACCATCCTTGATGACAGAAAATTACAGGTCAGATTGTGGTATATACACTCTTGCCAGAAGGTTACCTTGTTTTATACTATACTAGCTATACATGTTTTCCACCTGTGCTATTATTTTTGGCCATCTTCTATAGATAGATATATATATACATATGTATGTATGCTTGAGAATGGATCAATATAGTTATTGAATCCCTCTCTAAACCATTTGTCTTTCTAGTGAGGTTTGAGTTCCAAATTAAATGATGAATGTTAACACTTCTCAGGAACTCATATTTTATTAGTTTCTGAACATTCTACAGAAACATCAGAATTAATCTTGAGCTACTTGTCAAGGAAATCAACAGGAGGGTTTTCACTAAAGAAATAATCACCATAATTTTTCTTACTCTGAGCAGGTTGTACTTAGTTTTCTCTTACACAGTTGGATTGGAAGTCCTTGAGCAGGAGCTGGCATTGGATCCCTTATGTAGCTGTTATCCCTGCTGCAGAGCTTCCAATCAAATTCTGTAACCAAATAATGAATTGTGGACAGAATTTCAATCTTTGCAAGCTCATATCCTGGACAAATACGAGCTCCGGCCCCAAACGGAATGTAACTGTAAGGTGGTATGGAAGCTGGATTCACAAACCGGTCTGGATCAAAATTTTCTGGTTCTGGAAAGATGTCTCCATCCATGTGAGTCATGCTCGTCACCCAAAACACCTGTTTCTCATGAGTAAATTTACAGTAGGATTATTACATGCAATATATCATATGTGATTTAATGGGTAGATACTAATAATGATACAAGGAGTGTCACTTACTTGCCATCCTTTCGGTATTAGGTATCCGTTGTACTCAATGTCTTCCATGACCTTTCTGAATCCTCCAAAAATAGGAGGAATCATTCGAAGAGTCTCCATTGCTACTCTCCAGGTATACTTCATCTTTCCCAGGTCTTCCCATGTCAGTAATTCCTTGAGCGGCTTATTGTTTTTAATCTTCACTTGTTCTGTCCGAAGCATATTTTTAAGCCACTTTTAGTTTGAACTATTTAATTTTGCTAGATTATTATATGAAGGTTGGTCATATGTTTAGTCTAATTTATGATTAACTTAAAGTCTGCTGATTAATGGTTTAATCATAGCGTTCACGTGGCATAGATGTCCTGAATAATCGTTTAGGGTCTAAAAATCCCAATGAGTGAGGAATTCCTTACCCTGTAATACTGTTTCACGCACTTGTGCATTATTTGCCAAAAGTCGAACCAGGAAAGTAATGACCACGGCAGATGTGTCATACCCTGCAACCATAACGAGGATGATATTATGTATTATTTCATCCTCGGAGATCAATTCTTCGCCATCATCCCCATGGATGGTGAGCAAACAAGTAATGAGATCTTGGCGAGATGAGGCCCCCTTTTCTAGCTCAATCCTTTTCTCATGTACGACCCCCTTCAACATCTCCCGGACCTTGGCAGCTGCCCTGAGGCTCCGGTTGAAGCGTGTGAAGGGCATGTTGATCGGTAATGTCCACATCCCTGCAATCATTTGTTGAAAATACTCAACAAGTGCATCCCTTATTGCACCCCTTTCTACCCCAAATAAAATGGTGCAGATTATGTCGAATGTTAGTGTCTTCATAAGAGGTAGTACCTGCATTAGTGTAAGTCCAAAAATTTCAGGTAGTTTTAATAAATCCCCTGGTAGGAATTTAGGATGAGTTATTTTTCAATTAGCTTCCATAAATTTGAATTTAAGCTACACCCATGTCTTGCAATTGACCATTTCAATTTATGGATCCATATATTTATTTGTAATCGAGTTTGCATGAGACAGTAACATGTGGTAGTTGGATAAAAATAGTTTGGCATTTCACTTTAGTATTGTTTACTTTTTACAAAAAAAGATTAGGTTAATTACTTGATATAACTAATAGGACCCCCTCTTCACAAATGTTTTCATGATGGTTCCAAGAGTTGATTGATTAAATTAAAGCAAGGGAGTAATTGGTAAATTGCATGTACCATTAAGTAGAAAATTGTATAGGCTCCGCTTAGATAAACTTTTGGAGTTTTAGAAATTTTTGGGAATAGTATGTGATTCTTTTTGGAAAAATTAGCATCTATGATTTATTATTAGAGCATTTGTTGCCGTCACATTCCTTGTTGCCTTTATGATAAGATCATCTTATCAGTTTTTACAATAACAAGATTTATTACCTTGAAATACAGTTATCATGCCTATATTACTTTTTCTAAGAACTGATTACTCACAATAAGTTGACTTACAGTAACTGTCTCTTTCCCATGCCAATTAGCTTCTAAATGCAACTTGATCTCCTCGTCAATCCTCCCAATATAATTCTTCAAACTCTCGGGTTTTAGAAACGAGGTCAGCGCATTCCTTAGGCGCTTATGATCCTCGCCAACGAGCTCCAGCAGACACCGCTCCCCTAACAGCATCCTCATAGACTCAGTCTGCTGGATGCTGAGCTTGGTTCCGTCCCCGCCGAACACAAGCCTGTTGGCTGTCTGGCCATGTACAAAAACTGTAGGCTTCCCAAATAGGCTCATTTTAGAGATGGGGCCATATCTTTTGGCCCTGGCTGAAATCCATTGCTCTGCTGTATTAGACCTCATTGCCCACAGCAGCTTGAAGCTTTGCCCGATTATGGGCAGCCCGAGCTGCCCCGGGGGCACCCGTTCCAACGGCTTTTTTGATTTTGTGATTAGGATAAGAACAGGTAAGAGTAAGAGGAAAAGGATGAGGATGAGGAACATAGCCATGGTTTTTGATGGAAACTGGGGTTGGCTTTAGATCCATTTTTGGTACTGAAGACTTTGTTGCCTTTAGGACATCCCACATAAGCATTGAATAAATAAATAAATAAATAATGCCGACTTACGCAGGAAACGGTAGAATGCTAGACTGCAAGTTTGCTGGATTTTTCTATTTGTTTTGTGCGCGCATAGTCCTTTCTTTAGTTCAGTAAATATAAAAATAATATTTATAATATATACTCTTTATTTTATATTTATAAGAATTTATTTTATTTAAAATATTATATTTTAATTTTGTTATATAAAATTTTATTTAATATTTGTAATTTATAAATATAATATATATTTAATATGTATTATAATATAATATATTTTATTATTAAATTTGCATTTAAAATTTTAATAATTATGTGAGTAGTATATAAAAATTATTTTTTAATTTTTTATTGATAAATAATAAATATTTTATTTTATTAAATATTATAAGAATAAATATGATAAAAAAAAGTATATTTTATTTTTTAAGAAAATATATAAAATATTTAATAAGATCGAAAATATAGAGATTTTAATAGATTCTTCATCGTCAGTGTAAAATATAATTAGAATTCTTTAAGAAGAGAGAAAACTGATGTGTCATAAGAAAGAGAATGGGAAGAAAAATATATATATATATATGATGTAAGCAGAATACGTGCCTGCTTGCATACGTCCCAGTTTAATAACTGAAATTATGTGCTTACGACCATTGACTATTAATGTTACAAAAGTCTTAAAATTATGATCACTGGGTGAGAATTTTCCATATGATATTTATAATAAAAATTATTATAGATGAATAGTGCAAAAAAATTTTCAAACTCTCTATGTAAATAGATGTACTTGAATCAAATGATTCAATAATGAGTTGAGTTGGTGACATATAGATCGTCATCCTCCACCAAACTTGTTGCATATAGCACGATTTGTGACAGAGTCATAATATAATTATTTTATTAAACATTTATTAATTTGTTGAGCTAACACACCATAAATTCATCGAATCAAATAGTTCAATCATTTATAGAGACCACATATAGATTAGAATTTACATTTATGTCCCGTTTGGGCACATTGACGCAAACAACAAGACAGGGTTATGGACAACTCTATAAAGATTGTTTCGAAAAAATTAACAAAAAAATAATTAAATCAAATACTTATTTTTATTAAAAATATTATATTAAAAATTTATTTTCCATAGAAACATTCAAATTTGTTTATATCAAATGTGAATACATATTTTTTATTTAAAGAGAGCCTTCAATCAACTATAAATCCATCCACTATAATTTCACATAAGGAATTTAAATACTTCTAGTTTTAAATTTATGTATATAATTTTATTTTATTTTATTTTATTTTTTTTAAAAAAGGTCATGAGTGGAAAAGAATCAAGAATAAATGGGAACTTCA
Source organism: Andrographis paniculata (assembly GCF_009805555.1). Lineage (NCBI taxonomy): Eukaryota > Viridiplantae > Streptophyta > Magnoliopsida > Lamiales > Acanthaceae > Andrographis > Andrographis paniculata. The sequence continues at coordinate 7,105,397 of NW_026137587.1, forward strand.
AGATTCAACTCGGCTTCAATTCAAATTTTAATTCTACTTTTTTTCTTTACCTAATATTTAGCCACACCAGATAATAAAATGCACCATATGTAACATATTGTGTAGCATCATATATATATATATATATATATATTCACATAGATCAGCTAAAAAAACTACATACCCGTTCTACGGCTCCGGCTGAAGGCTCCGGTGAGCGTCGCCGAGGCATCCGGAGTCGAGCAATGAGGTTATCCAGACTTGATCTGATCTAACCGGTTCATCGTAATCGTTCCTATGCCAACTCCATAGTGCATGGCTCGAGTTGACTATAGTCAGCTCGCCATGGCCAAAGCTCGCGTCCCGGAAGATAGACCACTCGGGCCGGGGATTCAGGTAACTGTATATACAAGGGTTGTAACGAAGTTAAAAATTAGCTGAAAAAACAAGAATGAGGAGAGATACATACAATTAGATGTTTGAATTGTAGCTGCTGTGGAGGCAAATGAGCTTACGCATTTGCCAAACCTTCTCGGTTTCCACCATCGCCAATGGTGATGTGGACAGCTCCGCAAGGATCTCGTTTGTCATTGTAGACGCGACCCTGGTTGTAATAACGGAATAAAGCTGATGAGTTTGGGAATCGAAAAGTATTTTTCATTTTATGGTTATGTAAATGGTTTGGGGAGTGGAACTTACTGTGCGCTCGTAGGCGTGAACATGGCCAGCAAGCATCACATCTACGCCTGCAGCATGAAGCAGCTTTTCCATGGATGCCTTCATGCTATCGCCCTCGCCTTGATGAGCCTCATTGCTGTTGTACCATGGAACATGGAAGAGCGCAATTAACCAGGGCGTGCGTTTACGATCCACTTTTGCAAGATCAGCCTATGGATCAAGAATCGGTAACAAATCAATTGGATTAGTACAAGACAATTAGCAATCTGAGTGATTCATGTATATAAATTGGCACATATAATTATCATTCTACACTTTTGAGTAAAATGGCCATATAACAAAAACACACAAGTAACATATATATATTTATATATATAGGATATGAATTAACAACAAAAGACAATAGTCTACGTAACACATACATTCATTGATTTCAGTATATGATATATGTTTATACCGCACATCCTATAAATATAAACAAACACCACATTTTTCAAATAACACATGTGCTTATACTGCACATCCTATAAATATAAATAGACAAGACATGTTTTCGAATAGCATAGTTTGAAAACATGTGTTGTCCGCTAGATTTTAATGTGCTGACTGAGAAAATCAGCATGGTAACCAGTATATATATATTGGAAGTAACATGAATTAGGACAGAGTATGAGATTTTTTACCTTCAGCCAAGCGTATTGCTCGGAATTCTCATCATAATCAGTGTATGATCCAAGCATGATAGCATGAACTCCAGCCACTTCAAAAGAATAATAAAGGTTCGAACCAGATGCACTCTCCTCATAGGGCATCTTCCATCTCGCATTATACGATTTGAAACTGTGTTCCAGCAACGGTATGCGCTCCTCCTCATGGTTCCCTTGAGTCACCATCCATGGTCTTGAGCTCGCAAGAGGCTGCACAAGCTCCCCGAACGTGTCCCAGCTCCTCTGCACATAATCAGCATACGATAGGTCTCCAGGAAGCAGGAGCACGTCGTATTTGCACTGCTCTATATGGTCCAAAGTAGACTTGGTCCACTCTGTCTGCCCTAAATCACCCACCACAGCAAAAGTGATTGGGAGCTGAGAAGGTGGGGTTCTCAGCTGAAACTCAGGACCTTCACCGCCACATCGGTAGTGATACAATGCACTGTCTTCCAGAGGACCAATAACCGTGTGGTGTATCGTTCCAGAGGTGTAGAGGAGATAATTGTAACTAGCACTGTATCCTTGTGCGCGAAAGCTGTAGTTATGCGGTGATGTCCCGTATTCAACTATAGAAGGGGAATGAGCATTCATAGTGACCCATGTGATGCGCATGTGTTTCTCCCCAGCTAAGGAGATGTGAACCTGCAAATAAAATCCGGTACCAACTGAATTTAAAAGTATTTCTACTAATAAAGTTCATAAACACAATTTAAGATCGGGTGACTGATTTGCAACACTCTTTACTATAGAGAAACACACATTAGAAACAACTCCCAAACATACAACACAAGTACATAGTTTCTTTTCCACTCATAGGTATATATACATACAACTTCAATTTTTTTTATCTTTGCACCAATATACCATCATTTTACCTATTCATATATGCACTCATTCAAGCTATGTTTGGTTAATTTCTAGGGATATTTTTAGGCATCTTAGAACCACATTCACATTTAAACATAAAATCCTAGAAAGATAATCACTTTCATCTCTTCTAAGGATTATAAAATGTGTACTATTCTAATATATATTATATAATCAATGTTTTATTTAACTGATTATTGCATAATATTATTAATATTATTTAAAAGACACTTAATTTTAAGATAAAATTAATAGTAAGTTATGTATTAATGAAAGATAAATAGTCTTATAACATCAATAATATTTTATTATTATTTAATACCACCTATAAAAGAGTTATCCCTAGTTATAACAATGCATTAGGTTAGATAAATATTCACCCTAAAAACCGAGATATTAATGCATGCTCATAATTAGTTCTAAATCACAGCAGCATTCGAGCATATAAGCAACAAAACAACTATGGTGAAAACACTTGTGCAACCACTGCATAATATCATGTGTACATAAATTCATACCAAACAAACTAAAATATAATCAATATCAATTACTATGCCACCAACAAAGACAGAAAAAATGACAGGAACCTAAAGGAAACAATCTCTGAATCTGCACTAAATATATAACACTTGTATTTGTGAAGCAAGTTTTGGTGACAATAAATTAAAACAATAAAGTTCACATTCAGAGCAGGTCATTGCAGTCATGGATCTCCAATTAACTACGATACAGCAATGGAGAATGCAACCATCAACAGAATCGGCAAAAACACGAAAAACAGAACCAATACACTCAACAGTATATTAAAAAATATTATACAGAAACTGCATCGAATCCAAAAACCTAAAAAGCTACCGACATCAGATCCACCTCAAAAACACAACCAAATCAAGGAAATCTGAGCAGTCCATCTACAATCACCCTCAACAAATCCAAATTGCACCATAAAACAATAAAATCCAGTTCATTATTTGTTATTTTTGAAGAAAGGACGAATTCAATTTCTTCCTGCAGCTGGAACATAATAGCTAAAAAAATTCGTGAATTCCACCTGTTCAGGCACAGAAGAAGCCTTCTTGCTCCACGGAAACGACAGCGTCTTCCGAGGCGGAGGCCTAACATACTCCGCCCTGGCACACACTGCTAGCACTGCCATCATTGCCAAAGCCAGCTTCAACACTTCCATGGCTGCTGAGTCGCCCTTCTGTTCATCCACCTATTGACGAGAAATGACTAAATAAAATTCCAATTCTTCTTTACATACATAGAAATATAGAATGCGCGTATCTAAAAATATTTGGTTGCCATCTGAATGACTCCTCTTAGATTTTATTTTATTTTACTTTTTTAATTTCTCTTTTCTTTTTTTTTTCTTTTTTTTTTTTTTTTAAAATAATCTCATATTTCTAATTTTCTGAGTAATTTTTTTACATATTTTAAAATTTTTAAATATTATATTTTTTATATCATAATTAAATATTAATATTTAATTAGTAACCAAACGCATAAAAATGTAAAATGCGTAATATTGGTTGCGTGATTCTGGGTAGAACCTTACCTGGATCAAAATAAAAGTGCCCGTGATTATTGCTACGGACTCTTTTTCAAGAATTTTGTTCTCACACGCATCGCAACAGATGTTGGAGAAGGCGAATGATTTTTATTTATTTATTTATATATTTGTTATTATTATTGTGCTTTAATAAAAATGTAAAGTGTGTTCTTCATACATATTTCTGTTATTTGTATTAAAAAAAATATTAATATATCACATAAATTTATTTTTTATATTTTGTACAATTTAATATATTTCATATAAAAAATTATTCATTCAAATTATCTTATAAAACAAATGTACCCATAATTATTTTAGTTTTAAAAAATTGAAACTGTATATACTTTATTTATTTAATTTTTTAAAAAATTTCAATAGTTTTTTTAAGCAATTTTAATTTGTAATTTAAAAATAAAAGATATATTTTGAAATAATTTAGAAAATATATAACTATTTTTTATATAATTTAATAAAAATATTATTTAAAAAGTATATAGTAAAATAATTTTAAAATATATAACTATTGTTTATATTTTAATTAAAAAATTCTAATTTTTCATTAAGAATAGTATTAATAATTAATGCTTTTATATAATTTTTTAATAAATATATATTTTTAATTATGAATTATAAATAATTTAGATTTTTACTACAAATTTTGAATATATATATGATTATTAAATATATTTTTCATTTTTTATTGTTACTATTATTTTGCAATCGATATTAAAAATTTATAATTTTTTTTAGAATCATATTAAATATCCATTGTGTGTGAGTGCTTATTGTTATTGGTATTTTACATATAATAAATATGTATATATTATATGCATGTCTCCCTCTATCTCTCTCTATATATATTTGACATTAATGATGATTAAGTAATTTTTATTAACTTAAGTATTTAAAATTTATTAAGATAATAAATTTTAAAAAATAATTTATATATAAAATATTACATTAAATTCTTGTTTGTTTCCCTATTTTAAAAAGTATTTAAAACTTTTCAATGCTTTTAGATTTGTTATCTAAATTGACCCTACAAGTATTATCAAGTGATATAAACATTTTTTATGTAATGTGGCATATTTTAATATTTTATAGTAAGGCTTAAAATAAATTTCGGGGCCATTTCAATGAAATTGGATTGGCCAGGACATATCGAAGTGTATAGAATTCTCGGTCTCGGATGCTCTGCGCTTCGAGCTGTCGTGTAGTATTGCCGCCACACCGACCACTCACGTGACCATTCCACAGCCCCACCGTGCAATTATTTTTTATTATTATTATTTTCGTGGCTTTTAATCAATAGTAAAAATAATTTATACATAAACACTAAAATATTTTTAATTTTTTATAAAAACAGTATTTATCTTTTTTATAATTATAAAAACAAAAATATTAAAATCACAATATTTTTATCATATTATTGTTAATTTACTATAAATATATATATAATTTATCAAAGTAGAGAAATGTGTATTAATTTTTTTATACGATATATTATTATATTTTTTTAAAACAATTCCGAGGTAATTAATTATTTTTTTCTGTACATTGTTAAAGGATGCGGATTAAGTGATGACCTAAATAAATGCGTTATCACGTAAAGATATATAATATGTATTTGCATAATATAATAATATTATAAGATATCATATGTTGAGTTATAACATAATACTTCCTTCGTCTTCGTAGGAAGATTGTCATTTACTTTTTGCATGTAAATCTTTTAATATTAATATTATATTGGATTGTAGTGAAAAAGACGAAAATATTCTTATTAGTATTGTGTAATATAAAAGTAATGACATTTGTGTAATATAGTATAAGTTGGAAGAGTATTTATTATGTTAGGTAGGTAATACAATTACTAAATTAGAAAATGATAACCTTATTTTAGAACATATAAAAATAAAAAAAGACAACCTTTCAATAGGACGGAGGAAATATATACTTTATCATAATATGTTATAATAATATATAATATTAGTTCATTACTTTTATATGTAATATGCTCACTCTATTCGCAAACTTTGTTAAATTTATATAATACTTATCTATCTTGCATAAATTAATCATAAATTTTCATTTGGTAACATTTTTATCGATTTATTCTTATTCATTATCATCATATATATTATTAATATTTTTTAATTTATATATAAAAAGAAATATATAAATACATATATTTCATACCAAAAAAAAGTATTATCTTCATATATTTTACAAATATTTTTTTTTACATGGAAATCCGTAGCACACATCCAACCCATATACCACTAGACTATTCTTGCCGGACTATATTTTACTAATATTGTTTGCATTTTACCTATTACATTAATAAAAAATTGACTACAATAATTTTTAGAGGGTGGCATGTGTTGTATGACTGCAAGCACGTGTGCATTCTCCTCGGATGCTCGGGCAGTTTTCGCATCAAATTCTACAAAAAAAAAATAAAATAAAATAAAATAAACTATAAATAAATTTTCAAGGTAATAATAAATAGCTTATTGACAAGTCTACGAATTGAGAGTTTATTGGATTCCAATTAGAAAGATGTAACACAAATATATACTAATGTTTCTGTCGCCCACATGGTATGCATACCATTCCTTCCATCCCAAAATATATACATAAAATCGTAATAATTAGTTAACACGATACTTATTAACTTTAATTAATACATTAAATACAATATATGCTGTGTATCTTCAATTTATACAATATATATTGTGTATATTATTAATATTTATTGTACATTTTTATTTATGTATATATTTTGTTAACATATTTTGTACGCTCAAATTGTCATATATTATTGTTTTATTTATTGTATTTTTATTTTTATTTTTATAATATATTATCCCCGACTATTTTTTAAATTAAAAATAAAAAATCCACAAATTACACAGACCATTAAAAAAAATTATAAGAAACCTAAAATATCTCATGTATCCAAAGTTTACCTACAAACACACAATTTTTTAGTACAGTATTTTTGCATAGAAATAATATACTCCAAATATCAAATAAAATCTCATTTACACGATTTTTGAAGATATTGATTTTTTTTTTTTTTATTATTTATAATGAATTATTAAAGAAGCAAATGGATAGGTTGTTGGTGTTACAACTGCTAAATAAATTCGTCACACCGCACGTCTATTTTAGACCATTTCGAATGAATGTGTCGCTATAGGCATGAAACGTCGCCGTCTCGGTGTACTATGATCCCATACGACGTGGTGCCTACCCTTAATTACTCAATCGGTCTCAAACACCATGCAACATTTTTTTTTTTTTATCCCAAACTTATTGTAACATTTACAAATTTAGATATGATTAATAATATATATATTAATATACACTTCACCTTATCCCATCACATCATTCAAATAAAAAAAATAAATAATCATTTCTCTTTCCAATCACATCACTTAATATACAAATTATCTCAAATTATCATACTTAATACTCTCCACTTAAATTCTCGTGTCAAACACAAATATTGCATTCACTGTTTGATCGGATGGAGTATTAAATTGCAGCGTAATTTTATGGTATATAAATCTCTATACTAGTAATTAATCATTATTATAATTAAAAAAACGGAAAACCATTGGAGACGTTGACCGTACACGCTTACATTCACGCCATTACTTCCTTTCTTCCTCACTTCTCGTTGCTGTCTTTTCTCCCAAGAGATCCGAATTCCTCCGTCGGCCGTCCGCCGTCTTCCTCCGCATTCTTCGTCTATTCGGTATCTCGAACCAGTGTGTGATGACTGAGCGCAAGCAGATATAGCAATGGACGCCGAACAATCCCAGCCGCCCCCAGCGAAGTCCAGTTTTCGAGGCAAACCGTCTCGCCGGAAAATTAGGGCCTCCGGAGTGAGGTTGAGGAAGGAATCCGGTCCGATTCTGGCGAAATGGAGCACTCGCCCCGAAACCCCCTTGTTGAGCTGGAAATTTGACGAGCGCGGTACTGGGAAGAGTGAAGAGGAGAAGGTGTCTGGCGGGGCTAATCGGAGGGTTGGGGGGAGGATTAAGCTCACCATTTCGGCTAGAAGTCTTGCCTCCGGCCTGTGGCGTCTGCAATCGCCGGAGGTTGAAAGCCAAAGGCTAGGTCATCAGGTAGCTTTACTTAAACCCTAATTTTTTCAATTCCCCCAAATTTGGGTTAATTACGTGCACTACATGATCTGCGAATGTGGGTGATTGTAACCACGATTGGGTGCACAAATTACAATATTATCAAAATTGGTTTGCTATTTTTCCGATCATCGTCCGAACCTCTCAACGGTAGAGTAAAGTGGAAAACATATACTCCATTAAATTGCTTTATGCACACTCGCCATTGCAGACCGTTTGTTACTTTCTCTTTGAATTTGCTGCTGCGCTTGTTTACTTTGATGGTGTCTAAAGGCTCCCTGATTTTATTGTCGTGCAGATGCCTATTTACAATTCATTTTTCTCTGTTCTCTTAATCTGCAGCCTGTTAGTGGTCATTTTGGAGGCAATGTTCATTGTCACAACGTTGACAGAGTTCATCGATCCTCGGGTAAGGATCTGCTGGTCCGTAATACACGACCTGTATCTGATTCAAAACATGGAATTCTAGAAGAGGTATTGGTTTTCTATCCATGGTCTATCTGCTTGCCATTTGACAATTTCTCTCTGATTCTGGTTTCTTGGATCGTGTGGGATGATCAATTAGTCTTTAGTTGACAAAACTTTACTATTAATTTGCTAAACTATGAGATTCTTATTATGTTAGTAGTTCTAATACGTTTAATTATTGCGCCTGAAATATGCTTTAATTGTTGACAGTTTGAGCCTCCATATCCGCCTCTGAAACCGGTAATGGAAGGTGCAACAAAGTGGGATCCCAACGGACGGAAAGATTCGGATGAAATAAAACGAATATTTGGGCAATCAAAGCTGTCTGACTGTCGAGCAAATGCCACTCGAGTGATATCCACCCTCGAGGCAGAGCTCAAGCAGGCGAGAACAAGAATAGACCATCTTGAAGCCGAGCGAAGATCTTCAAAAAAGAAACTCGAGCAGTTTCTGCACAAGCTCAGTGAGGAGAGGGCAGCTTGGCGGAGCAGAGAACATGAAAAAATCCGGGTGATTATAAATGATCTTAAATCTGAGTTGTCTCGCGAGAAAAAGGCCCGTCAGAAGGTGGAGATTGCCAATTCTAAGCTTGCCAATGAGTTGGCTGATGCCAAGTCGACCACCAAGCGATATGCCCAGGAATATCAAAAAGAGCGGAAGGCACGGGAGTTGGTGGAGGAGGTCTGCGATGAGCTGGCGAAGGAGATCGGGGATGACGAGGCTGAAGTAGAAGCGCTCAAGAGAGAGTCAATGAAGCTGCGTGAGGAAGTCGAGGACGAGCGGCGGATGCTGCAGATGGCAGAGGTGTGGCGGGAGGAGCGTGTCCAGATGAAGCTAGTCGATGCCAAGGTGATGCTCGAGGAGAAGTATGCGCAAATGAACTTTATAATAGAGAATCTTGAGATGTTCATGGAGTCATCGGGGTCGATCGAGAAGGCAGATTCTCTTCGGCAGGCTGTGGCCGCAGTCGATATGCAGGATGTCCGGGAGTTGAAATACGAGCCCCCAACTTCAGACGACATTTTCTCCGTTCTTGAAGATATGAATTTGGGTGAATCGAAGGATAGAGAACTCGAGCCCTGTGATGGTTCTAGAATCGAAGCTTGCAATTCTCCTATTAGCCGATCATCAAGAATCCACACAGTGACTCCCGAGGTTAACAAAGACCGGTCCCATAGGGATCCCGACGGATATACAGAAAGTAGCGAGCTAGAAGAGGATGCAAGTGAATGGGAGACCGTGAGCCATCCAGAGGATCAGGGCTCAAGCTATTCGCCCGACGGCAGTGATCCATCTGTTAGCAAACGATATCAGATGAAAATTTGTGGGGAGGAGGAGAAACCCATTGTTGATAACAATGGTGAAGTCAACTCGAAGATCAGGCAATTGATTAAGTTCCCGTTCCCATCTAAGGACGGTAAGAATGGCAGGTTATCAAATGGAGGCATTGCGTCGCCGGATCATGTTTCAGCGAGAGGCTGTCTGGACGTACCCGAGCAGTGGAGCCCGAGTGATCTGGGAAATCCGCATATAACCCGTGGAATGAAAGGATGCATAGAATGGCCACGGAGCGGACAGAGAAATAGCCTGAAAGCTCGACTGCTGGAAGCTCGGATCGAAAGCCAGAAGGTACAATTGCGACAGGTTTTGAAGCAGAAGATTTAACGACTAATCGATCCACCCATCGCGCACGAAACTTGAAGGTACCCCTTTGTCCGAATACATGTTTATGATTCCTGTCTACGCCACGACAAAATGTTACAGTTTTGTGAGTTAAGGCTGTGTATTATGTCGAATCTAAGAAGTTGTATCTGTGATTCAGACAATGGCACTCTTTATGATTATTTATGTGAAATCCATCTGATTAGCGGTTACAAGCTTATTCGAGTCTCGATTGAGTAGTTATTTAGGTAGCAGATTACAAAGCTTATTTGAGTCTCAATCGAGTTGCGGCTGCTGCTGCTGCTGCGATTACGGCAGCACGGCGATGCAATCGATCTCGACCTTTGCACCCAGAGGCAGTGCTCCGGCCTGAAAGGTCGAGCGGGCCGGCGGGTCTACCTGAAAATCTGCGACGGAATTTGGTGGGGTGGTTAGTGTGTGATAGATGTGCATAAAATGGTGCCCAGAATGTGTGGTGTAGATAAATGGGGGAGTGTTGTTTAAAATGCAAGTGCTTACATTTAGCATAAATTGCATTGACTCTGCTGAAGTCATTGATATCAGCTAACCTGCAATTAATGAGGGATATATGATGTATTATGTATATATATATATAGATGTAAATAATAAGAATAATTATGGAATAAAATAGATCCGTGTCTCTCTATGATTCTATTGACTCACATAATAGTTGTCTTGACGGCGGAATCATAGCCGACTCCACCTGCTTTAAGTATCTCGCCAATGTTTTTCATCGCCTGGATTGATTAAATTAATTAAATAGCAAAATATGATATATTCAGACATTTGTTTCTTACGTACAACAGCGTCTACTACACCACAGTATCCGTTTCTTATATATATATTCTTATATATTTATACCTGCTCAGTTTGATCGTCCACGCTGTCCGAGATAAGTTGTCCAGTCTGTGTAATCAGAATAAATGGGTTTTACAATTACTTACATGCATACATATATAGCCAGGTAGTAGAAGTGGTAAAAATTAATTAGTATGAGAGAGAGAGAGAGAGAGAGAGAGAGAGAGAGAGAGAGAGAGAGAGAGAGAGAGAGAGAGAGAGAGAGAGAGAGACCTCTGGGAGTAGGCCAAGAGAACCAGACACAAAAATCATGTTATTAGCTTTGATGGCTTGAGAGTAAGGCCCCACTGCAGCTGGAGCCTTGTCTGTTTCAATCACCTCCTTATTACCTACGTACACGTTTATTTATTTATTTAGTTTCTGATTAAATAAAAATTAAAAATGAAAGACATGTTATAATAATATTTCAGAAAATATTTTGCTAGTTTAGACTGGAGTTTGGACATAAATACAGTCTAAAATATCCCTTATATATATGTGTATATATATATTTAGCTGTACGGATATATATTTCGATGGTTTTGGCAGAGTTTTCATGGTGACAACGGAACAGCAGCCAGTGCACAAGGTACAATTATTCAATGCAGCGGTGGAGGATGCTCATACTAATTACCTGTTATAGCAGCAGCACTGGCGGCGGAAGCGAAGACCACCGGTGGTCGGCGGCAACGGTTAGCGACGGACAAAGGCACGCAGCGGTGGTTGACGGTCTGAGCCGCTGGTGGTGCGTTGATCGGCGAGAATTGGAAGGTCGTCACGGCGGCGCACCACGCCATTGTATATAATTATCGATCGGGGATTGATGATGATCTTAGAAAGTTCGATCGTAAATTAAAACGTGAATAGAATAGAATAGATAATTGCAAATTTTCAATCTCATAAGCACTTTATATATATATACACAGAGACAGAGGCTGAGACAGATGATCAATCAGTGGCTACATTATTGGTGGTGACCACAGACGCCGGACCGACGGGGACCTGACTTCTCCTCCACGTGCGTCGACCAGTCACCACGTGCAAATTTGGAAATTAGGTCGGCTTTGGTTGTGTACTCTTTCCTCTTTGTGTTTTTATTTTTGCTGTTTCGATACATTACGAGTCGTACTCCATACCATATTCAGCGCCCCATATTTGGCCAGCTCTACCGTAATGTTGGTGTACTTTCATTTATTGATAAATAAGTTTTTAGGTGAGACAATCGTTTATAATTTTTAAACGTGTATTAAAGTTTTCTATCTCGAATTCGAATTTCATCGTCCTCTTAGTAGATAAATAAGTTTTTAGGTAAGATAATCATTTATATTTATTAATATGATATTATACCTTTAGGTCTCGAATTTGATTTTAATCGTTTCCCATTTACAGATAGATAAGCTTTTAAATGAGATAATTATTTTATATTTTTTAATAAATATAACATATTATTATTAATATAATAACACAGTACATACATCAATTGATTTTAAATACTCCCTCCGTTCTGTATGTACATATCAATTTTACTTTTTGTACGGAGTTATATTAGTATTATATTGGAATGTAGTAGAAGTAAAGATAAAAATACTAAATTGTCCTTGTGAGTGTATTAGTATAAAAAATAGTGGCAATTGTGTAATAATAATGAAAAAGTACGAGTAATTTTATAGTGATATGATTATTTATGGAAATGAGACTATCGATAAAAATAGTAAACTGAACTATTGTATCGGGACGGGGGAGTATAAAATAAAAACACATTTCTATTTGGCCATAATTGATAGTTTGAAATAGAAAATGCATAAATTGAAATATCTATCAAAACCCAAACAAAACAAATCTTACTTATGTGTATTGATTTAATGGTGGGCCTAATTGAATGCTCACTTTGGGCCATGAATTTCATACCTAATTGGGCTAACGTTACATATGTATGATTTGAACTTATTTTCAATGAAATTATGTTTTTCTTTTTTAAATATAATATTCTTTAAATATAAAATGATTTTATTTTGTATTAATTGGGTAAAAACAATATTTCATAATACATAACATAAAATGTAAAATCGAAAACACATGTACCATACCCCTAAATTGGGTGTTGTGGCAAATAGTTTTTAAAAAGCTTTTAGTTTATTAAACAACTTTTAGCTATTTGACCAGTTAAAAAATTAATTTAGTGTTTGGTAAATTAGCTTTTTGGAATAGCTTTTGGACAAAAAAAAGCAATAGCTAACTTACCTAGCGTTTTGAAATAGTTTTTTTCTGAAAAAAATTTTTATTTCTTATATGCCCTTAAAAATTTATTATGCATTTTACACAAATAAATATATTTTTGATTATATTAGAATATTTTATTATAATATAGTTTTACTTTTATAAATTTAAAATAATTAATTTTTATATAAAAATTATTTTAATTATAAAATATATAAATTTATTAAAATCAACATAAAATATAAAATATAAAAATTAATAATTTATTTTTATATTAAAATTACATTTGTAGACAAAAAATTGTGTTATTTTTAATAAACACAAAATTTGTACAAATTATATTTGATTTGAATTTAAAGCGGGTACTATTCTAAATGGGTCATTTGATTCTCCTTCCGGGTCGATTTATTTTCCAACTTGGTTTTCGATGGCTTCTTTGATCTGAAGAGGTTTGGTCTTCAGTTTGACTTTGCCGGCTTTTGGAGGGTTTTGGTTTCCGTGCGGGCTATTTGATTGTCGGCTTTGGATTTGATGTCTTTTTTTAGACGATCCGAGGCTTTGATATTTGATTTGGCTTTGGCTTTTGGAGGACTTTGGTCTCCGTATTGGCGATTTGATCATCGTCTTTGGATTTGTTGTCTTCTTTAGACAATCCGCGACTTTGACCTTCGCTTTGGCTTTGCCGCTTTTGGAGGACTTTGGTCTCCGCGTTGGCGATTTGATCATCGTCTTTGGATTTGTTGTCTTCTTTAGACGATCCGCGACTTTGATCTTTAGTTTGCCTTTTTCCGCCTTTTGGAGAGCTTCGGTCTCCGTATGAGTGATTTGATACTCAGCTTTGGATTTGATATCTTCTTTGGACGATCCGCAGCTTTAATTTTTTATTTGTCTTTGCCGCTTTTAGAGGGCTTTGGTCTCCGTACGGGTGATTTGATCCTAAGCTTTGGATTTGATGTCTTCTTTAAACGATCTGCAGCTTTGATCTTTGAAAAGGTGGATTTGGTGCTCCATAACGCTTTTGGCGGCATGTCCCTTTGACATTTGGATCGAAGAGGGCCGAGTTGTTGCTTTGGTGAAGAATGCGATGAACACCTCGAAGCTTTAGGATGAACTTTGGAAACTTTCCCTTGGTTTTGACGAATTCCTCAACGGCTTTGAGAGCTTTGATCATTGAAGATGTGGATTTAGTGCTCCACAGCGCTTTTGGCGGCGTGTCCCTTTGACTTTTGGATCGAAGAGGGCCTGGTTTGCGCCTTTTATGAAGAACGCGATGAACACCTCGAAGCTTTGAGAGAAACTTTGGAGGCTCTTCCTTGGCTTTGATGGATTCCTCGATGGCTTTGAGAACTTTGATCCTTCCTCCGGCTTGGACATACGACGAAGAACGTTAACTTCATCGATTCGTTAACTAATATTGGATCATTTGTCCAAATTAGTGACTTTCGACGAAGAACGCTTCGAAGGACACGAAAAACATGAAGAACAATACAGAGAGAGTCTAGAGACTTACCCCTTTGCTTGAATCCTCGATACAACTTCGGTGTATCAAATGAATTGACCATGGCTCCTATTTATAGGGGATGGGTGGTCTTGGCTTCCTTTTCGGGTGGTGCCACGTGTATGGAAAGATTTTATAATCTTTCATTTTCCATCAGATGTTATTTTCTATTCTTGACGGATTTGATTGTGCACCTTTCGTTCTCGCCAAAATTTTTATATCATTGCCATTTTGGAAGATATTAATTTATATACTTCCTTTATTGACAATATCTTTATATTATTGCCTTGTTTGGAAGATATTAATTTATATTAACATATGTGCATAATTAAATACTATATATTTATTTTATTGGAATTTTATTTTCTTCCAAAATATATGATATCTAATTGATTTTAGACATATATTTTTAGTGTCTACAACATTATATAAATTTTATACTAAAAATAAATTAAATATATTAAATATATTGAAAATTATAAATATAATGAACTAATCGATAACTAACATAATAAATATATACACGAAAAATTTATTATTCTATATTTTACATCATTTCAATAGAAAAAACTATTTATATATTTTAATAAAAATATATTATTTTTTAAAATTTTACTGTAATAAAAATAAATACTTTTATAATTCTTTTATAATTTTCAATAACTAATAACAAAAAAAATTTAAACATTCTAAACTCAAAATAGCATAATTGAATATATTAGAAACAAAAATAAAATAGAAATGTCCTCAATTGTCATTTTACGTATAAACAACTAATATCAAACAGTTGTTTTACCAAACATTTTAATACAAACAGCTAATCGAACAAATGTCAAACCAACTAATTGAATGAGCTAACAGTTAACAGTAACAGCTGTCAGTTAATTGCCAAACGCGCCCATATGTTATGTCAGAACATATGTTTGGGATCATTTTTATTAGCTCTAATCGATTCATAAAATATAATTTGAAAAGAAATACTAATAGTCTAAATGACATTAATACTGGATAGATTGTTATTATGTGTTCTTATATATATATATAAATATATATTGTCTTAATATATTTTATATATTTAGATAAATTATGCTAGTATTTATTGTGTATTATATTAAAATATACAATATAATATTGGTTTATCCATTATGTACTGATATATGTATTTCGTATACAATGAAATCTATTCTGATTAATTATTCTTGAAATAGTAACTGCTGCCATAAAAAATAAATAAATAAAATAAAATAAAATAAGGCAGCCGTGTTCTTATTGCTATTATAATTATTATTTACGACAAGACCCTGAATTTAATGGTCGACGACATTAGCATGATGTTGTCTGCCCTAATTTACTTTTCTTTAAACATGCAGCTGAGGGTTTGATTGTTAATATCTTTAAAAAAGTAATAATAATAAAAAAAAACAATAATAAAATTAGAATGCAGTATTCAAAAGAAATAGAAAACAAATATATTATGTATTATTTTTATTACATGAAATGTATTGCCTATTGAACAAAGTTACTATAAATAATAAATAAATAAAAAAACTGTATAAATAAGACAATCTTAAATGATAAATGAGATAATAAAAAATACACTATCGTGGAAAAAAGTTTATTTTATCATATAAAAATCTATAATAGTAATAATCTAAATCTCTTTAGATCTTTCTTGCATCTTCTATTGACAGACAAAATTGACAAATAATTGTCGTATTTATTAATGATGATCACATTTAATTGTGGAACAAGGATACTTGTAGAAACTCTTATATATATACTATTTTCTTTTTATATTATGCTCCTTCAATCTCGAATGAGTTTTTTTTTTTTTTTTTAAAAAAAAAGATGAAATAGTTGCATAGATATATTTTATATTTATATTAAAAAAATAAGTGTTGGGATGTGGTATTTATGTAGACGATTTGTATGATCACATTAGTAAAATTAATAACAATAAATTAGAGAAGAAACCGGTTAATTAATTTATTGACGGATCGAAAATGGACACCGCAAACATAACAAATGTACATGTGAACTTTTCTATAATAATTCATAATGATGAAAAGAATTTCAATAATGAATTTATCATTTTATTCTTGATAAAAATTTCAATATTGGAATAAATACCAACGAGACAAAGTTTAAACAAACCCCTTATGATCAACACATTATAAGTTTAATTTAATAATTTTTTTAATTAATAGCTTATTAAATAATAAAAATAAAAAATGAAAATATCCAATATAAAATAAGAACAACAACCACGAAAAATAAAATAAAATATTTAAAATAATACTGCCTCCTTCCAAGAATAACAAGAATAATGTAATCACTCCATTTTTATATGCAGTTTAAATAACAATAATAAATTATATATATATAAATAGCTATTTGAGTATAAATAGAGTTGTAAACAAGCAGCAGAAATTGTATGTATTTGAACTCGACTTGTTTTCATTCGCTAAAAGATATGAGTTGAATTTTTTTATTTTAATTCGATTTGATTTAATAATTTTTTTATATAAAGTATAAATAATTATATTAGTAATTTTTTTTAAAAAAAATTATTACTATTATATAAAATACTATTTATTTTTGTAGATAATAAAATATATATTAACAAAGCCTATTTTTCTTACAAAAGAGTAGCATATATATATATATTTATTATTATTATAATGAGTAAACAGAAATGAGTGGTTAACTAACCAGAGAAGCAATTAAGTATAAAAGCCAAAAGAAAAACTATTTAATTCATCACAGAATTAATAATTTGCACCAAATTTCATCTATTTATACACATGCATGCATTTCAACTTCCAATGAAACTCACCCTCTTCTCTCTCTCTCTCTCTATAAATTCCAGACCTTACTCCACGATCGCCATCAGTCAGTGCTGCCGCAGTACAAGTTTCAGTACATATGGTGACGATGATGATGATACGTTGCTCCGCTGCTCTCTCCAGGCTCCGCGCAGGCCTCACGGAGTGTCACTTTAGGCTTATCTTCGTCGTCGTGGAGAAACTTGCTCTTACTCTGGCTATTAGCATTTTCGCTCTAGGTTTCATTATATATATATATATATATTTATATATCGATTCCACTTATTTTCTGGATTGTTGCTTGGAATTTTGTTGTTCAGATCTGTTTCCTCGACTGTTGCTTGGAATTTCCTTGTCATTCTAGTTCCTGCAGGATTGTTGATTAGGTTTCTCGCGAACTATTCGTTAGGCGTTAGTGATTCAGTCGATTTTTCTGTTTTTTATTCTTCTGAATTTCGAAATCACGCCGACCTCATGTTCGATAAAATGCGTCAGTTATAGGATAAAATAGCTTTCACGAATTAATTTTCCTGATTCTAGAAAGATCTACGAGTATCCTGAGACTAATTAGGGTTATTATACGTACTGCAGGAGGAGCTGCAATTGGAGCCATTACAGGGGCGGTGAGAGGCAACACAACGGAGACAGGGCTCCTGCGCGGCTTCGGCGTCGGAGCAGTGGCCGGAGCCATTACAGGCGTTCGACTGTGGGATCTCGTATCAAGTGGAGAGCCATTTTCCAAGGTGAATTAATTAAGTGTGTTCCAGGCTTTAATTTCGTACGTATCATAAATGCGTTTAAAATATTAAATTAATTCATTTCATAATCAATACTCAAGTTGTTTGTGTTTAATTAATTTCCAAATCTGTTGCATTATAAAATCTGAAATATATAATTAAAAGAAATTATTTTCAAATAAATGCAAACTCACGCTTAATTTAATTTTTATAGGTGGTATTGCATAGTAATTTTATTATGTATTGACTTTTATTTTTTTATTTTTCCATAAAACACCAAATTGATTATTTATATTTTATGTTATCTATGTTAAAATAAATGTTATATTTAAAATTGTAAAATCAATGCGACATTTTATTAAATAACTATTCAAATTCACAATTTACAATCCTGATTCTAGTCCTACAACTAAACAAACTAGCTTGGGCCCTAATGTTATTGAAAATATATAAATATACATGAAATATAATCACTAGCTAGTAATCGTTGAATATATATTGAATCATTTAATATATTCCATTTTCAGAAATCAATAATAAACTAAAAGTAAGAGAAAAAACAATCCTCTCAAATAAATCACTTTGGGCTATAGATAATTAATTAATATTTATATTCTTATTTACGCATAATGATTAATTAAATTATCCATAGGATAATCTTTAATTATATTTACTTCACTTGATTTTTTAATTGATTTTTGTCATAAAACATAATATTAAAATAATTTAAGCAAGGAACCCTTATGCTTTAGTCTTACAAAATAAAGTAAGCATATATATGTTTGTTGTTTACTTTGCAATATATTTATATTATAACTTGTTATATAAACGAAAAAAGCCATATGATATACTTAATAATTAATCCCTAGGTATTGAATTTTAGGTATATGTGAATATATATGTATAAATGTAGGCGTTAAATTATTTTTTTTGGATGACGTGGGAATCCGCAGTCGCTACCCGAAGGTGCGCATTGGGGGTTACCTAGTACCCTGCAAACCAGGTCCGACTGGTTGGGGATTTAAACTGTGAGCTCACGGTCACAAGTCCAACGCCATTAAATTTTAATCATACATAGTTATGTTTTTTAGGTGAAGTTTTTATTATTCAATTTACATTACTCAATACAAATTAACTATTTTTAAATATAAAAATATGGTATCAAATTATTTTATATATAAATGGAAATATATGCGTGCATTTATCTCTATCTCAATTAGGAAATATAGGAGAGAGAGATACATTCAGTTTTGCCATACTCCATATTCTAATGGTACCTGAGACACTTAAATTTGTCAGGTTGCAGTAATATGCAGTGTATTGAATGGGAAGATATTCGTGGAATGGATGAATCCCGCAATTCTAAAACCTTATCAATGGCAATGGCAGGTGGTAACCACACTATATATAAATCATTATTTATTGCACCCCATCTCTACTAATGCCCATATTTAATTATGTGCGTTACATATTTATTTTTTCTTTCCACTGTTCTACTTCTACATGTTCAATTTTTTATCTTTAATCTAGGTGATTAATTTTTTTATTTTTGTTTGGGGTTTAATTTTCAAGATAATACTTTTGGCACTCACAGCCACAGGTCACCACGACAAACCCAAGTTTCATGGAAATTCCAGAGATTTTCGAAGCCAATGCTGTAAGGAGATTACGCCATAGTTCGATCAATGAGCTTCCTGTTTATGTCTTCTGTTCTGATACTAAGACAAGAAGTAGCACACGGTTTACAGAAACCACTTGTGCAATTTGCTTACAGGTAATATCATCATATAATTTAATCTATGACCCACTTTTTCTGACATGATATATATATGAAGTGTTAGTATATCATTCTGACTAATTTTGAGAGTTAGGATTTGGAGAATGGAGAACATGCTAGGATTCTGCCTACTTGCCGGCATTTCTTTCACCGGGCCTGCATCGATGAATGGCTCATGCAGCAAGCAACGTGCCCAGTGTGCCGAAGAGACGTTTGATAATGGTAATAAGATAGATATATAGTCTCTATATCATTAAAAAGCATAGGATTGCAATATGGTTGATCAAGAATTTTAAGAAACTCCCTTCCAATTAAAATGTAATTAATATTTCTATACAACTATTTATATGTATCCGAAAGACGGGTTCAAATAAAATGCAATCATATGATATTACATTGATTTGATTCCTAGTATATATATATATTTAAAATAAAAGAATGATGTAATTCAACAAAATTACATTATGTAGCAACCTCGCTATCAATAAGTAAATTATGAAAATAATTATTATTACCAAACGACCATACACATTTGCAGTTTACTAAACACCCCATGGAATGGAATCATCAAAGGGTTGAGTGCAAACTCACACAGCATAAACATAGAAAGTAAAGTAACAATAATAACCAGACTCCCTTCTTAAAGTAAATAAAAAAGAGGATCATAAACTGATCACATGTATTATATTAGGCTTCTACTCCAGATGGATGATATAACATCAATATGTTAAAAGGCGAGGCAAGGCAGCAGCTATTTCGTACCTAGAAACCGTGAATCTTGATCTGATCCTTCTTCACGATCCCGGTGCTAATCAAGAACTGCGAGACATTCTTGCGCTGATCGCCTTGGAGCTGGATCACCTTCCCCAGTTCTTTGTCGTGGACAACGTTGCCGTTGCAGCAGAACTCTTTCTTGAGATCTTTCAGGATTTTTTCGTAGCTGAATTCCTTACGCAGTCCTTGGACAGTCGTCAGGCTTTTCTTCCCATTCCTTTGTTGTATGCGGATGTGCACATATTCCTTAGCCCCCGGGGCTCCAGAGTCCTTGGCCTCAGCAAAGGGATCGAAAGCAGTTGGAACTTGGACGTCTAGATCAACCATGAAACTTGATGGGTAGTGACTTCAATTAGGACGTTTCTGATGCTTGGAGAACTGCATGATTGCTTAGGTGATAAGTTCACGATTAAAATCTAAAACCAGAGTGATTCATAGCAACAAGAGGAAAGCAGGATCAAGATTAACAAGGCTTGATTTAGGCACGACTATCAGGATACAAAAACACCTAATTCTTTCTTCCAAACCCTAGAACATTCCAATCGGCATGATTGATTAATTGATAATCTATCATTAAAAGTTCTAGCCACGAAACCAGAAACAGAGTTGTTAGTAGCATCAAGAGGATAGCAGGATCGACATGATTTAGGCAGGATCAGCACTAATATGAATATGTACGTAGAAATTTGACAATTCTTCGACAGCACGAGATTTCAAGCAAGATCACAGAATAATGTTTAATCAAATACACAAACTCGATTCCCTTCTCAATCGAAAGAAAGGATCGGATACGATCTAATTCAGGATGGCAACATCCGATCCAATTCAGGATCGCAACATCCGATCCCTGGAACTAAAACTGCAGTGATCTATTTGGATAGCTAGCGACAAAAATTCATGCGAGGATCGATCAAATCCAATTTTCTCAATAGCATATATCATTCAAAATTTTCAAAAAAATCACGACAGAAATTACAATCAAACAACGAACAAACAGCAGATCATTCCGTAATTCACAGAAGAAAGTTCAACTATAACGA
Source organism: Andrographis paniculata (assembly GCF_009805555.1). Classification (NCBI taxonomy): domain Eukaryota; kingdom Viridiplantae; phylum Streptophyta; class Magnoliopsida; order Lamiales; family Acanthaceae; genus Andrographis; species Andrographis paniculata. The sequence continues at coordinate 7,127,199 of NW_026137587.1, forward strand.
GAGAAATCTAACGTTTAATCAATAAGGCATACCTTGCGAATTAGATGGACTCTTGGAAGAACTCAAGATGAGAATAGACGCCAATGGAAGTCAAATTTATAGGAAAATTCTGGAAGGCGGTTGTCCACACAATTAACAAGTCACAGGAATAACGTCCAATACAGCTAATTTTAGGTGAATTTAAGACTTCCAATCTGAACCGTTCATTGGGGAATCGATGGACGGACACGATTGCAGGGTGGATAACTTATCCAATCGGGTGGCGTGGGTTCGACGCACTGGCCCGGGACAATGCTTTTGGACAGTAAGACAACAGCATATGTTCGGTGTGGGACCAGATTTTCGGGGAGATCTTAACACGTGTCTTCTTCTGATTGGAGAGTGAGTTTTGTGATGCCCAGGATGCGTGGCGGTACAGTACCATTAATGCAGGTCTTTGCTTTTGTCCTGAGACCATTAATGCTTTAACTAACGCAATTTGTGTCTAAATATATATGTTTAAATGAATAAAATAATAATAACAATGATAAAATTTTAGAGTTACAATTTTGTTTTTTAATTTAGACAATTTATAATATAATTTAAATAAAATAAATATCACTTAATAATTATATTGGTCAATGCAGGGTGTGTTTGTTGGAATTGAGTTTGTTCTCATAGTTAAGAGTATTGAATTTATGTTAAAAAGAATGTATTAATAATAAACATTACATAATATTACTAATGACAACAGATTATTATTAATATAATATAAATATAATAATTGATTAACAATGTATAATATAATTTTATACCGTACATACATCAATTGATTTTAAATGTATTTTTATATAATATATATTCTTATTATACACAACATATATTATTTTTAAATTCTACTGTATACCGATTTAAAAATAATTTATTTTTCCAAACCAGCACCTAATTATTTCCCAATATGTAACGATGAATTCTTATTTAATTTTGATAGTGTTCCTTTTGAAAAAAAAAAAAAGTTCAATATAGTTATTCAAAAATATAAAATCAAACAAATCCTTTATATTTTACTATTATCTTAATATATAATGAAATCATAATATTTAATTTTTAAAACAATTTTAGTGGTCAATTCTATAAATATTAAGGCTTTGTTTATATAATATATTTTTACTTATTTGACACTATTTATTTTTTAAAAAATCTCACATCAAATATATTTTTTTTCTTATAAAACATTAAATTAAATACTAATTTTTTATTTTTTTTCAAACTTTTAAAGTTTTAAGAACTTCCAAAAACCTCCGTGAACAAACCCTAAATAAAACATTAAGTTGCTAAATGTTGGCCTCATAATCTAGTTCTTTTTTTAGTTAGATTTTTTTCTTTATTCACAACAATTTTTTAATTCAAATATCAAATTTAACAATTAATTCTTATTTTTATATTATATCAATATTTAATTTTATAATTAAAATATATTATTATTATTTATATTATATTAACCATTGGTTTTGTTCACGCATTGTTTTTGAATAATTTTTTTTTTGGCATGGTAAAAATTATAGCAAAAATATAAAAATATATATTATTTTAGCTTTAATATCTAACTTTTAAATTTTTTATAATAAATATTTTTATTTTTTATTGTTTTATAAAATATTTTATTTATTAATTATTTTTAAATAATTATAATAAAAAAATAATGTTAAGAAAATAAAACAATTATTTTATTTAAAATTTTACTGTTAAAAACTTAAATTCAAATTTTAATCCCCACAGCTATACAGACTCGACAATTTTGTTTGGGCGGGGTCGGTTTTGGGTTCACCGACCTCCTCCTTTCAATAATCTCAATTCTCACCCACCCCACCCACCAAAGTTGCTTCATTTTCCTTACATCGGTAAAAGAATTCGCCGCCGCCGTTGCACGGTGGCTGAACTTCACCGGTGAAATCCCGACTGCAAATCTTTTCATCTTCTTGCTAATTCCATCTGATCTGAAATCCGAAGGAAAAACGGATTGAATTTGAATAGCATGTCCGCCTTCAATTTGTCGTCGGCGATAAACCCTAAACCCTATGGGAGCCATTTTAGCCCGATCTCCTTCCATTCGCAGCTCAATTCGTTTCCAAAACGCTTCGTTTCAACGTCGCATCGCTATTCCGATTCATCGAAACCCCGGTCGATTCGGAGCGGCCTTCGGGAGCTTCGCGAGAGGATCGAGACGGTGAAGAACACCCAGAAAGTCACGGAGGCGATGAAATTAGTCGCCGCCGCGAAGGTGCGGCGAGCTCAGGAGGCAGTTATCAATGGTCGCCCCTTCGCCGAAACCCTAGCCGAAGTATTGTACGACATCAACGAGCAGTGTCGACTGGAGGATGTAGAAATTCCGTTGACGGAGATCCGGCCGGTGAGACGAGTCGCGCTCGTAGTCATCGCCGGCGACAGAGGCCTCTGCGGCGGTTTCAACTCCGCTGTACTGAAGAAAGCAGAATCTCGAATTGCAGAGCTGAGGAATCTTCAACTACAGTGTGGAGTGATCAGCATTGGTAAAAAGGGGAATGCATATTTCCAGAGACGATCAGATTCAATCACCGTCGAAAGCTTCATCGAAGGGGAGAGTTTTCCGACGGCCAAAGAAGCTCAAGTCATCGCCGACGAGGTGTTTTCACTGTTCTTATCAGCTGAGGTCGACAAAGTCGAGCTTCTATACACAAAATTCGTATCTCTGATCAAATCTGAACCAGTAATTCAGACATTGCTGCCATTGGGGACAGTTTGTGATGTGAATGGAAGGAGCATTGATTATGGCGGCAACGAACTTTTCCGATTGACAACGAAGGAAGGGAAGCTGGCAGTCGAGAGAGATCGTGTAAGAACGCCGGAAGCTTCAAATTTCATAGCTAATTATGAGTTCGAGCAGGATCCTGCACAGATTCTCGATGCATTGATGCCATTATATTTAAACAGCCAGATTTTGAGGGCTTTGCAGGAATCGTACGCCAGCGAGCTTGCGGCGAGGATGAATGCAATGAGCAATGCGACTGATAACGCTGTGGAGCTGAACCGTTCGCTTTCGATTGCTTATAATCGCGAAAGGCAGGCGAAGATTACAGGTGAGTTATTAGAGATTGTTGCAGGGGCAGAGGCGCTTAGATAGATATGTTAGAACAGATCAGATAGATCATTTTGGTTATGGTTGGGGAGTCTTTTTCTTCACATTATTTGAAGGAATGGATTGTTTCGATGAGAATGAGAATGGAAGAATCGAGGGATTACATCAAAGGTAAGATTGAGTTTAGTTTGAATTTGAAGGCTAGAACTATATATTCGTGCAAACATGATCCTATATTATCCCTTAGATGGTTAGATTTCGTCTTGTTCTTGTTCATTGAAGCTATTGGCTTTGTGGATAGTTATTTCTTGTTGCTATCTTTCATGGATGCAATGAATTGATTGAATGGAGGGGGCTAATTTTTCAAGTTTTCAAAATAACATAATATCTAGGTACATAGTTTTCATGGTTTTCTTCTTTCACTTTGCTTGGAATTTAAAAAATGAAAAATCATACTCCATGTTCGAACAAGTCGACGGACAGAGGGCGGCTGAAGGCGACCTATGGTTTCGCCCTTGGTGGTGACGATATGATACGTAATCCTCCCGTAATATTTCACTTGCCAATTTCTTTTTTTCATATTTTTTATTGTTAAATTAAAAATATACTCTTTTTATGTCTCTTAAAATTGTACTAGTATTTACTTTTTATTTTTGTTTCTTTTAAAAATATTTTTATTTTCTTATTTAATAAATTATACTTCTTTCGTCCAAAAAGAAATATCTTATTGGAAGTGGACATGAGAATTAAGAAATAACAATATTTAATTGAAAGTGGATATAAAGTAGATGATAAAAGACTAAAATATTTTACTTTGCTTTTTGAATGATTTTAAAAAGTATGTTAGAATAATAATTAGGGATTGTTTGGAAAAGTACGAATAATTTTGTTATAAAGTGGGAATCACGATTACTAGATAAGAAACAAGACTATTATTTTGGGACGAACAAAAATGGACAAGACAACTCTATTGGGATAACTCTATTGAGACAAAACGAGTATTATTTTGTTTTAGATATTTTTCTTACTATACATAGTAAAAAAGTAACAAAATACTATATATCAAAATCTCATACATTGAAGTTCAGGAATGGGCCGGTGGTGGCCGGAGAAATGAATTTGTGAACGTGAAAATATGAGTTTAAACTGCCACTTATTTTGGTTTTACCTTATAAATAAAAGAAGTATTAATTACTCTCATAAAATATTATATATAAACTATTAAATAAAAATTGTTTTTTGTATTATAGGGTTTATGTAATGTGATCTGGTTTATCAAATTTAATTGGCGGACTATTAAATAAGAAAGGAGGAAAAAAGGTAGGAGTATAACAAAAGAATCCTGAGTGATATTAGGAAAAACAAGAATATATGACAGGTGTCATATATAGTGTTCGAATGCCATTGCCCCACCCACCATTATCATTCATTGTAATAATTGTAAATGAAAGAATGTGGAATATTGCACTAAGAGAATTGATCGATCATAGTAATAATTAGGGTTAAACGTGTATACCCCATTTGTGTTACATATATTTGCGTTACATCATTTACTTTCATAATCTATGTCAATATATTTTTAGTCAAATTACTAGTACAATGTGTGGTTTGGGATTTAATTTTAATTTTGTATTTGAACAATAATTTACATATAACATTTTCCTAATCTCTAGAAATAAAAACAAACCAATAAGTAATTTTCCTAATCTCTAGAAAGAGGTCTACAAACATTCCCAGATATAGCAAACAAACACGGCATAAATGTTCCTCACCAACCAATCCTCATGCTTCCATAATTGCATTCCCGAAAAAGCCATCTCCGCTCCACTCCATTGCTCTCCTATGCTTGCTCGCTTGCTTGCTTATCCACTCTCCCCACCCACTTTAATGGCGACCAACGCTTTTCTGCCTTAATCCGCCGCCCCCTTTTCGAGCCCCTGAAGCTTTTTTTTCATCCACCCGAACTTCAATTCCACCAAACTTCCTCAATCAATCTATAAATACTCACTTGTTTTCTCTTTTAACTTTATACGCCTGATTTGTGAACTCTATGGGGTTTCTTCGCGGCGATGTGTCCGGACTCAAACAATTGGATTTATTTCTGAGATTGTTTGTTGTTCCCTTCGTCGTTGCGACCATTTGGATCGGCGTCGAGGCGCGCCAAAATAACAGTGATTATGGCGAGCTGGGGATGGACAATCTCACAGGGATCAAGTAAGAAATGAAACGCTTCACGTTCATTATTTGGTTAATTTTTCCCTCTATGTTTGGAGCATTATTGTGCTTTTTAGTGAAATTAGGGTTTCAGATTTTCCCTATTTGTTGTGAAACAGGTACATGGTGTGTGTTAGTGCTGTATCTGGCGGATATGCCCTGTTTGGTGCTGTGTGTTTATGCCTAAGATGGTTGCTCACTAAAGCTTGGCTTTTCTTTGTTGCTGATCAGGTTTGATTTTGCCTCTAAAAATACGATATCATTTTGGAAATCTATAATCATGATGCGTTTGGATCGAAAAATTTTGAAATTTGTTTGTGGCGAGCTGATTATGCCCTGAGTTTGGATCAAAATTGAATGGAGTAAAAATGGGTATCTGTTGAATGGTTGAACTGCAAATTATGTTGAACATTGTGTTTGAATATCTTCTGTATTGAAGAGTTACCAGAATGGTAGAAATTAGAAAGATAAAAATTAAGTATAGATGTGATGTTTTTTTTTTTTTAAAAAAAAAAAGAAAAATTACTATTGATTAATAAGATGTGTACATCCAATTAAAGAAATTTGATACATTTTTTTGATTGATATTATAAAAAAAAACTGTATATACACATATTCACACTATAAATACTTTTTAACTCATAAAAAAGTCAATAGTCGACCCATGATATTATAAGCTTCTCTATATATACATCATAAAAAACACTTTAAACAATAAATTAAAAATACTAAACAGACACACTCATGGTATGAAAAGTGATTTGAAAACATGCATAAAAACAGAGCCTAAATCTCCTAAACACGAAATGCTAACAATGTTAAAAATATGTTGAACTGGGCGATGAGTATGTTAAGCAAAGAATGAGTCGATAGGAACCTTGTATTGCTAGATACATACATATTAATTTGGCTTGTATATACTAGATGCCTTTGTTTGTGCATCTTATTTTGGATTCTAAATAGTAACTTTTTGAGTTGGAATATTATATATGATATAAATAAATATTGATATTTTGAATATAATATAGAAAAATGAAATATATAAGTGTTTGATTCGAATTTTTTTTGGATAAATGGTTTCTTGCTTGTCGTTCTCTAACCGGTGACACGAATGGAGCAGATATTGGCGTACTTAATGGTGACCTCAGTGGCGGCACAGGGGGAGTTTCTCTACCTGGCCTACAATGGTGATCGGGAAGTCTCCTGGAGTGAGGCCTGCGGCTCATACAGCAAGTTGTGCACCCGATTGAGAATGGCTTTGGGCGTGCACGTCGTTGCCGCCGCTTGTTTCTTGGCATTGGCTGTAATATCAGGTTACAGGCTCTTTAGGAGGTTTGAGCCTCCTTATGTCCCTTCTACTACTTCTACTGGACAATAAAGGACTTAAGAAAAATTTCTAACCCTTCTTTTGGTCTCTTCCCTGCTTGCTTTCAGTTGGGATTTTAATGTATGGTAGCATTATTATCGAAATTACATATTGATTTAAATAAAATCTTTTTAGGCTTTTGTTTGTTTGTGAGTTTTGCACCTCGGATTCTATTGCTCATGATTTTGTTTTTTTTTTTTTAAATATATATTAAATTAATTTTATATTTAAAATATTATATTAATATTTATTTATATTGCAATCAAATAATTATTTTAATTCAAAATTTTGAATTTAATTTCAAAAACTCATAAATAAACACTCTTACATATATCATAATATGTTATATATACATACTCTATTCCTCTGAGGTATGCCCAAAATCTTTAGACACAGGAAATTGTATTTTAATGCTGGCTTTGTTCACATTGTATAGATGCTTTGTTCACATTGTTTTTCTGCTAAGTATGATTTTCGAGAAATATTATTAAAAAAATAATATATACAAGCATCTATACAATATAGAATATATATTTTATTTATTACAAAAAATTTAATAATTTTTAAAAAATATTATTATTTTTTATATTATCGATATAATTCTTATCCTAGTATAAAATTAAGTTTATTCAAAAATAAAAAATAAAATAGATAAAAATAATAATAAAAAAATAGTTTGATAAACAAAAATTGATAGCAAAACAAATTAATTAATATTTGTTAAAATCTGAATAATAAAATTGTAAATATATAAAGTTCTTTAGTGTACATAAATTGTTAATAAGTTTAACTTATAAAAATAAAAATAAAAATTTGACATAATTGTCCCATAATAAAGGAATATTTTTTCTATTAAAAATATTATTTTATATGTTTAACATAAAAAAACAATAAATTTATCTAAAAATATAAAATAAATATGGAAACAGAATGCACTGTATACATATATATATACTCTCATCTAAACTTATGAATGTCTTGAGTGGATAATAATAATAATAATTTTTTCTTTTTATAATAGAAGAGTATAAGAAAATATTTTTTTACTAAAAATAAAATTTTAAAAAAATATTTTTTATAATAATAAAAATAAATAAATAGGAGTATAAATTTAGACTAAACATAAGCCGCCGGCCCGCCGCCCCCAACAGGTATCCTCTTTTTTTCCTCTTCCGTTCACGTTGAACCGCTTAGAACCGAAATCAACGGTTCACGGTTCGAATAGCGCTGGGATCGAAACTGTAGAAAAATCGGTTTTTGTTTTGGTTTAATAGCTTTCGAAACCAATCGGCGTAGAGGGAAACAACGGCTATATATGTATATTTTGCCAATACGGAACCCTAATGATCGAATTCTCTATTTCTCTCCTTAGGATTCTTGAAAGATGATGCTTAAAGTTGGAATATACTAGGGTATTCTCTTCTCTGATCGTTCGCTATTCTACATGCAATTGCAATTGTCGATTAGCTTAAGTATTTTTTCAGTTGCAAGTTCGCTGAATTTTGCAAGACTAAGGCCTAAGGGTGTATAATGTTCGCAGTGGTGATTAAATTTGTTTTCAGCGCTTGATCACTTCTGGTAATTGGAATTTGAGTGTGTTTTTTGGAATTGTCTTTTCTTTGATTCGTTGTTTTCTTTCCTTTTTCTGCTTCCATTATCTACAATGTGCAATTGAATAATCTGTATTGCTTTCCGTTGTTTGGATTATTTATTAAGCTAATCGATTTCCTTTCCAAGATTAGGCATAGGAGGTCGAGGTTTTGTGGAAGTTCAGGTTATAGTTATATTATCAGCGGTTCAGCATTGGTTGTGCGGTTGTGCCTGTGTTTGGAAAGGATGAAATCGGTGATAGTTATATTTGTCCTGATTATAACTTGAATTAATGAAAGTTGCTTACTCTCTAAAATCTACCATTCTCAACGTTGATTATGTCATTTTGCTGGTTATAGAAAAAGCCTTGAACGCTGTATATATATATATATGTATATATATTGCATTATACAATTGTTTAGTTTTGAAATTTGATCCTTCTACATAGCATGTTGTAAAGAGGCAATGTGCTGACGTTCTGTGATTGATACTTTTATTCAATCTTTATATATATATTATCTATGTATACATGTACAAGTTTTTGGAGTCTTGCTTTTCTGTTCTTTATCAATTGTCATTGATATCCATTTTTATTTTGATGCAGCCTATTGTGGAGAAAGAAGTGATTTCCCAAATTTCACTTGAAATAAAAGTCAAGTTACTCTTCAATTTGGGTTCACACCCTGTAGAAGTTCTTTGGTAGAAAAACCAGAAGTGATGTAAAAATTGGAGAATGAATGCAATGCAGCAACAACAACATCAGCAACAAAATATTAACAACAGTATGAATAATGCTCCTGACAATCAGTTGCAACAGAAAATGAGGCAGATATATCAAGTGATGCAGAAGAGAGGGCACCCTGAACAGCAACAGCAACAAAATATTAACAACAGTATGAATAATGCTGCTGACAATCAGTTGCAGCAGAAAATGTGGCAGATACATCAAGTTATGCAGAAGAGAGGGCACCCTGAACAGCAACAGCAACAGCAACAGCAGCAGCAGCAACAAACTGGGCAGCAAATTCAACTTCAGCGACATATGGGGCAATTGAATCAACAACATCAAAGACTAGCACAAGAGAATCTACTTTTACAGAATCTGAGACCACAGAATCAACTGCAGCAGAAAATCTGGCAACATAATCAACAAGAACAGCAAATTCGGGAGACAAATCAACTGCAACCTCAACGAATGGTGCAGCCACATCAAACAGGGCAAGAGAATCGATTGCAACAGCCACAGACAGGGCATCAGAATCAGTCACAACAGCAGCAGTGGACAGGGCACCAGATTCAGTCGCCACAGCAGCAGACAGTGCAGCAGAGTCAGTTGCAACAGCAGAAAATGAAGCAGTACTATCAATGGCGATCACAGAAAATGAACCAGTACTATCAGAGTCAACTGTCACCTCAACAAATTGAGGAGCCACATCGAATAGGGCGACAGAATCAATTGCAACTGCAGCAGATGGGGCAGCAAGATGAATTGCAACAGCAGAATGGGCAACAGGATCAGTCACAACAGCAACAGCAGACAGTGCAGCAAAATCAATCGCAACAACAGCAGATGGGGCAGCAGAATCTGTTGCAATCGCATCAAATGGAGCAGCAAAATCAGTTGCATCTGCAGCAAATTGGGCAACAGGGTCAGTTATCACCTCAACAAACGGGGGAGCAGATTTGGTTGCAGCAGAAGCTAAGTTTGCTGCAGAGTGAACGGCTGGGTATAACAGAGTCCATGCTGATGGAGCATCTGCCAATGTCATCTGGTCAAGCAGCAGCTACTGCCTCCCCGCTTAATCAGCTTCTGACTTTGGTATGGAATACAATTATTAATTTTGTTATGGTTCTATGGAAAATATTGTTATTTTTTACATAGCATGGTGTTTTGGCCACTACATAGATTTCCTTGTCACATCAGAAAGTTGATCTTTGCATGAGATTATCATTGTCACGGGAAGATCGTCATTAACTTTTATGGTTTATAATGTTCTATATCCCATTGAAGAGATAGAGCTCCAAGGAGTAGTGATTGGTTTTATTAGGTGCAAGCGTATATGGCATAGATGTTTGCTTCATCATTACCTTCTCATCATGCATTTTTTGCTTTATCCTTCAGGTTGGCGAGAGCCAATTTTTTTCCCTATTAATCAACTTTGAACTTGGGTTTTTTATATCAACTCTTTCTTTGCCTAAGAATACCTTATATTTATTTGTATCATATACGTGTGTTCTTCTGAATAAAAGTTGTGCTGGGTACTGATGGTGTGGCAAATTGTTTATAATCATGCTAACTAGTAACTTGGTGTTTTTTATGCATATTTTCATTGTTATAATATGATATTTCATCAGTTTTTTAAAATAAATGAATAAAATTCCTTGCTGAATTAAGCATATAGTTTGTATTATTGCTCATGAAGTTTTGAATCGGTGCTATCTTGGTTGCAGTCACAACAGAGAGAAGGGTTTATGCAAGGCTCTCATGCTGGTCATTCTCCCAGACAGTCCTTGCCAGGAATGCAAGGAATGAGGTTCACAGGATCGCTACAACAAAATGCACTATCTGGTAGTCAGGTATGAGTTACTTTAACTTCTTGTCTATCTTTTGATTCATATATATAACTGAGCCTGTATGTTTATATATATATATATATATTGTTTTAAATATTGCAATTTTGGATGCGTCTATGCGTAGAGTTGTGGCCTGTAGAGTTGTGGCCTGGTTCCATTTCAGTATTACAATTCCAAAAGCATTATATTCCCAATGGATTACTCAGATAATATCTGGACTGAATTGTATCTCGTTAACATGACCACCTTATGCTTAAGGCAATATATTTATAAATATGCTAATTTCTCCGAACTAACTCATTAAACTAAAATGTTTGGATGATCGAAACAAATTTTGAAAAAACAATGTCCTAATATGTATGGGTGATTTCCCATTTCTACATCCAAACATCTTTTGGATCTTATAATAGCCTATCTCATATTCTACCGTATTAATATGCATATCCATCAATTTTATAGCCATTCCAAAATTTTTAAGACTTACTTTTGTTGCTTTACCTTTCCTGTTATGAGGATGAGCTAATGAGTGGTTTTATCATAAAACTACAGGTGCAGAATCTCACAAGGCCATCATATATGAATGCTCAAATTCCGGGGCCGGCACAAAATAAGCAATTGAGTATGATGCAGGATGCTATATCTCAACAACAGCAGTTAAAGCAGTTGCAATCTGCAAATTCTCTCAGTATTCAACAACGATTTCTTCTCCAGAAGCATATTGCTTCTTTACAGACGCCTTCAAATTCGATAGGACTGAATTCACAGCAGTTGTCCCAAATCGTGAAGCCACAAACGCAGTTGAGCCATCCCCAGGTACATCAACAGAAACAACAGCAGGAGCTACCACCCGATCAACTTCTCCAGCAGCAGCAGTCTCCGAGATTGGTGGCCCCAGGAGCTCAGAAGCCTTTGATTTTGAGTGGATCAGAGCCAGAGGCAATTGCATCTAGAAATACCACATCTGGTGGAAATTCAAGCCATGGGGAAAAGGAGAGCGATCAAATTCTTGGGAAGAGAAAGCTACAAGACTTGGTATCACAGGTTGTTCTTATTTATTCGTTTCTTTTTTTTCTATTTAATGTCATGAAGTCTAGAACTAGAAAACCCATTGAAACAAGACAATCATCTTTTCCATTTGGTCATTTTCTTTCGTGAGTATTTTTTCCTGATATCAGGATTTTTCTTTCTAAATCTTTTGTACATCACAGTTGGATGTGAATGCCAAGCTGGACCCCAAACTTGAAGACACCCTTTTGGATATTGCTGATCACTTCATTGATAAGGTGAGGGTCTCGATTAATGCAGCACCTTTTGGCTTTTGTGTGATAGTCGTTGATTTTCTTTCATGAATCATCTTGATCCTATTTTTGCTTCATTTTGTGCTTGTCTGAAAATTAGATTCTGTGTGGGTATCAGTTTTTTTCATCTTTAACTTAACACCTTCGATGTAAGCTACACTTCCCACAAAAGCATCTAATTCTCTTGAAATCACGTGTACGGTATTTTGTAAAGCTTGATGATTAAATGTTAATTTATTTTCCATTTTCCGATAATTTTGTGTATACAATGCAGGTTACTGAATTTGCCTGCGAAATGGCAAAGCATCGGAATTCTTCAACTCTGGTTGCAGAAGATGTGCTGCTGCATCTAGGTTTGTGCTATTTCTTTTAGGATAATTTTTCATATATCATAAAATTGCAATTTTGCTGCTAATCTTGAGCTGCTTCGGAGTTTAGTGATTTTAATTTAGAGGGTAATGTTATTCAGTGTTTTCATACAATTATTTGAGCACACCTAGTGAACTACAATTTGAAGGTCAACAACTATCACACCTCAAATGCAAGATCAGATAGTGATTTGTGTGTTTTGACATGTTAAAAATTATAAGCTATTCTACAGTAACGTTGCAAATTGAATAATATTAACATATATACAAACTCAAAACATTCCCAACTTTCATTCTCTCACATCTATTTGTCTTTATGCTGATTCAATGCATTTTTGCAGAGCGAAACTGGAATTTGACCATTCCTGGATATTCGAGTAAAGGAAAACAGCATAATCCCAATCCCAACCATGTAAGCCTCTCCTCTCTCTCTCTCTCTCTATATATATATATATTAGATCTTTAGACATTGTCTGCAAAAACCTGTATTTTATCATTTTTAGTTAGAATCAGAACTTGCAATTAAAATTAACAATGGTAGATGTAAGGTAGCAGCAGGCAATAATAATCAGAATATCTTAATTTTAAGCATTTAAAAAATGTGAATCCTGAGCTGGGTTTTCCACTTTATACAATATATATTAATGGGCATTAATAAATAAAAATAATAATCCTTCTATAATATCAAGAAGTTAGAAGTGAAGTGAGAATACAAGCATATTTCAGCTGTTCTTTTTCTTCCAGAATTACAGAATGCTCTTTGTTAGAGTTGGCAAACACTGCAGTGTAGAGAATAGTAAAAAATCTTTGAATCACTAAAAATGAAATATGCTCCTAAATTAGCTGCCTGAAATGTGAATTTATTGAGTTCTTGACTATCGATACATTGTTACCAGGAAGAAGAATCTGCAACGATGGAATCAAGACCATCTAAGAGAAGTAATTTGGGTAAGAAGATGGGTAGCAATTCAGTTGGTTTGAACCATGTGTAAGAAGCCCTTCTCCAAATTCAGAGCAGTTGGTTTCGCAAAATGCCGAGCCTGTGGCCAGGCCACAGATGCTGCAACAGACCAACAGAGTCCGATAGGTATTCTGTTTCTATGCAACTCGACATGCATATATACATATGTTTCTTTAGTAAAACTTTCAATAGTTTGGATTTGATAAAATAATATTTATAAAATGTTTTATAGTCGAGAAAGTTGGAGACTGTTTTGTATTTTAATTTAGATAACATATTTTAAAAATTGAATTGAATAGTATTTATTTGTGTCTACAACCAGACACATCCTCTTAACTCTTGATAACCCCTGGATTGTGATAATTTATTTTCAAGTAAGTTAAAAATAAATACAGCTCATATTTTTGCACTAAAATAAGAATTATTTCGTGCATTATTGAATTAAATAAAATTAGTAAAAAATATTTTGTAACAGGGTATACATTCCAATTATAGAATGCATAAGTAGAATGATTGAAAATCCCTTAATTGGTAGTTTAGGTTCACATAAAAAAGAAAAACGAGAGAAGAAGAACAGGAACAAAAACCCATCCACAGAAATGAAATTCTGAAAATTTCCCATCATTCATTCATCTCACAGAAATGAAATTCTAAAAATTAACAAACAAACAAATAATTTAGCATTTTGATTGGATTTATCGATTGATTTACCTTCGTCCTAACGATGTTTGCTGCTGAATTCTTCCATCGGAAAGAAAGACCGCCGTGGGAGAGAACAACACATGCATCACCAAACAGGCGGCAACGGCAACAGCGAGAAACCGAGCGCAAGCCCGAGCCCGGTTGTATACAAGAAAGGTGCATGGAGCAAGGACGAGGACGACAAGCTAATCAAGGCAGTCGAGCTATACGGCGTCCGTAATTGGGTGGCCGTAGAGAAATACTCCGGCCTCCCCCGCCCGGCCAAGAACTGCCGCCTCCGGTGGCTCAATTACCTCCGGCCAAATTTGAAGAAACACTCCTTCACCCCGGATGAAGAGGACCTCATTGTCAAATTGCACGCCAAACACGGCAACAGCTGGTCGCGCATCGCAGCCAAGGTACACCACATAATTAGCATTCGCTCGAAAATATTTCCATCTCAATAAAACTAGCCCCATGGGACGATCATTGCAGCTTCCTGGGCGATCAGACAATGAGATCAAGAACTTCTGGCATAAGAGAGCTAAGAAATGCCGGAAACTTAACCTTCCCATATACCCTCCCAACATCCTGAGCTGTGCCAATGTCGACAACAACGTTGTTGCCACAAACGATTCCAGCAATGCAGTTCCTTCCACAATGACGAATTCTCATTCAAACCATTTGACTCCGATTCTTGGTGGGCCGAGGCGATTCTCCAGAGCCGATGATTATCTATGTTCGGCTGGTTGTTCCGTGATGGGGTCAGGACATTCGGCTGCAATTGCATCGAAACTCAATTTACCATCAAGAGCTCGTCTGAGTGCACAAATGACTGATGCAGCTTTGTCGACGGCATTAATGCCTTCAGATTTCCAATCAAATGTCCCATTCTCCAACCCGGCAATTGCTCCACTCTCTTTCACAGAGATGAAGCGATCATCTTCGGAATCTTTCTTCCGGCCAAATGCGCTGATATCCAACTCAACGATTCGGTTGAATACATCGGATGATTCAGTTCAATCTTCACTGGCAGGGATGAAGAGATCGGCTTCAGAATATTGCTTCCCGTCAAATGCACTAATCTCAAACTCAAGAACTCAGTTCGATTCAGCACAGTCGAGCTGGTCATCTTCTATCAAGGATTCGACAGCAGTTCAACCAATCGATCTTGATATTAATCACGCCAACCCTCCAAATGCCGCTGCACTTGACATTGAATCCGACAGCACATTAATGAATGAACTCATGGAAGCTGAAGCAAGAGTAAGGTTTCTAACAAAAAGGTTGCAGATGCGAAGGCTGGCAGATTATTCGACAAAACAAAGTTCCTTCAACAGATATTCAGAGGAAAGTGACGAAATAAAAACAGAAAATCTCGTCGACAACCTTATGGGCAAAATAAGCACAGTAAACGAATCCTTATCATGCAGGAGAAACTCAAGAACGACAAATTCCGATCACAACATGTTAAGAGCAAATGCACCCCCCAAGAACTTGATCACGAAAGATATGCATAAGAAAGCCACAGCACAAAATGATGCAATTCAAATGTCAAAATTCACAAGCTCACAAGATGTGCCCAAGCTCCAAACTATAGATGATTCCAAGGGCGTCGATTACACACATGAAAACATGGAGGCACAGCAGAAGAGAGACAGTAAAAATTCTGAAAATTCAGATTTCCGGGTTGTTAAACCATGCCCGTCTCAATTCCCTGATGGTAAATACACAGAAGCATGCTCAACAACAGGAGGTTTATCCAATCAATATTCGAATTCATTGCAGGAAATTCTCTGGGAAGGGGATGTGTTCGGTCAAGGAGCAAGGATTGAATACCTGTCATCCTCGGAGAGATATCCCCTTCTTGTAGGTGCATTTGGTCTGGTCTACAGCCAAAGTACTGCACCCATGGTAGAAAAATCCAGTAATGGAAGTAGTCAAATGACCTATTTTCAGCATGATGGGGTGAACTACAGGAATATCAGTGCACCAGAATTTTCCAATGTGATCGAAAGGAAACTTACAGAAAGTAGTTTCATGAACAACAACCTGATGGAAACATCAAATCCCGGAAATTTACAGCAACAATATCCTGCAGCTAATTGGGAAGAATACAGTCATACAGGAACCAAGCGATATATAGCAGGTGAAGAGTTCACTGTTCAAACCTTTCAAGAAGAAACTTCACCCCAGCCGTTGAGACACTGGGGATCAAGCTTGCTGTTTAACGAATGCTGTGAAGCCCGGAAGCTAGATTCCAGCAGTACAGAAAGTAAGCATATCTTGGAACAAGAACCTCCGGGAGGTCAACAAGTTTCCCTTCAAACTCCTGATAGTAGAAAATTGGTAGAGACGTCACAGCTTTTCAACTACACTTTATCACCACATCAACAACACGGTGCAGCCAACCGCGCAGAGTCGCAGTATTTGGTGGGTGGTTTGGAACACGAATATACCGCAGGCGAACAAAATAGCACCCAGACCCCTGATGGAGGCATAGAGACAACAGGATATCCATCAGGAGAAACCTGTAAACAAGAGGTTGTTTTGTTGATAGAGAACTTTTGGCCCGAAACACAAGTGGGATACCTCCAGCCACAACGAACAAACACATCCGAGTCAGCTTTCAATCCAGTCTTGATGTCCCAATCATTGGAATCCAATGATTGGGACAGAGTCTCAGGGAATGGGAATGCAGGTGAATTTTCTAGCAATATCTATCTCTACATATACATTTTCATATAGTAGCCAAAACAAAATAATCCTTTTTGTGCATATTGTACGACAATAATAAACTACTTAGGAAACAAATGGAAGCAAAATCAGGAACATGACCACACGATCATGATGCCTGAAGAACTATCCAGTCTGCTAGAATGGAGTAACAACTGCGTCGAGATTCCTGATATAGAAGCTTATAGTGAACTTGACATGGGCCAGGGTACACTCCAAATGTCACCCCCATCCCAGCCATTATTGACTGTTACAGATTATCTTTAACCTTTTCTTCTAGAACTGATACTTTTTTCTTTTTTTCTTTTTTTCAGTAAGGCATCAAGAAAACAAGATTAGATAAATATATATATATACATATACATGTACCACGATTTTGACGATTTTGGGGAAGTTAGTACCATCAGTAGTGTGAGTTGTATCATTGAGGACTTGAATACATTAATAATTCTGTAGTTTATTTTCTATGTTGTTTCTATAATTTTCATGATCTTACTCAAGGCTGGAGTATTAAAAGTAAAAAAATAAATCAAACTTCTAAAACTGCAACTTCGAGGCATACCTTATTTATTCCTCAATTATAACAAAGGATATGTAACATACATGCATTCATGCTCGTGGTAATTTGTAAGATGAGTTCAGGTGCAGATTATGCATGTAACCAGAAAAGTACTGGAAACCAACAAATTACAGATGGCAAGGGTTTTTGAACAAGGTAACCATGTATTTCAACGATACTGAACAGAGTTTGTAGAAAATGTACTCGAAAAGTCAACAGGAATACGATTTAGCAATTCTTAAGAAGGAAACCATATACGAAATTAAAGTGTATTTACAAGTTGTTGTTGGACTGCAAATAAAGTTCTGCTCAAACAATTTCAGACAAATCCAAAAGTATTCTCTCCACTGTAAGTCATGTACAGAAATCCATCCTCATCTTTATTTTCCTCATAGATTGTAGACATCATTGTAGCTGCAAAGCCAAAGAAAATATAGTAAGCTCAGGTAAGGATCAATGTGTGCTTAAGGGTGTGTTTGTTTGAGGGATTGGATTTTGAGTTGGGAGTTGAATAGTGAAAATTTTGAATTGTAATAGTTGTATGATGTGATATAAATAGGTGGTGATGTTATATTTTGAATGTAAAATTAATTTTTAGTATAATATAAAAAATAGGTGTTCGATTCGATGTTTTTGGGAGGAAAAAATTGGATGAACAGTAGGATTTGAGACAAATCCTTTAAACAAACACACCCTAAGTTTATACTTACCGGTCGGGGGGAGAATGTTCTTAACAAAGACAAATATGGCTTTCTCAGCACTGAGCTTAATTCTTTTGCGAACGACATATACAAATTGTCCAACAGTCAGATCAGCAGGAACTAGATATCTGCAATTTTCATTTCAAGCATCATCATTAGACTATGACCAATTAGCAGTAATGGTAAGCAGGTTGACATTCATCGCCAAAACAAACGAAAAACATTATATTCCCAAATATGAAGACCCAAAAGATCATTTTGTATGTTCTTGACATATTTGTAACTATAATCTCCTTAGCTTATGCATCAACCGGAGTTTCCAACAAGTAAAATTTTCAAGTTCAGCAAACAATTTAAAATTAGCCTAAGTGAGTTAAAATGAGTAAAAGAGTTGAAATGAGTAAAAGGAGTAAGAGAAGTGCCTAAATCTTTTTCCAAGAAAACCTTAACTACAGAAACCATACAAACCCAACTGGATCATATGAAAGGATTGCAGAAAATAATATACTGTGACTGACTTTTTCTTGTCAATGTCAGGAATATCACTTCTTTCAGCCTTCTCCACAATAACCTACACCAGGAGACAAATTAGGGAATGGAAAAATAGAAAAGGACAATGAAATTCGATTAAAGAGTTTGGTGCTTGGCACTTGTGAAATTCAGTTAAAAATACCGGAATTCTATCCGGGTACTTTTCCCTGATACGAGCAGATTCAGCACTACGCCTAGCTGCAAAATGTAAACACAGTACCGCAATGAGAATCGTCGACAAACAAACGGAAACATAACATTGGGAACTGAATTCAGCACTTGAATGAACATCAATGTCCCCAAGTAGAAAATTAGTCATACTTAAGGCCCTGAAGCTGGGCAAGTTCAATTGACTTTGTATATTTAATATATATATATATATCCATCCAAAGCTTGATTGAAGAATCATCATGTACACAAAAGAAAACCAACGTCGTGTAATTACAAACTAAATTATTCACAGACTCAAAGGCGACACGAACGCATCACAAAGGGGCAAAAAGTTCATCACATGCATAGTGGAAAACTTCATAATTCTCTCTTATCCTTCTTATAATACAGACTACAGAGAACTAACAAGGAAATCGACTTCCATCATTTCAACACCAAATCCGATCATCAAACACCGCTAAACCACCACCAGACCACATCAAACAGCAATCACCATAATAAGAAGCTTCTACTACATCCCGGACCGTATAACTTTCAAAGACACGTGATTCAATCAACAATAATCGCATCAGGATTTCGAAACTTAGTGATTCCGTAAAACAAAAGTTCCCCGTGAATTAATTCAAAAGTTCAGAAATAACAGGATCAATAACGATCGGGCGCCCGAATATACCGAAGGGATGTTCCAACTTGAAGGAGCTTTTCGCCATGGAACCCTGCGATGAGCAATCAGAAATTAGAGTCCGATCGAGGAGGACGAGACGAGTCTTTTGGAGCGATCGACCGATTGATCGAGCGTGCGTATACAGTGACAAGGGAAGGGAAGATTGAATAGGTTACGTATACGTTTGTTCATTTAATAGTGTAGAGAAAACAAGCATTACAGACGTGATCCCCACGCCACTATGTGGACCGGGCCAGGCGCGTGTGCTGATATGAATGAATGAATTTATTTAGTTATTTTATGGTTTTATAATGTGAGATATTTCTTTTAAATTGTTTATTAATTAATTTATGTGATCATAGTTTTTTTATTATTTATTTATCACTTATTGTCATCATATTTTATAAAAATTTAAGTGTATACTGTGGGTGTATTTGGTACAGAAAATTAGTGGAATAGAAATGGAAATGTTTTTATTTTTTTTATTTGTTTGAGTAAGATAAACGAAATTGAGAAATAAATTTATTTTTTTTATTTTTTATTTTTCTTCTATATTTTGAGATATTTGGAAAAATTGAGAGAAATGAT
This sequence comes from Andrographis paniculata, assembly GCF_009805555.1. Classification (NCBI taxonomy): domain Eukaryota; kingdom Viridiplantae; phylum Streptophyta; class Magnoliopsida; order Lamiales; family Acanthaceae; genus Andrographis; species Andrographis paniculata. Next base: position 7,147,295 of record NW_026137587.1, read on the forward strand.
ATTGCAGTATATAATTTTTTTATTTTTTATTTTTTTGTTTATTTAATTTTTATAATTATTTATATAATATTATTTTAATTTTATAAAAATATATTTAATTTATCATTCAAGTATTTAATTTTTTACAATTTCTTTTTAAAAAATTATACTAAAATATGATCTTAGTATATAATATATAATTTTTACCTACTAACACTCTCTTTTGTTAGATTAATTATTTATTATTGTCAGATTTTAATTTTTTTTTTTTTTATATTTCTCAATTGAATTCTATTCTCCCAAACAACGAGAATTAATTCTAATTCTACCAAAAGCCCCATAAGTAAAATGAATTGAAAATTAAATATTAAGACGAAAAATAAATATATATATATATATTTATATTTAATTGAGTAATGTAACCAAATATTATATAATTAAATTTATTTTGTAAATATATATTTAATATTATAAAAATATAAAAAAATTCAAAATTCAAATTATTTTGAGTTCAGTTCAGATTTTCTTATTCGAATTTTAAATTTAAGTTCGAATTGATTATTTTAAAAAATAAAAAATAAAATATTTAGATAAGTTCCAAGCCCAAATCCAACTGATCGCCCCTAAATATGATATCCGTGTCAAGAAAGGGCTGTAAAGATACGTACACCCAGTGATATTTTTATTGAGTTGACAGCAGATAGTTTGTATAGAATACTAAATAAAAAAAATAAAAAATTGGCATTTAATTAATATGTCCCACTCATTATCTGCATTATTTAAATGAAAAGATTTGCCTTATAAAATATTAAGAAATAATACAAATAAATAAACCCATTATATATCATACCATACAATTACTTGCGCCTCAACAATACATATATTCCTGGCAAATAATGACGTTGAACTTATAACATAAGATATGTGTAGCAGTACTAAACAATTATGCAAAGCCAACAATACATAGTAAATGTGATGAAAGGTTTAATTAGAATAGATAGATAGATAGACAGATATCTGGAGAACATGCATGCGTGCAGGCATCTAAAATACTTTACAAAACATTCATTCCTTCCCCATAATCAATCGAATTATTATTACCCTCAGATCAATATCATCCTCATCATCTATCTAATAACATATTGTTCTTCTTCCCTTAAACCTCTTATCTTATGTCCTAAAATGGGGGAGAACAAAATCAATACAGGCAGAGCATCACCAGCCATTCATAATAACGAGCGAAAGCAGCATAGGAAAGGATTTAAAAAGAGGATCGAACAATCGACACCGGAAATAGTTAAGGAAGAGCAAATCTCGGTTACCTCTCACCAATTTACAGCTCTCATCGAAATGAACATACATTGCACTGCAAGGTCGCGCCGTTGCTGCATCAGTTTCGCCTATCTTCGGCGCCAAGCGAATAACCTGAATAATTCATAGAACGAACGAACGGGTCAGCTTTACGATTAGATGAAGCGGCTGCCCCGACTTAGTGTTGCTTCATGAATATTTCACCCTTTCACGAGCTGTCGGCAGTCGTACTTCTCGTAGAATTTCATAAATACTCCGCTAAGTTTCAGAGTTGTAGAGCCAAGTCGGGCTGCTGTGAGTCGACCAGGACGGTGGAAGATTGTCTCCCGGGGGACCCTGAAGACTGGAAACCAATGTTCAAGTCGGGCGGGAGGGATTCTTGCTTCTGTCTTGAAACCATTTGCGGAGTAAGATTCCCCCAATTCGATTGCAGCTGGAACCTCGACAGATCAGCGGTGGTCGCCAACTGCGGATAAACCATACATTGATTCTGAAAAGGCATTTGATTGCTTGGCATAATAGGTATCGGCCCTTGATGTCCGAATGCTCGAGCTTGGGAACTATTCTTGTCTGTCTGAACATAGATTCCTGGCGGGAACTCTCCTCTAGACTGCAAAGACACTTGTGATGCCATGTCACGGGATGTGTGGTAAGGTGGATCAACGTATACCTGGTTCTTGTTAATATTCGCATTTTCAGCAGCTGGTCTCAGCCCTCCTGCCCCGACAGACATCCATGCTCGCGCAGCTGCTAAAGAAGCATTATTTGAATTATTGCCAATCGAGGAAGGAGCAGAAGGTATAACATGAGGAGCACTCTGCTGACTTCGAGCAATTTCTCCCGGCATCTGCTTCAACTGGACTGGATTGCTGCGACCCTGACCCTGACCTGGACCCTGAACCCGACCCTGTTCGTGGGGATAATAGCTAGTCGGTTTAACCAAATCGGAGGATGAATTTGCCGCTGTGTTACCATCCACTCTATTAGCAATGAGTTTTCCTTCTTGTAATCCTCCAAAAACAATTCCATTACCATCCGGTTGTTTAAATGATCCAGACATCGAAAATTTGTTGGTAGACGGGAACTCTGAAGGCCTGGAGGAGTCCAATTCCATCCTCTTTGTAATCGGCTTTCCGAGCCGTTTAGCAGCATTCATGTTCGACGAAGGTGGAGGACCATTTAACTCAACCTGCTTTATAGACTTCTTTTCAGAATCGATAGATTCCCTTCCCCTGAAATTTTGATGCTGGTGACTCTGACTAGGAGAAGCATCGGGTTTAGCCCCGGATGCCAAAAAGAACGGTGGCTTCATTTCTGTAGTGTTTCCTCTGATTTGCTGGGCAGGGATTACTGAAGTTGAAGATGGCCTGATGCCACTAGAACTAAGAAATGGCAAACTTTGTTCCTGAAAAGCTCCATTACCAGAAAACTCTCTGGAAGAGTCGGAATTCCTCGCGCTCTTGGAAAAATTTCCATAATCACTAACGGGCTGTTGTTTTGCCAAAAAAGGAGGTTCTGTTATGTTGCAGTTTTCCAGAAACACTACAGGAGTTGGAAGAGGCTCGTATTCTCCCACCCACCCCCGGCCAAATTTGTATCCCTGAGGCAATGCTTGTTCAATCCTCTTGGAAGCAAAACTCCAGACAAAAGATCCAAGAGTAGCAGAAAAACGAGACAGGCTCCGTGCGTAGGAATGATCTGAGTAAAGTCCGACCTGGTAGAGGAGCATTGAAACAAAGCCGGTGAAACGATACTCCTTGATAAAATGTAAGATGTAAAACTAATGATACCTACAGGTACCAACTGCTTGGTTTCCCCCTCAAAAGTTGAGGATTGAGACTCTCTGCTCGCCACAGGCTCAGAGAGTTGTGTGTTGTACGTTGCACGACGGTTTTCATCCAGTACATTTGATTTCCGACTGAGTCGAGACAGCAGAACCTTACCTACAAAAAACCAAAGTAATCAGGAAAGACAAAAACTGATATGCAAAACAAGATAGCTATTAGCCAAGATTTAATAAGTTTAGAGTTCTGAGTTATTTGTCATATTAACTTGGATTCTTGAAGTACCTGGACCAGGTTCTTCCACTTTGTCGGTAATATTATTACCATTCAAGAAAGAACTTCCCTCAGCATGCCCTTCAGTAGTGCTAGGTTTCTCACATCCAACAGCTTGGGGTGCATTGGCAACATTCTGGAAATCCGTCGATGCAAGTGTAGCTCCAGATGAGAAATCAGAGCCAAGAGGTTCTTGAAGTGGCCGGTTCACGGATCTTTTAATTTGTTTCTTCAAATTTGAACCAGAAGTCATTCTCTGATCAGGTTTCACCTCTCTATCTGATTGTTCCGTGTTCATCTTTATCTTTTCAAATTTCTTTTTTGCCAACTCTTGAATTGCTCGGGCCTTCACAAATGAAAAGATATAAATCCACAGTTTACATGGAGTAAAAAATGTGAAGTTTTGCGTGAACATTTACCTGCTTATGGTATATGGTGTCCGACGAATTGTATTGCATTGCATTTGAGCAAATAAGGAAAACATCACTCTGTGTCAAAAATAAAATAAAATCAACACATTAGAATAACACTGATTTGAACCAAATATAAATAAGAAATAATAACTACAGGATAAAGGGGAAGCATGCAAGATACTTTCTGGCAAGAACTACCAACTGGACGACAAGAAACAAAAGAAAAAAATTCCATTTAGCTGGAAAAATAGAAGCAAAAGGAGTTATATGTTTCACTTCGTAGAGGTCCCAAAAAGACATGTATGTAACAAGAAACAAGATAAAACAAGCAAAAACAGCGTTAAGACTCTTTTGGGGAACATTGGTAAATATTTAGATGCCTCATCATAGCAATTTTAGAAAATACTAATTAAACAGATAAATAGGGAAACACAGACAAACAATTAGCACTTTAAAACCCAGAAATAAAGATGGCTGAAAAGCATACAAGATCAGATGAAGGTGCTGTTCTTACAATTTGGATACAAACAAATCACATAATGTTGCCTAAAAAGTTGAAAAACGAACATAGAGAATCAATATCTGAAATCATTTATAATATTTGAGCAATATCAATTCCAATGAGTACCAGCTTGACAGGTATCAACAAAGAATAATGACTCAATGTAACAATTAAATTGATCCCTCACAAATACCAAAATCAGAAGCTGTAACATGATGACATTGATATTTAAAGGATGGAAGCATATTTAGGCCATCAGTTTAAGCTTAACTGGTAAGAAACTAACTGAGCTAGCATACCCTCTCCTCAGTGTATATATATATATATATAACCTAATTAGAAAATGACAAAATCAAGAAAAGCAGAACTCACCTCAAACTGTTCAAAGGTTACATACAACCCATTTCTCAGCTTGTTCCTCACCGTGGCAAAGTCCATTGGATGCTCAATCACATCATGATAATCCGGAAGCTACACATCAATTAATTAACCAATATTTACAAACCAAGACCGAGAGAAGTCTTTGAAACACAAGACATACACTCCCTAAACAATTGCCAATTACCTCTTCGGGATCAACCGGTTCTGCATATACGCCATAAATATCTTTCCTGCTTGAAATGAAGCCAAAGAACTTTAAGTATCATAATCCCACAAATAAATCCATACATACAGAAAAATCACTCACTTCTGAAGTTTATCCAAGATCAACTCCAAAGCCTTCTCATCTGGCAGCGGTAGCCCTGCTGGAGCCTCAACCTCGGACTCGGCCAGTAGGGTCCCTGTAATCAATCATATACATTAAATGGTTTCAACAAAAAAACCCACCATTATTTTACAGTGGTAAGTGCAACCAAAATATTCCAAAAACACATGAGAAATTAAAGGCAGACCTGGAGATGAATCTTCAACCCTGTGTTCTGGCTTTCCTTCTCTAACCTGTCCAAATCACCATTGTCATTAATTAACTCATAAAATAATAAGTGCCCACCTGAGAAACACAGAATTATCTATTAATAAATGCTACTCGAAACGCTACCCCCTCTCCGCTGGCAGCTTAGGGGAGCAAAAGTCGGCATGCCTATCAGACAGAGACAGAAAACGAAGGCAGACAACATGCGTACACTATAATACCATGTCTGTTTGTGAGCTCTAGAGAGAGAATGGGTGAGAAAGTAGAAGCATCATCAGATTTTGTGGGGGTTAGTTTTTTGTGACAGTTGACCCAACCGTCGATGCTGCACACGCCCAGATGGACATATATATATATAGATATAGATACACACAGAGACAAACCCCACCGACGCCGTTCCATCAGTGGCCTATACATACATACCACAGAGATGCTGGACCAACAAGATATATTAATAATCAGATTTCAGCTCTGGATGAGCTGGAGATTTTCCCACTTCGCCTAAATTATATATGCAATCAGTGCAGCACTTATGGTAAAAAGTAGCCCCAATTCCACCATGGCTGCGGTTTGTTGCCTATTGGCTAATGTTCGATTAATTAATTTTCCAATTTAGGGGCACTTCCACTTCCACACTTGCACACCCAAACAATTATAAACTGATTGATAATCACCTCTTCGTCATCTTCGTCAATAGAATTTTCTCCGCCATTACCATCTTCATTTTCGCAGTCCATATCCTCGTAAACGTATTCATCGATTTTCCGCTTTTTACACGGCTTCCCGCCGTCGGACGAAGATGCCGAAGTGGCCGGCGCGTGGTCCACGCGCCGAGGCCTTCCAGCCTTCCGAGGAGTTGACTCGGCCGCCTCCCCGGCGCTGAGCAAGTGCTTGAGCTTCTTCTCTCTTCGGCGCCGCTCCTCATCATCATCGGCGAAGAACTCGTCCTCGTCGAAGTAGTCGTCGAGGTCGAAGACGTACTTCACATTCCGGCGGCGGAGGCTTCGTCGGAGGTCGGAGTCAGGTTCACGATGCTCCCTAGCAGCAAGATCTACCTTCGGTGGCCTTCCTTTCCTCCTCCGCTTCACGATCTGACCCATCCTTTTCGGGATTCTTCTCCAGCCGCACCTCCCTCGGCTTCTCTCTCTCTCCAATCCAATATTCTCTCTCTCTCTCTCTAGAAAATCGGAAACCCTCGCGCACCCACTCCTCTCGCCATTTTTTTCAAAATACCTTTTGTTTTTTCAGCTTTTGTTTTTTGCCAGTGCCAGCTGGTTTGCCTTTGCCTTTGTCCATTGGGCCGTCGCCTTTAGCTTTCTATCTCTAATTATTTTTCGTTTCAAAAAAAGTCTTTGGGTGGTCCGAGCCTGACTCCGAACCACCTGGGTTCGGATAGAATGCCAAAATATTATTTAGGCACGGAAAGAAGGGCGGGGCGGAGCGAGTGGCTGAGAGTGACGGCTACCCGCTGCCCGCTCTCTGCTGCCCGTGATGGCGCATTTATGACATCTGGATTTTACTCCGTAGATTTTTGGTGTGTGCCCTGGTCGCCGCGCGTGGTCAACACGAAGCGCGTCGACTGGATTTTAGCTCTGTGTGGGGGCCACTTACTGATTCTGACATTTATTATTATTATTATTACTGTGCTGTGCGGTTGTCCGTCTCCCAGTCCGAGTAGGTTATTTGAACTGCGGTGTTGCTCAAAATAGACATTTAAGGCTATGTTTATGCAATACTAATCTACTTTGTTAGTATTAACCTTTTTCTTTTATCAAATTAAATATATATTTTTTAAAATATTATATTTTTTTATTTCCAAAAAAAATTATTATTTATTTTTTAAAATTTTTAATATTAATACTGTACTAATTTATAAATAAAAATATAAAATATTTTAATTATTATAATTTATTTTATATAAAAATAATTGTATCTCTATTTTTAAATTATAATAGTATTTATTATGTTAAGCCAATAGTATAATTACTTAATTATAAAACGATTTTTTTAAAAAAAAAAAAACGGACGTAATATAAAATAATACATTTATGATGAAACTTTAGTAGTATTATTTATTATTTTAAAATTCTTCAAAAGTTTTTGCTAAGGAAAATTTAAAGAATTATTTTTTAAAATGATTTGAAAGAAGTTTTTATATTTGAGTTATAAAAAATATTGTATATAATATATTAATTATTTTGAAAAAAATATGTTTTGGTTTTTAACAAAACAAACAAATCCTAATTATGTTGATTTAGAGTATTATTTCAGTTGTTTTGTTAAACTCTCAAAAGTTTCTGTTATCAACTGAAAATCGTGTTCAAATAGGTTTATTGGCTCTGTTTCCACATAGAATTTTAAAAATTTTAAAAAATATAGTAAAAAGTCAATTTAAATTTGATATTTTATAATATAAATATATATATAATGTAATATTTTTAAAATAATAATAATACCAAATGAATTCGAATTGATTATGTAAACAGAGTCTTAGATTTTGACAGGTCAAAATATTATTGTGATCAATTATCCGAAATGAGCTTTGTGCTTTTTTAAAATTGAATGTAGGAAAGAGGCAAGAAAAAATAGCAAAAATATATGATTTAGAGGAAAAAATAAAAAAATGAAAGTCATTTATCTCTATTTATTTTGCACTATTTTATCTCATAAAATACCATATTAAAATATTATTTAAAAATTTAAAATTTTATTTAAAATTAATTTTAAATTACAACTAAATAAATTTGAATGAAAAAGTTAAAATAATAATAATAATAATAATAGAAAATTAAATTTAAGGCAAATTTGTAAATAAATTCCCTTCAATCTTCATCCATTTAACCACTCAACGGAGTTTAACAATTCCCCTCTCAAGATTCTTAGCGTGTGTTTGTTTTTGAATATCAAAGACGTAAATGATAAAAACGGAGGAAATATAAATAATAAAGACTCTATCTACATAATATATTTTTAATTTGATATTATTTATTTTTAAAAAAAATATCACATCAAAGTAAATATTTTTTTTTCATAAAACATCAAATCAAATACTATTTTTTATTTTTTCCAAATATCTAAATTTCAAAAAATCTCCAAATATTTGGAACCCTTTAAAATCTAAAAAAAATTCCAACCACCACGCTCATATTCATTCTTGAGCATGGGCCCATTAATTTAGGAATCAGGTGTATATAATACACACAATTAGTAGCTCGTCAGTAAGAATGAGCCCATTATATAATGGGCCTATACTAACAAGCCCATTTGAAAGGCCCATTAGGCTAATGACGATTGATGATTGAATTGGGTTTGTCTATGGCGATTCGGTCGGTTTCTTTTCTTCCTTGTTTGAAAATGGAGAAACTGAAAATGGCGGTGTCGCGAATATCTTCCATCCCGCCTCGCCTTTGGCTCACCAATCTCTCCGCTTCGGAGCTCTCTCTGATTCCACTACTCTCACTCGTATCATCTCTCTATTCCGCCGCCGTGCGCCTCCGCCACTATCTCTACATCTTGGGAGTTCTCCGCAAGCACAGGTGATTTATTTTCTGTATCTAATGTGATTGAAGGAATAAATGGAAGCGGATATTAGTCGTCTGTGATGTTCATTTTTTAACTAGGAAGAGCTCCGAGCGAAATTGTTGAATTTTTGGGGATAAAATGGATGTTAGGTTTTAAGTCGAATTGGTTGGCTGGTTCTCTTGTTTGATGAATTTCTGCTAATTTATTATTTCGAAATGTTGGTGAAGGTTGCCAGTTCCGGTGATTAGTGTTGGAAATTTGACGTGGGGAGGCAATGGGAAGACTCCGATGGTGGAATTCCTGGCGCGCGCTTTTGCTGATGATGGAATCTCACCTCTCATTCTTACTAGGGTTTGTTTATTGGTTTTTTCCCGCAGAAGGATCTCATTTTCGAGTTGTCTTCTGTAAAAATGATCAAATTGAGAAAACAATTGCACTAGTTGAAGCGTGAATATGCATACAAAGTATTTTAGAGTTTATTATTATTTTTTTCACTGTATGAATTAACAGTTTTTTTCCATAATCAGTTAGGGCAAGCTAACAATTTAGATCTTCGAAATATGATTTTAGGGGTTCGGCATTTTCAAATGCTTTATATTCACATATCTGCCTGTTGTTACTGCTGTGCATATGATTCTTGTCATTTCCATTTATTTTCATGACTAAAAATCTGTAGGAGTTAAACCTTGTGTAATCTGACTCCAGTTGAAACTTCTTAGTTACCAGAAGGGCTTCTCCCAACTCAACCTTAGCAAGGAAGTTTCAATTTACTGGGATTAAAGTAAATACCGGCTAAAAGATTAACACAAAATTGACACTGTTTTGTGAGACTATAATGATATTCAGCCAACAACTAGAAATCTTTCCCTGCGCACGTTTATGTATTTATGCATGTAAGTCTGATATGTTCTATTTTGTCCTTGGGATATTGAGATTATATTCTATTTCAGGGTTATGGTGGCGCAGACGAAGCTAAAATGCTTCAGAGGCAATTGCAAGGTACATCGGCAAAAGTTGGAGTAGGTGCAAATCGCGCAGCTATTGCATCTAGATTCCTAGAAAGATATGGTTGTGCGGCTTTTAATGGTGCTACGGATAGACCCTTTACCGGGACCAAATCTGAATCTTTATCTACCCCTAGTCAAATTGGTGTTGCTATCCTGGATGATGGGATGCAGGTATGACTGAAAATTTCCAGGTGCTTGTTACTATATGGTGTTAATGCTTATATAGTTGATGCTTTCTCTAAGTCCCGAACTTGCCTTGTTAGAAATAGGAATATGATGCTCAATTTAATTTGAAATAAGGTGAGATTTTAATTTATTTATGAGAAAATGTATACATTTGAAAGACAGCATCTAAGCATCCAGCGTGACCTGGAGATTGTGATGGTGAATGCACTGATGCCATGGGGAAATCATCATTTGCTTCCTCTTGGGCCATTAAGAGAACCTTTAACTGCACTTGGCCGAGCCAACATTGTCGTCATACATCACGCAGATTTGGTATTGAAAGCTTGAATCTCTGCCCGTCGAACTTTATGCCTTTCCATTGATTATTTCATAGATTCATATTTACAATAGCTATTTGAACTAGAAATTGTAAAAATGCTCCTATTTCGTACAGATACCGGAAGAAGATGTTGATGCATTGGAATCAACAATTCTGCAAGTCCAAGAATCTGTTCCAATATTCCACACCAAAATGGCGCCAATAAACTTCTTCTCGTGTCAAGACACTGCCCGTAAAATGCCACTGAATGCCGTAGCTGCTACAGTATTTTTATGCCTCTCAGGCATTGGTTCTGCCGATTCCTTCATCAAGAGGATTGAAAGGGTACTGTATCTTTATGTCCTTACGTGTGAATTTACGCCATTTTTGGATTCTTAGAGCAACACCATCATCAAACTTTCAACTCTTTGCAGTTGGGACCTGCACATGTGGATCGCCTAGATTTCAGCGACCATCATAAATTTCAGTTAAAGGTACTCGATTTCTTACCAGTTGACCCTTTGTAATTTGTTTCAAGCGCCATTTGGATGCTCATAATTATAAGTTTACACAAAATCACATGCTTTATAATGCCTTAGGATATTGAGATGGTTCAAGCACGACTCCGAGCTCTTGAGTCCAAGTTTGGTACTAAACCAATTGTAATTGTAACAGAAAAGGTGAAACATTAACCACTAGCATCTATGTTCTTGTCCCTTAAATAATTATAGTTTTTCAATTCACAGATCCAATAGTAAGTGGTTTTTCCGAATTTTTTGTTCCACAAGGATTATGACAGATCCCCGGAGGCTTTTGAATATCTGAAACCTTACGAAGTCTTAGCGGTCTGCTGTCGCCTGCAAGTTCTCCGGCACAACGGAACCACAGAAGACACCTTCAAAAAGATCATAAAGCTTCATTTGTGTCAAAGGTAAGGGAGGTCAACAAACTATTATATTTATTGTTCAATTTTTGGAAACAATTTTTTTTATTATTATTTTGCTCATAGTGTCTCATATACGTATGAAATCTCAAAGATTTTTAGTAGTAAAACTGATATAGATGTTAATTTCTATAATTATGTTACATTGGTGAATATTTTCACCATAAAATTTCATTTATATGTATAAGATGTGTATACTATCACCCTTTCTTTAGTATAGAACTTAAACTTTGTGAAATTACATTTAAAACAAATTAAAAGTTGTATTAGAATTGTCATTGACTTACTATGTAAAATTGATTTTGAGTAAGTGTAAAAATAAAAAATAAAGTATTTGTGATTTGATATTTTTAAAAGAAATTTTTTGAAGGAATAACAAAAGTCCTCAAGAATCTCAAAATAAACACGCAATAAAATTTTATCTAAATGGAGATTAAAGGTTGTTTTATTATTATTATTATTATTTGTTTTTTTGTGCAAAATTTCTGCCACGAATAGTGAATCACCATGATTTGGAGAAATGACTTTAAAGAACTGAAAGTTATGGCTAATGTGTGGTTAGGTCTCTTATTAGTCCTAATGTTTGGTAAGTCTAAATATCTACATGACTTCATTGAACAAACTTATTTAAATGGGTGGTCAAGAACCTACTAATGTATTGTGAGAAATTGATAGTTATAAATTATTATAATTATTAAACATAATTATAATGATGTAAGGTTATTAACATAAATTGAGGTCTTTTCATCTATCAAAACTACTGCTACAACAACAATGAAAAGGCAGTACATTGAATAAAAATACAGGGAAAATGTATCCGCTCAATTCATTGAATGATAATAATAAAAACAATCAATATTTTATTATAGTGAAACCGTAATTCATAAACCCTGATTACTATTTTATCAAGAAAAATCAGTAGAGCTCTATTTAGATTACTATGTAAGTTTTTGTTGATTTTTTATTATACAATATATAGTTTTTATAAAAACATATTCTATTTTATTGGAGAAAATAATAAGTTCGATTTACTATTTAGACAATATATTTCACAAAATAAATACACCCTAGGTGAACAGTGTAATTTAATAAACTTAGTATATAGTCTAAAATAGGTTTATATAATTCATCAATATATTTTGAAAATTAAATTATTTATTTATATATAAAATTAAATTTCGGTTGTGACGTTAAAGTCGCGTTTCCATTGTGCAGTGGTCGTGTTTTTCATGGCGTCGTAACCAACGATGACAATGGCGGTCAGCGGCTTGCGTCACCGTGTGTCCACGTGACTTCATTCGAAGGTCAGCGACGCGCCGTCCACCGTCGGCGTAGCGATTTCGGCTTATCGCCTGCCGCCACGTGTGTGACTCCACTTAAAGTAGTCCTCCCACGTTTCACACTCGCAAGAATACTTCAAAATTAAAATAAAATAGAAAGTCCGTTATTCTTAATTATATTTCAGATATAAAAATTAAACTGCCGTCACCATTCGCTGCACCCAGACAAAATACTCCATGCCAAACAAGCGTATGCTTATAAATACCTAAAGTTGGAGTTTTTAAAGCTAATTCTTCATTTTTTTTCTTCTTTATTCTCTTCAATGGACTGGACAAGGGGTCCTCCAATCGGCCGCGGCTCCTCCGCCACGGTGTCTCTCGCCACCACCGGCGGCGGCGGAACCTTCGCCGTGAAGTCGACGGACGTCTACTCGGCGGCGCCGCTGCAGAGGGAGGAGTCTCTGCTTTCGCAGCTGTGCTGTCCGTACATCGTGAAGTGCTTCGGCTCAGATATTTCGCGCGAAAATGGGAAACACGTTTTTAATGTATTTTTGGAGTACGTTTCCGGCGGCACGCTTTTTGATCTGATTAAAAAGCGCGGCGGGCGTCTCGAAGAAAGCGCTATTCGGTTCTACTTGCGGCGGTTGCTCTGCGGATTGGATTATCTCCACCGGAAGGGAATCGTGCACGGCGACGTCAAGCCGCAGAATATTCTCGTCGCCGGTGACGGCGGATTGAGGATCGCCGATTTTGGGTGCTCGAGGTGGTTGGGACGCGGCGATTCCGATGCGCAGGCGTTAGCGGGGACGCCGGCGTACATGGCGCCGGAAGTCGCGCGCAGCGAGGAGCAGGGGTTCGCGGCGGATATTTGGGCGTTAGGTTGCACGGTTATTGAAATGGCGACCGGATCCAATCCCTGGCCGGGGGTGAAGGATCCGGCGGCGGTGCTCTACAGAGTCGGATATTCCGGCGACGTTCCGGATATTCCGAGCTGGTTGTCTGACGACGCCGGGGATTTTCTCTCCAAGTGTTTGATTCGTGATTTCAAGGAACGGTGGACGGCCGGCGAACTTCTGCAGCATCCGTTTTTGGATTCTGTGGAGGAGAATTGTGGTTGCGGGGAATTAGTTGGGGAGATTACGAGGAGAACTCCGACTAGCGTGGTGGATGGAGGCTTCTGGAGTGATTTGGAGGCGTCGGATTCTTCTCGAGGTCCGCCGGAAAATGATATCTCGCCGGCAGTGAGAATTAGGGAATTGATCGGAGATGGTAATCTGCCGGAGTCGAATTTTGCAGTCTGGACAGAGGAGGAAGAAGACTGGTTAACGGTGAGGGGTAACGGCGGTTCGACTGTTGCAGATTCCGTTACTATTATCAGCGTTGACGATGACGTCGTTGTAACGTCAGATTTGACGGAAGATGCACTGATTATAGACGCGAGGGATAACATTGCGTTTCCATTGCAAATTACAAATGTAAAATGTAACTCTGTATTTGGAATTGCAATTATTAATTCAATGATAATTTTATCAGTATATAATTATAAATTTTTCATTGCACGGATTTTACTTTTTTATTGATTTTTAAATATATATTTAATTTAATAAAATTAAAGAAGACTGCGTAAACAGGTTAGATACAGACGGCGTTGAAGAACCGGTCCGAGTTGACTCATTGACTCAGTAGCGAGACGATGAAGACCGGAGTTGTGTGACTCGGTAAAGCATTGAATGACTCGGGTTTTTGTGGGACCGGTTAGTATAGAGTCAATTAAATTAAACCGGGCCGCCGCGTTCAGACAGTGAGAAGTGGTCTATTTTGTCTCTGTCTGGTGTGAACGTAGAAGACTCGAAGCATCTGATCTGAAAAGCCTCAGAAAAGATAATGGATGGGTTTGTAAAGCTAAAAAGTCAATCTCTAATTAAATATATATTAGTCAATTCTGCAAGTTGACATCTGGGAGTCAGCGTGTAGGTTTTATCTGAACCACTAACAAAGGCTGTAGAATATTGCTACATTTATTTGATTTGGTATACTGTGAAGTTGTCTATATTATAATGATTGATGAAATGTTTTCAATTATTGTTGTAGTTTATATTTTATCTTAGTTTATTTATTTTTTTCAATATATATATTAACTAAAATCATTATTGAAAATAAAGTAGGCGTTGAGTGCTTTCTCTCTTTATATATATATATGTATATATGTATTAACAAATAAATAATAAATTAAATTATAAAAAAATACAAGTATTCATATCCACCGAAGAGGAATAGCTTTATAATATATAGGTCAACCCAAGCTGAAACCATGGTAAAACCCGACCCTAGGTCTACTCCAATTATTTTGTTCATTAGTCAATTCAATACCGTTGTGGTCCAAAAACTTGTATGGACAATTTAACTCCGTACTGTATGCTTAGATAATTAATATAGAGAAATGTACTCCCTCAGTCCCGTACACCTGCAATATTTTTTTATTTATTTTTTATTTTTAATATCTCAAATATTCTGCAATATTTTTAAAATAAAAAATAATTAATTATAATTAATTTCTATTTTCATATTTTTTTTTCTCACATCATTCAAATAGAAAAATAAAATATACATTTATTTTTTTATCACATCACTTAATTTCTAAATTATTTTATATAATACTGTTCATCTAAAAATCCATGAAAAAAAAAAATATTACATATTGTTTGGAACGGAGAGAGTATATTTTAATCTAAAATATAACACCAAGCGGAGTAGCGGGTAACACTTGATTCAATTATCTATTTACAAAACCAGAACATCAAAACAAATAGTCTTTGACTTTTAGTGCGTTTGTCCATAATTTACAATTTTAAATATTTTATTTTGAGTCATGATAAATTGCACAAATTTTATAGGTAATAATATTTTGTATTTATTTTTATTTTTATATTATTTTTTGTTTTATTGTTATTCACATTTATTATATTTTTTAATAATATATATCAAAATTTATGTATAAATAAACATAAAATGAAGATGCTATTTGTATCTAAATAATAGCTAGACTGTTATATTTTTTGAAAATATTAAATTTTTATTAAAAAATCATAAAAGATTGTACTATAAAATAGATTTAAAAGATTTCCAAATAATTCTAAAGCTAAAATTTAGTAACAATTAAAAATTAATTATTTTATTAAAAATATATTTAATATGATATCTTAAAAAAAATATATTGATATATAAAAAAGAGCTTGTAGTAATTCACACACAGAGGTCCAATTTCACTGTAGTTATTTGGGCCATTATTTAATGGGCCTACTTATTTAATTTTAGCCTAATACCTTGACGAGCCCAATTAGCCACCGCGTGGGCCTAGCTAGATGTTTGACTACTTGCGTTGTGTGCATTGAGCACCGGCGGCGAAAGCTTGTGGAAGAACGAACCGCTACTGACCTAATGGAGGCGGCGGCAACGGCAACGGCGGCGTTCACTTCTTCTCCGCATTATTCGAAGAGCACATCCTCGTGTTTGTCGCCTTCCGGTTCTCATTCTCCGCAGTCGCTTCAGTTTAACCCTTTAAAATTCAAATTGCCAAGAGCGGCGTCCTCAATTCGCGCCTCGGCTTCTGCTGCTGGGGACTCTGGTGCGCTCTTTTAGCTGTAAATTATTTATTACGCGTGCGTTGCGGCGGCACATATGATGTGTTGGTGAAGAGCAGAAAGCTTGTGCGGTTTTTAGGGTGGATTTTCTTTTCTTCTCGATGTGTTTCGAATTTTTGTTGCAGTTGTGACATTGCTTGATTACGGAGCTGGAAATGTACGGAGCCTCAGAAATGCAATCCGATTTCTTGGATACGATATTAAAGATGTAATAGTTGTTTTCTACGACTTTTAGATCAAACTGACTAATTTGAATGGCATGGATGCCGGCATTAGCATTTCAAAGTTCGTAATGATTTATTTATTTATTTTGTTTCTATTATCCTGCTTTCAGGTACAAACTCCAGAGGACATCATGAGCGCCGAACGTTTAATTTTTCCTGGCGTAGGTGCATTCGCACCAGCCATGGACGTGCTCAACAAAACAGGGTGAGCGTGTACATATTTCTCTGAACATTTTGTATTGAGTTTGAAACTGTCAACCAACGATTTGGATTGAATGTCTGTTATATGAAGAAATTAACTGTATTAATTTTTACCAGTGTCATCTTTTATTGTTGCCACTTGCCATATATTTCTGATCAAATTTTAGTTTGGCGTGAGACCTGATTATTATTTGCTGTCATTAGAATTTTCTTTAGAGTCCATTCACTGATTAATACAAAAATTATTGTAGAATGGGTGAAGCACTTTGTTCATACATTGAGCAAGACCGTCCATTTTTAGGCATTTGTCTTGGGTTGCAACTGCTTTTTGAGGCAAGTGAGGAAAATGGACCAGGTAAATTTTTTTATTGGAATTATTCATTTCATCTCACACTGCCATATTTGTCACCGTGTCAACATGTAACACAATGTAATATATCATTCTAAGAACTTGGTTGTAGTAGTCTTTGTTGACGTTTAAAAATCATGATTCTTTCCAATACCAGGCAATTCCTGTTCTCTTTTGCGGATTGTTATTGCAAAGTCCTCATTATCTTAAGCTGTTTTTCATTTCTTTACCAGATTTTACAAATTTTGAAATTTGAACTAGAGAAATACCACACGTCAAATATTTTGGTACTTGCAACAAAGTTACAGTATTGCATGCTTCTTGATGATGGAGATAGACTTGGACTTATATGCTGAAGTGTATATCACAGTGGCGTGTTTTGTTGATTCTTGTTGTTGTTTAGAGCTAAATTTTTTACGGTCTTCTTTACTCAGTGCAAGGACTTGGTTTGATTCCCGGGATTGTTGGTCGTTTTGACTCATCAAATGGATTGAGAGTACCTCATATTGGTTGGAATGCTATCCAAGTAGCTAGAGATTCTCAAATTCTGGATGATGTTGGGAGCCGTCATGTCTACTTTGTTCATTCCTACCGTGCAATACCGGTAACTTATCAACTATTGTCTTCATATTACTTATTGATACCATTCAACACTTGCTTTCCATCACAACATGCAACCATTTTCATCCTTATTCTGCTGCAGTCTGATGACAACAAAGAATGGGTATCCTCAACATGCAACTATGGTGGGGATTTTATTGCTTCAATAAGAAGGGGGAATGTTCATGCAGTTCAATTTCACCCAGAAAAGAGTGGAGGTTAGAACATTTTCTTTGTTTTGAATCCATATATGGTGGGTGCTGTACTCTCTGTTCTGCTTTGTTTCAGTTCTGTCTTGAATAGTGTTTACTTTCATTTGAACCTGGTATGTGCAGATGCTGGCCTATCTGTCCTCAAAAGGTTTTTGAATCCCAATAATGAGGTCACAAAGGTAGTGCCTTTCCTGTATCTTGCATGTGTCTCTTATGTATTTGATGTAACGTTTAACAAATTAACTGTTCATGTGAAGACAGAAGCCAGTCCAACAGAATGCATCTCAACTTGCAAAAAGGGTGAGTAAATTGGGCTGTAGCTCACATTCTGTTTTTAAGGTCACATGGTTAGTTACTCAGGCTTTCTTCTACCACTAGCTGCGTTATACATTTCCAGATCAACTAAGCAAATCCCATACAAGTGCTTCAACATGATTCATGTGTAGCTGTAACTTTTAGGGGCATAACCATTGATTATTAATTTTCTATTTATATAATATAATCAGGTCATTGCTTGCCTTGATGTAAGGACCAATGATAAAGGGGATCTTGTTGTGACTAAGGGAGACCAATATGATGTGAGAGAGCAAACCAAAGAAAATGAGGTTTGTGCCCAAGAGGGATTTTGATTGATAACAGAGCAGAATGAGTGGGTGTTGGTCTCTGTGATCTAACGCTTTAACTTCTTTATTGTTCCTTCAGGTGAGAAACCTTGGCAAGCCAGTTGATCTTGCTGGACAATATTACAAAGATGGTGCTGATGAGGTACATGTTACCCTCATGTTCATTTGATGTATATGTTAAGAAACTGCATACTATGTGAAAGCTCAAATTTTGGTTATTTATGCTGTTTCAGATTAGTTTCCTGAACATTACCGCATTCCGAGACTTTCCTCTTGGTGATTTACCAATGTTACAGGTTTGTTACCATATCACAATCATACAATAGTGAGCTCATTCTTTCATCCCTTTACTTTGATTTACTTAACCAAAATATGATAATGCTTTCACATTTCTCAAAAATTATACGCATGGTTTTATGTTATCTGAAGAATTTGTCATAGAACTTTTTGTCACCCTTTTTTTTTTACACCACGAAGGAAGTTGCATCAGGTGGATAATTGACAGCACCCCAATTAACCTATTTGTTTCTTTTCTTGCAGGTCCTGAGGCTTGCATCAGAGAATGTTTTTGTGCCATTAACAGTTGGTGGAGGTATTAGAGATTTTACTGATGCAAATGGCAGGTATAGTCTTCTTATAGCTCATGATCTTTTTCTCTCTGTAATATATTTGAGTTTGTCATAGCAAGCTTTCCTGAGTGTCTAAATAAACTCTACACCAAACATGTTCTTTTAGTATTAATGTGATGAATATGTGACAGGTATTACTCTAGTTTGGAAGTTGCTTCAGAATATTTCCGATCCGGTGCAGATAAGATATCCATTGGTAGTGATGCTGTTTATGCTGCAGAAGAGTACTTGAAAACAAAGGTAAACTTCTTACTTTGTCTAATCTTCTTGTTATTTTGTGTTCGTCTAAAATTTCAGGTTTCTCTGCTTCCAAGGTGAAATCTGGAAAGAGCAGCCTTGAGCAGATCTCTCGAGTGTATGGAAATCAAGTAAGTTTCCAGCCACATATATTACATTTCCTTGATTAGTTCACATTCTTTCCGTCCCATTTTCACCTCACCAAGTTCCAATGACTATTCTTGATTGTCTTATTCTGTATCATAGGCAGTTGTTGTAAGCATTGATCCTCGTAGGGTGTACTTGAAAGATCCCAAGGATGTTGAATTCAAGTCGATTAGAGTAACAAACCCAGGTACAAATTTAGTGACGAAGTAGAGCCTTTAAGGCAAGAAGACGACATAGAAAAAGTAAAAAATCTATTCTAATTGTTCATTACATGGGTTTCAGGTCCAAATGGCGAGGAATATGCATGGTATCAATGCACAGTACGTCTCTGCAGTTTGCAATCTTTCTCTACTCCAACTTTATTAAACTCTTCCATAACGTTAATAAAAACTACCAATCATTGAATCATCTCACATTCTGTTGAGAAATTGAACATTCTTTAGGTGAGTGGTGGAAGAGAAGGTCGTCCAATTGGCGCATACGAGCTTGCAATAGCTGTCGAGCAACTGGGAGCTGGGGAAATACTGCTTAATTGCATCGATTGTGACGGTACACCCATATATATATATGTAACAATATCGCCCCCCCGCCCTCCCCCCCCTTCCTGATGCACTCAAGAACTTGCATAACTTTGTCGCGTCAATTTGTTCCCAGGTCAAGGGAAAGGGTTCGACATTGATTTGATAAAGCTCATCTCGGATGCTGTAAACATTCCAGTGATAGCAAGCAGTGGCGCCGGAGCAGTCGAACACTTCTCAGAAGTTTTCTCCAAAACAAACGCCTCTGCTGCCCTTGCTGCCGGTATTTTTCATCGAAAGGAGGTTAGACACCAATAACATCACCTCAACATTTACTTTTATTTTTTGTTCTTTCATTTTTTGTTTCAATCTATCCTTCTATGCCGTAGGTGCCGATACAATCTGTGAAAGAGCACTTGCTACACACAGGAATAGAAGTTAGAATGTAAGCACAACAAATGTTCTATTCAGTGTCGATTTGAAACCTCTCCCTTCCCTTTGAAATGCCCAGTCCGAAGGTCTGTATTCTTATCTCAAACCTCTTGAAAAATCATATTTTGTGCTTGGATTTTGAGGCTAAGTATTTATTCTGCAGATTAGAGTTTTCTTGTGAAGGAATTTGTGTTGTAATGTTGTTTCTAGAGTTCTGTGTCTATGGGTGTTTAAATTTCATCGAAGTAATAAATGGAATGACTTTTTATATTGAACCGCGTTTCTTATTTTTGTAAATTCTGTCGAAACAATCCAAGACGTTGATATGTTATGTGCTTTGATTTTCCAAACGTTAGAAATGTTCAGTTAAAGATGTATGATGCTAAAATGTGAGTGACCAGGAGAACAAAAGATATTACGCGTGTTCTTCTTCTTGTCAAAAATATCAATTTGTCACGAACTTTTATTATTTTTATATAATTCTTTTAACTCAAAAAAAATAAAAATATTCATTTAAATTATTTTAACAAACACACTACTGTTTCCATTCTACATTATAATTAATTATTTTAATTAAAAATTTAAAAATTATAATTAAAAATTTAAAAATATAATTAAAATGTATAATTTAATTTTTTCAAAAATTAAAAATGATTTTCTTTTCTTACTATTTTTATAGTTTTTCTTGTCTCATTTAAAAATATCAATTTTTATGTTATTAAAAATAATCATGTACTAATAATATCTTAACTTTAACTTACTTAAATTTAATTATTTATATATAGTAAATACGGGATAAATATAATAAATAAATAATTATATAATATATTAGTAAAAATAATTATTAGAATATATAATAAAAATAATTATAAATTTAAAATAATCTAATAATGTAATAAAATATAAAATTATAATTATAAAATTTAAAATATTATTAAAGTATATGTTTGTTTTGTAAAATTGTTGAAAAATAATTTTTTTTACGTGAGAAATAATAATATAGGTAGTGTATTAATATTTTTAAAAAAATATATAAGAAAAATAAAAAATGATAAATTAATATTTTTTTAAAAAAATAATAAATTAGATGAAACTGAAAAAATGAAAATATAATCATGTACGATGAGAGAATATTTTATTATCTAAAAATATGCATATTTTATCGTAACAACTATTTAAAAAATCAACGGTCGCGAGAACATTCTAGGAACTTGTGGATGCAAAACCAGTGGTTTTGCTGGTAGTTTATCCACGCGGATAAGGATTCACTTAGGCCCTCCGATCAAATTAATCTCATCCGTCCGTTTCTCCAAGGCGTTCTATAAATACCTTCGCCTCAACCCGCTTTCAGTACTTTATCGTCTCCCAGTTACTGTTGTTTCTGCATCGGGGATTCTTTGCTGGTAGTTTATCGTCTACTTTGTTTAATGGTCTCTGCTAATGGATTTCGGTTTTCGGCTTCATCTGTGACGGTTTAGATCGTTGGTAGGGTTTGAATTTGCGTCCCGTGTCGTTTATTAATTCTAGAGTACTGATGGATTGGAACACGGTTTGAATCTCGAGTGACTCCTTTTCAAAGATCTAGATTATATGGTTTGGTGTCGGTTCACTATTGATTGTTTATCGTCTGGCTTCGTTTCTGTTTTGTTTTTGGTTGCATATGTTTCCTGAAACTCAGATGAATCTCGACCGATCTGTGATCAAAGTTCGATTGATTAAGTGCGTGGTTCTCTGGTTTGGTTTCTCTTCGTGTTTCATAATTCATTATTTAGGACTTTTGCTTCCTTAATCTCTGGTGATGTTCTAAGTGGCTACCGTTTTGATAGTGAATCGATGTGGAATTCATGACGTGCACAACTTTTGGTTTGTAGACAACGGATCGGTCCCGATTCTTTTGGGATCTGGTTTGATTTCACTTCATGCTTAATCGCATAGGGTGTATATGTTCGGTTTCTTTCCTTCCGTCGTTTATTATGAAGATAATTTAAAGATACTGTCAATTAGACCGTTCCTGAAAGCCTTGCTAGTTGATATGTCCTATTTTCAATGTCCTATTATCGACATGACAGCTAGATGCAGGACTTGGATTTACGAACGAGTTGTTCTCTATACATGGTTTGTATTGTTGTATTGTCCATTACTCCCTAACCTGCTGTGCCATCTGGATACACTATCGAATGCTAAGCTGTGTGATTTACGATGAAGTTTCAGATTCTGTAGGATCCTCTCCTTGCTGATTTATTGATGAAAGGAGGGCATCTTTTGTTGGCTATACTGTATATATGAGTCTGTCATCTTATATTTTGTGCTGGTTATAACTTCCCAACTTTTCACCAGATCCCTCCAGTGTGATACCTTTAAGCTTTGGCCGGGCTACCTTCAATTTACTTCTATGATGTCTGTTGCTGCGACATAAGCTTTATTCATTTAGGGTTTATAAGATCATTCCCTGTGTTCCTATATTCTACTTATTTCCACCTTTGTTGAGGAGAGATAGTTAGGTGCTGGTGGATTTTGGTACTAACAGCCAGGCGAGCATCATTTCATACATGGAGGGATGATCTTGATTGATGATTTAATATGTTTACTTCTTTTGTAGTTCTAAATTTTATTTTGGTACTCAAGCTCTTGGCTAATCTGATTAATCTGCTTATATATTTCAAATTTTTGATTAGGATGGAAAACTCAAGCAACAAGTGAGGCAGCTCTAAGAGCTCTTATTATTAGAGATATAGAGATGGTTGGGTATGGGTTTTGCAACTAAAATTAGTTTGGTTTTTGTGTGTTGATGAGGTTTCATATGCATGTTGCCCACTATTTAGGATTGCCTTTTCATTTGGTTTATGGGAATTTTAATATTTGAATAGTTGTTTTTGTTTTCACAATTGCATTTTTAAACTGCATGATTAAGCAATAATATGTGTCATGTCCTACATTTTTTTATACTATTATGTCTATATTCTTCGAGTGACTCTACCTATGCTGGTAGATGGTTCTTATATGCAGAGCTCCTATAATTTGGAATGATGCCTGTATGATCTTTATGGCTAAGGTGAAGAGTTTATGGTGAATGGGATATTGGTTAAGTGTGTCATTGGTTAGTGCCTGGTACTTATTATTCATAAATATCTGTATGTTGATTTGTTTACTTGTAGGCCTTTATATGATCAGATGTTATGGTTTTACACAGCCATGGTGCCCCAATCTTGAAGCTGCATGGGCAAGAGAGGGGGCTTTTGTTGGGAAGTAGTGAACTTTGATGTTTTTCATGAACTTGTTTCCTTTAATATTCTTCAAGTGACTGTTTCTATACTAGTTGATGGTTCTTTGTTACAGAACTTTGATTATTTGGAAAGTGGCCTCCAGCAGAATGATTATGGCTAAGATGAAGAGCTTGTGGTCCTGATATATCAATGAGTTACTGGTTGAGTGCCTGGTATTGTTACTTTGTAGTATCTGGAGATTGGTTTCTTTCAATGTAGGTCCTTACATGTGCATTCTGGTTTTGGAGTCTCTACCCTTGCCACATACCAGAGGTTATTGGTGCCTAGTATTTGTTATTCAACAGTAACTGCACATTACTTTCTTTTAAAGGTTCCATAGTAAGATTTATGTTCTTACACAGAAATAGTGCCCTCTATCTTGATGGAGCCTGCATGAGAAAGAAAATGATTCTCTTTTGCCGAACTTTCATAATATTTGGAAAGTGCCCTCTGGAATGTTTATGGTTATGTTGAAGAGCTTACGGTCCTGATTATGGATGGGTTGTTTTTCAAGTGTCTGGTATATGGCTGCACTCTTGGTTTTTTAAGGTAGCCCCTTGCATGTTCATGCTGATTTTGGAGTCTTGACATATATACCAGAGGTTATTGCTTCATGCCTGGTATTTTGGAATCTTGACATATATACCAGAGGTTATTCCGTAGTAGCTTCACACTGGTTTTTGGAATCATGCAATATATTAGAGATTATTGGTTGCATTTGATTTAGGCCTTGACATGTTCACACTGGTTTTGGAATCTTGCCTTATGCACGTTATTGGTTAGGATGACCATGTCCCATGTTTATGTAATTTGCATGCTGGAATCTTCCCTAGGATGACCATCTCTTCTGATGTCTGCACTTATTTGGATGCTAGTACGTCTCATCCTTGTATGCAGACCCCTTGTTGCTGATCCTTGGCTGCAACATGGTAGTTGGTGGGATTGCTGGATTTTTGAGGCTTGGCTTTTAAAATCATGACCTGAATTCTGTCTCTTTGGTTTCTTCTTTAATTATGTGTAGACCTTGGAGAGAGAGTGAGATAATGTAACACAGGGATTGTATATGCAGCTTTGTTGATAGTCTTATGTGATAATCGCTATATAATAGATTTATTTGCTTAATTTATTTTATGCAATTTTTGTATAACATTGGTGATAATCGAATAATTGGTTAAATATAGTGTTATTGTTATATACTTGCAGAAGCCATGCATCTGTATGTTGTACTGATTGTCTGTAGATTTATTATGTTGGTGTTTAATTGGTCCAACTTAATTCAATTATTGACTCTGTGATTCTTTGTCTGACAGCGATTAACAATTAAGATATAAAATAACTGCCTTGAATGTTTGGAGGAGAGTGGTTTGACTTTCAAATTACATGTGCATCTGAGCTTTTATGTACATGCTAATAAATTTCTATATTGATGATCCAAATTAGTTAATGCATCTCTTTCACAACACTAGAATGACTGAGTCTGAATATTGAAATTCATAAAGAAGTGCATTAGAACATACTATATCTACTAATATACCATTTTCTTCAATTGCATTATTTGGTTGCATTTTGGTTAGTTATCTATACGATATCCAAATTTGTTCAAGTACCTCTTTTATAACACTAGAAATGATGGTTCTGAATATTGAAATACATGAAAAAGTGCACTAGTTCTTACTATATCTATAATTTACTTCTTTTTTTTTATTGTGTATTTGGATTAGCTTTTCTTATTTGTTTACATTGTGTTAAATCTATGGTTTAGAATAGAATATTTGGGACAGTTTTCTATAAGATATCTGAACTCGTTAATGTACCTCTCTTGTAACTATGAATATTGAAGTACATAAAGAGTGCACCATGGTATATAATTTATTTTTTCCCATTGTGTTTTTGGATTAGCTTTCATATGTGTTAAATCCATGGTTTAGAATAAAATGTATGGGTTAGGCTTTCATATGTGTTAAATCCATGGTTTAGAATAGAATGTATGGGTTAGTTTTACATAAGAATTCAGGAATATTTGTTTATTTTCATTTATAAAAATTCCTCTGTAAATTTTCCAGTTATGATACAATTTTTGCCTGTCAACCTACTGAAACAATACATATTTTGGGAAAGCTGTTACCTTTAGGTTGATTTTTAATTCATTAGCTCCTGTTTTTTATGGTTCTCAACCCAGTGAAATATACATATTTTTTGAAAAAACTTTACTCATAGGATTCTTTTGTTTTTTTTAATATTTATTTTTAATATATATATTTTTTAATTATTTTGAATGAGGATATGTTTCTCATTGTTAACATTTGGTTTTTTTCTCTTTGCCATATGTATGTTAATGTGTTCAATCTAATTAACTTGTCACTTTCTTATTTATTTCTTTGCTTATATCCCAATAGAGTAACTCGTAAAGTTTGAAATTCAGCTGCAACGGATTAAAATGAAATGAACACCATAACTTGCTGTTAATGATTTTTTGAAGATTCCGTTTGTCATCTGGATTTGTGTGTCAAGGTAGCAAATCCTTATAACTAAATGCTGCAGGTAACTAATAATTCCAAAAGCAACGCCAATCCCACTTAAAATTTCTTTACGTGATTCTACTTTTGCTATGGAATTTCCTAATAAACTAAAATAGAGGTCTGTGAAAATTTTAAAGAATGTCTGCTTTTCGGGGGATGTATTTTAATCTTAAATGTAACGGTTGAACAGGTTAGTTTTTCAAGACACATAAGTAATATTTACCACCACTAGTTTTTTATCTTAATATTTGCTTTATCCTATGCCTTGAGTGCCCAGTTGGCTTGCTTCTTTTTACTTAATCTTGATTACTCTTTTCATTATTAGATGTATACCTGTATGCTTAAAATTCTTTACTAAGTATGTTCACTGGGCTACTGTTACTTTGATGCAATGTGAGTATCTGAGCAGTTTAAATCTTTTGACAAGTAGGATATGAATTCCTTCATTGTGTGGCTGAAACCAATCATAAGTGATTTTGATGAAATCCATCTACAATTTTCAGCGAAGTATTATTTGCAAACACATTGAAAGCTGTTGCAATATAGTTTTGTTCGTCATTCTTTCTTTAAGTTGGTTCGGTATATTTTTGTATGACCCCACTTTGATGTTGAACAAATAAGTAAGATATGTTGGCTACACAATCATTTCTTTAAACTCTATTATATGTAATCCGCTTCTACATTTTATTTTATTTATTGATCTTTCTCATGTGATTCTTCTGTTGTTGATCGAGTCGAATCTATTCTGTAGTGTTTTAATGTAACCCCCTCTTTGGTGTATTCTACGGTTGCTCTTTCTATCTGTTGTTTAAAGGTAGTTAACTTGTTGGCTTTAATTAGGTTAGATTGATCTTTCTCATGTGATTCTTCTGTTGTTGATCGAGTCGAATCTATTCTGTAGTGTTTTAATGTAACCCCCTCTTTGGTGTATTCTACGGTTGCTCTTTCTATCTGTTGTTTAAAGGTAGTTAACTTGTTGGCTTTAATTAGGTTAGGTAGAGTCGTGCAACTCCGCTTGTGCTTTGATATACCTGATAAGCACAACCGGTCCCAAGCCCGGATGAAGGAGGAGGGTCGATCAATTAGGATTTTCTATAAATATATTTGTTGTTATACTCTGGCTCCACTTTGTGGTAATAGCTTGAAAGAAATTAGTTGCTGTTTGCAGAAACAGCAACTAATATTATCCTCTCTTCTCTTTCAACTTCCGAATGTCATTTTCTTCTGCAATAGTGCTGTGACAAATTTCACATCGTGATGAGTGAATGCTGGTCACAATCGACATCCTTGACATTGTGTTTCCTCTCGAAATTTTTAACAAACACCCATACATTATTAGCGGGGTATATGCTAACATGTTTTCTTTAACAAGAGTCATTAGCTGTGAAGGTAATTCGCAAAAAGTAGTGGCAGAATGTTACCGTGATTAGTATACAGTGGTGAAAAGGCAAAAGAATCGAATAGAATAGATGATAACAATGATGGATCTTGTTATTAAAATGTGGGCACACACAGACATGTGAATATCATTGTTTGTGCAAAAGTGTATTTGCTGTTGTTTCAGGACAATATGATGTGGACATTGATGGACAGACACATACAGATCTTGCCTGCCTGCCTGCCTGCCAGCCCTATATCCACAGGGAGTCAAATTCTTGCGGTCTCCTACCAGGTTAGCCAAAAGTCCCCACATATATTTTTCTCAATCTTCGATAAATCATTATTGTTCTTCTACAAAACTACTCATGCCATGCATATACATATTATTTGACATTCAAATGTAGAACCAAATAGTGATGCTATCATTCTGGTTTAGGCCTGAGGATCATGTAATAATAATGTGTTTGTGATTTGACATTATGTAAGAATTATGGTCGTACACACTGCTTTTGTTTCAATTTGTGAAAATTGAAAAAATTAATTATATATTTTTTTAATTAAATGTGTAAAGGGCGACAAGGCGTGATTGACTGCTGCTGACTCTGTGCATTTCCTACAAAGCATGCACCACCTTTGTCGTAAATTATGCTGACTGCTTAATCTTTATATGCTGTTCTAAAATTATTAGGTTTTATTTGGTCTGCTTAAAATTATTTTTTAATTATTAGGTGTTTTTTTTTTTTTTGGTATACTTACTTCTCCCGGCCTGATTTATTCTTGATATTTTTAAATTCATGGCTCTCTTTAATATTATTTGTCAACTGTGTAATTGTTTTAAAGCAATCCCTCTGTCCCAAACACCCTACAATATTTATTTTTTGTTTGTCTCAAATTCACTGCAAACATTTTCAAATTTAGAAATAATTAATAATATTTTTATACATTTCGCTTTATTCGATCACATTGCTCAAATAAAAAAACAAATAATCATTTCTCTTTTCAATCATATCACTTAATATCTAAATTATCTCAAATTATCATACTTAATATTCTCCACTTAAATTTCCGTGCCAAATACAAATGTTGCACGGGAGTATTATATTAGATATTTATTGTTTTTTAAAAAAATCACGCCAACTATTTGATTCTTTATTTTTAAATCTCCAAAAGCCTTTATTTCAATGTATTAATCCGTTGTTATTCTAATGATTATCTATCTACTTAAAAATAATAATAATATTAAGTGTTAAAAGTTTTGGTCGCTTTACTTTTGTATAAAAGTATTCAATAATTTCTCTTTACAATTTACCAAGGCATCCACAAAATGTCAAAATCCATCTCTAGAACTAGTTGCAAGATCGGTATGGGACTGATTTTTTTTACTAATATTTTTTTTAAAAAAAAATTATTTGATAGTAGTTTTGAAATTAATTTGAAATAATTTTTTAAAAATTTTTATTTAAATGATATTAAGTTAAAAATATTTTATATAAAAAAAATATTTATTTTTATTTAAAAATTGTACTGAAATAGTATGAATTTGTATTCAAAATCAATCAAAACAAATAAATTTTAAGAATTAATGTATATACATATATGTATTCGCAAGTAGGGTATGACGAAGCAACCTACGAACTTTTAATTGAATAAAAAATAAGGGTTGACCTAATAAATGGCACCCAAATGCCAAATTCTGGGCCATCCAATTGCTCCTTTCATTCTCCAGCGTTCACACATGACCGTGCCTCCTTGTCTCAACGTTGACTAACCCAAAAGTCAACATTTACACCACAACTCGCGAGTTAACTCACTTATGGGCTCATTTATCTATCGTTGTTGTTATTATTATTATTATTAATCAAACTGTTCTATAATTGCCATATACTTTTCATCATCTAGGCGTTTAATAATTCAGAAATAATGCTGACAAATACAAGTCAAATATTATTAAATGTTTTTCAAAAGTATAGTTTTGTTTGTACTTTGAATTTTAACTTTAATATTTTGTTATTGTAAGTCAAATAATACAATATTACAGTTGAAACACACGCATATTTGAGTATCTTTTATATGGAGATTTATTTCTACGAAGCTTTAAATTGATTACATGCTATAATTTTAAATGCTTATGATCCGAGAAGGTTATTGGATACTTTGTTGAATTATAAGATTTTGTGTATTTGCGTGTTTTCTTTTTTCTTTTTTCGGAGCCAATTATACCTTTCATTATTTGCTATGGAAATGTACAAAAACTGATGACTGAATTTGGCCAAGAATTATATCAAAATTCTAATATTGAAAAAGAATTTAATCTTATTAATATTTTGTTTTCTTTACTGGATACAAAATAATTTTCTACCCTCCTAACTGAATTTTCGCTACTATTCTCCGCGTGCTCATTGAGAGCGTCCTCCGTCAATTGTGACGTTTGAATGACGTCATCGTCCACGCTAAAATGCGTAACGGACGATACTTCCGTTGAACCGCCGTTACCCCTCACCGTTAACCAGTCTTCTTCTTCCTCCTCTGTCCACACTTCAAAATTCGACTCCGCCGGAAGACCGTCTCCGATCAAATCCCTAATTCTCACCGCCGGCGAGATATCATTTTCCGACGGAGCTTCAGAAGAATCCGACGCCTCCAAATCATTCCAGAAGCCTCGGTCCACCACGCTAGTCGGAGATCTCCTCTTAACCTCCCCAACCAATTCCCCGCAACCACAATTCTCTTCCACAGAATCCAAAAACGGATGCTGCAGAAGTTCGCCGGCCGTCCACCGCTCCTTGCAGTCACGAATCAAACACTTGGCGAGAAAATCCCCAGCGTCGGCAGACAACCAGCTCGGAATATCCGGAGCGTCGCCGGAATATCCGACTCTGTAGAGCACCGCCGCCGGATCCTTCATCCCCGGCCAGGGATTAGATCCGGTCGCCATTTCAATAACCGTGCAACCTACCGCCCAAACATCCGCCGCGAAGCCCTGCTCCTCGCCGCGCGCGACCTCCGGCGCCATGTACGCCGGAGTCCCCGAAAACGCCGGCGCATCGGAATCCCCGCGCCCCAACCACCTCGAGCACCCAAAATCGGCGATCCTCACCGCGCCGTCGCCGGCGACGAGAATATTCTGCGGCTTGACGTCGCCGTGCACGATTCCCTTCCGGTGGAGATAATCCAATCCGCAGAGCAACCGCCGCAAGTAGAACCGGATAGCGCTTTCTTCGAGACGCCCGCCGCGCTTTTTAACCAGATCAAAAAGCGTGCCGCCGGAAACATACTCCAGAAATACATTAAAAACGTGTTTCCCATTTTCGCGCGTGATATCTGAGCCGAAGCACTTCACGATGTACGGACTGCACAACCGCGAAAGCAGAGACTCCTCCCTCCGCAGCGGCGCCGCCGAGTAAACGTCCGCCGATTTCACGGCGAATGTCGCGCCGGCGGCGGAGTTTGCCAGATACACAGTGGCGGAGGATCCGCTGCCGATTGTGGGCCCCCTCCTCCACTCCATGGAATAAGAAGAAGAAGAAGTAAAATGAAATTAGGGTTGGGGATTTGTGATTTATTAGTGTGTGTCTATATATATATATATATATAAAAAGGAGTGAGTTAGCTTTGTGGAACAGTTATTCTTTGCATTTATTGGGTGTGGAATTTGTTGTCTTGATGCAGAGAATCTTTCTTTGGTATACCCTCTGATGTTGCATACCATACCATTTACTTTATAGCTTTCCATTTCCTCATTTATTATTATAATACTAATTAAATACAAATCGCTGCCTAAATAATGCTACTAGATTTTATATATATATACACTGTATTAATAGATTTTCTGTTTGAAATTTATTATTATTGTTAAAATGCTAATTAAAATATGAACAGCTGCCTAAATAAATACCAAATGTCTCTACCAAATTGGTGACTTAGTAGATATTTGAGCTTAGGCAGAG
The DNA here is from genome assembly GCF_009805555.1 of Andrographis paniculata. NCBI lineage: Eukaryota > Viridiplantae > Streptophyta > Magnoliopsida > Lamiales > Acanthaceae > Andrographis > Andrographis paniculata. The sequence continues at coordinate 7,178,628 of NW_026137587.1, forward strand.
ATAGGGGTGTAGAAGGCTTTGTTTAATTATTACTGGGCCACGTGGCGAGCTTAGAGAGCGCAGGAGCAATGGGCCGTCTTTGGGCGGCGTGGTTGTTTAGCTCAGCTGTGCTGTGCTTGTGAATAAAGTCACATGGGGACACGCAAAGGCGTGCCGCTGACCGCCGCTATTATCGTTAATCACGAAAACGCGACAACGAAAAAGAGTACTCAGTTTTAAAAACACGACTTTGTAACGCTGCGTCACGTTTTTAATGTCGAAGCCAGCCAATCAGAAACAGACACAGAGGCACAGTAGGGCAGTGTTGTTGTAACAAGAAGACAAATTATTGTTGAGTGGAACAAGAATTGCAACCACCTCTGTTTGTTTAATCTACTTTGTTTTTATGTTCGCTTTATTTTATTTTTCTGTTATTATGTTGTTTAAAATTTTATATTTATTATGTTGTTTTATTTTTAAAAATGAAATTACAAATAACAAATCAATATGCACACGAAAGTGAAATATTAAAATCTAATTTGATATTTCGAAAAGAAAGCTGATAATAATTACAGGCAATCACAACTTAACTTGTATTCTATTCACACAAAATATACTATATTCACTTTTAAAAAAATAATTCAACATAAACTATTATTTTTTTATATTAACAATCATGTTTAACATAAAATTAAACTCATATTTGGTCAAATATAATATATAAGTTTAGATAACATAATTAATTGTTTTGAATAATAATATCTAAAGTACATAAATTTCACAGTATAAATTATCAAATTAAATTACTATTTTCCACTCTAGAAAATTTAGATATAAACAATAAAAAATAAGGCATTGAAAAACACAAGTAAACAATCACACTAGCCTGTAGTTAGAAGGCCGTTTGTTTATTGGATCATCGCCAGATCATTTTACTTCTATTGGGCTAGTCATTAATTTTTAATTCACAGTTTAGTTTCTATTCTCTAATTCCCAGTGGATCACTAATTTCAATAAAATTATTAAAGGCCCACTTATAAGGCCCATTATAGTGAGGCCTAATAAATTTTAAAAGCCCAAACATCGAAGGCCCGTGAAGCTTTCAGAAGCGCGTGAAGAATAAACACGGTCAAACCGCGTGGGTTTTTCACCGCCATTGGCTCATCGAATCTGACCAGAAAAAGGATAAAATAAAATAGCCTTACGGACTTTGAGAGAGTTCCTCACAACCCTACGATCAAATTAATCTTGTCCGTCTATTTTGACCTCAGGCGCCTATAAAAGGCGCACTTGCTGTGGTTGTTCAAGCGTAGCATCTCGCTCTGGTTCGCGTATGCGATGGGTTCGTCGGAGTTGGTGTTTTGAGTGGTCGATCTTCGATAGTTGGTGAAGGCTTATTTGTTGTAGATCTGAGCAGATCTGCGTTCCGATGATGGATTATTTGAGTTACCGAGGCCTGGTGTTCGATAGGAGTTTAATTCGTCCCTGTTTATTTATTTGATTTGGTTTTTGACCGTGCATCTTCTTGCGGCCCTGGCATCTACTTGATTATTTGTGTGCTTTCTGCGATGTAGAATTCGTGAGGGAGTTTAATTTGATGCGTGCTGTCATCTGATCGGCGTCGGATCTCAGATCTCTGTTTATTGGTTTATCGATTTCTGGTTTGGTTTTAGATCGTGCTACTCTACGCGTTTCGGTTACTGCCTGACTTTTTTCGTAAAACTATTTTGTTGTAGAGATCCTCCTGATTAAGATCTATGTCGATGGATTGCTATATCATGTGCTGAAGTTTGATTTGGGATCGGTGCTCGGTGGTTTTCGGTTAATTGGTTTATTATCAATATTTAGTTTTGTTATAGAACGTGCTCTTCTATGCGTTACGGTTGCTGCCTGATTCGTTGGTCTTCCCTTTTGTGTCGTAGAGTTCCTGCGGATTGTAATCCCTCGGCGGTTTTCGCTACAAGTGCTGACGGTTGATATAAGCGATTGGATCTCGGTTACCTGATCTATAATCTATAGTTTTGATCTAGAACGTCCTTTTCTCTCTGTTTTGGCGATTGCCTGATTACCCTGGGTTTCCCCATTCTCTGTTTGTGGAATTTGTGCAGATAGTAAGCGTGGCCCATGTCTGCTCTAACAAGTGCTGATGGCTCTTATGGCACACGACCTAAGTTTCTTGGCCTATTGACTAACTATTTTTTAGAACGTGCTTTAGTCTCAGTTTCGGTTTCTGCCTAATCTTTTGGTTTTCAAATTCCTGCTGTAGAGTTTGCGCGAATCGTAGCGCCCGTGCGATCTGGTCCTTAACAAGTGGTGACTTTTCTTGCAATTACTGGCTGTTCATAGATCTCGGTTTAATGGTTTTTCTGTCTCCAGTTTGGTTTTAGAACGAATATTTCTTGCCTGGTTTTTCGGCCTTTCACCTTTTGTGTTGTAGGGTTCGTGCTGGATGTTAATCTTGGAGATGTTTTGCCTAACAAATGCTGCCTCGATTGGATCTCGGTTAATTCGTTTAAATTAATCTTTGGATCTGTCTAAAAATTTACCAAGTCTATGAGATCTATTCCTGCCTGACTGCTGCCTTAATTCGTTTAAATTGATCTTTGGATCTGTCTTAAAATATACCAAGTCTATGAGATCTATTCCTGCCTGACTGCTGCCTTTCTTTCTGTTGTAGAGTCTGTTTCCTGCTGTGGGTTGCTTAACAAGTGGTGACATTGATTGGGGATTAGTATAATAGTTGATATGTAGTTTTCTTTTTATGATACCTACTTGTGTCCTGCCTGACTGCTGCCTTTCTTTCTGTTGTAGAGTCTGTTTCCCGCTGCGGGTTGCTTAACAAGTGGTGACATTGATTGGGGATTACTATATTTATTAGTTGATATGTAGTTTTCTTTTTATCGTACGTACTTGAGTCCTGCCTGATTGCTTGGCATTTGTTGTGCTGTAGGCGTGGTGCTGGTTGTAAGTCCCACAGGTTTTGTTTATGAACAGCAGATGCTATAGGGGGTTCTATCTTTGGTTGCAAATTGATTTAGTTTTTTATTACCTTAATTTATCAGCTGTAGCTTGCTGTTTGTCTAATGTCTTAAAATGGTCTTTTATTGCAGTGCAATATTTATTGGCAGAAAGTACTTTGGGTTTGTCATAAATTACGGTTTGTTTAAGATTTCTTGATTTCCTTCTTTCAGCCGTGAACATTGGGTGATTATGAATTTTTAATGATTGTTCGTAGAGTCTTGTCTTCTGTGTTGATGGTTCTCTTGCAGATAAATAACGGCTCTATTGGTTTTTGAAGCATTGAACTTTTGCATCATGCCCATGGTTTGGTTGTCTTCCCTTCAGATCTTTTGCAAGTTCATCATGGCATTTGGGTTCTTTCTTTTAGAATTAAGTCATGGCTGTCTGTTGCAGCCTTGATTTTTTCTACATGCATTATTGCTACCTTCTCTCATTGGTTGCAGAACTTATGAATATGTTGGTGAAGATGTGGTGGCAAATGACTAGTCAAGCATTCTTGGATATACTTGGTTTTGTTTACCTCTTTCTAATCCTTTAGCTTCTTAGCCTAAACTTTTATTATCCTCTAGTTTTTCTTTTGCTTTCTTTGCCCTCAATTTTTTTTTGCAGAATTTTGGGTTTGTTGTCAAAGCTATCGTGTTGGAGCTGAGGTTTTGCACTTGGTATTTTTTATGCCTCTCATGGAAAATCTTCAATATTTTTATAATCAATATCCTCACTGCTATTCCTTTTGTTGACATGAAAGCATTATAGTGAATGCCTCCATGGTAGCATTGTGAAGATTTAACATTTAGACTTCTCAAGTGATTTATCAGGAGCCTGTTATCTGTTCTTCTTTTAGACTTCTCTATGTTAGAATTTTGAAGACTTTTAACATTTAGACTTCTCAAGTGATTCATCAGGCATGTCATCTGTTTATCTTTTAGACAAGCTACATAATTAGTCATCTGTTTTTAAGTTATATGTGTAATCTTTGAACATCCTTCTCTTTAAACCTTGTTTTTAGTAGGGTGGTTTTGGTTTTTACAAGATTCTCAGCCAGCACGGCTCTGTTTTCTTCACTAATTTGATTGGTAAATAGTCCCCAACTTCTTTCCTTGCATATGCATGATTTGCCATGGTATTGATAGAATCTGCAGATTTAATCTCTGGGCGCTGACAAAGACTATTATTTGGTGATTGGTCATGTTATCCATCATTTGGTAATTTTGGTATCTTTTTGCACAACTCTATTGTATTTTGTTTTATCAGATCTCTTGGTATTCCTTAGTCTGCAGAATATATATGACTAGATCCCTGGTTGGTGCAAATTTGAGAGGGAAGAAAATATTCTTTAAGTGGGTTTTGAGTTGGTTGTTTCTAAGTAAGCTTACCAGATTATTTGAAGCTTCTTTAACAAGGGTACCTACCGTTTGTTATTTTGGTTGATCTCTCTTGGTTTCTACGCGGATGCTAAGGATTTGATTCCTCATTTATGTAAACATTCATCATGCGACTCTCATTGCTTTGGTGCTTTATGCTTGCTCTCAAGAATAAAATCTGGTGTATCTTTAAGTTCTCTCAGAGTTGGTTTTTGATTGTGCCTCCCCTTAATGTGGTCTTGTTTTCTTCAGATCTCCTAGGAACTTGGGTTACGCCTCTCCTTTTATGTGGTTTGGTATCTGTCTGATTTCACTCCTGTATGCGATCTTGTTTTTGTCAGATTTATATTTCCTTTTATATGTGATTGAAGACTGGGAAACTTAGTTGGTTTATGTTGATGAGTACCCCACATGCTAGCAGAAAAACTTGATGAGATAAATTGGCTTCCTCTGGTTTCAGAGCATTGCTGTTGTTTTGCAGCTATGAAAAGAAGTGTTGCTTTTATATGTGATTGAAGACTGGGAAACTTAGTTGGTTTATGTTGATGAGTAGCCCACACGGTAGCAGCAAAACTTGATGAGATAAATTGGCTTCCTCTGGTTTCAGAGCATTGCCGTTGTTTTGCAGCTATGAAAAGAAGTGTTGCTTTTGGTTGTTGTCAGGTACTGAATGAGTGTTCTCTGAATTTGGTTTTCTTTGGTTTGCATCTCTCCTAAGCATTTTTCTTCTGCCATATTTTGTTATATTTTGGCTTTGACGATATGAAATGATTAACGTCCTTTTCTGATAGTTTCTTTTGACTGCTTGAATATAAGGTGGTTTTTTCACAGTCTGTATTTTGTTTCTCTAGAATTGAAGAGAATTTATTTAATTGCAATTTATTACATTTTGTTTTTCCAACAGCTTTTGGTCAGGTTGGATTTATCTCTGTCTTTCTTGAGTTGGGAGGTTCTTGTCACTTTGCTTTCTTCCTACCAACCCTTTATGCAATAAGGTTCTTCTCAAAATGCTCTTGCTAATTTTTGCAAAGTAAGGCTGCTTTATTAAGAAAGGCGTGCTGATGGTGTTATAAGTGGAGGATTGAACCTACTGTTTTTAAAATGAGATGGCAACTTAAAAGAGTACTGAGGTTTCTATAGATGGTGATTCTGTTCACGTCACCTCTGTTTTTGCTTCGCATCATTTTGCATGGTAGGTTGTTTTCGATGATGATGTCAGTGGATGGAACAGCTATTTTAGGATGATATGATGGTTTTAAGTACTTACTGTTGTGCAAGTCTGTTGGGGTGAAGTTTGGTGTTCTCAAGGTGGTGAGAGATGCTGCATAATTCAAAACTTTACTGTGCTACTATAGGGGGATGATATGTCCTGGTGGTTCTTCTAGTAGAGTTTTCGAGGTGTGGTTAAGAGCTGCTTCATGACTTGAAAATTTTGCGCTGATATATTGGGTTCAGTTTGCTTGGAGTTGAAATGCTGTTTTTATTTTTTCCTCTCTGCATGATGGTACCTCTAATATTGCTTGTCGCGATTTGTAATAATCTGTATGGGGATACATTTGTTACTTCTGGTCCTTTGTGGAGTTAGTTTATTATTATTGTTTTAGTTTTAACTGCCTTTTGGTTAATCACTTAACATCAACTTGCAATATTTTAATTCTACAAGGGGATAATGCTTAATAGGTTTTGAAATCCAATGTCATGGCAACTGTGTCTAGTGGGGCATGATGGCTTAGTTGAGTTGGTTATGTAATGGCTTTGCCTGTGTGAGTGTGACTAATATTTCAGCTACTTGCTTTTTTATGATGCACTACAACACTTCATGAATCAAGAATGCTGACTTTATGTATACTGTTATGCTTCTAGAGTAACTCTTTCGACACTGATAGAAAGGAGATACATAGGTGGTACTGGTACATGAAGACTGTTGGGCTTGGCGTGATAATCTAATTAACTGGAATAATTTTTGGGCTGGAATCTTCTATCAAGAACTCGACACTGATGTGGAGCTAATTTGTAGAGATGGTTATAAATAAGCATGGTACACAGGGACTGTTTTTAGGCTGCAGTATATTTGTCTTGATAATCGAAGCAATGTTTGGAATGGACTCTTCTACCATTTACTTTTTTTTGAAGGAAATATTTATATATATTAATACACGGTGACTATTAACTTCACAGCTATCGAATCATAAGTGGTGTATTTGATTAAAATCGTTTTGAGCGGTTTCTTCTTTCAACTTATATGCCATCTGTTCACTCTCTTTTTGAAAAACTTGGGTCTTCGAGAATGTCTCTTTCTGACAGTGGCTGCATCTAACTCTTTTTGGTGCTGTCTTCTTATGAGTCTTTTGGTTTTAAGGTACTGTGGTAACTCTTTTTGGTGCTGTCAAACCTGTTTGTAACTTGATATATCTATCTCTTTTGAAATGGAGAACCTGCAGGGTTTGTATTGTAGGATAAATAATTTGTGGCTGTAGATACACATAAGATCTAACTCGTGTGTGAATGATTAATATCCCGAGTGTGTTAGTTATATTATATAGTTGGTAGGGTATAGGTACTAGTGTTAAATAATATACTCTTTCTCTCTCTCTTTGGCTCATATCTCATGTCTATTTTTTCATTTTAATTTTATTCTAAAATTTTTAATTTATAATTTTTAAAATTTTAATTATACTAACTGATTATTTTAATTTTAATTTATAATTATTTTATTATATGATAATTATTTTTATTAATATATTTTTAATTATTTATTAATTATATTAAAACGAACAAAATATTCAGGATGGAGGGGAGGGAGTAATTAGGTAGGTATAGGTTTAGGTCTGTAACTCTGCCTGTGCTGCCTGCCATAATAGCACAGCCGGTCCCAAGCCCGGGTAAAGGAGGAGGGCAGACCCAGACCCATAATATTAGGGGGTGTATATATACATCGCATGCGCCGTGCTCTTTTATGTTCAGAAGGTCTGACGTCATTACTTGAACAGGATCTTTCTGAAGATCTTTCCTGTTGGCGATTGGTGTTTTCAGTTCCTCTGCAAATGGTCATTGGATTCCATTCCAGGGGCAATAGAGAAGTTCCTTATGATGATGGGGTGGTGCTTCAATGTGAAGACCCGACAAGCTGATGCAGAAGAAGCATGGCTATGCCATCACCAAAGAAATTTAGATTTAAATTTTTCTATTTAACATTGTTTTTTTTGTAAAAAAAAATTCACAATTATTATGTACTTAATTTATCTATTTTTCCCCTTTTTATTAATTTATTCATGCATTTTAAAAACTTTTATATCACATTATATCAATATAATAATATATTAATTAAAATTCATATTCAATTTATATAATCATATTTTCATTAGCAGACAGATAAAATATATTGCCTTTACTCGAATATTATCTTTATCAATTTTGTTTGTATTATTCAAAAGAAATTATTGACTAATACTAAAAAAAAGTAATAATAATAATAATAACTTTTACTTAAATTATAAATACAACCAATTTATATATAAGTAGAACACAAAAATCTCAAAATATTCCTCCCGGAGTGAATGAAAATAGTATACAAAATCCTCTTTGGAGAGGGATGAATAAAGTAATTTGTAATACTCAATACGTCTCATATTATTTATAATATAAATGTAACGATGTTTGTGTAATATATTGTAAATTTTTTTAATAATCATATAAAAAAAGTTAAAATACAAAATAATACTTAGAAGTTGAACTATTGACACATGTTGTGTTTAAAAGTGTAATTGTGTTTTACAAATCACAAAATGTAATAAAGAAAATGGGTGTGATTATATTTGTATTTTTTCTTTAAACCGTGATTGAGTTCGATTTTACTAGGATAAGTATTACTCATTTCATATAAAAGTATATATATAATTTTTTTTTTTCATATGAGTGTCATGAAATACAAAATCTTTTTTTAGCAAGAAATTAATTTTTGTTTCGCAGTTTGCTTGGGTAAAAAATAAAAAACAATACTGCATTTTAATATAAACTTGGAAAAGATATATTATAAAAATATTACTAAAATGTTGATAAAAAAAAAATAATAAAATGTGTAAAAAAAGATAGTAACAAAAATAGATCTATCATTTGATAAAATAAGAACGTTTAAATTGCTGGAGAATGAAAAAGTATTTGCTATAAATAAAATAGATAGATTAGAAAAATATAACAGTGATATAATTTTAGTGAACAAAAATAATACTACTTTCTCTATCTCAACTTTTTTGTCCATGTTACTTGATGGAGAATTTAATGTTAGAAATATAATAATATTATTATATTGCAAGAATACAATTATCGAAATAAATTCAATAAATACAATAATTTATTGAAATAAATTTCAATAATCAATTTATCGAAATAATTCGATAATCACGTTGCTTTTTTCCGAAAAAACGAATACGCCCGGTAGTGCCTCTGGTTCGTGGCGCAACGTTCCCAGAGATAAAATGACGTTTGTTTCCGAATTAGGTGGCACCTCAATATTTCGGAGCTCCAACGAACTAAAATGAGACAAATTAATACTATGACGAGGGGATTATATATAAGGAGGGCTACCAGAAAATATAATCGGAAAACTTGTCAGAAATTCGGACCGTCGCCGGAAGGTTGAAAAAGAAAGGATATATATATGAGACGAGAGGAATAAGCTTTATTGTTGTTGTTTAAAAAGAATGAATGAAAAGCCTTTTTATAAGCATGCTCACGAGGGGTTTATCAATCTCATGTAACAATTACATTTCTTAAAACGAAATGTAACCAGCCATATCATTAAAACTCATGTTTGAATTTCAAATGAATTTAAATGATAGGTAATGAATTTGCATTATATACATTTCAAAAATGCATTTCATGCATTTATTATAATATATGCTAAAGGTCAGGAATACTTAGCGGACACGTCACCTCTGATGAGCCACGCGGGCGTCTCCGGCGTCGGAGGACTAAAACAGCGAAAATTTTTCACTTATGAGACTAGTTTGCGACAAGCTTCACTTACGGGACTAAAATGATAAAGGGTCCAGTTACCGGATTAAAAAAACAATTTATCCTATATGCTATTATGTATACAATATAATTAATCATGAATTTTTTAAATCTTATTTATTTTCTGTGGCCCGATAAGAGTTTGTATTGTTTGCTTCCTGATGGGCCATAAATTTCGAAACAATTGATGAAGGCCCACTCATAAGGCCATTAAATTGTGGCCTAATGATATTTATAAGCCCAAATATCGAGGCCCGTGAAGATTCCAGAAGCGCGTGGAGAGATGAACCCGGTCAAACAACGGGGATTTTTCACCGCCATTGGCTCATCGAATCATATCAGAAAAAGGAATAAAATAATAGCCCTCCTAAACCGACTTCGAGAGAGTACCTCACTACCCTACGATCAAATTAATCTTGTCCGTCGATGTTGATACCAGGCGCCTATAAAAGGCGCACCTCTGTTATTGGTTTGACGAAGCATCTGGTTCTCGGTGTAGCGTATATGATGGTTTCGTCGGTGCGGCGGTGTTTTGGTTTGTGGATCGTCGATAGTTGGTGGTGGCTTATTTGTTGTAGATCCGTGCTACGATGATGGATTGTTTTGAGTTTGCGAGGCCTGGTGTTCGATAGGAGTTTAATTCGTCCCTCTTTATTTATTTGATTTGGTCTTTGATCGTGCTTCTTCTTGCGGCTGTGGCTTCTACTTGATTTCTCGTGTGCTCTTCTGTGATGTAGAATTCGTGAGGGCGTTTAATATGATGCGTGCAGTCGTCTTATCGGCGTCGGATCTCAGATCTTGGTTTATTGGTTTATCGATTCGTGTTTTCGTTTTAGATCGTTCCCCTCTACGCGTTTTGGTTACTGCCTGACTTTTTGGTAATACTTCCGTTGTAGAGATCCTCGATCTGTGTCGGTGGATTGCCAAATCGTGCACTGGAGTCTGATTCTGAATTGCTTCTCGGTGGTTTTCGGATATTTGGTTTTTATCCATATTTAGTTTTGTTCCAGAACGTGCTACTTTTACATGCTATGGTTGCTACCTGATTCGTTGGTCTCTCCTTTTGTGTCGTAGAGTTCGTGCGGATTGTAATCCTTCGGCGATTTTGCTATACAAGGACCGACAGCTGATATAAGCGATTGGATCTCGGTTACCTGATCTATTAATCTCTAGTTTTTTTTTAGAACGTTCCTTTTGTCTCTGTTCCGGTGATTGCCTGATAGCCCTGGGTTTCTCCTTTCTCTGTTGTGGAATTTGTGCAGATAGTAAGCGTGGCTCCGGTCCACTCTAACAAGTGCTCATGTCTCCTATGACACCGGATCTAAGTTTCAGAGCCTATTGATCTATAGTTTCCATTTTCCCTTTTAAAAATTTTAAAAGATCGTTCGTTATTCTCTGTTTCAATTTTGCCTGATCTTTTGGTATTCTAATTTCCTGCTGTAGAGATTGTGCGAATCGTTATTCTGGCGATCTGCTCTTAACAAGTGCTGGCTGTTCATAGAGGACCAGAGTCGGTTAAATCGTTTATCTACCTCTAGTTAGGGTTTAAAATTCTTTATTATTTGTTTTTTTGGTCTTTTAACCTTTTTTGGTGTAGACTGTGCTGGACGTTATGTTGGAGATGGTTTGCCTAAGAAGTGCTTGTCTATTGACCTGTGATCGGACCTCAGTTTGTTTGTTTAAATTAATCTTTGGTGTTGATTCAGAATATGCCACATCGGTGTGATCTATTCCTGCCTGACCACCGGTTTTCTTTCTGTTGTAGAGTTTGTGTTTCCAGCTGTGGTTTGCCTTAACAAGCAGGGGAAGTTGATTTGGGAGTGATTTATATATTTAGTCTGTTAATCTGTGTTTGCTTTCTTCCGATCTCCTTTTGCCCAGCCTAATTGCTTGGTATCTGCTGTGTTGTAGGCTTTTGTGGTTTCCTTAAGTCGCATGGATTCGTTTATGAAGGGCAATGCTCTAGGGTTTTTAATCTTCAGTTTCAATTTGGCTCTAGTTTTTCATTCATTGCCTCTGCTCTGCTCTCTCTTTCGCTGCCGTTTATTCTAATGTCTTAAAATGATTTTTCAATGCAGTGAAAGAGTTTATTGGCCAAAAGTGCTTTCGGTGCTTTACAGAAAGTTTTGGTTTGTTTACATGATTTCTTAATTTCCTTTTGGCAGTCATGATAATTAAGTACCTATGAAATTTCTAATTCTGGTCCGTAGAAGCTGGTCTTTTGTGTTGGAGGTTTTCTTGCAGATAATTTATGATTCCAACTGCTCTATCTGTTTTGAAGCGTTGATTTCTTGGGTAATTTAGAGCTATAACAAACGCTGGGGATGTCCCTTTCGCATCATGCTGTGTTTTGGCTGTCTTCCTTTAGATCTTTCTTAAAGTTATTGTGGCTTTTCTGTGAAGATTTCTCTTGCATTTAAAATTAGGTCATGACCTGCCTGTTGCAGCCCCTGTTTTATTTTTACATGCTATTGTTGCCTTCTCAATTTTGTTGCAGAACTTACTAATATGTAAGTGAGGCTGTGGTGGTAATTGACTAGTCGAAGTATTGGTGATATACTTGGTTTAGTTTATTTCTTTCTAATCCCTCAGCTTCTTAGCCTAAACTTTCATGATTCTTTAGTTTTTGTTTTGCATATGCCCTTGATTTTTTTGCAGAATTTTGGGTATGTTGCCAAGGCTGTCTTTAGAGAGGAGCTTCTGTGTGCCTTCTTTTCTGCTGTTGGAGCTAAGGATTTGTAGCCTTTGTAGCCACCATTTGGTGTTTTGTATGCCTGGAAAATTTAGTATGATCTTACCAGCATGTACCCGCACCTAATGGTAGTATCAGGCATCAGTAATCTGTCGTAAATATTCTTCACAATTAGTTTATTTATTTTCAAGTTGAATTTGTAATCTTTGAACATCCTTCTCTTTGGGCCTTGTTTTCCCTAGTGTGGTTTTGGTTTTTACATGATTTTCAGGCAGCATGGCACAGGTTTCTTCAGTAGTCTCTATTGTTATTGTCCACGACATCTTTCCTTGTACATGCATGACTTGTCATGATACGTTTCATTTTATATAGAATCTGCAAGACTGGTGCAAGTTTGAACTTGATGAGGAATGGTCCTACATAATATAAGTTTAGGAACCTGGTTGGTGCAAGCTCGAATTGGAGGAAAATGCTTTTAAAGGGTGTCATGAGTTGGAAGTTTCTAAGTAACCTATCCAGATCCTTTATTTTGAAGCTTCTATAACGAGGTTGCCCTTATTTTGGCTGTCAAGGAACAAATCTACTTCAAATCTGTTTATGCGTATCTTATGGGGATTGTAACATATATTTCTAAGTTGGTCTCTGATTGTGCCTCCCCTTCATGTATTCTGGTTTCTGTCAGATTTCACCTTTGCTTATGTATGGATTGAATTCTAGGATATATTGGGATTGCACCTGTCCTTTGTGGTTTGGTTTCTGTCAGATTTCATTATCCTTTTAAACATGGATTTAATGTCTAGGAAATGGGATTGTCTCTCCCCCTTAATGTGGACTTATCAGATTTTAATTTCCCTTTACTCCATGTGGATTTAAGTATTGGAAACTGAGTTGGTTCTTATTGAGAAGTACTCCTTAGAGCTTGCTGACAGACTGGATGAGGTAAATGGCTTCTTTTGGTTTCGAAGCATGTGCTCTGCAGCATTGCGTTATGTTTGCATTGAAGCGACCGTTGAATATAGGTTGCCCACATCCCCTAAGCATGATTCCTTCATTCATTATGTTTATGTGGTGGCTTTGACAGTAAGAAATGATTTACATGATTTTCTGATGGTTTCTCTCGACTGATGGAGCTGAAGGTGACATGTTGAAGTTTGTATTTTGTGTTTCTCTAGTATTGAGGACATTTTATTTATTGGAGTATACCCTGCAGTCGCTTTGATGCTTTATTTTTCGCCGTGTGACCAGCTTCTGGTCAGCTAGTCAAGCTCTGTTCGAGGTTGTGAATATCTAAAACTATCAGATCCTCCAAATAGTAAGTTGGAAGTGTATCTTACTCATATCTTTCATGAATTGGGACAATTCATCGGACAACTTGTTCTCACTTTGCTCTCTTCGAATTATCTGATGAGGTGTCTATACATGCTCTTTGGTTTCTGATGGTGTTATAAGTGGATTGAACCTGCTGCTTCTAAGATGAGGAGATGATTTTAAAATGATACTTGAGGTATCTATAGATGGTTATTCTGTGCAAGTCAGCTCTCTGTTTTTGCTTTGCATTATTTTGCATGGTTAGTCTGTTTTGATTTTGTGGATGGAACTCCTATTTTAGGATATGATATGATGGTTCACAGTGTTTCTGGTGTGTGTGAGTGCTGGTGAAGTTTTGATCTCAAGTTGGTAAAAGATGCTGTGTTAAAAATTTCAACTGTGATGTCCTGGTGATGATGTCTCTAGTAGAATCCTCAAGGTGGCTAAGAGCTGTTGCCTGACTTAGAACTTTGGCCTGCGCTGTCCAAATGACTGGTTTCTACTTACGTTACTTTGGGTCCAATTTGCTTGGAGTTGAAGTGCTTTTCTCAGCCAGCTACTCTTCGATATTGTTGGTCCTCGTCTTCTGCTTAATGTAACCATTTCGTTTGTGTATGCTGTAGCGATCTGCCTATGGGATACAGTTGTAACATTTGTCTAGTTGTTTGGTCTGTTGTGCTATTGATTTATTATTCTTTGAGTTCTAGCTGCCTTTGGTTGGTAGCAATGCTCTTAGATAGAATATATACTTGTCACTTGTATATTTTAATTGTATTGCTTTAGCCCTTTATGAACGGATAATGTTTAGTAGGAAGGGCTAATACTTTGTAGGTTTGAAATCTAATGTCAAGTATCTAGTGGATTTCCATCTTACTGTTACTACATCAATGCAATCATCATTATTCTACACTTAACCAATCACTCATGCCACTATCTTACTAACTTATATTGGCAACTTACTAACTTCTCTCATGTGATTATATTGTGTATATTGTTTAGAAAAAACAATAAGAGTTTGTTAAGAAGTACTTCATTCTTCCTGTTATAAATTTACTAACAGGTCTCATGAAGCTTATAAGGTTATGTTAGTTTGTCTAACAATTCATCTCATATTGTCTAACTAATCTAATAGGAGTATTGTTTGATTGGAATCTTCTACAATTAGCTCTTGCAGTATTTTCCTTGGTAATCTAAATGAACAGGAACAATGTTGGAACTCTTCTACAAATAACTCTTCTGACACTGATGGAATGGAGATGCGTATATATGGTTGCCCAAGTAAAATTTGGTAGTACATGAATACTTATGCTGCATTATTTGGCTTGATAGTTTGATTAGCGGGATTAATGTTTGGAATGCATCTTCTTCGGGAACTCTTCTCACACTTATTCAAAGGTAATTTGTAGAGATGGTCATAAATTATCATGGTTCATAAAGACAGTTCTGCTGGCATTACTAGGCTTAATAATCTGTGAATAAACAGGAGTAATTTGGAATGGGGTCCTTTACTAAGTACTTTTCTGGCACTGATTTGAAGGAATTATGTAGAGATTGAAAAGTAAAGACTGTTATGCTGCCTGCATTATTTGGCCTGATCATCTAATTTAACCGGATTCGCTTTATTTCATATCTATTGAGGCATAAGTGAGGTATTTGATTAAAATCTTTCTGAGGGGTTCTTTCTTTGAACTTTTGGCTTCTCTTTACACTGTATTTGGAAATCTGATCGTCAAGATTGAAATGAATTTACTCATCTCCCTTTCTTGCTGATGCTATTTCTGAAGTAGAAATTGTCGGTGCCTGCATTAATATTCTACATCAAAGCATGAGGGATTGTGCAGTATTGTATAACTTACCTGTTGAAGCATGACTGCATATTGAAAGGCTTCTGTTGATGTGGCTACTGGAATTGTGTTTTTGATGATGTCATACCACACTTCTTCACTGTCTTCTTTTGATGCTCTTTGCTTTCGGATGCTGCAGTCTGTATAAAAACGCATGCATAGTAGAATCTTGAAACGTGTTTTGCTACTTGAACTTGGGTTTGATCATTCTGTTGCACTATACTTTCTCTAGTCAGTATGTTGCTTAGGTCTCTTGTGCGTGTGTGTTAAATTTCAGAACATGTGTTCTAATATCATCTGTCTGTTATATTTCCCTTGTACCCAACATTTGGTGTCAAACCAGTTTGTAACTTGATCTATCTCTCTTCTGAAAATGGTAAACCTGTAGGGTTTTGTATTGTAGGATCAATACACATAATATCTAACAAAAACTTTTACCTATTTAGCTAACAATAAATTTTATCTCGATTTAATCATAGCCTTTTGTTCATAATCTTATCATGAAGTACACTTTCACGATGATACAATTTACTCAGAAGAACGAGTAATATTTGACGTGGGGTATAATTTTTACATTAGTATCTACTAGATTGTGATTGACATCTTCGGTCTTCATAAGAATATGCTCAACTTGCGTGATTGGTTGATAATTCTGGAGTGAGTTTGTGAAGTTGTGCATGTCAGTTAGTGCGTTAAATTATAGTAGCTAGGTTTAGGTTTAGGTCTGTAACTCTGCCTGTGCTGCAGTAGCACAGCCGGTCCCAAGCCCGGGTTAAGGAGGAGGGCAGACCATATAAGATCATATATATACACATTACATGCAACTATTATGCTCTGTGTCCCTTCATGTGGTGGCAGTGGTTTGTTTCGATAAGAATATACTTCAAATTAAAAATCTTTCTTACGAGCAAGCTTTATAATATTTGATTTGAGTCGGCATGCAATTGTATTCGTGTGGATGCTTTACATATCTCATTGGCTTTATTAAAATGCAAAAATGACTTGAAAAGTAGAATATTGATGTTGAAGTAAGATGTGAGGAGGCCGTCGTGTTTCATGGCAGCATCCATTCCTTCCTTGTTGCTTTCTAGATTTGTGTATATATATAGCATACGCACCTTCTGACACCAAGTTGCCAGTGCAACACAACAGTTATCTCCAAAGTGATTAAAGGTTGTCAATGAACATATCCGTAACTTGTTCTTAGAAACCACACATGATGTGATGCAACCATGTTCAGATTTCCTTCTTTCCTGTTGGCCATTGCTGTTTTCACTTCCTCTGCAAATGCTCATATGTGCAGCGAGTAATTCCAGTCAGCAATAGAGAAGTTCAACCTCACCGGAACCTTCTGCTGGAGGAAAATCCTCGGCGCACAAACGGGGTGGCGCTTCAATGTCAAGACGTGACAGCTGGACTTGGCCTTCGGCGCGCAGCTCCCTTCAGAGTTTCCCAGCTGGCTGCCGCGGGGCTCAACTTCACCGAGCCACGGATGGTTGACACTAGGGATGGTATACTGTACCATATTGAAAATATCGATCGATAACGATAACGTACCAAAATTCTCGGTATGGCAAAAATATATACCGTACCAATTTCGTTACGATATTGGTATATATCGTTTATACCAAAAATATAATTTTAAATTTCAAAATAATTAAAATAATTAATAAATATCACAATTGTCCACCACAAAAAATATTATGAAAAAATCAATAAATTTTCAATTGTCTACATATTTTTATTTTTTTATGATTTTAAAATATTATAATTATTATTTATATATATAATTAAATTATTTAATAAAAATAATGTCTGTACCGAACTTTTCGAAAATTCATACAAGTATGGTACTGAAATTTTCAGTATACTGCTTTCGACTTCAAGTACATCGAGGAGATCGATTACTACGTGTAACTGCCACCATGGTTCTCCCACACAACTACGACCCTCCAAGGCCAACGTCATCTGGCAAATCGGATATGCAGTGGAGGAGGACTCACCGCTTGTCCACCGCTGAGACCGTCACTTTAACTACCGGTGAAGTCCTCACCCACTCGGCCCATCTCAGCCGCGCCCTCGCAACGTGGTAACATTTATTATATCAAATTATAATCATCACACCTAAAAATTTAAAATTTTCTATTTATTCCTCAGGTGCATGGAACTCTGAATCTCGTCGGGTGGGGACACACCTTTCAATGGGCGTAATAATCTCGATAATCGATATATTTAAAAAATTACCGAAAATATAAAAAATAAATTAGAAATATTATAAAATATATTATTAAAATATTGATAATATTTTTTTTAATAAAATATGTAAAAAAATAGTAAAAAAATATATTATCATTTGTTAAATAATGCATGTTTAAATTGTAGGAGAATGAAAAAGTATTTGCTATATATAAAATAGATAATTTAACTAAAAAAATTTAAAAAATAATAATATAATTTTAGCGAAAAAACATAGGGAGGATTCTTGGTTTGTCTTTCTCATAGGAAGGAAGTATACTATAAGCTCTCATTTCCGCTTTTGGAACAAAAAATCTTCCACTGGCATGCGATCGTGTTACTTATAATGAGTAAGTAATTAAAAAATTTTATTAGTAAAAATAATTATTGTATAATATAAATAATTAAATATTTTAATTAAAATTAAGAAAATACTGAAGTTTGAAATTTAAAATATTATTATTTAAAAAAAAACAAATTATGTAAAATAGAACAAAATAAAAAAAGTAGGCATTTTATACAGGAAGAATGAAATACTTTTTAACAAACTCTTTTTATTTTTCTAAAAAAGTATATACAATATTATAACTTGTATCACAAAAAACAAAAAGAACTATATTTTTACAAGACAAAATAAATATATATATATTTAAAAAACCTCTATAAATAATTGAGTAATAATATTTGAGATATTTAAATCATATACAAATTATTATATTAAGGGGGTGTTTGACAAATAGCTTTTTGAATCGTTTTTAGCTGTTTGACCGATTAAAAAGCTAATTTAGATGTTTGGTAAATTAGTTTTTTGGAATAGCTTTTTGGATCCAAAAAGCTAATTTTTAAAAAGCTAATTTACCCAGCGTTTTGAAATAGGAATTTTTTTTTTTTATTTCTTATATGTCATCAAAAATTTATTATGCATTTTACACAAATAAATATATTTTGATTATATTAGAATATTTTATTATAATATAGTTTTAATTTTATAAATTTAAAATAATTAATTACTATATAAAAATTATTTTAATTGTAAAATATATAAATTTATTAAAATCAACATAAAATATAAAATATAAATAGTTTATTTTTATATTAAAATTACATTATATAAATTTTATACTAAAAGTAAATTAAATAAATTAAATTGATTGAAAATTATAAATATATACATAAAAAATTTATTATTTTATATTTTACATCATTTTCAATAGAAAAAAACTATATATATATTTTAATAAAAATATATTATTTTTTTAAAATCTAACTGTAATAAAAATAAATACTTTTATCACACTTTTACAATTTTCAATAACTAATAACAAAAAATTTTAAACATTCTAAACTCAAAAGAATATAATTGAATATATTGGAAACAAAAATAAAATAGAAATGTCATCAATTGTCATTTTACGTATAAACAGCTAATATCAAAAAGTTGTTTTGCCAAACATTTTAATACAAACAGCTATCAAATCAGCTAGTCAAACCAACTAATTGAATCAACTAACAACTATCAGCTAATTGCCGAACACGCCGTAAATTACTATTTATCACTTTGCAAAAGATATGAACAAATAAAAATAAGGTATTGAAAATCACAAGTAAACAAGCACATTCGTATGTACTCAGAATGCTATTTGTTTGATTGGGCTAGTCATGAATTTTTTAAACTCATATTTATTTTCTGTGGCCTGATAAGAGTTTGCATTGTTTGCTTCCTGATGGACCATAAATTTCGAAACAATTAATGAAGGCCCACTCATAAGGCCATTAAATTGTGGCCTAATAATATTTATAAGCCCAAACATCGAGGCCCGTGAAGATTCCAGAAGCGCGTGGAGAGATGAACCCGGTCAAACAACGTGGATTTTTCACCGCCATTGGCTCATCGAATCATATCAGAAAAAGGAATAAAATAATAGCCCTCCTAAACCGACTTCGAGAGAGTTCCTCACTACCCTACGATCAAATTAATCTTGTCCGTCGATGTTGATACCAGGCGCCTATAAAAGGCGCACCTCTGTTGTTGATTTGATGTAGCATCTGGTAATCGGTATAGCGTATATGATGATTTCGTCGGTGCGGCGGGGTTTTGGTTTGTGGATCGTCGATAGTTGGTGATGGCTTATTTGTTGTAGATCCGTGCTCCGATGATGGATTGTTTTGAGTTTGCGAGGCCTGGTGTTCGATAGGAGTTTAATTCGTCCCTCTTTATTTATTTGATTTGGTCTTTTGATCGTGCTTCTTCTTGCGGCTGTGGCTTCTACTTGATTTCTCGTGTGCTCTTCTGTGATGTAGAATTCGTGAGGGCGTTTAATATGATGCGTGCAGTCGTCTTATCGGCGTCGGATCTCAGATCTTGGTTTATTTGTTTATCGATTCATGTTTTCGTTTTAGATCGTTCCCCTCTACGCGATTGGTTACTGCCTGACTTTTTGGTAATACTTCCGTTGTAGAGATCCTTGATCTGTGTCGGTGGATTGCCAAATCGTGCGCTGGAGTCTGATTCTGAATTGCTTCTCGGTGGTTTTCGGATATTTGGTTTTCATCAATATTTAGTTTTGTTCCAGAACGTGCTACTTTTACGTGCTATGGTTGCTACCTGATTCGGTGGTCTCTCCTTTTGTGTCGTAGAGTTCGTGCGGATTGTAATCCTTCGACGATTTTGCTATACAAGGACCGACGGCTGATATAAGCGATTGGATCTCGGTTACCTGATCTATTAATCTCTAGTTTTTTTTTTTTTTTTTTAAGAACGTTCCTTTTGTCTATGTTCCGGTGATTGCCTGATAGCCCTGGGTTTCTCCTTTCTCTGTTGTGGAATTTGTGCAGATAGTAAGCGTGGCTCCGGTCCACTCTTAACAAGTGCTCATGTCTCCTGTGACACCGGATCTAAGTTTCAGAATCTATTGATCTATAGTTCCCTTTTTCTTTTTAAAATTTTAAAAGATCGTTCGTTATTCTCTGTTTCAATTTTGCCTGATCTTTTGGTATTCTAATTTCCTGCTGTAGAGATTGTGCGAATCGTTATTCTGGCGATCTGCTCTTAACAAGTGCTGGCTGTTCATAGAGGACAAGAGTCGGTTAAATCGTTTATCTACCTCTAGTTAGGGTTTAACATTCTTTCTTATCTGTTTTTTTGGTCTTTTAACCTTTTTTGGTGTAGACTGTGCTGGACGTTATGTTGGAGATGGTTTGCCTAAGAAGTGCTTTTCTATTGACCTGTGATCGGACCCAAGTTTGTTTGTTTAAATTAATCTTTGGTGTTGATTCAGAATATGCCATATCTGTGTGATCTATTCCTGCCTGATCACCGGCTTTCTTTCTGTTGTAGAGTTTGTGTTTCCAGCTGTGGTTTGCCTTAACAAGCAGGGGAAGTTGATTTGGGAGTGATTTATATATTTAGTCTGTTAATCTGTGTTTGCTTTCTTCCGATCTCCTTTTGCCCAGCCTAATTGCTTGGTATCTGCTGTGTTGTAGGCTTTTGTGGTTTTTTTAGGTCGCATGGATTCGTTTATGAAGGGCAATGCTCTAGGGTTTTTAATCTTCAGTTTCAATTTGGCTCTAGTTTTTCATTCATTGCCTCTGCTCTGCTCTCTCTGTCGCTGCCGTTTATTCTAATGTCTTAAAATGATTTTTCAATGCAGTGAAAGAGTTTATTGGCCAAAAGTGCTTTCAGTGCTTTACACAAAGTTTTGGTTTGTTTACATGATTTCTTAATTTCCTTTTGGCAGTCATGATAATTAAGTACCTATGAAATTTCTAATTCTGGTCCGTAGAAGCTGTTCTTTTTCTTGCAGATAATTTATGATTCCAACTGCTCTATCTGTTTTGAAGCATTGATTTCTTGGGTTTAGAGCTCTAACAAACGCTGGGAATGTCCCTTTTGCATCATGCTGTGTTTTGGTTGTCTTCCTTTAGATCTTTTGAAAGTTATTATGGCTTTTCTGTTAAGATTTCTTTTACATTTATTATTAGGTCATGACCTGCCTGTTGCAGCCCCTGTTTTATCTTTACAAGCTATTGTTGCCTTCTCAATTTTGTTGCAGAACTTATTTAAGCGAGACTGTGGTGGTAATCGACTAGTCGATGTATTGATGGATATACTTGGTTTAGTTTATTTCTTTCTAATCCCTCAGCTTCTTAGCCTAAACTTTCATTATTCTTTAGTTTTTCTTTTGCATATGCCCTTGATTTTTTGCAGAATTTTGGGTATGTTGCCAAAGCTGTCTTTAGAGAGGAGCTTCTGTGTGCCACTTTTCATCTGTTGGAGCTAAGGATTTGTAGCCTTTGTAGCCACCATTTGGTGTTTTGTATGACTGGAAAATTTCCAATATGTTCTTACCAGCATGTACCTGCACCTAATGGTAGTATCAGGCATCAGTAATCTGTCTTAAATATTTCTCACAATTAGTTTATTTATTTTCAAGTTGTATATGTAATCTTTGAACATCCTTCTCTTTGAGCCTTGTTTTCCCTAGTGTGGTTGTGGTTTTTACATGATTTTCAGGCAGCATGGCACAGGTTTCTTCACTAATCTCTAGTGGTATTGTCCACGACATCTTTCCTTGTACATGCATGATTTGTCGTCGCCCTTTTTATTTTATATAGAATCTGGAAGACTGATCTAAGTTCGAATTGGAGAAAAATGTTTTTAAAGGGTTTTATGAGTTGGAAGTTTCTAAGTAGCCTATCCACATCCTCTATTTTGAAGCTTCTATATCAAGGTGTGCCCTTATTTTGGCTGTTCTCCCTCTGTTTCTATGTGGATGCTCATGATATGATTTCTTATTTTAAGATCATTAGTTGAATATCCACTATTTAGAGTTCTCTGTTGGTTTGCACTGAAGTGACCGTTCATGAATATAGGTTGCCCACATCTCCTAAGCATGATTCCTTCATTCATTATTTTTATGTGGTGGCTTTGACCGTTCATGATTTCTCTCGACTGATGGAGCTGAAGGTGACATGTTGATGATTGTATTTTGTGTTTCTCTAGTATTGAAGACATTTTATTTATTGGAGTATACCCTGCAGTTTCTTTGATGCATTGTTCTTCGCCAATTTTGTAATCAGATCCTCCTAATAGTAAGTTGGAAGTTGTATCTTTCTTGAATTGGGACAATTCATCGGACAACTTGTTCTCACTTTGCTCTCTTCCCATTATCTGATGAGGTGTCTATGCATGCTCTTTGCTTTCTGATGGTGTTATAAGTGGATTGAACAAGCTGCTTCTAGGATGATATGATGATTATAAAATGGTACTGAGGTATCTACAAATGGTTATGCTTTGCAAGTCAGCTCTCTGTTTTTGCTTTGCATTATTTTGCATGGTTAGTCTGTTTTGATTTTGTGGATGGAACTCCTATTTTAGGATATGATATGATGGTTCACAGTGTTTCTGGTGTGTGTGAGTGCTGGTGAAGTTTTGATCTCAAGTTGGTAAAAGATGCTGTGTTAAAAATTTCAACTGTGATGTCCTGGTGATGATGTCTCTAGTAGAATCCTCAAGGTGGCTAAGAGCTGTTGCCTGACTTAGAACTTTGGCCTGCGCTGTCCAAATGACTGGTTTCTACTTACGTTACTTTGGGTCCAATTTGCTTGGAGTTGAAGTGCTTTTCTCAGCCAGCTACTCTTCGATATTGTTGGTCCTCGTCTTCTGCTTAATGTAACCATTTCGTTTGTGTATGCTGTAGCGATCTGCCTATGGGATACAGTTGTAACATTTGTCTAGTTGTTTGGTCTGTTGTGCTATTGATTTATTATTCTTTGAGTTCTAGCTGCCTTTGGTTGGTAGCAATGCTCTTAGATAGAATATATACTTGTCACTTGTATATTTTAATTGTATTGCTTTAGCCCTTTATGAACGGATAATGTTTAGTAGGAAGGGCTAATACTTTGTAGGTTTGAAATCTAATGTCAAGTATCTAGTGGATTTCCATCTTACTGTTACTACATCAATGCAATCATCATTATTCTACACTTAAACCAATCACTCATGCCACTATCTTACTAACTTGTATTGGCAACTTACTAACAGGTCTCACGAAGCTTCTAAGGTTATGTTAGTTTTGTCTAACAATTCGTCTCATATTGTCTAACTAAGAACTCTTCTGACACTGATACGAGGGAAATTTTAGATATGGTTACAAACAAACATGACGGTGCAACTAGACTGATATACTGCAGTATTTAGCTTGCTACTCTAGTTTAATAGGAGTGTTGTTTGATTGAAATCTTCTACAATTAGCTCTTGCAGTACTTTGCTAGGTAATCTAAATGAACAGGAACAATGTTAAAAATCTTCTACAAATTACTCTTCCAACACTGAGAATGGAGATGCAAATATATAGTTTGCTAAGTAAAACTACATGAAGACTTATGCTGCTGCATTATTTGGCTTGATAGTTTGATTAGTGATAAATGTTTGGAATGCATCTTCTTTGGGAACTCTTCCCACACTGATTCAAAGGTAATTTGTAGAGATGGTCATAAATTATCATGGTTCTAAAGACTGTTATACTGCAGTTCTAGGCTTAATAATCTGAATAAACAGGATTAATATTTGGAATGGGGTCCTCTACTAAGTACTTTTCTGGCACTGATTCGATGGAATTATGGAGATGCACAAGTGAAGACTGTTATGCTGCCTGCACTATTTGGCTTGATGATCTAATTTAACTGGATTCGCTTTATATCACATCTATTGAAGCGTAAGTGGGGTATTTAATTAAAATCTTTCTGAGCGGTTCCTCCTTTGGACTCTTGGCTTCTCTGTACAATGTTCTTGGAAATCTGATCCTCAAGACTGAAATAAATTTACCCATCTACCTTTCTTGCCGATGCTATTTCTGAAGTAGGGATTGTCTGTTCCCGCATTAATATTGTCTATTAAAGCTCTCCTTTCATATCTGGTGCGGTGTTACTTGATGCTTTCTTTCTGATAGTGGCTGCATCAATCTCTTTTTTGACTGCATATTGAAAGGTTTCTGTTGATGTGGCTACTGGAATTGTGTTTTTGATGATGTCGTATAACACTCTTTCAACGTCTACTTTTGATACTCTTGGTTTTCAGATGCTGCAGTATAAACACGCATGCATAGTAGAATCTTGAACTTGAAACGGTTTTTGCTACTTAAACTTGGGTCTGATCACTCGGTTGCACTACTTCTCTAGTCATTATATTGCTTGGGTCTCTTGCGCTTGTGTGTGTGTACATATATATATATATATATATTGCATTTCAAAATATGCGTTCTAATGTTGTCTCTGTCTGTTATATTCCCCTTGTACCCAACATTCGGTGTCAAACCAGTTTGTAACTTGATCTATCTCTCTCTTTTAAACGTGGTGAACCTGTAGGGTTTTGTATTGTAGGATTAAAACACATAATATCTAACCAAACTTTTTACCTATTTCGTTAACAATAGTTGTCTCTCAATTTAATCATAGGTAGATACAATTGAATCAAAAGAATGAGTAATATTTGACGCGGGGTATAATTTATACTTACATCTCTCCTAAACAGCGATTGTCGTCTTTGGTGTGTTAAATTATAGCTAGTTAGGTTTAGGTCTAGGTCTGTAACTCTGCCTGTGCTGCGGTAGCACAGCCGGTCCCAAGCCCGGGTTAAGGAGGAGGGCAGACCATATAATATCATATATATATATCCACACATTATATTCAACTATAATGCTGTGTCCCTTCATGTGGTGGCAGTGGGTTGTTTCCATAAGAATATACTGTAAATTAAAAATCTTACCTATGAGCAAGCTTTAAAATATTTGATTCGAGTCAGCATGCAATTGTCGTGTGGATGCAAAAATCACTTAAAAAGTAGAGTATTGATGTTGAAGTAAGTTGTGAGAGGCCGTCGTGTTTCATGGCAGCATTCATTCCTTCCTTGTTGCTTTCTCGATTTTTGTGTATGTACATATACATATACTCGCCTTCTGACACCAAGTTGCCGGTGCTACATAATAGTTATCTCCAAAGTGATTAAAGGTTGTGGAAGAACATATCCGTAACTTGTTCTTAGAGCCCAACCATGTTCAGATTTCCTGCATTCCTGTTGGCCATTGCTGTTTTCACTTCCTCTGCAAATGCTCATATGTGCAGTGAGGAATTCCAGTCGGCAATAGAGAAGTTCAATCTCACCGGAACCTTCTGCCGGAGGAAAATCCTCGGCGCACAAACGGGGTGGCGCTTCAATGCCAAGACGCGACAGCTCGATATGGCCTTCGGCGCGCGGCTCCCTTCAGAGGATCCCGGCTGGCTGGCCTGGGGGCTCAACTCCGCCGAGCCAAGGATGGTTGGCACTCAAGCTCTCATCGGCATCAAGCTGAGCAACGGCTCATTGCAGAAGCACGGCTATGCCATCTCCGAAGAAACCAAGCTCAGCTGCCGCCTCATCCCGGTAGCTGACGCAGGCCTCGGCCTTGGTGTCCGCAGTTTCGACTTCAAGTACATCGAGGAGATTGACTACTACGTCGTAATTGCCACCATGGTTCTCCCGCACAACTATGACCCTTCCAAGGCCAACGTCGTCTGGCAGATTGGATATGCCGCAGACAAGGACTCACCGCTGATGCACCCAAATTCGCTCAAACACTTGTCCACCGCCGAGACGGTCGATTTAACCACCGGTGAAGTCCTCACCCACTCGGCCCATCTCCGCCGCGCCCTCGTAACGGTAGGTAACATTTGCTATATCAAAGGATCATCTCACCTAAAAAATTTTATATTTTCTATTTATTCGTTAGGTGCATGGAACTCTGAACATTGTCGGGTGGGGAACCCTCCTTCCGATGGGCGTAATAATCTCGAGATACTTAAAAAGATACCCGAAAGAACTGAAACAATGGTTTAAGTTACACATTGGGTTCCAGATTTGCGGATTTGTGATCGGCGCGACAGGGTGGAGCGTCGGGATTTGGCTGGGGAACACCTCCAAGTACTACTCGTTCCCTTTGCATCGAACCCTGGGGATAATCATCTTCACATTCATGACGATACAGATTGTGGCGCTGTGGCTTCGGGCGAGGGAGGACGATCCATTCCGATCGTATTGGAACATGTACCATCACACTCTCGGGTATTCGCTGCTGGTGATGATTTGGGTGAACATATTCATAGGGATACGCATTGTCGAAAAGGTTCCGGCCTGGAAATGGGCGTGTGTCGGCGTTCTCGGAGCCGTCGGGACACTGCTGCTGCTGTTCGAAGCCTTTACGTGGATCAAGTTTCTTCTGGATCGTGCTGGTGTTCCTCCGCCTCGCAAGTAAGTCGCTATCGATCTAGAATTACTAATAATTGGTGATAATATATATAGAGAGGTGAATGGCGTAGTAGTTTGCTGGCTATTATATGGATGTCTATCTTAATTTGTTCATAATCTTGACTATTTGGGATTATTATTTGTTCATCTATTTTTAAATGGAATTTTTCTGTAGCTGAGAAATATGTATGATTTGTGTTATTTTTATAATTGTTAAGTGTCACTATATATATTTTTGTATTTGTAAATGTTTGTAAATCTAAACTAAAATGCGATGCATAAGCTTACCACACTGTTTGTGGTTTTTTATGACAAAATGTTTTTTGTTTTCGAATTAATTGCAGTTTAGTTAGTAATAAGATGTTTATTCTTCCTACAGAATAATCTCATGAATTTTGGTAATATTATTACCCAGCATGTAGCTGTAAGAACACGACAAGAAAAAGAATCTGCAAAAACTGGATAAGTCTATCACTAATATATATGATGACAATCGCAATGGTTTCCAGCTTTATTTAATTTGGTTGTTTAGAAATGGCGTGGCGTGACCCTCCAACAAACAAAAAGCAGTGTTGAAAATTACAGGTCTCTCAGATCAGCAGTGTTCTTTTTACCACCTACTGCAATTGGGAAGAAAAAGGTAGTGCTTTGCATCGTCACCTATTCGTGTGTATAAAGATATATATATATATAGAGAGAGAGAGTTTTGGTGTTTAATAAAATTATTAACACGGTGCTAACAATATTTTCAATAAATATTACAAAAATTTATATTGATATTCAAGATATTTAGAAAGAGTAGCCTAGTGTGTCTTACTAGTCGGGCCTGGTTTGCAGAATATTAGGTTCGATTGGGGGTTTACCCAGTGCGCACTTTCGAGTAATGGCTGCGGGTTTCCATGTCATCCAAAAAAAGAGGGTGGAGAACTAATCAAGTATGATAAACAACTACTGATCATACAACACCTCTCACATTATATCTATCTTTGTGTGTGTATGTAGCTAAGATGATCCATCCTGTAATCTTAGTAAACAGCATTTTGTTTACATATGTTGATTAATTATGATGCAACTTATAAACAAGTAAACTGAATATGAGTACCTCTAGGGGAAGCATGAAATGAGTGATCAGAGTTAGTTTTGTCGTCGTCCCTCTGCATTCTCAACTGCTTGTAGAAATTCCCAATGAACATCTCAGCCTTCTCAAACAATTCCAATTCCAATTCACCTTCTTCTAATATCACCACTCCCCCTTCTTGTTGTTCTCCGTTTTCGTCTTCTACACTCTCTTCTTCAACAAAGTCAATTGAAGAAGAAGAAGGCGATGGGGATTTCTTCATCTCATCAACTTCACCTGAGTTCTTCTTTGAATCATCAATGCTATCGTTGTTGAGTTTATTTGCGGCTGCTCCTACATTTACATCATCATCATCATCATCTTCATGATTCCTGTCATGGGCTGAGGCGGAGGACCGGAGGAGGCCAGCATCGGCACTTACAGCTATGATGAGGATGTTGACGATGAAGTAGAGGTAAGTGAGGCGATGGGGGGTGGAGACAAGAGGGGTTATCATCAGGAGAGCACCAACTGCAAGAAGCCCAACATTGCTCTTGTGGCCTTCCATCAGAAGAAGATAACTAAGGAGAGAGGGTATTAATATTATGCTGGTGAAAAGTTTATATATATATATATATGTAATGGGAGAGGGAGGGTTACCTTAGCTTTTGAATAGAGGGGGGCTTATTACATCAATCAAATGATGAAGTTGTTGCTCTTGTCTGGTTTAGATAAGAATTCAATTTAGGAAAAGAGAATCTTGGAAGCTCCAGGGACCTCCACTCCACACCAAGAATCTATCCTGTCATTAGCATAAACCAAGATCAGAGTGCACAGCAAAATTTCACCAAACTTATGTGATGTAATGTAATTAATGCATTTATAGAGAGAGAGAGATAAATACATACATGTAGCTTAATTTATCAGCAATGGTGGTTGAATCTCAACTGCTACTCTTGTAGACTATAGAATCTAAAAAGGTGGATCTGGATATATATCTATAGCTACTACATATATAGATATATATATTCATATGTATATATGTATGTATGTATGATGGGATAGTGCACCAAAATATTGGTGGGATGTTTATGAAGTTTTTGACTATGATGCAGTGCATGAATGCCCTATGGGATGGTATGTTATGGTATCATCAATCAATTCAAGAAAAGTAGAGTGAAGGGTCTAAGAAGACTTGTTAGAGCCAATTACTACTACCTTTACCTTTTCTTTGCTTACTTTTTTGCTCCATTGAAAATATCTTCAGAACCTTTTTTTTCCCCCAATTTGTTTTCTTTCTCTTGTTTGTTTGCTTGGGAATCCTTCTGCATTGTCATCACTAAACTATGGTTATCAAATCTGGAACAGAAATAGCAGCAACAACAATAACAATAATTGAAAATTCAATATCTTTATTGTTTTCTTCAAACCCATCCTGAAATTTCAAAAAAAATTTCATGGCCAAGATAACTGTAGTCTACTGTGGTATTACAGTTTGAAAGCCATCAAACAATATTTTTTTACAGATAGGTATATACAATAAGAACCAAATCAAATTGGCATACCAAAAGGAAAATCATTAATCAATCATACTATTTCGTACAAATGGAAGCATTTGATACTTTCAATCACATAAATATATTAACAGCTCCTTCCTAGCAATCAAGACAAGGTTATTGCAACAACATCACAGCTTCATTTCCAACTATCAGCTGAATTTAAGCAAGAGAGGTGGGGTACTTAACCTAGATAGATATCCGTTGCACACAGAGGAACTTCAAATGACGAGCCTGAAAATATATTTCGCAATGCAGGCAGCTGCTTCACACCAACCAGAAGCCTCAGCAGGTTCTTGGTGTTTGGCAGCTTTTCGATTTCCTTTCAGAAGACTATATGCAATAAGCAGCGTCCATCAAAGAAGTAAAAATATTTAACAGAAATTTCTCACCTGGAATGCTACCGTGCATCCCAGTAAAGCATCAATTGAAACCTGGACGCTAATGAGTGAGGAAATATTTAAATAAAGATATCCTCTCAACAAAAACAATTAGAGTTATGATCATTTCCATCATCTAGCAATAAAATAGATCAACAAACTTTCAGAGTGTGTAACCATAAAAGCAAGTTTAAGATGTCAGGAAGGGCACCCCACCCCATACTTCCACACTTAATGAGCTTCAAGCAGTGCCAGAATAGATAAACAGAATCGAAGATGATGTTATGCGAACAGCAGAAAACAACCAAAGAAAATGTTTGGTCAAATCCAATCTTTTAACAGATGTTTATACTAATTAGGAAAGCAACAAGCATTACTCAGTATTCGAAACTGCACAGTAACAAGACCAACCCACATCAAATGATAAGGATTATTCAGTAAGCATGAAACCAAGTGGTCTGCATTTGGCATCTAATTCATTTGTTTTCAGGTTCCTCTTCTTTCTTCTCTCCGTAGCGGCGCTTAAACTTGGCAATCTGCCCTATGCTTTGTGCCATTTGCCGCTTAGCCCGGAAGTGATACACTTTACCCACTTGATGAATCTTGGTCATCGTCACATTGAGCAGCCGCCCGCTTTGAGTCACATATGATATCCACTGCAACTGAGGGTGGATTCCCTTCTTCATAGTTCCCTAACACAATTATAATAGAACCATAAAAGATGACTAGTAGAATATCCATATAATATAAGCAAAGATACAAAGAAAAAGTCCAAAAATCTTCTATAAAATTTCTGGAGCATATAAAACAAGCATTCCAAAACATTCTCATTTGTAGAATTTAACACAGACAGAAGCTAATCCAAAAAAATAAAAAAGGAACACTAAAGGTATAATAGATACAGTATGTTCTAGTGCATTTCTTCTTTATGGTTTTAAACATCAAACTTAGCCATTTCTATCGTTAGAAGGGGTATACTAACAAAGTTAGAGCATCATGAAGAAAGTTAATAACAGACACATGCTCTACACAAAATCTCAGATGCACTTAGAATTGGAAAGACAGCCCATTTGCTTGCCAAAAGTTTATTACACTAAATTTAAATCATCTATCCTGTTTAAGTGTTTGACACCAATGTAATGAAAGACTGAATGATATTAACTAAAAAATAAATCTAGTATAGCAATAAATCCCATAGGATGATTAACAAATCCACATATGAATAAATAAACAACACAAGAATAGAGAAATCTAGATAAATTCCTACAAAAATTCGTTACAATACTATGTAAAATCTTAAAATGAACCAGAGCCTCAAATAAGGCTCGTTTAATTAAGTACATCAGAGCTACAATCTATTCATGTTTACAATATCTTTATCTCTCTCTCGAAGGACAACTCCACAGAATCAAAGAAGAACTCAAGGAGGTAAAATTCAGTTCATATTTCTAGATATTAAAAGCCACATCTCAAAATCCAGCCATCCTACCAACTACTGTGTTTTACCCAAGGATCAGCAATAAGGAGTCTGCATTCAGGGATGAGAGGAAAGTAGCTCACATTTACAAAATATAATCACCAGTGACTGAGCTAGACGGTAACCAATAACAGCAGCCGGATTAGCGCTAACCACCGGCATTGAAAAATTTTTAACAGAAAAACAATTCAAAATTAGCGCAAGAACTGAACTTACAAAGCCACAGACGAAACTGAAGAAGAAGAAAACGCTAAAACGACGACGACGACAAAAAAGTTGCCAGTACTGGATGACAACGTCGAAGAAGTAACGAGGAAACCAGAGAAAGAGAAGACGGCACAGAAGAAAAGGAAACGAAGAAACGTGATACGGATCTAGGTCTGGATATGGAATTGGATCCGAATTCGGATCCGACCCGGTAAGAAGGGTTTACTAGGGTGTTTGTTTGGGGGATTTATACGACGTAATATTTTAAACTTAAAAATTATTTTTAAATATAATATAAAAAATAAAAAATAAATGTTTTAATAATTTAATATTTAAAAAAAAATAAATGAGAAGAATAATTAAATTTAAAATCCAAAAAAAAAAAGATACATATAAAATAAAATAAAATATTCTAAAATATAACTACACAATAGCGTTTCAAATAAATACCATATGGCAAAAAAGGTTCATCACTTCACACCCTAACCATAAGCACTAGGGTTCCGACGGGTTTTCGAAACCGAAGAATCCATCAAAGAAGAAGAGGTCAGTCTGTGTTGCCTTTTTCTTTATCGCACAATCTGTATTTATGTTATGAAATTTGAAGCATTTAAAACCCCTTAATGTGCTCGATAAAATGGCAAGACGAAATTGATACACTACCTCGGAATTTAGGGTTGATGCGAAATGGTTACGTTTCTTTGATTATGAGATCCAATATGGAATGAGAAATGTGAATGTATAGATTAATGTCGGTCTATGTGTGTTGGTGTTATTTAAAAATCTGTGTTGTTGTTGATTGTGGGCATTCTTTGTTGTTTTGTGAGTTTTTAGCATGTTTGAGGGTGATTTGGGAAGCTAAGTCGATCTGAATTTGGTTGTGGCTGTTTTAATCTTAGTTCTACTTGAATCTTACGTCTTAGATTCAGGTTGTTTAGTTTGCAAAGTGCTGTGGGATTATATTCCGATGGATTACTAGCTGAATTCAGTTTTGTTTACTCACTTCATTTTTAGCGTAGGAATTGCTTGCAAATAAGCTCTACAATGGTCTCAAAGGAGGTTAACTTCATCATTGTATCTAAAAGCATAAAACCACTTAAATGTTGATAATCTAGCAATACAGAACTCAGAATATTCATTAAATTTTTAAATTTTAAATACAAACTATTAAAAAAAATGAAAACATCACTCTGCATAAACAAATTGTATTGCGAGTTCGATATTTGTAGCTTCTCTAATCTTAGTTATTCTCTATATTCAGTTTAGTTTTCTCACACGATCGAGGATTCTGAATTATACTTGCAAAATAATGCAAGCCTATTTTTCTGATTCTACGATCTGGTTTTTACTACATTTACATTGTAGTGTTTGGAGACTGTTGCGTTGTTGAAGATAGAAGTAGCAATTGATGAGTGTTGTTGGATGGGGGGAAATAAAATCAAACTAGAGAAAAGAAATTTTGGGTAGTTTTATTTTTCTAAGTAGTAAATAGATCGATTCATCTCATTGTATGAACTTCTGTAGGGAAATTCAATTTGTCTACACGTTTATTGCATATTAAATAGCTAACTTATTTAATCTATACTTGCTTGTATTAAGAGCATCACTTATTGAATGGCTTCTTAGAGTGCCAACGGGCACTGTAATTACAGATTGATCTCTATTCTCTTCATTTTCGTATCCCACAGTGGGTTTGATTGCCTTTGTCCGTAGCATAAAATTGAACTGCTGTAACTTGATATCTTCTAATAGGTTCCGGTAATGGCGGATGAAGTTGACAGCTGTGGAATTAGTGAGGTACATGACGTAGTTGATGTACACTCTCCAGTGACCTCAGTAGATTCGAGTACTAGTGTAGTACAAACCGATATAGATTCCAATGTTGAAGGACCACCTTTGCCAGATCTAGGTAGGCATGGTGTGATTGATTTAAAATGTCCAATTGGTGTTAAAGGAGTGAAGACTTGTAACAAGACTAATAGGCAAAGGCAACGGAGGATAAAGAAGCATGATGAGTTGCAAGCTTGTTTAAGTGAAACTGTTAATTCCGGTCTGGTGGCTATAGCTTCAGCGAATCATGAATCATGGACACTAACGGAGGCTTACTATCGGAGAAGAGAGTTAAGGCGTGATGAAGACTACAAATTCATGTTTCAAGGAGCAAGCGATGAGGTAATGTTGTTTTTTTTTTTTAATGTTACGAAATTATTGTTGTTAATTGTTACTATAATTTATCCTGACATTGTTACTTGATCTTGTTTAAACCGTTCTTAGCATGAAATAACAATGACTCGAGAAATTGAATCATTGCGTCAAGAGTTTAAGATCATTGGCCAGAGGTGGATAGCTGCGAAAGAAAAATTGAAACTGTTGGATCCTAATAATTTGGTGACCGAGTTTGACAAACTATGTTATGCAATGAGGAAGGAACATGTGGAAATGTATAAGCGCGCTTACAATAGTACGTATGAATATTTAATATTGTATTTTATACAAATCTATTATTTACTACTTTTGTACTTATGTAGGGATTAAAGAAACACTTGATGCGATTGACAAGGCAAGTTCAATCGACCCAGTGGAAGTTGATGCAAGTGTTAGGCAGAATGGAATTAAGAAATGTCTATTCAACGAACATGATGTTTCAGATGGTACTCCATAGGAATGGGTATCTCCTACACTCATGTCAATGTTAAATGGGATTTTATTAAATGCATGTGATTTTATAGATGTCTTTGTGTATTGCAATACAATGACGTTGTAATTGGTTTGCTTGTACTGGGCTGGGTGTTATTTCCTATGTTTATAAGCCGAGTTGGTGCTGTAATTGGATGATGTTAATTATGAAAATGCTACCTTTTTTATTAGGAGATGTTGTCTTATGATGCAGTTTTTATTACATTGTCGTGCGCAGATTTTTTCTTGAAAAGGTAGCATGTCTTATATAATGCAGTTTTTTTTTTTTTTTTAATGACTTGTCTTGTGCTTTATATTTTGTGTGTTTGGTCTAAATTTTTTCGATGTGTTCTTGATGATGCAAATGATTATTACCATCGGTGTGTCTACTTCTTGTCCTTGATCATGAATACTCATGTCTGTTGTTCTTGCTTTTGTTGCCGTAAAAAGCTACAATCAGCTGCACAAAATATGTTGGGTTGAACGGGCGAGTTTTAATCCCAACATGTTGGCTGATATTTGCATATGATGGCAATACATGTGATCCTTGTTTAAAGTTGTGTATAGGGGAAGGAATTATTTGATATGAATGACAGGAAAATTTTCTGGGATGTTCTATGGCGAAGACAAGGAGCAGCTATCGGTGAGTCACTTTTGATAGTGTTATCTAATAAAACCGACTTTAAGTACAGCAACAGGTCGGAGGATGCACACCACAAAAACAGTATGTGATGTTGATGCGGAAAGGGTATATTATTCTTAGCGGCCCTTCTTCGCTGTCTCTGCTGCCCAGTGATGGACGGCTACCATTCGTTGAGCGACAGGTCCTCCCTCGGATCAGAAGAGCCTCTGAAATTTTACATGTAAGGTTCTTTTCATGATTATTTGTTTGGCAGTATTAAAGATCCCCTTTGAGATTATTGTTCTGATATGCATGGATGGATCTTGTTTGGGGTCTGGGTTCTCATGTTGTGCAATATCTCCTGTTAGAAAATTTGAATTTAGTTAGACTTGGTGACAAGTACTAGCGATGAATATTTGCTTTGAATTCTTTATTACCATGCAATATTTTTTGTTTCATGTAAAATATTAGGATATTTTTTCTCATACAATATTACATCTAACTTACTTTTTGAAAAAAAAAAAAAAAAAATCCCAAATAAATTCCTAAGTAAACACGCCCAAATTTTGTTAATTATAATTTGTATATGTTAAGACTTAGTAAGATTTAGTTTAGATTGAGATTTTTTTTAGTTTTGAATTTTTTTATTATTTGATATTAGAACTTGTTTAGAAACAGGTTTTCTTTTTTCTTTTTTTTTGAAAATTATAAAAATTTAAGTATTTTATAGTATAACTTATTAGAACTCGTTTAGACAGAAATTTTTAAAATTTTGAAGTTATTTTTAAATAATAAAAAAAAATTATTAAATTTTGTCAAGTCAACGTGAGCCGAATTAATTTGCAATTTTGCATACATCCTTGAAGTTCAACATTTTATTGAACTTCTACAAGTCAGCATGAGCCAAATCTACTTTATTTTTTTTTCCCATTAAATTAAAGTAAATTGTAATGAATGAAATTAGGGTGCTGCTGAATTTTTAAAATTTAGCAGCACATTTATGCCTTAAAAGATACAAATTTTAATTATTGTAATTAAATGATATAATTAATATAATCCTATATAATAGTAGCAAACATAAAAACTCAGATAAAAGAGAACACAAATCCATTACAAACGGTGGAAGAAGCTGCGAGTAGCGATGTAACAACGCAAAACACTAAACAAAAGCATAACAGTCACAGGGCTTAAACAACTTAAAGCAAATCAGGACACGATTCATTCAGGCTGAGCTACACATTGACCATGGCCGTCGGCTGAGATCCTTTGAGCCCATCCCTGTCTTCCCGCGGCTGAGCAGCGGCATCCGCCTCCTCGACGGCGGCAACTACTTCCTCCTCGAAGGTGCAGCAAATTTTATCAAAAATAAGTTCCTTCACTTCTTGAAGCCTTTCCTCCGACAGCGAAACCTCCGCCAAGAGCCTCCACGCATTCTCCTCCGACGCCTCCTCGTAATCCTTCTTCCGTTTCAGCACCATATGTCCGCTTATCTCCCAAACCGCCGGATTCACCTGAGTGTCGAGAAGCTCAGAACTTACTTCCCCAAGCGCTTGTTTCTCCGCATAGCACTGTTCGATCACACCGAAAGTGATTAAAATGATCTTTAGATACCGAGCAAAGGGTAAACAAAATGCATAGGGTCATGAAATTGCGAGACCTGTGGGAATAGGAAGATTCTTTTCCCGGAATCGGAGATGAGGACGTTGTAGGGGATGTTGTTCTCCTGCAGACAAATGCAGGAGTCGGAGACGACGTTCGAGAGATCCTCGAGAGTAGTTCCACCTTCGTAGACGAGGCCCCGAACGGGATATTTGAGAATATCGGATATTTTGACGCCGCCACTCGTGGTGGTTATCTTCTTCGAAGGAGCCTTCTCGATCGGGAACGGCGCTGCTAAGTAGTAGGCCTGGAAGTGGAGGTGGTTTATGGTGGCGAATGCGCCCAAGCTATTGTACCCCACGCGGAAGTACGGATCCCCTGCTTCGGCAGCCATGTGCAGGGCGAGCAAGAAGCTCTCGCGGTCGATTCTTTGTGGCAGGTGCTCGAGAATCCGGGGGATTAGCAACACGTGCCCGTATTCTATTGGACTGACCTGCTCGATTGATCGGGCGCGCACACAAATGGTTGTTAGATCGCAGACGTCGTAATTTTATATAATGTGTGGTGAGGTATGTGAAGTTCTTACATTGATGGCGACCATGTTGGGCGAGGTTTCTGCCTTAATCAGGGCATTTGGGAAGAAGTGTGTTTTGGCAACGTCGTTCGCCCCGAATTGGAACAGCACTTCCTCTTGCCCGACTTTGGTAAAGTTGAACTTGCTCTCATCGAAGGGCTGCAGGACCTCATCGACACGAAACTCGGTTGGCCGCTTCTTGAGATGCCTCCCCTCGTTTAGCTGCGCGATGAATCCGTACTCCCCCGGAATCACCTAAAAATTATTTTTGAAGGTTATTATAGCTCGAATTTGAGTCTGACATAGTCTGGTTTTGCAGTAAGACAGACCTTAGTTTCGCAGGCTGTGACATCGTAGCGAAAAAGGCCTCTCTGCATTCGATCCTCCCACTGCAGAACGAACATCGGTTTTAGACGAGTGATTTGTGAATTGAACAAGTGTAATGGATTCATGGATTATAATTATTACCTCTCCGAGAAGAAGGGAATTTAAGAAATCAACGGGGGGATTTTTGGTGTCATCGTCGTCAACACATCCCTTAGTGTTTTTTGCTCTGTTAAAAGCATACAGAGGTAGCTTTGCCCCTAATTCAATTAACATTCGAGTCAAATTCCATAGATACAAAACCTAGAAATCGAATTGGTAAATAGTGAAGGAAGGTAGCAGCAATTGCGTACCTGGAAGGCAGCAGCTTCTGAGGCAATTGCGGCCGCAGCCGGCGCCGGCGCCTTCATCGGCGTCTTCCTTTTGGAAGTTGGAAACGACAGTCGGAACTCTCTTAATACTCAGAATCATCATGTTTAGTTTTCAATTCCTTTTTCTTCACCGAATACCGAATTCGAACTCTACAGGGTTATTACGTAAATAAAGCTTACACAGCGTAGGGGTGGGAGTGGGGGTGGGGATTAATAACCGCCGCCGGCGAGGAACAGCAGGTCGGAAGGGCTGCCGCCTTCGGAAGGCAAAGCTCCACGTCCGCCGTGCGGCGAAGGGTTGCTCAGCGTTACACAACCCTTGCGTCGGACTGCTCGGACATGTGCAACCGCCGCCGGCCGATTTACTCGTAATAGAGCCGTGATTGTCGTCAATTTTGCCTCCTACTCCTTGCTAGGGTTCCGATCACCTCCCGCTCGGCATAACATAGACGAACGCCTCTAAACCCTAAATTGGAAATTTCCAGATTTGGGGATTTGATTTGAGTGGTGAAAAACAAAGCACTACACTGGACTAAAATTATATATATATAAATATTTTATATAGAAATGAGATCGATCCGGTAGAGGCGAGAGACGGATCGAATCTTGAATCTGTCACAGGCAGCGTTCGGATTCTGCATGTAGACGCGATTGCGGTGCGCAGCTACTTAGTTATATATAGTGACTTGATCATTTGAACAACTTTACAGTGACCACGTCGTCGATTGGAAGCCACGAAAATGAGGAAATTTCTTAGCCGTGTGTCACAGAATATGCTTTTTTGTGCCCCCTTGGCCCTATCTCTTACACACAAAAACAAATACTTACTTCCTAATTCCTATTTTCTTACACCACATAATATTTTCATCTAATACTACATTTTTTTTAATGTGTCCCGTCCATTCAATTTGAGAATGGTGGGTGGGCTTGAATTGGAGTTTAGTGGTGAACTTTTTGAATATACCATCTCATATTAATAAAAATAATATAATTGTACTTTCGAAATATACACAGCATTTATCAATTGGCCGTCAAAATTAATTTATTATTATTTTTTTTGTTTTTATTAAATTTATACATAATAATCTACTTTTATTTTTATATTAAAATATTATAATTTTTAAATAATACTATGATAGTACTTTTGTATGAACTAATGGCTATAGTGCATTGTTAATAAATACGTGTTTAGGATATAGTAAAAATCATTACAATTGTGACATAATTGGTTAGTTTTGTGCAACTTTACTTGAGATTTCATCAATTTACGAAATAATCTTATCCCTTTATTTAATTTATTATACTAAGTTTTAGCCCATCCATGTGGGCCGGCCCGCATAAATCCTCAGTCGGCCCATTCTATAAAACGTGAAACCCTTGCACGCTCTCCGCGAATGCTTCGACTAGATACTTTCTCCATCGGTGCCGGCCGATTCCAAATCGGTTTTTGATAATTGAAAGATCAAATTGGTTGCAGGAAGAAGTTTAATCCGTTGGAGACTGGATTGGA
This sequence comes from Andrographis paniculata, assembly GCF_009805555.1. Classification (NCBI taxonomy): domain Eukaryota; kingdom Viridiplantae; phylum Streptophyta; class Magnoliopsida; order Lamiales; family Acanthaceae; genus Andrographis; species Andrographis paniculata. The sequence continues at coordinate 7,217,714 of NW_026137587.1, forward strand.
ATGAGTGCTTTCAACAAATTCAAAGCCAATGCTGCGGTTGCGTGGAGCCCTAATCTCTACATCACGCTGGTGAGAGGTATTCCGGGGACGAGGAGGCTACACCGCCGCACATTAGAAGCCTTGCGACTCGCCAAGTGCAACCGCACGGTCGTACACCGAAACACGCCTTCTCTCCTAGGAATGCTTCAGCAGGTTTTTTTTTTTTTTTTTTTCCGATTATTGGATTTTATTGATTGTGAGTCGAGATGCTTGGATTAAATGTCGTGTTTGTGTTCTTTTGGTCACCATTTGTAACTTTAGGTGAAAAGGCTGGTTGCAATTGAGACTGAAGAAATGTACAATGCTCGGAAGCAGAAAGAAGCTAATCACAGAGCGCTGCGCCCGCCGCTGGTCGTGAATCATGACCCAAACCTCCCGACTACTGAATCATCGAATCCTTGAATGGTTAGTTTTTGCTTGCGATTGAAATTAATATACATACATACATACACACACATTGTGTGTGTGTATGTATATTCTCAAAGTTGCAAAATATGTTTGATTGTGCACTTCTAAATCTTTGTTGAATGTTTGATGCGTATGCAAGTAGATCTAATCGAAAATTTTGATTTCTACACGTTTATGTCTTGGAAACTACTATCAGTTGATGAACAAATGCATTTGTCTTTTAGAACAGAAAGGATATTACTTGTTTTCAAAGTCCTGAAAATGTGCTTACCTTGAACTGTTTGCTTTGTTTCTTGCTTGTATTTGTACAAATGTGGTTTGATGGTGCTATTAACATATGTTGAGCATATATGCTCGTCTTTGGTGACCATATATAGTAGACTTAACAACCATGAGCCCTAAAAATGTCTGAAAGTGATAGTGCGCCTATAGAAGCACCATTTTGAAGAGCTTATTAAAGTGCTCTTGTTTATTGACTTTAAAAACTTTTCATTTAGGTATTTGATTCGAGAGTTTATGTTGCAGTTATTTGTTAGTATAAGTTTGTATGAAGTTAAAAATGATTGAAATTAACGTTGTTATTATTGTTGTTATTGTTTTAGAAAGTCTTTGCATCTTAAGATTTATAGAATCTTTGGGAGAGTTTTTAATCTCATGCTATTGCATGCAAATTACACACAAAATCGCCAGAGTCTAAGAATTTTAGTGTGCAAATTGATGGTTCACTCTATAAGTTGTACGAATTAAATGGGTTCGATTTCATGATTAATAACAATACAATGCTATGAAATAATTTATCCCTCAATTTTGTGCCCTCAAGTAAGCCTTTAATAAAATTATTGAACCTTAGCAGTAACCACGTTACTTGGTACCTGAATTATCAAGACCAATGCTCTCTACAATAGATCCAACCAATTTATGACTAAGCCCATACTCTACAGGCTCAACTTGAGATGAATTGAGTTATTGGGTCTGTATGATATCCGATAGATTTTGATGTTTTTTTTTTTAATAAAATAAAATTAAATAACAGAAAACCTACCAATTTGATTCATATTGAATATTTGGTCTGTTAATTTGTAATTCTCTGGAGTAATATGACTTACCAATTAATGATTCTATTGTACATAGCTCGATAGTGTTCCTCATCGCAAGGATAATTATGGTTGCTATTGCTGCAGAGATAAACTTGGGATATTGCTTCGTTCAAATGGCTAGAAGATAAACCCAAACAGGATGTTGGTCTGAAATAAAATGTCTGAAATGGAAATATGGCAAGAGAATTGAACAGGTTAAACAATCAGAGTTTTTATCATGTAAAATGCCATAGCAGTTGACGTTCTTAATCATGTATTTGGTATCTAAACATTAACTCGTGCAAAACTATGATAATTTGGCATTGTTTACTTGATTAACAGTACATTTCAAGTTCCCTGTGGAAGAAATTATGCTTGTATTGTGAGAACCCCTCTCTCTCCGTATTTGTATGTATATTTATACACGTGTTTTTTTTTTTTATGATCAGATTAGCTAAAGTAGATGTGTAATGCATGGAAGCCCTGGACATGGACATTATATGAAATTGCCAAACATGCCCAGGAGCCAAAAATGTGGATAATAATTCTGCAGGAAGCAAATTAAGATGCTTTTATGTGGGTCTAATGCAAGCCACTTGTCATGGCCCAAAATGAACCATCCTCAGCAAAAACTCATAATTTAATAAAAAATATATATATTGTTAACAAGTTAAATAACTATTTTTAAAAAACGCCTTATCATAATTACCTAAACAATTTAAAACATATGGACCATATGTCTAATTATCACCCAAGCAACGGAATTGTGACATGCATGAGTGGCAAGATTGTAACGTGTCAATATACTTAAGTAACAAAAAACACATGGATATGTTTTGTCACGATGATAATCAAACAAGCAAATTGAGTACACAGAATATTATTTTGCAATTTCCCCAGACATATAATATAATCATTAAAAATATTGAAAACCCACCCCCACAAAAATGCAGATTATGGCACGTGAGATGTCATATTAAAGTCCAATCTCACACACATCACGTGACACCCCATAAGCCTTGATACAAATTTACCTTGAAAGACAGACGAACAAACACAGGCATCACAGCACAGCTTAGACAGGCAGCACCAAAATACACAAGCAATAATTTGTTAGCTGAGCCAACGTAACAGTGGGCATCCCACGATAAAATGAAAGAGGGTATATGCAGGTAGGGGTTTAAAACAGAAAGAGAGAGAGAGTATAAACCACCACACAACATATTATCATGTCATAGAAAACCGATTCATGCTAAGTTTAGTTAGGCATCAAGAATACCAGTGTGCTAGAAAAGACTCTGTTGATACAAACACAAACAATACCACTGGAAGTCAATCAGGATAGGATAAGATGGGATAGGGTAGGATACCAACGACTCAATAAGGACATGACTAGGAGGATCTACATTCTTGCTAATAACGAGTCGCTACACCCCCAGTCTGGTGCAGCATTGCATCAATCTCGTCTCCTTCTTCCATCTCCAGCTGCAATACAAGAAAGATATTCTTAGTTGAAGGATCAATTGCCATTTAATATTATAAATGATGGTTATGACAAGCTACTAATTAGGATGGATTGATTTTTGAGGAGGAAATGATACATATAAATTTTAGTGAATGTGACTAGGCCAAGGGGAATAACCTCTTCTGGGGTCTGCTCCCCTCGGAGGCGACGACCATCAAACAGAAAGGCAATGGAGTTATAATCCACAGACTGTCGGTCACAGTAGGCATTCATGAGCTTCTTCAATTGTGTGCTTTTCTTGATCCTGAAATGCACTTCATTCCCATCCTGCAACAAGTGATCACATTAGATGCCTCCAAGCATATGCATTTAAGTGATCATCTCATTCAAACAGTAGGATTACAGTAATTGCATGTATAAAAGAATCTAACCAGAGAACCAACCAATGAACACACAAACATGCTTATCAGAATATAATCGAGACTGTACAATGAATGACTGCAGGAAATACCACTATGTGAGAACAATAGAACAGAACATATGATTAGTGACCAACAGTTAATCATCCCAGACGAGCAACACCATAATCACATTTAGCTTCAAACAGCCACATGCCCATGTTATGATGCCTTCTACACCATAAAACATAAATGAATTATAGCGCACAAACAACCAAGCGTCCATACTTTGTGTATCTTCCTAGATCATAACGCTTAAGTGAAAACTACAATATGTCATTCCAATATACACACAAACTCTTATAGTCATTCTAAATGTGACAACCACGCGTCCATACTTTGTATATCTTCCTAGATCATAACGCGTAAATGAAAATTACAATATGTCATTCCAATATACACACAAGCTCTTATAGTCATTCTAAATGTGACAAGAAGCAAAATTGACATGTTTTAACTTTTGAGATTAAATTGCTCAAAATGATAAACACCAATTTGTTAGTCGCTGAGCTTTAACCCCAAACTCAAAAACCGTACGACCCTGAATTGCAATAACAATCACCAACGCAGTTTCCAAAACAAAATCGCATCAGCGATCCTTTCAACATATAAAATGACCAAACATCAGCACGTAAAACGATCAGACACGCATAGTCATATGAAGCCAGAAATTAAACTTCGCTCTGAAGCAAAACCCTAGAAAAAACGTATCTACCAACTATTCGCCATTCCATGATTTCAGAGAAGAAGAAAACTGCAACAAACTCGCAGTATAAACCAACAAAAACCGCTCAATAGAAAACAAAAGCAACAATCGTAAGCGCTCAGGCAAAACAATTCGGAAAAACGCAAGTTAGGGCTTCAGAAACAACAAACCTGTCCTTTCACTTTCAGATTAATGTGTGCCGCCGCATCTGCCGGCTTCTTATCGTCCTCAACGCTCGACATTCTCGCTATAACCGCCGATTAAAATTTTTGACGCTTCGATTCAAAGTTTGTACTTGTTACTACGAAATGCCGCTGCAGCGCCCCCCAACGCCTTATATAGGCGTGGGTCAATAGCAGCGACGGCTGAGATTCTTATGGGCCTGTAATCTGACGGCAAAACGATTACCGAAGTGAAATCTTTTTATTTGAGTAGTATTAAACGTCGTCGTTTCCACTCTAATTCTGCGTAATACGTAAGCTATATATAAATATGATAATAATACTACAGTTCTATCTGTTTGCTCAGTTGGGCCCAATGAACTTGATGTTAAATAAATGTATAGGCCTAAATTCAGCCCATTTAATATAGCAGAATGCCTTTATCATATATATATTCCACGAAAATATTATAAAATAAAAAACTCTTTTTGTTTCATTTAAGTGGGTCATTTGAAATTTTATAATAAAATAAAAAAATAAAAATATTTTTTTATTAATAAAAGTATATAAAATGATTTTGATATTATTATTATTATTTTATTTACATATTGAATTCGCAACCATATGTTTACAATTTATTTAAAATTGAAATTATAGTTTTTTGTTAGCGTTAAAGAATATTTTATATTAATATACTATTATTTTTATTGTAATAAAAATAAATAATTTTAAATGTGACTATCAAAAATAGTATAAATAATCATTTTAATTAAAACCGATAAAATATATAGATAATATATATACATAATAATAATAACATGCAGCATATGATAAATTTCAACAATATATTTAGCACTCATCATATCTCACAAAAAAATAATATAATAATAATAAAAAAAAATCTAGAAATATAAACACTTGACAAATAAACTCAAACAATACATTTTTTTAAAAAATATATATACTAAATTATAGTAATCGGGAAATATTGTGTAAATCTGCTTCTTTTTTTTTTACCTTATATTCCTTTATGATATAAATTAAAAAATCTACAACTTAAGCAGGTTTTCTATAGAATATTAGCGGGATTAGAAGGTAACAATGTAATTTTATTTACATATATGTGTATATGTCATTCAACCATTAAAATCATTTCAAATGTTAGATCTCATATAGTCTATCATGTCTTATATAAAATGTTCTATTTTTTATTCGTTCTGCATAATTTATTTTTTATTTTTAAAAATTAATTATATTTTTTATTTCATAATTTATTATTTTAATATTAATGCATAATTATTTATCCTACTATACTTTTCATTAGAAAGTGGCGTAACAATTTATTCAATCCGGTCTTAAGAGTAAAAAATAAATTAAGGTTTGATATTTGAAATCTTATATGTATATATTGAGTCGAAAGTGTAGGGTCCAGCGGCTCAATGCCCTAAGAAACGTAAGGAACGACAATAAATGAGTTGTCAAACTTTTTAAGGGTGTGTTTGTTTGAGGGATTTGTTTGGATTTTTATTATTCATCTTTTTTTTTTTTCAAAAATATTAAATCAAACATCAATTTTTTATTTTTTATATTATATTAAAAATTAATTTTAAATTCAAAACATCACATCAACGTCTGTTTATATCACATCATACAACTATTCAAATTCAAAATTTTTACTATTCAAATCTCAATTTAAAATCCAAACCCTCAAACAAACACACCCTAAATAGATTAACGACACCTATCCTTATCCTCAAATTTGAATATATATTTACACAATATTTTAATACTTACCAATTTGTTAAGGGACATATAACATGGAAAGATGCACGAGAACTAACCCTAAATTATGGCATCAATCGGTCCATTACGTAACTGTGCTTTCCTTTATGTATTCAATTTTTATTTTTTTCTTCACATTATTGCCAATAATTTTTTTTTAATATTTATAATGAATATAAAAAAAAAAAAAAAAAACATTTTTACAGTTTTCGGTAATTTAAATATGAATAAATTCATAAATACAAATGCACGCGGCGGTACTAAAATTCGGTCAATCTCAAATAACACTGGACAATAAACAAACACAAATAAAATAAAATAGAAGCATTAACATTGCAGTGAAAATATAAAAAATAAAAATATATATTGCGGTGTGAAAGGAATCAACTGTGGAATATTCCGAGATGGCAATGGGACCGCAATATGGGACTGGTGTGTTGCTGTAGCCTCCATACCATCCATATTTATTTCCACCACTAAAATCAATATAATAATAATAAATATAATAACCACGACTTATGCACCCCCAACTCCTGATTTATGATTAAAAATATATTTTAATTAAAATATGTTACACCCTAGAGTGAGTTTGTTTGCATATATGGTTATATACATTTTTAAATATATTAACACTATCTAGTAATGATGTAATATTTTTCAAAAAATTACTCCTAATACTCACATTTTTTTTCTATTTGTAAATTTTGCAGAACTCTAAAATCTTATGGAAACTGAGTCACAATTATTAAATAGTACAATATTTTGAATAAAATAATTTAAATATTTTTGGAGTAAAATGAAAATACATAACCATAGAAAAAACACAGAAAATACTCAGATAAACAAAAACACTTCAGCAATATGTTCTTACAAAAACACTTCAGCAATCAACTATTTAAATTTTTTTTAAGAAAAAATAAAACTAATAAGAATTTGATTTTGTGTTTTGGTGGTGGTTTTGGTATGATTGGTTGTTTGTATTCTGTAAAATAGAGCAGTATGTTATTATATTAAATTGTAAAAAATAAATCAAAATAATTTAAAATTAAATTTCAAATGAACAATATTTAAATTCCAAGAAATTGCTACGTAAGCACGTCATTAATATCTGTTATACGTATATATACATATCAAATATTGCCATAACATTTAGGGAACTTGTATATAGGATGTAATTATTTAAAATAATATAAACATAATAAATGCAGTGCATATTGAATACCATAGCCATGAAAACAAAAAGACAAGTTCAAATAAGCATGACTCTATTTTTTCTAAATCAAAATTTAAATATCAAGCAATTGTTTGTTTTTTTTTTTTTTTTTTAAATAGAAACAAATAATATATATATATATATATTAAACAAAACCATGTTTAAACCCAGTTACCTAACAAAGTAAGGGTTGGACATGTGACCGTGAAATTGGGTTCAAACCTTCCAACTCCTCAGGTCATCTGCCACACATGGTGAATATATGATAACCTAATAGTACGAGAGGGAACTCGTAACCGTGAATATATACATTTATTTATTTTTAAAGTTATTTTAGCTGGCTATTAGTTATTTTCAATATATATTTCTACTGTAAAATAAATAAAATTCTAATAAATAATTTATTTCTTATAATATAAATACCATAAGCAAGGAAATACCAGATGGTTTCCTCAAATAATATCACATTATTTGTATATATTATTTGAATTTTTTATTGGTGCTCTATAGATTTTTTAATCGGTGCTATTCAAAAAATCAATACAATGTTGATTTACTTAAAAAATTATTTAAATGAACATAATTTGGCAAGTTATAAATTATCTACCAAAAATGTAAAGAATGAAATGCACCGTAACCATAAAAATAAAATTTGTGTGTGTATGGTTGGCACCACATTTAATCTCCATCACCCCAAACCCAACTTCCCTTTGCTGCCGTTCCACGTAAATTATTAGCCACAGAAAATGACCTTTCCGGACACCCTTCCTCACCCTCTCCTCCCGCCATTAATGACCTCATCCCACACGTAAATGGTAAAGGTTCCCAGGGGCATTCAAGTCATTTTACATTACCGACCCAGACGAAGGCGGGGAGACGGCAAAGGCAGAGTGCAGTGCAGTGCAGTAGTTGGTTGGTTTGTGGGGGCGTGTGACAAGGTAGAGAAATCGATAAAGCGATTCCGACCCTGCCCCTTCTTTCCCCAAAATTTTTACTTTCAAGATTGGGATAATATATGATGCATCAACAACAACTCGGAACTGAAGGAAGTTCTCGAGGAAATTCAATGATAAAAAGGAGTAACTAAATTCGGGCCTCAGGTTTGCTTTTGGCTTTTTACGCGGTGGACGATAAGGGGGATTCGGAGTTTTTTTCCCTTTTTTTTGAAGGATTTGGTTGAATTTGTTCGTCGCCTGGTTTGGCGGTGGCGGTGTTTGATTTGTTTTTTTTTTTTTTTTTTTTTTGTTTTGTAGATATGGTGGTTGTTTTGGGATTTGGTTTTTTGGCCCTCATATGAAGGCGGTGCTTGGTTAGGGTTTGGTGGTCTTATTTCATTTTTTTTTTGGTATTGTTTTGGTTTTGGGAGATGAGGAAGGGAAGAGCGGTTGGGCGGCCGGCGGCGGTTGTGGAGGCGGAGGGACATGGATCTGGAGTATCTAAGGAAATCAGATTCAGAGGGGTGCGGAAGCGGCCGTGGGGGAGGTACGCGGCGGAGATCAGAGATCCATGGAAGAAGACGCGTGTTTGGCTCGGAACCTTCGATTCGGCGGAGGACGCCGCCCGCGCCTACGACGCCGCCGCGCGGACGCTCCGCGGTCCGAAGGCGAAGACGAACTTTCCCTTACCTCCGGCGGGCGGCGTCGGCGGCGGTGGTGTTTTCCCTAATTTCGGTCCGCACGCTTTGAATCAACCTCAAATCAACCCGAACCCTAACGATCCGTCAATCGATTCGAGATATTATACTCAGGATCGGAACATAATCGCGCAGCAGAGGCCGACCTCGAGCGGTATGAGTAGCACGGTGGAGTCGTTCAGCGGACCGCGGCAGCGACCGCCGGCGGCGCCGATTATCCACCCCCAACGGAAGCATCCACGGTCGCCTCCAGTGGCTCCGGATGATTGCCACAGCGACTGCGATTCCTCCTCCTCGGTGATAGACGATACCGATTGTAACATCGCTTCATCCTCCTGTAAAAAGCTTCTCCCCTTCGATCTTAACATGCTCCCACCGGAAGGTCCATTTCCTGACACGGACGACCTCGCCTGCACGGCTCTACGGCTCTGAGGTGGCTTTCTCCTCCGATGAACATCCATTCATCTCGGAAGAAATTCACCCATTTGGTTAATTACTGGATTTTCTCTTTCTTTTTGGTTCAATTTGCGGAAAATGAAAAAGAAAAAAAAATGGAGAGGGGAATGAATGATAATATGCTCATAGGCAGGGGTTGAAGACATTGGGATGTCTTGTGTTCTATGAGTGTGTTGCTAGAATTGAATTTACTATTATCACGATGATATGAACCCTAATGTTATTGATTACAGAGAGGATATTATGATTGGTATTTTATTGTGTTTATCTGATGATGCCTAAATCTTGTGTATAATCTCTGTTCTTGCATCCCATCTTGATTTCTTGGAGCCTGTCTTGCATTTTCATGTCAATGGGGAGTTTTAGTTGCAGAGATATATTTGGTGTTTCTCTTTGTTTGGTTTTATTGTTCTTTTCTTGTGAGTTCATCTACTTGTCTAGATTGATCATTTCCATTGTAGGGCTCTTGATTATTCACTTCATGATTTGGGATCTATGCTTGCCATTTGCCATAGTGAATTTCTTGATCCAATTTGCTGGTGTTGCTTCATTGGTATTCTGTTTGGTTCATTTTCATGGATGATTCTTCTTTCATAAGGATCAATATTGTTGAGCATTTTTAGATATTCCCAGAAGCATATTGTAATTGATTGTTCATGTTCTTTGTGTTTATCAGCTTCACTGTGAATGCTACTGGAATCAATGGAACACAACTGCAGCAAGGTAATGTAATCTTCTCTTCTACCATATGTTTCTAGTTGCATTCATAATTCGAGAATAAAATATGTTTTTTGAGTCATGAAGGCTGTCTGTGTGTGTGTGTATGGATGGACTCTCTCGTTCTTGTTTCTGGCAATTATTTATTTTTTCCTTTTTGACCGGGGCACTGCCACTTTGGGGAGGTCATGGCCCGTCTCCCATGGCTGCCATGCCATGATACGCATGCATGCCTTTTGGATTCTTTGTCCATAGTGTAAAGCCTTCTCTGCTAAATTCTGAAGCTGTCTCTCTCAAATCTGCCTACCCACTTTTCGGCGCTTCCTTCCTATCAATCTTCACGCTGGCTGCAATGCATTTGGAAATTAGGGTTTCCTCTCAATCTGGGCCGAACGGCCCTTTATTATTTTATTTTTTACTAGGTTAGGGTTATTCACTTATTCTGGTGCTCCTTGCTTGTTACAACACTAATTTTCATGGGGGTTGATCAAATTAACACTTTAATCAAATATCCTTTTAACAAAATTGATGGAGATGAATATATTTGATTTATGTTTTGAATGAAAGTTTGATTTATTTTGATAATGTAATAAATGAAAAAAAAAATATAAATATTTGATTTCATCACTTTGGGGAAAAAAAAGAGTTGGATGAATGGTGTCGGATCATTATTCAAAATTTTAAAATATGACCGCAGACTTTTTAAGGGAAATTAGTATGAAATATCAACTATTTTAAATGTTTGGATTAGCTATTTTATATTTTCTTCTAATTTTTAACTATACAATATATATTTTTAAAATATTCTTTATCATTTCAATTTATGCTTATTACTTTTGTATTTTTTATTGTAAGTTTAAATTTTTTTATTAAAATTTGTATCTAATTAATTGTATGAATATAATTTTCGATAATGGAGAGAGTATCACATTCAATTGATCTTTTATTATAATGGAACATTAAATAATTAAAAAAAATTAATTTGGGTTACAGCCTTAATTCATTTCCGTTAGTTTTATAGTAGGATTTAACGTTATATTATTGGAATGACGTTCTTAAGATTAAAGAGGAGAAAAAAAAAATTCTAATCTAAAACCAAATTTAAATATTAATGCCATGTTACAAAACACAGTGGCTCTGTTTACTTGTAAAATTTTACCTCTGATTTTACTATTATAATCATTTTTTTTTCTTAAAAAAAAATAAAATCAAATATTTAATTTTTATTTATTTTATTACACTAAAATTTAAATTTATATTTAAAATATTATATCAATACATATTTATATCACATCAAATAATTATTTCAATTTAAAATTTTATTATTTAAAATCAAATTTTAATATCAAAATCTCACGGTAAACACACTCAATGTCTCAAACCTCTGCAAGTAATGCAGCATATATTTTCGGACACGTATATAGCGGTGGGCGCATACACGTCGCTCTATAAGTGATTAGATCTACTTTATAATTATATATATATATATATATTTATTCCAAATGGTCCAAATTAGCCCCAAAAAAATTTATTCGTGGTCGAGGAAATTCAAGACCAATTTGGCCTTCATGAAGATTTAATTTATATATAGTCCAATCAATTGCTCACATGTATTGCCTTCGCCCCTCTCCCACCAAAGCTAATTGAATTGACCAAGAATTACCAAACCCTATTATATTTATCTGCACGTCATATGTTGCTCGTGAAAACGACGACGTTCGCTGTGTTTGTCATTAAATAGGATGAGTGTATGTATGTGTTAAACAAACTGCTAAAGAATAATAATAATAATAATATTTTGATTTATGTATTTTCATCATCATTGATAAGTTTATACGTAAATTCGTTGTCACCTGATTATCAAATTCATCCGTTTGTTCGATGCCTTTTGAAAATGAAGCTAATAATTGTAAAATTTCCGAAGTAAACTTGTTAATAATTAGGCTAAAAGAAAATATTATTAATAAGGTTACGGGGGATTTGTACATGTGGTCATGTGGGTGCACATGTAGCATAAAAGCAGGTGTCTACAATGTACACGTTGCAAAGCGCAGGGTCCCACCGCCGCAGCGTAGCAGGTTCGCTGCTTACATGTTGCAAGCTGTGTGGCTTACCATTAACTAAATCTCGTACAGCTAATTGTGTATTGTGATATTTTATATTTTCTCTGAATCGATATTAATCATTAAATCGATAATTAGCTAGTTATTTAATTAAATTAAATTATTAATGATTTAATTATATAGTTGCTTTTTCACGCAGTCGGGAAAGCACGAGATTCCCCCGCATTTTCCCCACTATAAAAGCCTTGGACAGTGATTTCAATCACATCTGCAAACAGTGACTGGCGATGGCGGACGAAAGAGAAGCGCTGCTGAATCTCGGCAAGCGCAAAGCGATGGAGCGGTCGGTGTCGCACGCACAGGACGAACTCAAGGCGTTTCGTACGTGGCTGAAAGGACTGTGCGTCGATCAGTCCAATCCGTGGACTACCTGCCTCTCGTGGCTTGTTTTTGTACTGCTCACGATTGTTGTCCCCTCGCTCTCGCATTTCGTGCTCGCCTGCAGCGATTGTGATAGCCTTCACAACAGACCGTACGACGCCGTTGCGCAGCTGTCCCTCAGCAGTGTCGCCACGCTGTCGTTCCTGTGTTTGTCTGGATTTGTTAGCAAGTATGGACTTCGGAGGTTTCTGTTTTTCGATAAGCTCTGTCACGAGAGCGAAACCGTCAGGAATGGCTACACGAAGCAATTCAATGTAATTGCGTTGAATTTTTACTTTATTACCGTTCAAAATGGATAGATTTCAATCAATTTCGATTAATCTAGTTGATTTTGTTACGTTCAGAGATCATTGAAGCTCTTATTCATCTTCGTGCTCCCCTGCTTCGCCGCTGAGAGCGTGTACAAAATCTGGTGGTATATCTCCGGTGGAACGCGAATACCGTTCCTTGGAAATGTGATCGTTAGCAACACTGTGGCGTGCGCTCTGGAGCTGTGCTCTTGGTTTTATCGGACGATGGTGTTTTTCCTGGTATGCATTCTTTTTCGCCTGATCTGTTGCCTGCAGATTCTCCGCCTACAGGATTTTGCGGAGGTGTTCGAGATCGATTCGGACGTTGAGTCGGTTTTGCGAGAACATTTGAGGATTAGAAGGCATCTTCGGATAATCAGCCATAGGTACAGAACGTTCATACTGTGGGCGCTGATATTCATCACCGCCAGTCAGTTTGCTTCTTTGCTCATGACCACGCGAACTAGCGCAGATGTTGATATATACCACACTGGAGAACTGGCGGTACGTACACGCTTTAATTTTTCTTTTAATATTTATTTTTGATAAAATATACAATCATAAACACAAGCAAAATGATTTAGCTTTGACATGCGAAGTCATAGATACTATAACATTAATTATAATAAGTAAGCCTGTTGATATATATATATATATATTGAGTTTATTTTTTTCACTCGTGTATAGATGAATAAATACTGAGGCATGCCAGAGTATAGCTTATAGGATCCCAAAAAATCCACAGTTTTTTTTTATACACATCTACTTATGCATGAGTGCTTTATGTTAAATTCTTAAAAATTTATTACAACTAACCATATATGAACTAAATTAATTAAACGCGTTTGAAAAGTTAAGCATTAATGGTATTATTAATGAACTGTTTAAACATCCTATATGAATGTTGAGATTATTGTTACAAGAATGAATTAGCGTGTATATAATTTTCATGATGTCGCAAAAGCAAAATAGGTAGTGTAAATATTTCAAATATACATAAATATAATTACTGTTATACAGTATCTACTACATCAATAACGAGTAATAGATGCAATGAAAAATACAATAACGAACAAATTTTTGTGATGCTCGTATATATTTATTTTTATACATTTTACATATTAAGACAACGTCACAGTTCAAAATCCTTGACTCAACTGCTCAAGATCAGCATTATCTAAGTAGCTCAATATAAATTTGATGGACAGGTCTGCTCCGTCAGCCTTCTAGCTGGTCTGCTGATTCTACTCCGTAGTGCGACCAAAATCACGCATAAAGCATTGGCCGTGACATGCCTTGCAGCAAAGTGGCACGTCTGTGCCACAATAGACTCATTTGACATACCAGAAACCACAGGGACGCCAGGTGCGGGGCACCAGATGCTCCGGCATGAACCACCACCTTTCAGCGATCATGGATCATCTGATGAGTTGGATGATGTTGGGGATGAAGAAGACGAACTTGACAACACCAAATTTGTGCCATCACATGTCTACAGTACAATCTCATTTCAGAAAAGACAAGCTCTGGGTAAGCTTGCCAGTTTTTATAATTTCTATTCCGTTATCTGTATCTATCTATATATATATATATATATATAGTATTTTGGCTACTTGATTCGCACAATGTTTGATTTGGTTTGGTGTTATATATATATATATATTTGGTGCAGTGACATACTTTGAGAACAACAGAGCAGGTATTACAGTGTATGGGTTCATGCTGGACAGGACTTCTCTGCATACAATATTTGGGATAGAGCTGTCCTTGGTGCTGTGGCTGTTGGGGAAGACGGTTGGCATTTCTTGAATTCAAAGCTGTGTTGTGCTTGAGGAAATTAAGGGTATGTTAATAATTTATTTTGCTTTAATTAGTAAGATATTGTCTTCGCCTCTCTCTCTTTTTTCTTTTTCTTTTTTTACCTACCTATTCCCTTCTAATTAAAAATGAGTGCTCGGTGTCCTCCATTTATTTATTAAGTTTTCCAAGGTTAATTCATTTGGCATTATTTAAAGATGTTTTGCATGTTAGTGAGTTATGGTTTTTTCTATTTCTCCAGTGGAACTATGTTCCTACTTTTTGTGTCATCACTCGTTCTTCCTCCATATATACCTTCGCATCTAATGATTTAACATGTAGTATATATGAACGATGACACTATAACAATTAACACGTGCACATTTATTCCGGATTGTATTTCTGATATGTCGCTTTCCAGTAATGTTAGAACCCGCAGTGCCGATAGCGTAAACCACTGGCCGAACAAATAGCATGCAAATTACTTCTGAATTTCTGATCCGTCACTTTAGGACGTTGTTTTAGTACTAAATCATCTCTATGGACCTAATATAATCATTAGGTATATATATATATATATATATAAATAAATAAATAAATAAATGTAAAAACTGAAAAAATCCACACATATGTAACAGTTACATACTGCTGCTTAAAACCGCAAAATCAAGTAGGCATTCAATACCAAGGTTTATCACTTTGGTGTCTGTAATAGAATATAATAATGTAATAAACGAAACAAAACCGAGTATATATGTAAGAATGAATTAGTCTATCTTCATGGTTTAAATTTAAACACTCAGGATCAATTCATCCCTTACCGTACTAGTAGGTAGTAGGTGTTGGTTAACATGAAATATCTCGGAATAGCCCTTTCGTTTCATCGTAAATCCATCTGCCAAATACAGCATATGAATATGATTGATTTACAATATACAGAAACACCAAACACATTGTAGATCACTGCAATCCACACACACACACACGCGCGCGCACAAATTTGATTAAAATTCATAAAACACCAAAAAACTTCAGCAGAGAGTAACGTAACATAAACTGATAAACATGCATACCTGCACAAGTACATCGGAATTGAAGCAAAACAGCCATTCAGATCCTTTCTCTTCTCAGTTTCTTCATCAAACTCACCTGCTGGAAGGACTTTGCATGGGCTTTCTATTAAACCATCCATCAACAACGTTATACTTTGTGCAGACTCATAGACCTGCACAAACATCGATTAAATCATCTTACACCGTTTCTCCAACTGTCATAATCGATGTAATAAGCAGAACAAGACATTGGAAAACTTGACTAGTGGGGAAAACAGAACCAAAACAAAAAAGAAAAAAGGCAAAAGAAGCAATATCCATCTGCCCAACCAGTCATCAGAGTCAAAAGGTTATGAAGATTCACCTCACTGCTCGACAAGCTACACGGATGACAAACACCCTCCGGCATCTCACCGGGAAAGTAACACCGATTTACCGATACCCACTTCTTTGAGGTACAAGTATCCTCCCACATAGCCTGTAGGAAAAAAATAGTCATATTTATCATATCATATGTATTCAAATTTACTACAAAGCTATATCAAACAGCCATCGCTCCGCTCACCACAATATTCGGCCTGTCATGCAGTAAAAGGAATATGAAAACCAATCATAGACATATGAAATGATCGACTGTGGTCAACATTAGGACAGCATAATATCATGCACTGGCGATGTTCTAAGGATTTGCAAGAGGGATTTACAGATGTATGATTATAGATAGTCCATCACTGTATCTCCAAATTCCACACAGAAGAAACAAGTATATGGTGAATCGGCATTTTCATGAAAGTGCATAGAGCACTGCAAGTTATTTATGAATACAAAGAAAAATAATGTACGCAGATTGTGAATTAAGAATTGTGCAGCAGCTCACTGGTTTTAAAAATAACAAACAAGAGTGGAGCATACCATCGGGTCCATTGGGCAAAAGTACGATCAACAAACAGAGAGCCATATGAAGTAGCTAATGGAAGGATATTAATGGGTCACGGATAACTACAATGAAACTCAAATCAGATTCTTACAATGACAATTGTCACGTACCCGGAGCCTTGAAGGCGTAGGTTTTCCATTGTCAAGATGAATAACAACATGGCTTGTGACTCTGTAAACATGTCCATTGATGCTGCAAGCTGTATAATAGATTTTCTTATCCAAAACTTGAACTGGCTCACCAACCCACTTGATAGAATGCAAACAATCAGAAGATCTATCTTGATCCAAGGATCCAGAATTGGTTAGGTTTTTCTCCTTCAGTACCGTAGATGTATGATTTGAACTCTTGTCTCCAGGAGATTCTTTCGAATCTGCAGGTGAACTGCAATTTTCTAGGAATCTCTTTACCGTATTTGATTCACCATATAATATCAACGACGTGCCATCTTGAGCATTAGGCAAATTTGAAACCATTCCATCATCTGCTTTGTCTGCTGGTGAATTTAATGAAGCAAAACAAGCAGAATTAGAGGTTTCCATTGTCAAATCTGGCCATTTCTTAGAAGACACTTTACCATCAATCTTACCCTCAGTCAAAAAAATGTCTTTGTCGACTGCAGCATTAGTAGGAACATTTTGTCTCCTAGATTTTCCATGTTCTGTGACCCTTGGCTGGCCAACCTTCGCATCTGAAATATTGATGACTTGTTTAGTTGGAGCAGATGGAACAGCACTTGAATTTGAAGATGAGGACGTGTTGGCATTCCTCAAAACAAGGCCGTACTTGATAGGGAAGGGTTTCCCATTGCTCAATGACAAGCATTTTGCACAATGCCACTCTCCTCTTGTAATGACTTTTTGATTGGTTGCTTGGAGGCATTTCAAGTGATACCCTTTCTCGCAAGCATCGCAGATGAGTATGGTATCTATCTCAGTAACAGTAGCTGTGCAAATTTGACAAGTCAAAGCCTTGTTTATATATTCCCGGGAAAGTGGAAACCAAGTGCGGCGCCCAGACGCTAATGGTTGCAATAGTTGCTTAACAATACTGCCAATTTCAGAATGGGTAGTCTCCATAGAAGCCTGGGCATTATTAGCAACTTCTGAAGGTTGTATAGTTCCTGTTTGTGCAATAATTGCGCCAAACTTCTCTTGAGTGGTCAATCCATGTGTTGCAGTACTACCCCAAACTTGATGGGACATAATTTCGACCACCTTAATATCTGATTGAGCCGTACCTGAGGAAACCAGTTGGGGTTACATTGAGTTTATTGGATCAATAAAAAATGAAGAAGTGATTAAATTTTTTTTTAATAATGTAAACATATAATAAGGTTCACAACAAGATGAACTTGATTCTGAAGTTAAAAACGTTACAAATTCCTTCATTGTCAAGCACAACAAATATTTGAGACAACAAATTCACGAACTATTAATCTAAAACAAAAGTCACCTTGAGCTTGTGAAACATGTGTTGAACCTTTTGATTGTCCATCTGATCTCAGATTCGGTTTTTCACTTTGGCTCAGAGCTACAGAAACAGAGTTGTTTGATTGAAAAGCACAGGAAGCAACTGGTTTGATCTCACTAGAAGGAAGCTGATATTTTAAAGCTGCTGAACTTCCTGTCGTAACAACACCTAAAGGTATAGCAGATTGGAAGGTTGCAGAATATAATACAGGCATAGGACTTGACATACCTATTTTAGATGCTTGAAAATGAAGTGACGCACCAGAACTCCCTCGGCAACATTGAGACAAAGGTAGAGTTAATGGTAACACCAAATCAGCTGCTTGTTCCATCTAAAAAAAATGACCAGAAAAATGTTACATCTTTTGAGAAGCAACTCACATTATAGTCACAAGCACAGAACAAAATGAATCCAGGCAAGAAAATGCAATCAAACATCTGACCCCGTAAAATAATAAGTAATATCGCAACAAGAAGGCTATAAAGGGTGAAAATCTATATACCTTGCAGATTAAATTTGCACTAAATGTCTTTAGTTTACAAATCTATTGGGTGTATCCCATGGTTTTTTGAAAGAATTAACAACATAGCATCTTATACATCTTTCTGTTTGTTGTAGATAACAATACAACTAACATCAAACTAAAAATAAAATAAAATAAAATGTATATAAACACCAAAATTTCTACTGTATATAAGACAAAAGTAAATCACCCAATATTAAAATGAAATGTCCCAAAGGAACTGTCTCAGAAGACAATGACCGGTTCTTAAAAATAAAAAATCCCCCTTTCTTTTCTTATAATTCACCAAGAGGTAAGTGTGAGTGCGAATCATAGTTGTTATCATGGCAAGAATAATTGGTGTGTGTGCTCGTGTTTTTGCACAATGCAACCTACATATTACAATTAAAAAAAAAGTCCTGTAAAAAGTATAACATCACAAACATATTTTTCATTTACAATATTACATCAAACAACTATCATTCAAAACATGGAATCCAAACAACTATTTTCCATTTAAATCATCATATACAAAACAAAATCTCCATTCTAAACACACCTTGCAACAACTATTTTACATCTAAAACCTATTTATAGTTAAACACATTTGAAATCCAAAATATTGAAGACACTAGACTATCTATAGAGACAATCCGTTACCATTACACTATGAACTCCACATCCTATTAAAAGAGCATTATCAGGAACACACATTGGCAATAAAATTATAACCAATACGTTCAATCAAAGTGCACTTTCATCACAGAAAATGAAAGATCAACAACAGAGCCAACAAAACCGGAAAACAGTGATAAAAGCGCCAAAGGAACACACCTTTTTTTTCGAGTCCAATAACTTCTGAGCAATGGACATTGCAGAAGGTTGAAACCCTATCCTTTGTGCCTTGACTCGATTAAGCCCCAAATTCTCAACAACTCCACCAAAAGCATCCTTTCGAAACACCTCCTCAGGCTTAAAACTCTCGCAAACCTTAACCAAGCCATTCCGCGCCTCCTTCATCATCTCCTTCTCCGCCTCGGTAGGCGTCTTCCCTCCCCTCATCTTCCCCATCGCCGCCATCACCAGCACGATCCCCGCAACATTTTTCAAATCGGTAACCACACTCCCTCCCTTAAATCTCTTCGGCTGCGCACTCGCATCCTTGGAGTCGTACTGCCGCCGCTTCTCGCCAACTCCCCCCTCGGTTAACCCCATCCCCGCCGCAGCCTCCATCCAAAGATCCGCCGTATTATCCAAAAACGGAACCGCAAACACCTGCGCAGAAGCGAGAGATCTGAAGCCATTAAGAGGAAATCGCGGGAAGGGAGAAAGGACGAGGGAAAAACGAAAGCGAGGGAATGAATCGAAAATCAAAATCAAAACTAAAATAAATCAAAATTAAAATCAAATTAGAAAGAAAATAACACTAATAAATTTAAATACTTCTCCGAGAGAGGCAATACGCAGAATATATATTATGCATATATTCATAATTCACCTAAATCACAGAAGCTCCTCAACACATGTTACATTCGTGATTTTACTCTTTTGCCCTCGCTCGGGTAAATCGCGGCCTGGGGGTGATTCTAAAATGGACACATGACCATCAAGGCCTACATTTTGAGAACTTAATTAATGTTTTTGATCTTGTCTATCTAATCCAAATCAAAACTCCATTCACATTAATTTTTTTTTTTAAATTATAAAATAATAAATATTTGATCAACAATAGCATAATTATGCCAACACCACCTTGGCCCATTATCTTCCTTTTCATAGGAGCCAAATATGTTACTGCCTCGAATCCAAAAAAATTATTTGAAAATTTATATAATAAATTAAAAAATAATAATATTTTATTAATAAGTATAAAATATAAAAGGAAGACATTGTTAGTATGAAACATCAAATCAAATAGTGTGTTTGTTTAAACAACAAAATAACAATATTATTTAAACAAAATTCAAATAAAAAATTCAATTTCAAATCCAAATAGAACCACCAAAATTTTTTATATAAAATATAGCCTTCATTATTTACTTAATTCTTTATCAATTGTAAAAGTGTCATGAAAACAGCATATTTAAACAAGCAAACCACCATAACATTTAACGTGGAACTCTTCAATCTAAAATGTGTTCAATTTCACGCTATAACAAAAATAATTTTAACTCTAAAACACAATCAAACTTACCCATTTGCTGCACGCCTATGTCCGCGATTCAAATCCGAATCCACGACAAAATAGTAGAGCATGAACAGTCAGTACACTGTGCCCAAAATTCCACACTCCAACTTCGAAACAATCAATCGGGTATCCATCCGGTGTGATCGAGGAATTCATAGATGACAATGGGACAATGTTTAATGTCGAAAAGCTCTTCTGTCGATTAAATAATACTGACCAGTTGTTTTACGCGCGCCACGTCGCTGCATATCACTATCCAAGAATCCATAATGTGGATATGAGCACGTTGAAGCCCGTAGCCATGGAAAGCCGGTATGTGGTATCCGCCGCTAAATTTTACATTGATGTACGGCACGACAACGGTCCTCACCATGGTTGAAATTATGCCTTGGAGTAAATCAATGTGTAAATTCCCAATGTCGCTCCACCTTAAATGCATGGTGAAGTTATTCAGTTTCACAGTCCCTGTCACAGCATCGTTCCCTGAAAATTCAGCAGTTAAGGAAGAACTAATCACCTGCAGGAAACCCGATTCGTTATTTGGGAGACTAAAAAAAGGATTAAATCAGAATAGATTTCGGTGATCTTACTGTGGAAATGCATGCGATGGGGATTGCTCCCAGCTCGTCCAAAACGCCAATCACCACATCGAAAGGAGTTGTTGCCACGACCTGCTGTTTTTCGAGTTTGATTGTTGGTGGCGAGGACGCTGAGATGTTCAGATTCATGGCACGGTTAGGGTACATCTTGTAAAGCTGTGGGATAATGAATCGCCATTCACTCGTGTTCAAGAGAGACTCATTGGGTGCTTCCTCGACAATCCAATGCATCTTGTTCGCCTTAATACAAAGACAAGTTACTACTTTGCTGCAGAGTCGCCTATGTTTTGCAAAGAGATTGGGAATGCACCTTGTAGTAAACCGATGATGCTGATTGAAGAACTTTTTCATGGATTGAAACTTTGGCCATCTCATCCGATTCCTCGCATGACAATGAAGGTTCTAGAGATCTATGGGAGTGGCTAGAAAGTGTGATCTCATGCTTGGTGAAGAACAGCCCATTGATTTCAACATTAACCGATGATTCGCTCAGCTTTGGGTCATCGACAAGTGTAACATTCAGATAGGCAATGTCAGTCGCCGGTACTTCTTTAGGAAGAGACTGCAACAAGGAATCCAGTTTGACAATTCTACTGTTTATTTTCTTAGATACGCCGTCTTCAACAGCAGAACTGATTTTACTTTGGAAGGCGTCGACCAATCTGCAGACACACAAATAAATGGATTGGACTTAATCGAAAGACACAATGCCAATGCACGCATAGAGAATAATCTTGAAAGCCAATGCACCGATCCAATGTATCACATGTAAAATTTTAAAAGACACCAACAAATAGTTTCACGGTTTGGGAAGCAGAAAAGATACCCTTGATAAAGCCAAGATGCTCCTCCAACCAACGTTATGGAAATATCATTCACATAGCATCCACAATCCACGAGAGCAACAGCCAGAGATCCTTCTACAGTCTTTAGAGTGAGGTTAAGAACAACTTCCATATCTTCAACCTTAGAAAAAGCACAGTTCATCGATTCAGTGCATGAATCCACAAGGTAAAGACCAAACCATGTTCACCTTTCTGAAATACAAGTTCTTGGACAGCTGCGTTTATGCATAGAAAACAGTCGACATGGGGAGGAATACGTGTTTGATGCATAAGCGCATTAAGAGATGGACATCAAGATAATATCTACATATATTATAGATTTGCCCAAACATTCTATTACTCATCGATTTACAAGTGGTCATACAATTCCCATATGAGAATGCTACCACAGGGACGCACAAACTTCTCTCAACATGAGGCTACTTGTTGAAACTGAGACAAGTGAATCCAAACTTTCTATGAACTCTTAAGTTCCCTAACAAGTGTAATCACGCCCAAAACATTTTTGCAACAAATTGGTCACCATCCACCATTTCCTCACTTCATTTTGAATACAAGAAATGGCAGACCAAAAAAACTAGCAAAGCAACAGATAATCCGAGGCACACTATGGAGCACTGTTTGCAACAGCTTTAGATAATCTCACTAACATACTTCTCGTAAAAAAGCAGAAGCTGTAGTATTTGCAAACTTCGATTTCTATCAACAGAGCTGCGCTAGGGCTCCCATATTCATTTAAATTTCTGGCTTTAGTCGGAGCAAGGGAAGAGTAGAAAGAAAACAGTAAAAGTGATTTTAGCCTCAGGGAGAAATGTAGTATTTATTCGTAAAACAAGCTTGCACACAGCACAGACTAGATTGCTGATCCCCAAAAAAGTTGAATGCTACAAAATGTCCAACGAATTAAACAGCTTCTGATTCAAAATACAGTACCTGGACAGAGGCGCTTCCTTCGTCGGAAATCGAGACTGGAATTAGCCGCGCAGTGTACCAATACTTCCAATTCATGCTCAAATTCGCAGTGGCGCCCGAAACCTTGACAACTACTCCAGAACTCCCAGTTTCCACAGTAGACGAACCCAAGTGAATACTGTCAACCGTAATATTGGACAGAACCATATGAACCTTACCTATGAGCGGGATTTTCACAGCCTTCTCGATATCGGAAATCCCTAGCGGGACAAGTGAGGCCTCCACCTTCTCTATAAGCAAATCCTTGACAAAATCAATTCCCTTGGTTGATATTTCCCCCACGATGTAGCCTCCTCCTTGAGACCGAACACAGAGATAGAAAAAAGCGGAAAAATATAGTACAAGGAAAGGGAAAGGCAAATTTGAGCTTGCCATGGACGAATCGGGAGAGAATCCAGTTAGGAATTAGGGTTTTGTGATTTGCATTGTATATATATGATTCCAGCCATTGTTGATTTGCGATTTGAGTATTGGTTGTCTGACTGAACAACACGTTAAGCTATTCATTTATTTTTATTAAGCTATAAATTAAATAGTTAGTTAAAATTAAAGTAGAGAAAGGCAGAAAGGGACTGAAGTTGATTGTTTTATAGAATTGAAGGTCCAAACTTTAATAAGGCAAAAAGTATGTGGGGAAGTCGAGAATTCTGAAAATTGAAGGGCCATTTTCGAAACCCTCTACGCAGCTAAGAAAGGGAAAGACAAACACCCAGACTCTCAGTATGCCTGCGCTACGCTGCGCGGCGGCCGCCAATTGATCGGGTGACTGTCGAACGGCGAATGTACTCCAGCCGGAAAGTTAGAATCTCGCCGCGTTTTAAGATTTGGAGTCGCGGGATCTTCGTTTGATTCGGTTTGCGTGGGCTGGAGTTGGAATCTGGGGAGATGTCTGACCTAGACCAGCAGATTGAGCAGCTGAAGAGGTGCGAACCGCTCAAGGAATCGGAAGTCAAGTCCCTCTGTCTTAAGGCGATTGAGATCCTCGTCGAGGAGGGGAACGTTCAGCGCGTTGATGCCCCAGTCACTGTAAGAACCGGATAAACGGATGGAAACGGACTTGAATTTAGCTTACCTGCAAGTTACATTTTTGTCTGGCATTTGGCTGATTTGTTTGAATTGTTGGTTGTTTGTGGATCTGTGTCGGATTGTGGCTCAATTTCGTAACTTTTGGAGTGGTAATCAAGTTCGAGATTCAGGATACTTTCTTCCCTAAAAACCAGACTTTTGGAATTTAATGTTGTAGATATATGTGCTGATGTGTTTGACCTCTCATACACTGACTGAATTGTAATGCGAGTAAGGAGATGCATCAAATTTAGAACATGATGAGTTGCATAACTGAAACTGGTGTAATTTTTAGGGTTTCAAAGTAGGTTTTTTTTTGGATACTTTTAGCCCTGTAATTTAATATGATTTGTTAAAGGTTGGTCGTTAGCAATGAATTCTTAGGGATTCAGACAGTAAAAGTGTGTACATTGTACAAGCTTACACTAATTTGTAAATGTAGCTTGTCGTCCATCTTCGCCAATGTAAATGGATTTCAGCTGATGCACGAACCCTAAACCCTTGATTTTGAAGCTATCATCATGGCTAAAACATGCCACATTATGAACTAGTTGCCATACATTTCCTTCAAAGCCTATAGATAGTTTTATAGGAAATAAAATAAGTTGTAGGGGTGAAAGCTGACGCAGGCTTCTATTCTTCTGTGTTGTTAATGAACTTTTGCCATAATTGTTCTCAAGCCAAATGATAGTACTAACAACTTTCCCCTGTTTTGTTGATGTAGATTTGTGGTGATATTCATGGGCAGTTTTATGACATGAAAGAGCTATTTAGAGTAGGAGGCGATTGTCCGAAGACAAATTACTTATTTCTTGGTGATTTTGTTGATAGAGGATATTACTCTGTCGAGACATTTCTGCTTCTGCTTGCGCTGAAGGTAATCACTTATTGACTTTTTGCTTGGAAACAGCTTTTATGGTGATGCACTGACACCAAATCTGATGACCTGTAATGGCCTAAAGTTATGGAGTTGACGTGTGTCCTGCTCAACTAATAATTAGTGCGTTGACAGGTAAGGTATCCCGACAGGATAACTCTTATTCGAGGAAACCATGAAAGCCGACAAATATCACAGGTTAGTTGTCACACTTTTGGGAGTTTTCAGGTGCTTTATCTTTGGCATGCAGTGCTTATTATATACATATATATATATTCTTCGCAGGTTTATGGCTTCTATGACGAGTGCATACGGAAGTACGGTAACAGCAATGTTTGGAGATATTGCACTGAAGTCTTTGATTACCTAAGGTATGATCTTCTAGATTCTTGATAAGGTCCATGCGGATGTAAAATATTTGAGTTTCATTCATTCATTCAACTATACAGGTTATAAATTAGAAAATTTTGACAAAAAATAGTATACTTGTCCGCTGCTTCATAGAAATGCCAATGTTTAAAATATTTTCTTTGACCTCCATTTTAATGCCGCCTATATTACCAAAATGCTCATTTCCTGCATTGATGGTGTGCTTTTCTCGGGGCCCCACACTGATTGCTGTTTCAGCCTGGCAGCACTCATTGAGAACAAGATATTCAGTGTCCATGGAGGTTTGTCTCCTGCAATTTCGACATTAGACCAGGTCTAAGAAGTAAGAATTATACTTAATCGATAGGTCTGCTGATTATTATTCATATAATAATAACTCCCAATGTTTCAGATTCGGATTATCGACCGGAAGCAAGAAGTTCCTCATGATGGTGCCATGTGTGATCTCCTTTGGTCGGATCCAGAAGACACTGTTGATGGTTGGGGTCTGAGTCCTCGCGGTGCTGGATTTTTATTTGGTGGCAGCGCTGTCTCTTCATTTAATCATTCAAACAATATCGACTACATTTGCCGCGCCCATCAGCTGGTAATGGAAGGTTATAAATGGATGTTCAATGAACAGATAGTTACAGTCTGGTCCGCCCCAAATTACTGCTACAGGTAGCAAAACACCTCCCGTCTTACTTCTTTTGTCCAATCTTCGTGGATTTTATTATCAACTCTACTTGCCCTGCAGATGTGGAAATGTAGCTGCCATTCTTGAGCTAAATGAAAACCTTGAAAAGGAGTTTCGTGTGTTTGAAGCAGCTCCACAGGTACAACCTCTACGATTAAATTCTGCATGGTTTATTCTTCAGCTCTTTAATGCACTCGAGCACACAATTTCTTGATTTCTTTCAAAAGCGCGACTGAGTCTAGGAGTGCTCACAAATTCTAATAATTTCTTAGAACATGCTGGAAGAATTTTGATTAACGCTTATAAACATGTCTTCTTATTCTATTTTAGATAAATTAGACCATAGTTTTTGAAAACGACCCGCACCCTTTGTTCTAATGGAAGCTTTAACCATCAAATATTCTTGAATGCTTATATATACACAAATATATTTAGTGTGATTATAAGTTGTTTGTGGTGGTTGAGATTCAGGACTCAAGAGCAGCACCGGCCAAGAAGCCACCTCCCGATTACTTTTTATAGGGAATGAAATCAACATGGTGAACAGAAAGAGTTGTCCTAGAAGATTGTGGATCGAGCTCGATCTTAGTTGTGGTAAGAATGGTTTTGCACCTATGAGTTTAAGTCCAATATCTTCGGCGGTTGGCCCTGAATGTATACAACTTTTTTCCGCGTTGTGTGTTGTGTCAAAACGCTAGTGAACACTTTTTATGCGTTTGTCAAGAATGGGATGCAGAATTACTGAATTTGTTGTGAGAATTTATAAATTTTCCATAATCTTATTGATTTTGTTACAATCAAATTTCTGGTAAGTGTTTATATTAAGTTGATTTAATCATGTGCATCTAAAAAGAAATTTCTGATTCAAGATATGAACAATTTCCAACTCATTTCCATCAGCAAGAAGTAAAAACAGAAGAAATTGTGCAGTCCAATCAAGAACCATACAGCATAGCAACCAACTAACCTAATTGAGTGACAGTAAAGATAAAGAAACGACCAAATTTAATAAGAAACAAGGCTAGAAAAAGAGCCTCCTGGAAGTATTGGCAGTAGAGGGAGGAGAAGAATTCAGGGCGACCGGTGATTTTATGTTCTCCAGGCTCCCAGTGGCAGCGCCTTTGTTCGATAGCTTAGCTCCCCTTGGATCAGTCAGGAGTGTCTTCTGAAACGACTGAGCGAAACCGGTGGCAATAATAGTCACATGGATTTCCCCATTGTATCGTTCATCCACGACTGCGCCAAATATAATGTTTGCTGAAGGATCTGCCAAACTCGTGACGACCTGGAAAGCAAAGAAATTGGTAACCACAACAGGTAAATTTTGGCGACTGATCATGAATGACACATACATAATTGGGATAGCTTAGGAATTTATTGTTTCACTAGAAGGGTTCAATCTTCATTGTCACATATGTAGGTGAGTTGTAACAGAAATTCAAAAAAAGAGTAGATATAAATATGAACTACCTGTGACACCCTATTCACTTCTTGCAGTGTTATATCCTTGCCGCCGGTTATATTGTATACGACTCCAGTGGCGGATTGAATAGAAGAGCCAATTAATGGAGCCAAAGTTGCTTGTTCAGCTGCTTCTTCAGCACGGTTCTTGCTTGAGGAAACACCAATCCCGAGCATAGCAGTGCCGGAGTCCTTCATGACTGCCTTGACATCTGCAAAGTCCACATTTACCAAACCGGGTATCTGCAAAATACAACATTGAACCTCGGTTGTAACCTTAGTATTAAGAATGTCATATTCGCCATAGGCAATTCAGTAGTCTACCAAGAAATATTGAAACAGAGAAATCATACTATCTACAATGACAATAGTTGAAGGTACATTTTAGTACATGAACCTGTCTAGAATAGTTAAGTTTTGAGAACTTGTTTATAAAGCATCAAAATTTTAATCAATGCACTACAGATTCATACCATCACTTACTGTGATTATATCGGATATTCCCTGAACACCTTGCCGGAGCACATCGTCCGCTAGAAGGAAAGCATCTTGAAGAGGAGTCTGTTCATCAGCGATATCTAGGAGACGATCATTTGGAATCACTATAAGTGTATCAACATTTTTCTGGAGCTTTTCAATTGCTTCTAGAGCCTGAAACAAAATTGTATGTGCAAACATTGAGTCTGTAGGAACACACCCTGAAAGCAATTTGGCACAATCAATAGAATTCGGCTAGCACAATTCTTTCAACCCACCATACATTGGTACAATTTAATTTGATATTTCAAAAGGGTAGAAAGATAACCGAAACATGAAAAGCTAGCAAGTTCATGGTCATAGTAAAGTCGCACATCTTAGCAGGAGATTGCCATAGAATACCAGATATAGTGACTTCTTTATGCCCTTTTCTTTCAAAAAATTCACATCTTAATTGTATAACAGTAAAATAAGCAACCCAAGACCTAAAGAAGGTAAATTGCATAAATCATTAAAATCGATTGATAAGCCATGTCAAATGAAACGAAAAGGGATTGCCTGCATTGATCTTTTACGTCCTTCAAAACTGAATGGGTAGGTAACAACACCCACAGTCAAGTACCCGGCTTCCTTTGATACTTGTGCAACAACTGGGGCGGCACCAGAGCCAGTGCCACCACCCATTCCTGCCGTTATGAACACCATATCTGATCCCTTGAGAGCATTTGCAATAGCTTCCTTTGATTCCTCTGCAGCCTGCTCACCCAAAAGTGGGTTGCCACCAGTGCCTGCAATACAGATTGTTTTTCATTATTATCCACCACAACATCATATTAAGAAACCATAATGCTATCTCTAGAAATCAGGTTAAGAAATCAAATCAAGAGACGACTAGAAATCATATTAAGAAATCATTATTCTCCAGTGCCTGCAATACATAGACTGTTTTTCATCATTCTCCACCACATCAACCATGACAAGTTAGAGAGTCAGATAGAAATCATATTAAGAAACCATAATGCAATCTCTACTGCAGTTGGAACACAGGAAAATAAAGATTGCACAAGGTCTGGAGCTTAATATTAAAGAAAAAAGAGAGATGTTAACCAAGTCCACGAGTCAAAAGCTCTCCAATCTGAATAGGATTCTCAGCGGAAGATTGCACTAGGGCCTGAGCATCTGTGTTTATGGCATAGAAGTCCACTCCCTATTCAAAATAATGTGTCCAATAATTTAGACAGTCAACGACAGATATATCTAAACAAGAATACAATCAAGTCATAAATATGTAAGGAATGTTTCTGCTGATTTCTCAATAAAGGGCGTGGAAATAATCATAGGATCAAATTAGCATATCCATAGTGAAAGAATTTATAGAGTCATAGACACATTTTATCATTTCATCAAAAGAGTATGACCCACACTTTATCTGACAAGAATTGGCATTCCCCAGTATCAAAACCAATTTAAGCTTCTTTTCAACCATAATTACTCCTGAACAATCAGAATCCTTAAAATATACATCAAGGCATGTGGATTTGACATACACTTCTTTACCCCCTTCATATTTTAGCAAGAAACATCACAACTCGTTTATAATCACATACCAATTAGATGGCACACAAAATTTAGTTACGAACCTCATGGTTAAAAATTTATATATATGTTGGAAATCAAATAATTGTGACATTCCAATTTCCATAGCATGTCTCACATGCTATCTTTCACTAGCTTGTACTTTTAACCTTGAAGGATACAGCTACTCAGCAGGTTTTTCTTTCTTTACTTCTTGTGGACAAATTGAATGCTTAACGCAGTTCACAAATTAACGAGTGCAAGACGCAATTCCAAAAACGGTTCGTGATAGTAACAAACTCTAAACCTAACAGAATAAATCAAAACACATCTACGATAAGTACTCTATTCTCAAACAATTTCCTACATAGGGGAAAATTGGAGAATACCTGTAAGCCGCTGCCAATCATGCGATTAACGGCATTATTCCCACCTCCTCCGACACCAACAACCTTAATCCTAGCGGATTCAGAAGGAATAAAGGAGCAGCAAACCGCC
This sequence comes from Andrographis paniculata, assembly GCF_009805555.1. NCBI lineage: Eukaryota > Viridiplantae > Streptophyta > Magnoliopsida > Lamiales > Acanthaceae > Andrographis > Andrographis paniculata. The sequence continues at coordinate 7,248,006 of NW_026137587.1, forward strand.
CCATTCCTCTGCTTCCTGGAATTAAAGCGGGAGCGAGAGAGAAAGAAGCTTTTGCAGGGCAATGGGGAAACACCGACGGAAATGGAGGACGCAGAGGTCAATTCGGAGGCCGGCGCTGAGAATCGGAGCGTTGCCATGAAGGAGAAGCAAGCTCACCTTCTTTGGAAAGTCGTAAATGGTAAATGGGTGGGGGCTATCAGTATCACTCAGCTGTGCTGTGAGTGAGAGAGAGAGACAGAAGAGGTGTTTTTAGGGTTTTAGATTTTTGTAGTTAAAAGTTGTTTTTGTTTCTTCCGCCTTGCAATTTTGAAAATAATAATAATAATAATTGTCACTTTATCTCACTTTTGGAATTATAGTTATAATTATGAGATTTGATTGTAAGTTAAATTATACTTCTACCTCTATCAAATTAATTTGTGTATTCTTTTTCAAAAATATACATACTTATCATAAATTGTGTGAACAAAAAAAGAGAGTATATAATATGTGTTCGTCGTAAACTATCAATATTTATATATTATATTTGTATTATATTAATATTAATTTATAATTTATTTATCGAATAGCTTCTAGATATTTGTATTATATTAACATTAATTTATAATTTATTTATCGAATAGCTTCGAACTAGTAGCATGCTTGCTAGGAACTCCTACCGAGTTGTTCTTGTTCTAACCTCCTCGATCTCGACAATACAAGACAAACCATAACTTGTTTTGAATGTACACAAAACTTAACAAACTCATTCAACATAAGGACTAAAATCCTCGACAAAAATCACACCCAAAAGTTTTTTTCCTTTCACAAAGAAGCAACGAGATACAAATCATCGAGATTGTTACTCATTTTATTTTCTTCCACGCAAATGTTGCCGTAAACCTTAACAAATAAATAAAACTACGACAGTTTTGGGAAGCTGTCTCACAGCAGAGAAGATAGTAATGGAAGATACATACGGATCTGATGCAGCCAACAGGGCTGGCTGTCTCTAACCCTCCATAGATAACAAAGCAGCTTGATAATATCATTCTGTCTCGTTTAGAATCGGGACTATTAGCGGATTCATCTGAGCTAGGTAAACGATAGCCCACCTACATGTGTCGAGCAAGAGCCAAGTGAATTGTCGAATGAATAGCATGTGGCGTACACATTGTAAAAAGAATTATAGACACAGAAGCAGTGAAAATGACAACAAAACACTTGTATATTTAACCACGGAAACATCAGATTAGCCATTAACTTGGAATCGAATCAAATTATGGAATCCTAAGGGATGAGTTCACTGAATTTACTATAAAGGGGTAAAATATTCAAAACTTATTGAAGAGGCTAAGCATAGTAAACTACCCAATGAAAGCCATATTATAATTGACATAAAAATGGCGGCAAAAACTATTAAGCAATGCATGCAAGGAGGGAAATTTATTCGGGCAAGAGAATGTGTGCTACTGGGAGCTCAAACAAGTGAATGCAACTTACATCATCCAACAGCAAACTGTTGCAGTAATAACCAGCGTCAGGTGCAACCTGAATTTGCAGTAAAAAATTTACCATGAGGCACGCAGCAGTTCAAAATAAGATATGAGAAAAATATTAACCAATAAAGGGATTGTGATGAACAGTAAGCACGATAATTTTGTATAGCAAAGAGTAGTGATAATCCCATGCCAGATAACAATCAAATTGTTTCTTCGACTAAATTGTACTTGATGGTCAAATTCACCAGCTATTAGGAAGCATATAGGCACAAATAATGGAATGGTTGGGAGGTCTATTGAGTAGTTGTTTCATTCACTTGTTAAAGCCAATTAGGTATGTTTCGCTTCAATCATTAAAACACCTTTTCGATGCATCTAGTAAGATCTTCTTCTTACAAATTCAACATTTTAATCACTCTTGCTAGTCGTTGATAATTTCTTCTATCACCCAGCTTGTCGGTATCTCTCCGTCCCTTCTCCCATTAAATGTATTGGTTCCACCTCAAATACTTACATTTAACTATGAATTTGTGTGTTTTTCTTGTACTTAAGGAAGTGTCAAGTACTTATATTTAACTATGAATTTGTGTGTTTTTCTTGTACTTAAGGAAGTGTCAAGTACTTATATTTAACTATGAATTTGTGTGTTTTTCTTGTACTTAAGGAAGTCATCACACAAAGTAATTATACCTGAAGAAATTGAATGGAATAAAGTTCAAACTAGCCAAATTTGTAAACTATATGATGATAAATTCATAGCAAAAGAAACAATAGTCAAATACAACAATAAGCTCATCTTCTGCATACAAGAATGTAACAATCTAAGTGGCTAACCTCAACAAACTTTTCCCCACTTTTATTCCGATACACCTTAAGCATAAGCTTAGTAACTATATCAAATTTGCTATGAATCCACACAAGAAAAGCAGAAAATTGATAGCTATAGAAATCGTGGTGCAGTTACTTTTAGCTCAGAGACTGCAAGCATAATTAAAACGGACTGAAATTCTTCTAAAGTTGCTATAAGAAAAAGGAATTGGAACATACAGATTCGTGGATGGTCCTCTATTGCAGCAGATTCTGACGCATAAGGACGCAATAATCCCAACGACTACAAAAATCAAGGTAGTCACGAGGAAACCCATTTCCCCCAACTCCTCGCAACGCGACACTAATTATACCTGCACCACGGGTTTGAGCAAGCGATCGATTCAGAGATCCAAAATTCCAAATCCAATATCCAATTTCAAAAATTTTCAAATTCGATAAACCGTTTCCAAAACTCAAAAAACTCGGTAACGCAAATGGTCAGCCAGCGCAAAGCGGAAAAAATCTGGACTAAACTCAATTGGATCGAGGCTATAAAGTAAAATTGCAACAAATGTCAAGATGCAAGACGAAACTCGATAACGACGAAATATAAAGTTACCCAAAACTCCGGCCACCGGCAACGGTCCTGGACGGCAGTTGAAGCTGCTTGATCCGGCGTCGATTTGATTAGATTCAAGTTTTCCACGATGAATGGAAGAAATTCAGTTGCAAAAAAAAAAGGATTCGATTCAGCGATGCGCTCAGACCCGGTTCAGCCCCGAACCAACAATCAGCTTGGGCTTAAAGATATACCGGTTTAGCCCAATAGGCCCAATTGACTCAACCAAGAGCCCAGAGCTTGATATTAAAAAAATGTACAGTAATTAGGAATTTTTATATGAACAGTAATTCTCATTTAATTTAAATAAACTTTAATTTATTATATTATCCTTTTCACATTAATTCTTTTATTATCTATCAAATTAATATTATTTCAAATTATGAACCCCAAATTGAATCTACTATTTCAAAGAAATTACTTTTTCAAATCTATTTTAAAGGTTAAGTATAATCTACATATAAACCAATTCTTTCAATAATTATCCCAAAGGAACACAATTTTATATTGCTAGGGTGTGTTAGCACAGTGTTTTATTTAGATTTAGAGTTTTGATTTTGTTTTTTTTAATAAACTACATTTTGATTTAACGTTTAGTGAAAGAATATAAATATTTAATGTACTATTAAAAAATAACTTTGTAAATAATTTTAATTGTAATAAATTTTTTTTATTATTATTATTTACGAATATTATATAATTCTGAAGAGAAAAATAAAATAAAATAAAATAATTACTACGGAGTATTTTATATTAATATGTAATTTCCATAAACTCTATAAAAATACAAGATTTTATTTATTTTAAATTAATTTACTTTAAAGTCAAATTAAATTAGATTCTAATATAGCCCAATTCCATCTACCCAATTAAATAACTACTCAATACACGTTTCCTCATTTGGAACCACGACTTTACCCAAACAAAACCTCATCCACACTTTTCAAACATACGCCTTTGCCCAAAATTGGATGCTACCGTAGATTCAATCACAGTAGAAAAATCAAACACAACGACTAGTAAAGTCGTCGTCAATCGCCGCCGGTAATAAACCGCACCAAGATCCGGTATTCACCAATGGCCTTCAAGTCCACTCCACTTCGAACCACCTGCGGGAAAAACAGCCACCAGCCGGTGACCGCCACGAAACCCAAGGTCAGCAGCCGCGACACCGCCGTCGGCAACCGCCACCTGCCGATCAAAGTCTTCTTCACCCAAACCTCCGTGACCACACAAAACCCATGCAGAACAAAGAACCACGTGACCTCCCACGTGGGGCGGACACGTGTCAGATAATAATAGATCAGCTCGTGCATCAGGCCCGACACAAGGAACGTGGCCAAAAACGCCGCCGCCCGGCCCCGATCGCCGCCGACGGCCCGCCGCACCGGAAAGTAGACGGTGGGGCGGAGGATTCCGCTGACCATCAGATTCCACCGGCGGCCCCAGAAGTCCTGGAGCGACGTCGCTAAATACGGCTCGTCGAACTGCGGCTCGAGGTCCAGTCCGAGCACGGCTCGCACCGGCGCCGCCGTGATGGCCAGGACAAGCTCCACGCCGAGGTACACGTGGCAGCAGTACAGAAGCACGATGAAAAACGGATGGATCAGATCTCTGTAATCATAACTCTTCACAATTGCCGCCAGGAGGAGACATTTGAGCAGAAACTGAAACGGCGAATTCCGGCGCCGGTCGGATTTGGTCGTTGACCTTTGTTTGATCGGAAAAATGGCGAACGCTATAAAATGGAGGATCGACAGCGGCGGATCAGCGGCGAGCGGCGGCTGACCGGCGGCGAAAAGAAGGATCTTGAAGTTTCCGAGCCAGACGAGGTAGAGGAAGGTGGGGCCGGCGATGTGGAAAGCTGTAAGGCGGAAGGGAAGGACGGTGAAGAGGTAGACGACAGGGATGAGGGAGATGAGCCTGGCGGCGCCGGCGGGAAGCCTGGCGGCGATCTGGTGGCAATAGATGAGGCATGCGACTGCGGTTGACCAGGTAAAGACGAACGTACGGATCTCAGAATCCATAGCCGAACCGAGACGGGAAATGAGGACCACACTTAATAAATGTAGAACGTAATAAATTATGGACCGTTACAGCCAACTTGAATCCCACTAGTTCAATCTGATTCATATGTTCACTTATATAATAATATAATAATATGAGAAGTTATGTATATATAAAGTAATATTTTATACCTACACACTTATGTATAAATATATACAATATGTATATGGGATAAGGGGATAGAATTTTGTTCAGGACAGATGATCCCGTCCGTCCGTAATATAATACACTCAATATGATATTTATACAAATTTAATCATCCCACGAATGAGAACTAATTATGGTATAAAATTGATATCGAACGTAAACTATTGTTTTTGCCTTGTTTTTTTATATATACATGTATATATGTAGAATTTTGGCATAGGTTAAAAAATTTAATGCAATTTTTTAATCTCAAAATCGGACCGTTAACTGTTGCGCGACCGGAGATTGTCAACGGTCCCAAGGTGTCTGCCACCTATCTGGAACGTGTCTATTTCTTATTGGCCTGCTGCGACCAGTCTTCTTCGAGGGGTAATTTCGTCATTACAGTTCTCCAGTTTGAGAGAGAGAGGGGAAGGGTTCGTTATCATGTGGTACTGTGGAAGCAGCGGTAGTGTTGAGTGACGAATTTGGTGCATTAATGGGTGAGCGCGTGACGGCGGCGGCGGCGGAGATGGCGGTGACGGAGCAGCAACTTGCGGAGGCGTTGGAGTCTATACTCCTCGACACCACCGCTTTCACTTCCCTCAACGGCGTCGTTCAGCAGCTCGAGTCGAAATTGGGCGTCGATTTGAGCCACAAACTCGACTTCATTCGCGGACAAATCCACCACTTCCTCCTCCGGTCTCAGCCGCAGAGTTTCTTACCACACCAGTTGCAGCAGAACGGCCGTTTCATCCTCAACCAAAGCCCTAATTTCCACCCCCATTTGCCTCACAATTTCGCCGCTTACAATCCCGCAGAGGGCTACGGTCTCCGCCCCGCACCTCCGCCGCAAACATCGCAGCGTCCGCCTCCGCTGCCGGTGGCCACCGCCTCTAGAATGACTGTTGCTAGAGTGTCGCCCAAAGCGAGGTTGGTTTGCTCTCCTCAACTTAAACCTCTGTCACAGAGTTATTGTTCGCTGCCCTTTCAATTTCTTACCAACTGCAGTGGCTTCTGTTTCTATTTTATGCTGTTTCTACAGATTCGTCTCTTCGTGGAATTTATTGCACTCTAGGACATTTCTTGTACTGAACGAATAGAAACCACCACAGAGTTATGAATATCTTTTTCATATGTAGAACTTAATGTTGGTGACTTTTATTGAAGAATTAATTGTTCCTTAACCATTTGGGTGCTAAATAATTTATGCTCTTTTTGAAATCTTTCCTGCATTGATGAATACTTGTACCTTAATTTGGTGGACTGTGTCACTGACCGGAAATCATCAAAGTGGAAATATCTCCAGAAAATGGCTATCTTTGTATCACCATTAACTTATGCAGTTAGTTTGCTTGGATCATAAATGGAGGTTGATTAAATTGTACATATTAAATAGTACGTCAGAATAAACAACCCAATTGCTGTTAAGAACAATATTGATTTCTAAATGTTAACAGGCATTGGATACGGTGCGGTGCTCATTGTTGATTTTGTTTTGGTTACATGCTGAATGTTTCTTTTAAGCATCTAAAGCAATGTAGTGAGGACAATTGATTCCATATGCTTTAACAAGAACTGGTAATTTGTAGAGTTCCGGCAGTAAGAAGAAGAAGAGGTGGCCCTGGGGGCCTGAACAAACTGTGCGGTGTTTCTCCTGAGCTTCAAACCATTGTTGGCCAGCCGACCTTGCCAAGAACTGAGGTTTACGCTTATTTTCTCTTACATTTCTTCCGAAACTTGGTTCCTTCTAAAACAAGTGCTTTTGCAGATTGTGAAGCAGCTGTGGGCATACATAAGGAAGAACAACCTTCAAGATCCTAACAACAGAAGGAAAATAATTTGCAATGATGAGCTCCGCTTGGTGCTCGAGACTGATTGCATCGACATGTTCAGGATGAATAAGTTGCTAGCAAAACATATTTTTGCGCTTGAGCAGACTAGTATGAGCATAAATGTTCCTTATCTTTTTTGGGATGTTTCGGTTTTCCTACTGGTTACCTCTGTTGAAGAAAGTTATAAAATATTGCTGTTTCTTTCTTACAGAGCAAACAGGTCGAAATACTAAGAAATTGAAGGTTGAGGATGAAGAACCGGAGACCAAAATTGACGAGCCTGTTCCAATTGTTGTAGTTTCTGAAGAACTTGGGAGTTTCTTGGGAACTGATGAGAGGGAAATGTCACAAGCAGAAGTATTAAGACAGATGTGGGAGTACATAAAAATTCACCAACTTGAGGTATGCAACTGAGTAAGGCATCATTTGAAAATGCTTCTATTTTATTTTCTTTTATTTTTTATAGTTGTAAACTGAAATCAAATTAAAAGTTGTGGTTGGAACAATTGTTCTTCAAATCATAATGAGAAGTTAATGCTGGAGTATGTAAAAGTAGTAAGTTTGCTATTAAATTCATATCTTCAAAGGACATCCTTTTAACCTTAATTAAGAATATCAATCATATTCATGAGAAGATACTAAATTGACCAATGTAATATCATTTTATTTTAAATCCTGGAATCACCTCTGATAAGTTTTTAAGCAGCTTTAGGATCTCAGTGTTTTTAGACCACAAGCGGGAATTCAATACTTGTTTCTGGTACTCAGTGGTGCAATCATTTTATAAGCCTGAAGTGTAGTTGTAACAATTTCATTTTAGGTGTTTCTCTTTAAGCCTGTATCTCATTCCAGTACTTGTTTCTATCCAGGTTACGATTGCTTCCATTTCAACTGTTAAATTTTGATATAGTTCCACGTGGTTCTCTTACTTTGTTTTCCGGCTCATAGGATCCTTCAAATCCAATGTCCATCTTGTGTGATGTTAAACTGCGAGAACTTCTTGGATGCGAAAGTGTTTCCGCATTGAGGATGCCTGAGATGTTGGAACAAAGGCATTTATTCAAGAAATCGTGACGGAAGCACTGACTTGCAAGTAAAGGGTACGAGCAGCTTAGTAGTTTGCTAAATTGAATATAATGCCCTAACTTAAGCACGAGACAAGATATTTCTGATCTTTTATGATTATTTTATCGTCATTTTTTTATTCATCTCTATCTTTAGATTTATTTAACATCGAGAGCTTTATCTAGAAGTCGTAAGAAACACAGGTTTACTTCCCATTGGACATCCCCAAATTGACTTACACTTTACCAACATCATCGCCAATGCTTACTATAACTCGAATGTCCTTTCAGATCTCCCAGATTTAGGACTCCGATGATCAAAAGTTCTCAACTGAAGAAAAAACTCTCCACGGACTTGCTTTCTCGGCTAATGGCAAGTTTATCGAATGGCCAGCCTTAGTTCTCCCTGGCTGTGTCGGGTGCTGTAATTTCCAGACAGTAGAATAGTTAGCTTCTGTAGATGGGGACGACAACCTCGCCTTCTGGTTTTGAAGATCGTGTTTCGATCGATCCCCCTGTAAATATATCCCCAGATTATGCCTGATTTTAAATGCTCTCCCTCCTGATTTACTTACTGAATTTCAACATTGTTGCTTGTGACAAGGATTCTGCATTTGTTGTGCGTTCTTGCTCTTGTTCTTGATGGTTTTTTCTTGAGTTTGAATGCCTCTGGGTGTTGAGGTCCCGGAGCTTACAGGATCATTCAATAATGAAATTACGTTTCAATATATATATTATATATAAGATAAAATTTAAATAGATATATTATATAAAATGTCATTACAATTCATTAAAGGCGTGCACTCCTCTACCCTTTTTCAATTTTATAAATACAGCTGTTGATAGGTTGGGGTGGATGCAAAATCTTATTCTCTTCCACATTTTAAATAAGAAAAATATATATAATAATGATTTAAAACTTAATCTTCTAGTTCTGAAATATATACATATTTTAAAAATAGTTGACAGTATGAATAAAAATAACATATAATAAATCTACGAATTTATACACCAACCACAATGATAATAGTGACATGGTTGTTACATATGTATATATGGGGGGAATGAAATACGAATGAATAAAAATACAATAATATATGATAGAAAAAAATACAACAGATGTATAGTTTACAAAAAAGTCATTGTCCAAGAAATTTAATTGATTTAATTAAGTAGAGAATGTCAACAAGGTTGAAATATTCCATAAAGTATTTGATCAATTAATTAATAATTTGCCTAAAAAAGTTCCTTTCATTTTCATGCACTCCATTACATGAAATACTCAACAAACACACAGCTTTCACACACATACAAGGTCGCGTTTTCTTATGTTTATTTAAATTACCAAATTAAATTAAATATCTATTTTAGTTCATCCTTCAAACTTCAGTTTTAAATTCAAATTAAATGAATACTCCCTATATATATATATACCATTAAATTTCCTTGAGTCTTTAGCCTTTCTCATCTTCAATCTATAATATTTTCCAATAAAATATATAATATATTTTTATAATTATATTAAAGACAAAACTGTGTATGAATAAAAAATATGAAAAATTTGAAATAGGAACCAAACAGCTTTTTTGCATTAATGACAGTTAGTGCTGTTTACAGTAACTGAACTGATTCATAAATATAGCGTAATAATAACGGAGACATTAATATTGGACCGGTACAATAACTGTACACACAATTACTCTCATCAGTTTGGAGAATTGCAATTGCCTCCCATTAATTTTTACTATTTTAAAAAAGGACCCCTAGTCATTCTTTTTCCTAATTGGCTAGTCACAAAGCTTTCTTCAACATATATACACCGAAATGCAACATGTGATTTATAGATGGACTGAATTGCAAATTTTTGGAAGTAGAAAAAGGGTTCCTACAGTGTACTTTCTCGAATCAAACAAAACCCCAAACCTCAACAGCTCAGCAACTGTCCTTTTCCAATTGTTTTTGGCGTCACATATGACGTCCAATGGCCTCCTGCCACGTGGTCATACGCCAGAGCAACGCTGACCCCTGTTGTATGCTAGCCAGCTTGCAGAGAATCTGCTCTGCGGCTCGGCTCAATCAAGCCAAGCCGTCCACTGTTACACGCCAGCTGCCAGCTAAACCAGTTCACGAATATGGAGGTTGTGATGTAAGAACGCGTGGAAGAAGACATACATACATACATACTTACTTACAGACAGGCGGCTTCCAGTTTCACGCGGATTTGATAATAATTTCTCAGATTTTTGGTCAAATTGCGGATTATATTATTGATTAGGTTTGTGATCGATTTACTGGAGACATTAATTTACTCAAATCGTCGTAAACGCTCTGCAATTGCAATTGGGTAATTTTTTTGTTATAGGTATTATAAAACTCGGCTTTCAAAGCGCACAGAACGTGCAGGCTCATTAAAGAAATTGAGTTTATTCAGAAACGGCGGAAGTTGCTCGCTCGCTCTTGGAGTCAGTTTCCTGCGGAATCCAACCCTAATAGAAACAAAGAGGAACGAGGATTATCTGGAAATCGTTGTCAACAGTCCGCGATTGGCGCAACTTCTGGAAGCGGAGCTAGAGGCTCGTTTTAGTGGAAGCTAGAAACCGCTGCTTGCCGGAAAATTGAGCCGCCGGAAATGTGGAAGCTCCGGTCAGTCTTTGCCTTGTTTTTGCCTCTCCTGCTTTGCTCGTTGCTAGATTCAGTTGCTGCTCAAAGATCCAACAGTAAATGGCAAACACTTAGCGGTAAAACCTCTCTCTCTTGGATTTACACGATCTATTAGGGATTATTGTGATGAATTGTCAGATTTGAGTGAGGATTGGGTGAATTCGTTGTAGGTTGTTTGAATTCCTTTTCTGGATTTTTCAAGGCATGATATTAAACTCACCTTGTTTGATTAGTCTGTTCCTTAATTCATCAGATACAGAACAATTCCATTATTCTGATAATCTCCTGCTCATCTGTGCTTTCCAATTTTGCGTTGGATGAATCAAATCGTGAGAAGAATTTCACATGACATCATTGTTCATAAAACCTAATAATCAATTGTATCTCGATGCTTACCATAAATGAAGATATTCTGCATAGCTAGATTGATAGTCTTCCATGATTTGGAGAATCAACACAAACTATAAATTGGTGAAGAACAACATCTGCAAGCCTATATAGTTTGATCCTCTGTATTGGCTCCTTGCAGGGAATGCGCCGTTGGTTATAGCAAGAGGTGGCCTGTCAGGGATATTCCCCGATTCGAGCTTTTATGCGTATTCGGTAGCAGTTCAGACTGGCTCGGGGGACTTGAACGCATGGTGCGATGTTCAGCTAACGAAAGACGGGGCCGGTATCTGCTTCCCGGATATAATGCTCCAGAACTCGTCCAACATCGACATTGTCTTTCCCGATCGGCAGGCCACCTATGATGTCAATGGAGTTTCGATGCGAGGATGGTCATCTGTGGATTTCACGCTCGACGAGCTCGCAAATGTTAGCTGTAAGCTTATTACAACCGTCATCTTCATGCATTTCGTCGCCTATTACTGTTTCTCGATGACTTATCTTTCCTACATGAACTAGTGAAGCAAAGGATTTTCTCCCGGCCGCCTAATTTTGATGGCCTGCCAATTCTTACCGTCGATGGGTTAGCTGACAGAGTAAAACCACCTCGACTGTGGTTGAATGTAGCGGTATGCGATTCGAGTGTTCTTGATTGTGTTTTTGTAGACTATTGGCTCGACTCCTGATCGGTTTTATTCTCGATCAAACTTGCAGCACGACGTATTTTTCGCTCGGCACAATCTGAGTATGAGGACGTTCGTTCTTTCTATATCCAGAACGGTAATTGTGGATTACATTTCGTCGCCGGAGGTGGGCTTCTTGCGTGGTGTCGTGTCGCGATTCAGACCGACCAGGACAAAGCTCGTGTTCCAATTCCTGGGAACCGACGACGTGGAGCCAACGACCAACCAAACGTACGGTTCACTCTTGAGAAATCTGACATCGATCGGAACTTTTGCAGCGGGGATTCTTGTTCCTAAATCTTACATATGGCCCGTCGACAACACACAGTATCTTCTGAATCATACGTCGCTTGTGCTCGACGCACATAGAGCAGGCCTCGAAGTCTTTGCGTATAACTTTGCCAATGACGCAGCCTTACCGTATGATTTCAGCTTCGACCCCGTCTCCGAGTATCTCTCCTTTATCGACAATGGTGAGTTCTCGGTAGATGGAGTGCTCTCCGACTTCCCCATCACTCCATCCGAAACCATAGGTAAGTTATGAAACATTTCTTACGTATCGACGCATTCATCCTTACCTGTTTCGGGATGGTTTTCCGATGATCTTCGATTCTTTTTCACTTGCAGATTGCTTCGCTCACATGGGCAAGAACGATACGGTACAAGGTATACTCGGATAAAAACGCTTGAATGATTCGTTATATAGAAATCCCCGGAATGCTAACACGATTCTTCTGTTCGAATCAATGCAGCGAAAGTTTTGATCATCTCGAACGAGGGCGCTAGCGGGGACTATCCGGGGTGTAGCGATAAGGCATACGAGAAAGCTGTATCGGACGGTGTGGATGTTCTCGACTGCCCGGTTCAAATGTCAAGCGATGGGATACCGTTCTGCTTGGGATCCATTAACCTTAGGGACCGAACAAATGTTGCGCAGTCGGACTTCGGAAGCTTCACGGAGAATAATCCCGACCTCAACATCACAAACGGCATCTTCGCCTACAACCTCACTTGGAGCCAAATCCAGACCTTGAAACGTAAGTGAACAATCGAAATCTTAGTTAGTCGAAATTGATCCTTTCTTGCATATGATTTCTTCATCAATCCATGCTTTCCATTGCAGCTGCAATCTACAATCCTTACACAAATTACTCGCTCTTCCGGAATCCGAGAGCCAGAAACGACGGCAACTTAATGCAGTTATCCGATTTCTTGGGATTCGCCAACAATGCATCTTCAGTCTCCGGTGTCTTAATCAGCATCGAGGTAATCCCAGAACTAAAATTTCCGATTCTGCTTTATTTTTATTACACGACGTCAAGTCACATTCAAGCTTCTGCAATGTAGAACGCGGCGTACCTTGCGCAAAAACAGGGACTAGGCATCACCGACGCTGTCTCGGACGTTCTAAACAAATCCCAGACGACGAAGAAGGTCATGATCAGATCGAGTGACAGTGCTGTGCTGTCCAAGTTAAAGAGCAACAGCAGCAGCAGCAATTACGAGTTCGTGTACCTGGTCGACGAGAACGTCCGCGACATTCTGAACTCGACCATTTTGGAGATCAAGAAATTCGCAAGCTCTGTGGTCATCTCCAAAGCTTCCGTCTTCCCCGTCGACCTTCTATTTTTGACGGGCGAGACGAATATCGTGCCAAAGCTACAGGCCTTTAATCTCTCTGTGTACGTGCAGTACTTCCAGAACGAGTTTGTGTCTCAGCCTTGGGACTTCTTCTCCGATCCGTACGTCGAGATCAACACTCACGTCAATTACATGGGGATCGACGGAATCATTACTGACTACCCTGCAACGGCTGCAAAATTCCGACGTAAGTTCATTTACACACATACATGCACGATTAATTTCTTATCGCCCAATCTTACTCGACTAATCGAGCGAGTCTAGAAATGAAGTTACTTTTTGAGCCAAGTTCGAGGTTTATTGAATTGATGAGTTGCTCGATATTGTTTTAACGAATGCACAAATTTCTTCGATGACAGGGAACCGATGTTTAGGGTACAAAGAGATACCGCCTTACATGTCTCCGGTACAACCGGCAGGTCTCGTTTCACTTATGGCGAAGCAGGCCTTGCCTCCGGCGCAGCCTCCGAGCCCGGTGCTGACGGAAAATGATGTGGCTGAGGCACCTCTGCCGCCAGTGGTGGCGAGGACGCCTGCCAACAGCGGGAACGGCACGACAGCCCCCGGCCCCACTGCCCCGAGCGGGCAGCCGGCGGTGGCTGCCGGCGCCGCCGTGGCCGTGATAGGTTTTGTTCTTGCAGGCTGTGTTCTTTGGTGATGAGTATGAGAATTGAATGGATGGGTTCTTTGTGGTGAATTTGGTTTTTTTTTTTTTTTTTTTTTAAATGAATGAAGAGATGAGTTGGGGATGTGTAATTTATGATTGATTCTTTGTAATTTTACTAAGTTTCAACTTTTGTTGTTGTAAATTTTGTTTATTTGTCATGAATACATTCTTTTTCCGAGTTTTGATTTTATATTATATATATATATAATGATTATAGTAATTGGATATGTGCTCATGTATGAAAAGTATTGTATTTTATTATTTTTTAATGAGATACTATAGATTTTTTTTTATTTTTTAAAAAATATATTAATAATGGTAAGAAATGTTGCATCAACATTTCGTAATGGTTGGATCATACATCCATGATCCATCCATCCTGGCACGATTATTTGTCATTTGGTGACTTGACTTTTTCGATGTCAAACCACACCAGACTATGCACGCTTCTTCTTCTTCTTCTTTTATGTATTTGTTTTTATATAATAATAATAAATCCCACTATAGTTGGGCAATAACTAATTAGTTAGTGACCTGAAACGATTTTAGTAATAAAATCCCACTTCAACTTACAAAAGGAGGAATTCATCACTGATCCAAAATGAAATTAAATGAGCCATGGAAAGTCGCATTTTAGACGGTGACGCCATTACGACGTCGTGCTGAGAGCACTTTACTTGGTCTTAATAACTTATTTTTACTTGATCCTCTCCTTGAGTTCATCCATCGATTCATACATACATATATATATATATATATTCTTTTTTTCTCACTAAACAATAACACAATCCATTCCCCCCACTGGGTATCCCTCTCCACCCCCCCACTTTCTTAATCGATAGTCACTCCCACTCTCACTCTCAACCCTATAAAAGAAGATGATGGACAGCAGACGAAAATACTATGCAGACAGCCCATCCATATATATATATATATATATATATACACACATATATATTTCTGAGGTAGACTTTATTGTGTTCTTGTTGGTGCTTCTACCAGATTGGTGTATTGATAATTCATTCAACCATCAAATAAGTATGTCTGATGCAGTGAGGGAGGCGAGGCCGGTTGTCAGAAAGTTTCTTGCCAGGCAACAAAGGGAAGGCGTTGGAGCTGTCGTCCGGAGAAGCATTGGCAGGTAGTAATTTACTAATACTAAAAAGAAAAAGAACTCTTACTACAATAATCAAGTATTCTTTTCTTTTTTGTTACGATGTGGCTCTGATAATCTTGTTTTAAAATCAGGCCTGAGATAAAATATTTTGACCCTTTTCTTGCACTGGATGAGTTCTCAGGTTTGGGGTCTTTCTTGAAGTCTGAATTTCTTTCTAGAAGGAATCTTGGTCTTGTCTTGTCTTTGTATTGATTGATGTTTTGATATTTGGTTTTTGTAGTAACAGTACCTGGTGGATTTCCTGATCATCCACATAGAGGTGGTAGTGGTGGTTCTTGATTTCAAAACAATATTTTGTTCATCTCTTACAGATAACTTACATGAAAGCATGTTGTTATGTTTGGACAGGTTTTGAGACTGTCACCTACATGTTGCAGGTAAAAAACATATGCTTTATTGTGTTCCTAAACCCTAAATCCTCCCTATTCATTCATCCTCTAAGCCTAAAACCAAAACCAACATGATAGAATAATACTTCGATCCTTCAGGGAGCCATAACACATGAAGATTTTGAGGGACACAAGGGCACAATAGAAGCTGGCGACGTGCAATGGATGACTGCCGGCAGAGGTATTGTGCATTCCGAAATGCCGGCAGGTGAGGGCACTCAAAAAGGCCTACAGCTCTGGATCAACCTCTCCTCTAGGTACAAAATGTGAGTGATTCTGATAGAGATAAAGAACCATATATATAACAAAGAAAGCTAAAAACGTAAGTCCCAGGATCATATACTTATTTCATCTCATTCCTAACTTACAGGATCGAGCCGAGGTATCAAGAAATGTGTAACACCGACATTGCAGAAGCTGCAAGAGACGGCGTCAAGGTGAGAGTGATAGCAGGGGAGGCAATGGGAGTAAGTTCTACGGTTCATACTATAACACCTACAATGTACTTAGACTTCACTATCAAGCCGGGATCACATATCCGGCAGGCCATACCGCCTACATGGAATGCATTTGTGTATACTCTAGAGGGTGAGGGCACATTCGGGAATTCCCGATCCACGCCTGTTTCCCCACACCACCTGCTCCTGCTAGGCCCGGGGGACGGGCTCAATGCATGGAACAGGTCGGGGAGAGCAATGAGGTTTTTGTTGGTCGGGGGAGAGCCTTTGGAGGAGGCTGTGGTGCAACACGGGCCGTTTGTGATGAACAGCCAAGAGGAAATAGAACAGGCTGTGGAAGATTATGAGAGCTGTAGCAATGGATTTGAGAAAGCAAGATGCTGGAAATCTGAATTAAGTACTGCATTTGGTTACTGATATTATGGTTTTATTTTTTACGGCCAAGAAGAAATCAATGAATATTATTATTATTATTATTATTATTATTATTATTGTGTTGTGAGTGCAAAAAGGAAGGTGTCCAAAATTAATCTTAAAAGGTCTCCACAATTACTAGTTGCTATTGCTATCTATAAGTATACTAACCACAAAGGAAATGATTCTTGTTCTCTAACTCCTAATTTTATAAATAATCTGCCAGTCCAATATAAGTAGTTATGATAATACGTGACTACTTTCTTTTAGACTAAGCTTTCCATTCCAGATCATTTTCTCCCTACTCAATTCCAGCATCCAAACAAAACCTATTTCTTTTCTTTTCTATCCAACATTTGGGATCGAGCATTACAGACTGAACAAAACCAACACAAACGACCAGGCATAGAGTAAACAGTCCTAGAAATCATGTTATGAGGACATTTTAAAGTTTAATTTGAGCTTAAATGACAAGACTTCACATGATTGTACTTGAAATATCTGTTCCATTATTGACAATAGAAAGCCTAAGAGCATGGAGAGAGTATAACAAAAGGGTGTGATGCACTGGTGATTGGAAGAAGTTGCAAGCATACATGTCTAGAATATGGATATGGGTTGATCGGTAGCAGTAAGGATGATTTCCCACAAGATATTAAATAAACTTTTCACATCAAATGTGAATAGATGGTATAATCTCTAAAATGGTCAAGAACACATTATGGAATTTAAATTACTTCAGCATAAAATGAAAATATATGTTTGGAAAAACACAAAAAGCAGACCAAATATTATCCACCACAACTTACTATTGAAATGTCAATGAAATTCTACGAGGCTCAACGAAGCAATACATCGAAATTGGAATGGTTATCAAAACAGTGAAAGCCAAGTACCTGATTGGAAAATTTTGATGACTTCTAAGCAGCAGCACCCTTTCCTTTCTTTCGCTGGATCTTCTTCATGTAAAATTCTAACTCTTTTCCCTCCAAGATGTATCTATTATACAACCAAAACACTTTATGAGAAGGAAAACTTTTTGGGAAAATAGAACATGAAAATGTGAAACGGAAATACATACCCATCAGCACGACCACACTGGCCCGGGCGGGAGGAGATTGCAGCCAACAAACGACCACCACCAAATTGCTCCTCAATATGGGGGTCAATCTTGCGATCCTGCTGACGCTTTTCAATTTTTCTTTGAACATGATTGCTCTTCTTTGCCTCTTCAGTAGCACCAGCCTCAGCTTCCTACTCAAAAACAAAAAATGACAATGAAAATAGATTTAGAAATCTGCTCTGCTATGACAATAGCTTACTCTAGAATGTTTTCAGCATGCTTTTACTTGGCAGCATTTCCACAATTTTGAACTTAATACAATGTTTACTCCCTGATTCATGTGTGGAATACTCACCTAAGGTGGAATTAAAGAACATTCTGTGTATACATTTTAATGTTAACGATTTCCTTTCCTCATTGATCCAAGATCCAAAATTTTATAGCTCAATAACACTTATGAAACTCCAATTTTAATTACCACATTCTATGATGCACAATGAAGCAATAAAAAAGAATAGTGGATCACCACCTCTCCTTCCTTCTTGGCAGCAGTCTTTTTCTTGCGGCCAATGTCAACTCCATAATGCTGTAGATACCACTGCTTGAATGGTGCAGCATCCACCTGAATGATAGCACCCTTGACCAAAGTTTGGGTCCTAACCAACTCATTGTTGGATGCGTTGTAAACCACATCAAGAATACGGGTCTTTCGGGTCACAGCCTCACTTCCCCAAGAGAAGTTTCCTGTGTCCAATCTCAGGGCACGCCACTTAACATTACCACCACGGACCCTCACCCTTCGCACTGTCTTGTTACTTGACAGCTTTGTATTCGCTGGCTGCCTGCCGAGCTCATACCTGATAATTACAAAATAGAAAAAATAATCATGCCGCAGTTAGGAGAAATAAATAGATCCCATATAGACAGCATTCAAAAACTTGCAGAAATAATACATTGAAACAGGTCCTAGAAACACTTTTAAGATAAAAACCAAATAACATATTCGGGTCTGATTAAAGATAGAGTAACATATTCATAAACAACCAATCTATAGGAGGAAGTAGGATCGAGCACTTTTTTTAAGTTTCTTTTGTAGTCAAATTTCTTTTCATTGTGCTTCAAAGCTAGCACATGAATGTTCCAAATTTAAAAAAAGAAAAAAAAAATTGCATATGTCAAAATGCTTAGAAGATATTTTGTATTGTATTGTGTTGAAGCTTTGCTAATGACAAATGTAAGCAAAATATTGAGCCAAAATTATATCAAGTATCAACGAAGAAGATCAGCAATTAAAAACAAGAATAACAACCGAACGAAACTTAAAGAAACAAAATTTACTTTCTCTTCTTCCTCCACGCCTTCTTCTTCCCTCCAGTGGCACGTCTCTTGTGCATGGAATCCCGAGAAATACCTGCGACAAAAACATGACACCCTTCACTCTCCAAAAACCAACCACCGAACAAATTCACCGAATTAGAAAATCCGGAGGCAACAGAAACACAGTGGCCGCCAACACTTACCCATGATTGCCGGCGGTGTATTCTACAGCTCCGATAAGTCTGCAATCGAACGCAGCCACCACCCAGGAAAGATAACAGCAGCCCTTCCCCTCTACGAGTCTTTTAACTCCTATCCCCCAAAACCCTAGATACCTAAAGTTACATTTATACCCTTCTTGTCCTATCCAACACGACGTCGTATCGACTTTCCTATGGTCCTTTTTAGTCATTATAATACCAATGTCTGCATTTCTATAATATCACACAAAAGTACAGGCCCATTTGTTTAGGCCTAATTTGGCATATTAATAAAAACGGCTCAGTTTGAAAATTCTAGGCCCATTTGAGGCCCACTAGGCCCAATTATGATCGGTTAAATGAAATGTATCTGAAGGTAAAGGAAGAAGACACTGAAGAAGTGAGGTGTGAAGCTGAGGAAGATGAACACTGACATCACTGCGCTAGTGAAGCCGGAGTACCCCGTCATCGATCGGAATCCTCCGTTCACGAAGACGGTGGCGAACTTCAACACTCTCGACTACCTCCGACTCACCACCATCGCCGGCGTATCCATCGTCGTCGGCTATTTATCCGGTACGCACTTCGTAGTACTTCACATGGAATGGAAACCCTAGCTTATTGGTTCTGATCGAAATTTATAATGAAAAATTTTCCGATTCGGTACGGAATCGGATTATTAGGGATCAAGCCGGGGATCAGGGGGCCTTCGATGGTGACCGGGGGTTTGATAGGGGTGATGGGGGGGTTCATGTACGCGTACCAGAATTCCGCCGGCAGACTCATGGGGTTCTTCCCCAATGAAGGAGAGGTTGCCAAGTACAAGAAGTGATTGTTTCTAGGCGCTTCAAATTGGCGTTTGTTTATTCGTGTTTGAAGTTCTGGTAGGAATCTGCCATTGGCAGTTGCAGGGGAGGTTTTAGCCTTTGATGTTATGAGTTTTGATTATATATAGTGTGTATATATATATATATATCATGATTATGAAGCTGTTCTGAAATAAATTAAGATATGTCAAAATTGCTGCTTTAATGGCTACAATATTTGAATGCTTTGTTTTCAGTTATGGATATGCAAATTAGGTTTTGGTATTTGTCTCAGTGGATAAGAGTAGTTGAATTGTCTATGCTTAATAACCTTTACTATAAATTCCATACTCTTGTCAAGAATTTTATTTAGAAACACAGCACATTCCTGGTGGCAACCAACCACATGCTTTCTAATGCTTTGTTCCTTCGTTTAATCACTCACGGCACCGAGTATCGTCGGGCCATATTTAGAATTTGCTACAAATAAGCCATTCCTGGGAAACCACTGTAAGAAAAGCATCATCTTCAAGAACATAGGATCATGGTCAATAAATAGTTAGTTGGATCTTGGATGAGGGTGTGTATCTTCCCATGTAGTTTGCTACAGAATTTGATTTCCTGCAAACAAAATTGCCCCAAATGCATGCAAGTTCATGTTAATTACATTGTTTGATCAGGACACTAATTTATTTGTTTAGATAGAATAAATGGAATATTATGTGAGAGGAAATCAAGGGGAGTACCTGCACATTAGCTGGAGTGCTGACAAAATGGATTTCCAACACCAAGATGGAGGCCGAATGCACTGCTACTGCTACTCCCTTCTACCATGGCATTTGAAGGTCGACCATAGAATGCAGCTGCTGAGAATTCATGGCTGGTGGGCCTGGAAGTTGGGAGATCATGATTATGCTTGCCCTCGTATGTTGTTAGAACAGACTTAGGGTCATGAGAGGCTCTTTCCACATGCTTCCTCACAGTGCATCCAGCAACTGTGCACTTGTAATAACTCCTGGATTAAAAAAATACATCCAACAAACACCTATGTATATACATCAAAAAAAACTATTCAAATTCAAATTTAGATAAAATAATTGATCCGACTATGAAAGCAAGATCTTTATTAATAATGGAATTGAGAGATTTTTGACCACTTCTTCTTTTTATGTATCAAAACCTAGTGAGGCAAAAAAAATAATAGAAAACTATCAAAGAACGACCATTCAATTTTTCGTCTATGAAAGCAAGATCTTTATAAATAATGGATTTAGAGATTTTTGACCACTTCTTTTTATGTATCAAAACCTAGTGAGGAAAAAAAATAATAGAAAACTATCAAAGATCGACCATTCAATTTAAAAAAATACTTGTATTCATTTCATCTCAAAGTTTTTGCTATTATATTTAATTTGGGATATCTCAAAATTTTTACACCACCTTATTATTTATATGCATTTTTTTTTTTCCTTTCTACCTTTATCCATACAAAAACAGATAAATAGTAAGAACAAAAAACTTTAAAAAATAAAAAAAATCGAAATTATACCACCTTTTAAAAAAATCACACAAAAAGTAAAAAATGCACAAATAAAGTCAAGCCACAACATTGGTCAACTAATGAAACAATCTTATCAAACCAAAATTTTTACTATTAAAACTCAAAACTTCCAAACAAAGGCACTCTTAAATTCAGATTCAGAGGAAAGTGTAAGAACACTATGAAATGCGACATGCATATATACAGCCAAAGCAACAATAAAATTTTTAATGATGATGACAGGTTTTTATTGATTTGAACTTCCATTGTGCATTGAAAGTGTTCATATTCAGCTTATCAATTACCTTGGGTTTGGATTTCCACGAACAACTTTCTGTCCATACTTGCGCCACCGATATCCATCATCCAGGATATCAACCTCAGTCATGGTTTGAACTATAACTCGTGGCTCGCGAATTGGCTTAACGACTGGGGTATAATCCAGTCCATCTTCTATTTTCCTGCTCCAAATTTTGGAAAACCGTGGTTACTAGAAATGTGGTGATTCTAGGATCAGTGGCAATGTTAAAAATAATTACCTCAGCTTGGAGAATTGATCATCATCATTCATGCCCTGGATTTGGGATTCTGGACCAGTAAAACCTTTACTTCCTTGACAAGGAGATTTTCTCGGAGAGAAATTTTGCTCCATAATATTAGTGTTCAAGTTATCTTCAAATAAACAATACAGTTAAAAATGAGGCATGATCTCAAACACTTCAACTGCGGACCAACCAAAGGACAAATAAGCAATGAATTATAGTAGTTACCATCTTGACTGGTGAACTCAGAAACAGTTCTGTCCATTGCCTTGTCATGCATGGACATAAGGGAACCTGGATTGTGGTGCCTGGCGGGTTGAGGTTTTGGGTGATCATGTGAACCTTTGTAAACAATTTCTGTTATTTGTCCACTTGGGGACTGTTCGAAGATCTTTCTCACCTCACAGTTAGGATATGTACACTTGTAATAACTACGTGGGAACTCGCTTCCTTTAACCACCTTTTGTCCATACTTTCTCCAGTTATACCCCTCATCAGTTCTTTTGGTAGCTGCAGTTAAGGAGATGCTATATTTTTGGTCAGATGACTGCGTGGCATTGCTCGAATTTGACCATCCATCCTGGGCGAGTTCTTCAACTTTACCACACACAGATTCAGGCATATCTGTAGCTGTAGATGTATTCAGTTCCTCTGAGCTGCGTTGCTTGTCTGACAGAGAAATTGAAGTAGGGACAGATAATTGTGAGATATTTTGACCTTGAACTTGATTGACTGGTCCATCTAGATTCAACCCTGCAAGAATCTAAACGCGCAAGAACACAATTAAGGACACTGTATAAGGAAAGCAGTTCACCAGTATGTTCGGAAAGTCCATTTTGAGATTTGCATCTAGCCATTGAATAATGCTCTAAATCATAAGATGTAAAACAATTGATCTTTAATCTTGTGAATTGACAAAAAAAAAAAATGCATATATTGCTTGAAGACGAGATGCAGATGGATGAGGCTAACTCACCAGAAAGTAAATGTCATAGCAAACAATGACCGAGTGACAACAGGGGATTGACAAAAGATGTGTTTTATTAAGCTCTCATTCAGTGCCATAAAATGGAGAAGAAGGGAAATCTGCAAATTCCACATCTCATATTTTATTTTCCAAACTAAGTTCTTTTTAGTAAAAAGATGAACACAATTTAACCTAAGTGAGAAGAGAAATGGAATGGATAACTACCCTTCAATATATGTGTTGTTCTAAAAAGATTAACTTAGAGAGGATGGTATGCAAACACACATAATTGATTAAAAATATTCACAAGGAGATGTTGAATCGTTACCGTTTGTGACAATAATCTCGATCCTGAAGATCCTGGGCTGAGCTTAAACTCAAAGCTGCTGCTGGATGCTTTGTCATCAGCAATAATGTCACCGGAGCAACTTCTATCCACACATGGTTCCGAAGTGTCCCTAGGATTCTGCATAAGTCGATGCTTCAAAAAGGATTGTGAGATTTACAAAAGCTCAAGATCAGGGTTTAAATTTACATCACCCCAAGAAACAAGAATGGAATACTTTCCAACCCAACCTTTTTCACTTCTAACTCAAAGACAGAACAGAAAGAGATGGAGAATTTCCTTACCATAAAAAATTAAATTTTATCCACTGATGCTGAACAATCAATCATTTTATAAGCATCAGTGGCTGAGTGAAGATGTTCGGTGTACTGGAATAGCAACAAAAGATTGGTGTGGTCCAACAAGCATAATGGAACAAGACATATAATGCTGCATTCCAGAAGCTCGCTTGTTAAAGTGTAAAATTGTTTGCTGCCTGGAACAACTCAAAATGGAAAATGCTAAGCATCAACCAACAAAAGAAGGATTCATTATGTGAAAAAACAACAATGAAACTTCAACATATTTCTTTTCCAAATTAGAAAAATAAAAAGGCTTAGAGGTGCTGGAATTATTTCTACTCAGAATTCCAATATAAAAAAACATTCTAATGCAGGAATCGGAATCCAACAGCGCAAAAACCAACACAAGGCAAATTTTTATTATGCGCGATTCACAATAAATATTCGTTAATCCGCACTCGTAATGAAAGAGAAAATCATTGACAAAACTGCAGCATGATACGGAAAAAGGAACCAAACGTCAAATCAATAATGTATCCACCAACGGATCCAATCAATTCCAGAAATTCCCCACTACAGGCCTGCGACGTCGGCACTAAACCTTGTTTGCTTACTCGAAACTTAAAATACACCATAAGAACATATTCCAAATAATTAAGCACGTACAGGTGGATATCGTACTGTGAGATGCTTCAAACTTCAACGGCTAACCAATAAACCAACATATAATTTGAATTCCATATCCTCCCCAACATTTAAAAGTATATCAACTTATGCATCGGATCGGAATCTAAACCTCTCGAGCTACCGAAACAAATGGCACATTTTGGAAAAGTGTTCCATGAATAGTTTGATAGTTCCTAATCATAAAGCAAAACAAAGCAACTTTATCTCAATTTCGTGGAAAACGACAAAAACCTTGAAGCTGGAGAGAGGAAATGTGGATTCCAGAAACGACGTCGGACTGAATCCAGATGCTCCTGTCATGCAAGTTGACCTAGAGATCCGGAGCTTCACCGGCGACATGTCGGAGACGGAGCAGCGGAGCAGTATAGTGAAGGCGTGGGACTGAATTCGAGATTTTTGTCCGTCATCAACGCCAAAGTCAAAAGGCGGAAATTCACTGTAAATAGTCATTCCCCCCTCCGGACTAATTCGCGGGTCGGATCGGGTCACATGAATTTGTGAGTATAAATAAAATAAAATTTCAGAAAATACAATTTCAAGTAAAATAATATTATGTATTGAATAATTATTTTTTTATAAATAAATAATTTATATATTATATTAATGTGTGAATATTTTTATTTTTTTAATAATATTTATAAAAAATTATTCTATTAAAAAATATTGAATAAACAAACAAATTTCTCATGCAATAAAACATTATGTCCTATAGTAACTATAAATGAAAAGTTGAAATATATTAAAAATAGATTATTCATTAGGTTTCTTCATTTATATAAATACCACCAGTTCTATTACTTTCACTTTTTTTATTTACTTTATTTTTTAACTAAATTTTTAAAAATATCTTTAATTGTTAATTATTTTTTCAATAAAATATTATTATTATTATTATTATTATTATTATTATTATTTTTATGCCATACCAAATGATCTAATTTCAATAGAAGGAAGCTAATATTTAAGGAAAAAAAAAAAAAACCAAAAATAATTGCAACAACCACCTCTTCTATCTTACAAGAAGCACACGCACAACAAATATCCATAACATATATGAATGCTAAATCCTCCCTAACTATCTATGTATCATCATCAAGCCTTAGTCTGCAAAATGTAGTTTCTTGCCTGAGCAGAGCAGAAGAGGCTAACAACGCCGCCATAGAAGCTAACAAAAGCACTCAAACAAAATATCCAAATCGAAACAACCCCTCCCTCGTCTTCCTCCACCAACATCTTCCCCTTCCCCGCCCCGCCGCCGCAACCGTTGCGCAACGTCTCCAAACACAGCCCCGGGTTCCCGGAAAACGCTCCAGGGAACCTCCAGTAGCCCTGCATTGGCGGGACAGTCCCCGAAAGACAATTATACGACATGTTAAGGAGAACGAGGTTTCCCAGCCCAGTTATGTTGTCTTCAACAGGGCCCGATATGGAATTGTGCGACAAGTCGAGGACCTTCAAACCCGACATCTGCCCCAAACCGACCGGCATTTGGCCATCGATCGAATTGTACGACAAGTTTAAGTACTCCAACCCCCGCAATCCGAAGATTCCCGCCGGGATTTTCCCCTGCAGCAAATTGTTAGAGAAATCGAGGCCGACCATGCTCGAGAGGCTATAATCGAGGCTCAATTCGGCTCCGTCGACGTCTGGCAAGATCTGCATGTTTAGATCAGTCGACGAAGCATTCGTCCGGGCAGCGCCGTCCCGGGTTTTGAAATTCAACGTAACATTGAAGTTCCCATCTGGAATGTTCCCGGAAAACCTGTTTCCGGAAAGATCGATGGTCTCGATCACTTCGAACGAGAACAGCCAGCTCGGTAGTGCTCCGTCAAACTTGTTGTTCGACAGGGAGAGATACCGGAGGCTCGACCATTTGGTCACCGCATCATTTAACGACCCCGAGAGGTTGTTAAAGCTCAAGTCGACGACTTCCAATGACTTGCATCCCGCGAGAGTCAGCGGGATTTCCCCGGAAATGTCGTTGTGGCTCAAGACCAGTAGTTTCAGGCTGTCCAATGCGTCGAGCTCCGGTGGAATCCCGCCAGAAAGATTGTTGTTATCCAGCTTCAATGCAAGCAACTGAAAACATCCGACGATGTTAGAAGGGACCGAGCCCGACAGCAAATTATGAGACAAATCAATCGCTTGAAGATACGTTAAGTTCCCGATTCTCTTCGGTATCTCTCCGGTCAGGAGATTATGCGACAGGAACAATCCCTGCAAGTTTTTCAAATCCATTATTGATGCTTCGATTTCGCCGGTGAATCTATTGTCGGACAGGTCGAGGAATAGCATGCTCGATTTCTCCGGTGTTGCGACGATGTTTATTGGAAGGTTTCCGGACAGAAAATTGGAGCTGAAATCCAACGCGAGTAAAGAATCTGAAAAGACTAATCTTGGCGAGAGGCCATAGCTCAATTGGTTAGAGGATAGGTTGAGGTGAGTCAAACTCCGGCAATGGGAAATGCAGGCGGGAATCCCGCCGACGATGGAATTACCGGCGAGGTTGAGCACAGATAAGGAGGAGGAGGAGGAGAAGAAGCACGGCAAGGTCCCCGACAAGGAATTGGATTCCAAATTGAGATACACCAATGAGGCACGAAATTCAGACAGAGTCCCCGTCAAGTTATTGTGGGATAAATCGAGGTATTGCAGCGGCGGCGGCGACGAAAACAAGGTTGCCGGGATTTCGCCGTGGAAGCCATTGAATCCTAGGTCGAGCTTCGTAAGTTTGGAGGAGAAGTTCCCAATCCAATTGGGGATTTCACCGGACAACAAATTGTGGCTAAGATCAAGAACAGACAGCTGGTGGAGAAGAGCAAGGGATTGGGGCAAGTCCCCGCTCAAATTGTTGTGGCTGATGTCTAAAAATTGAAGTCTTGGCAGGAAATTGAAGCAGAGAGGAAGAGTACCTGTGAAAGCGTTGTGGGAGAGAATTAGGGTTTGGAGAAAAGTGAGGTTGCAGAGGGAGGACGTGAGGCGGCCGGAGATTGATAGCCCGGTGAGGTTGAGGGAGGTGAGGCGGCCGTTCCGGTCGGCGGTCCACGTCGTCGAGTTGCCGGAGGGGCCTCGAATTCCGGCGGTGAGTTGCAAGAGGGCCGCCCGATCCCCGGGCCGGAGAAGAAGCCCCTTCTGGGAATCAAGGGAAGCTATTTGGGAAAGGAGGAGCGTGAAGACGAAGAAGAATTTAGGGATTTCATCCATGGAGTCTGTGAGTGAGTGAGGCAGCAAATATTCTGTTCTCTGACAGCTAATTAATTATGATATAAAAGCGGAAGGAAAATAATAGTAAATACATAGCGACTTTGAGAAAGCGCTAGTGCGACTTTCATAGGGATATAATTGTAAGTTTGTAACTAAATAACGGAACAATTTTTATATAAATTAGAATCAGTAAGTCTCGCATCCTCGCTCTTCACTCAGATCGCTGCTGCTGCCTCTTCGTGAAACCAGGTTCCTGATTTTTTTTCTATCATTCTCTCGAAATTTTTTAATTCTAACGTTGAATTTGTTCAGATTATTTTCAATTTTGCTGTGGATTCGTGATTGTTTGGGTGAAAAATGATTTTAAGAGAATAATGAGTTTTAAATAGAAGAAACTAAGATTTAATTCTTTTGTTATTGATTTCTACATGTTACATTTATCCCGAAATCTGTATATATCGAATGTAATTGTTAATTTTTATTTTTGGAAATTTTTGAAGGAATTAATGACATAAATAATTCAGTGTTCATAAAAATGGAATTATAATTTAATTTAGTATTTAGTTTTTGGTACAGATGCCCCCATGTTATTCATTGATGGTGATCCAGACGCAGAACCATTTGTTGAAGTGGATCACACCTGAAGATATGGTCGTTACAACGAGCTTCTCGGATCCGGGGCAATAAAGAGTATGTACAGATCTTTTGATCAAGAAGAAGGAATTGAGGTGGCTTATAATCAAATACAGCTACAGAACTTTTATGGTGATGAATCTGCCATTGATAGACTGTATTCGGAGATCAAGCTGTTAAGGAATTTGAAAAACAAGAACATAATACCTCTATATAATGTGTGGCGGGACAATGAAAGAAACACTCTAAATTTCATAACTGAGGTTTGGAACATGAAGGAGTACAGAAAGAACCACAAACATGTCTCGATGCAGTAAAGAAGTGGTCTCTACAGATACTCAAGGGCTTAAATTATTTGCATACATAGGGCACTATACATAGGGATCTCAATTGTAGCAGTGTGTTCGTCAATGGAAATATTGGTCAGGTAAGTATTCTTTATTATATTAGTTCATTTATAAATTTGCTAGTGTATCATTAATATTGGATAAATTCAATATTTTTGTTGTGTTTGAGTATATGTTTATCGATTTTATTTTATTTTTTACATTTATAGATTAAAATTGGTGATTTCGGACTTGCATCTATGATCAGGCTAAAACAATGGACTTTTGCACCCGAATTTATGGCTGCTGAGTTACACGAAAAACAATACACAAATCTTGTAGATATATATTCATTCGGAATGTGTTTACTCGAGACGGTAACTTTGGAGTTACCGTATAAAGAATGCAATAATATTGCCAATTTAAGACGAAAAAAATTATTGACAAGTGTCTAGCTCACCCAAATG